>NC_134568.1:26074346-26674346 GCF_050947875.1 Dermacentor variabilis | reverse complement strand
CCAGTCGTGAGTCTGCTCCTCGCTTTCCCGTTCCTGTCAAGTGCATATATGTTTTCAAATAAAATAATAATACCAATAATGGGCGGTAAGTTACTCGAACTACCCTTGAATAAATTCTGGATTTCACTGCACATACATATACACTCATCTCTCTCTCGTTTATCCGACCACACACATACATGGCACATGAGTAATGTATACCCTCGAACAATATGAAAGGGTGCACCAAAAGTGTTTTCAAAAGGCCATATGGAGGCCTAAAACACACGTACGCCCCACATAAATTGATCAATAAGAGTGAATGTTCAACGGTAAAGCTTATTGTTCCGTATTAACACATGGGATTTGTATCCGCACATGTGAGTAATCGTTTCTTAAAGGCAAATTCGATACTCATTCTTATAGTGCTCGCAAATGGATGCATATGTGGTAAGCTGGAGATGGGGCAAAACCTTCTTTTTTTCATTTTCGCCGGTACTCAGTTTTTAGATTTCTGTTTTTCTTTTTTCATGAGTTGAGATAAGACGATCATTCATATTTAAACTGGCAACAGCGCGCTTATGGCGAAACAGAAGCGAAAGGAACGTGCACAGTTAACACGGCGCCGACTTTGCAGCGATGTTTCACTGAAGGACTGGTAGAACATTACGACACACCCCTTCAAGTGCGGCCGGAGTACAACGTAGAGACGACCCCACTCAAAAAGGCACATTGCAGCTCTATTCATTTTTTTTCCTTGCGCCTCAGTGTTGCTGCCTGCTAGCATCGCAACGTTTCTTCGGAACAATTGACTGATCACTTAGATAATTTCTAGAGCGTAAATAAATCACTACACTTTCCAGTATCAGCGTGTATATATGCAACCATCACCATACGCAACTATGTCTCGTATTCTGTTGTGGTTTGTTTTTTGTAATGCTTCTGGAAACTATTGAATAGCAAAAAAATAAAAAAAGAAAAAAATAGAAGCTAAATGATACTAACTACTCTTGTATACCGTTTTTTTTTTCGATGCGAAATTAGCTTTAAGAAGATTAATTTAAGCAACTCTGTTGTTTGACGACTTAGAGACGGTGTTTAGGCAAATCCATGCGCTCCCGATTCTTCACGTGCAGGGCGAATAGTAACTTATGTTGACGGCATACGCAGGTGCTAGCGCCAGAGTGCTTTAGAGTGTTTAGCATAAAGCTTTGCTCACGGCGCTACATGATCAGTGATCTGTATAAACCACGTGTCACTTTAATACTGTAAACCTCATACTTTTCTTTCTGGTAGATTTAGATCAGCGTTGACGACCACAACTCTAAAAGCCAGGTATAGTCTCCGTGGCATTCCGCTTAATCGCCCTGCACCCGAACATCGCAAGGCAGTCGTGTAGAAAGCGCAAGCGTTCGCCGTTTATCCGCACTGGATCAAACATGAGCGATGTTAAGCGATAAGGCTGAAGCGAGATTATTACCTCTTTGACGAATGGCGTGCATGCTTGTTTTGATCGCCTTGCTTTGCGTATATGCATTTCCGGGTTTGTCGTACCACGAAGGCAGGTAACACACGCGTACGCGTAATTGAAGCGATGTAAGCGCCAGTGGCAGGTTCTGTCAACCACTATACATTATCGCAGCTATGGGTCTGTCACCCCCGTTCTGTAGGCGTGGTCTTACTTCTCGCTAACAGTCACTTCTTCTTCTTCTTCTTCTTCTTATTATTATTATTATTATTATTATTATTATTATTATTATTAGTAGTAGTAGTAGTAGTAGTAGTAGTAGTAGTAGTAGTAGTAGTATTGCAGTGAAGCTGTACTTGGCTAGGGTTCCACGTATTTTTCATGTTTGTTCGTCAACAATAAAAAAAAAAAGGTGAGCGTAGGCCGATCCCGGACATAGTGCAATACCGGGCTGACCCGCCGCGGAGGTGAAGCAGACTTCAAGCACTCCGTCAATAATAATAATAATAATAATAATAATAATAATAATAATAATAATAATAATAATAATAATAATAATAATAATAATAATAATAATAATAATAATAATAATAGTGATGACGACGATAATGATGATAAATAAACCAAGATTCATTGTTTGAAGTCGATGGATATACTGGAATCGTTTGCGAACAGCCCATGGCCTCACGAGGAGCAGGCGTTGCCATATATGCGAGGGACAAAATGTTTGTACAACCATATACACCCTTGCCTCGATGTCTGTGCTGTACAAAAGAAACACGGAATTGTGATATCCACCGCGTATATATCTCCAGGCGCACCCGAGTGTGATATCGAGAAGTTCATGACCACGCACTTTGCATGGGCTAGCTGTGATGACACTACCCTTGTGGTCATGGTTGCAGACTCCGATGCGGAAATTTCAAAACCAGACAAGAAATGGTTCACCCAGTTTGTGCTAGAAGAGCTGGTTTAAATTGCCACACCAATCCAAGTCACTCAACCAAGCGACAAGGGTCGCGTATGGATTCAACTTTGGCCAAGATTCTAAGGTTGCAACCGACTCAGTCAGTGTATATCACAATCATCACAAAGCTATCGTTACTACCATTGCCAAATGATGAAAATAAATACGTGTACCCTCGTCTAACCCTGTGTGACGTGCTACAGCTTTGCTGGTCACCCACCTTCCCGGAGTAGAACGGCTTCTCAATTTTTTTCCCGTTCTTGTCATCAAGCGTAGAGCCTGGTGGCGGATCCCAAAGATTACTGCAGCGTTTCAGTTAATTTCACGTACAAGGCGAGAAGAATGGAAAACCAAATGGATCGTTAGAAAATGTATAGTCCTGGTGTACAGGGTCATATGTAAGGTATATGGCATAGGGTATAGGGTATAGGGTATGTAGGGTCATTCCACGCCAACTGTCCCAACCATGGCGCTCGACCAATATCCATTTCTCTAAAAAAGGTACAGCGAAAAAATTCCACGCATATAAACGTTAGTTGCACAGTATATTCCCAATATATTGTGACCGCAAAAAACTTTCTGGGGGCGTGAGGACCGTTTGAATTTCAGAAAACGCTGGAAAACCAGCTGCGAAACAAAATCTGCCAAAAATCGACCGTCTTGCGCATTCTTTCAATATTTGCGCTTTTTGCGTTGTCCGAACATTTCCTTCCATTACAAAACACTTTAACAAAATGCTTCTATGTTCTTTAACCCTTAACACCGCGGTAAAAATGCGCATATTATAGCGTTCTTGGTAAACTTTTCACAAAAGATGGTTACGGAAGAAAACCTGGAATTATTGTCATGAAATTTTCCTTAACAAGTAATATCTTCTAAAACTTTATTTTAGCCTCATGTGCTGCTCACTGGATCTAAAGTAAAAGGCTGAATTTAGCACAAACATTATTTTTTACCTATATTTAGACATCGGTAACACACTAGGGCGGTCCATGAAAAAATAAGCGGAAAAGCGGCTATAATTGAGAAGCATAACTACTTCGGCACGGAAATTTTAATAGAAATTATTTGCGTTTTCACCCATATAATTTTTTTTTTAGTTTGAGTTTCACCGTTGCAATACTTTGGTTCGCGCTTCGACTTCACCTCATAGCTATTGGCGGAAAATACAAACCAGGGTGGTGGCAGATGGCGGTGTGTGCGAAGAGGAGTAAAAGCCGCGATCACCAGAAGTTCATAAGAACTTAAGTAGGTCGTTATTGTGCACTTCACTGCTACTGCAGTGAAGTGCACAATAACGACGAACGACATGTATACGACGAACGCCAATGAATAACGACGAACGCAAATGTATACATTTGCGGTTGTCTACGCCGTAAAGTGGTAGAGCGGGCCACAAATCGCTTTCACGAGTCTGAACTGGGAGCGCCACTTGCACGACACACGTTCAGTCGCCACGAAACCAACGAACAAAGAAGACGAATACATTTGGTGAACATTGTTGATAGGCAGCTTTATTGACCATATATCAGTAGTTGCGTGATATGGCTCCACTATTATTCCAGCTACGTGGGCCCAGACAGACAGTAGTCGACACAGTTCTTGTTGGGACACGCACCACATGTGCCTTTGTGATGTCAAGCCTGAACAAACCAATAAGTACAGCTGTTTGTTATTGAGGCCCTTGCGGCACTTAAGTCAATGATATCGTTCTATCTTAGAGCGCAGCTCTCAGGCGCCCGTTCCTCGGCTGAGCGTCGGCGTCCCTCGGCGTAACCGCGCGAACACCCTCGTGCAGGTGCTCGCGCGTTCGTCGAAGCCTTCTTCCACAGCTGGCTCCGATGCCGCCCATCGTGCCAGCGTTTCCATACAGCCCCTCCCTCAGCGAAGGCGCCGACGACACTGGCCCACATGACAGTCGCTGCGGTGATATTGGTCTCAAATTCTCTGCCTCAATAGATCGCGAAATGAAAACACGTATCGAGATGCGCTCAAATTTCTCATTAGGCAGTGTCGTAATCGTTTGACATATCTTATTTTCTTTATTGTGTTTGTTATCGCGTTGATATATCGGGGGATCATTTTTCAATCTTACGGAATTTTTAAAAATAGGCTGTTAAGATAGAACGACAGAAAGCTGAGCTAGTTGGTGAGGATTCATTATGCGAAAAAGAGGTCAGGCGCGGAGACAGGACACGAGAGTAGAGAAGTGGACAACACGAACGCCGACTATCAACTGAAGGGAGCACTGAGGCGAAAAAGGAAAGAAGACACAAAACTCATCTGCGCAAGCTCAGGAATGCCACATGTAAGTCGGGTACATGTGCCGGTCTACGTGAGAAATAACTGTTAAGGCCTTAACTGTTAAGTGCCTAACAGATAACTGTTAAGTGCCTTAACAGTTATCTCACGTAGACCGGCACATGTACCCGACTGACACGTGACATTCCTGAGCTTGCGCAGATGAGTTTTGTGTGTTCCTTCTTTTTTCGCCTCAGTGCTCCCTTCAGTTGATAGTCGGCGTTCGTGCTGTCCACTTCTCTACTCTTGTGTCCTGTCTGCACGCCTCGCCTCTTTTTTGCATAATGTTAAGATAACATAATTCAAGTCGTTGAGCGAGATTAGTCAGAGAGGTGGACATTAATTGCACGAGAAATGAAAACACATGTTCAACTAATTAACATAATTTCACTAATTCGTTTCTTAATTAGTTCCTCTACCGCACATATTGCAATTTATTAATTGTAGCCGCGGTGAGTTTACAAGGCGCATCCACTTAGAATGACTTTTCAGAAGGACACAAGTTTCGAGATAAGTGCCGGTAAACTCGCCGCAATAATGCACTGTTGTTCCACTTGCTTTTTTAACAAAAAGCTCTTTTATGCAATTGAACCATAAAAGTAACTGAAACGTCCACTATTTCGTCCCGCATTTTGAGAAACATTATCTAGAAACTTCTGTCATTCTGGAAATTCATGTGAAGTGGATACGTCTTGCAGGCTCACCCGCTACGATTTGTAGATTGCAGTGTACTCCAATGTAACTAAATAAGAAGTTAACTGGTGATTTTTGTTAATTAGTTGAAGATCTGTTTTATTTCTCATGCTAGTAATGTTCGCCTCTTTAAATAATCGAGCGCAAGAAGAAGAGTTATGGTATCTGCCACAAAGCGCTTTTTTTTTAAATTATGTAAAATTTTAAAATGATGATCCCGTATAATATTCAAAGAATACAGTACGAATAAAAGAGCCGAAAACCATATGCTGCGGATGCACCGCACTCCCTTTTCTTTAACGGCGCAAATTCAGTTGATTTTGTGTGCTGCCAACCTGCTATGAGCTGAAGTCAAGCGGGAACCATAGTATATTAATAGTGGGACTCAAATTTTAAAAAAAATTCTTGATGAAAACAAATTACTTCGATTAAGATTTCCGTTACAAATGTTGTTATGCTTCTCAATTATATCCGCATTTATTATAGCCGCATGCCATGGACCACCTTAGACACACACCTGTGTGTGTGTGTGTGTGTGTGTGTGTGTGTGTGTGTGTGTGTGTGTGTGTGTGTGTGTGTGTGTGTGTGTGTGTGTGTGTGCGCGTGCGTGCGTGCGTGCGTGCGTGCGTGCGTGCGTGCAACATTTCTCAAAAAACGTTACAATGTGCGCATTGTTACCTCGGAGCTAATTTTCGGCAAACACTGTGCCGATAATGCTTAATATATACGTGCAATATTTTTGTTAATTTTTGAGAGAAACGGATACTGCTCGAACACCCCGCTTGGGCCAGTAGGAGTGGAATGGCGCAACGAACATGCGTTAGTAAAAAAAAAATTTTGAAAAGAGAAAGGAAACGGGCGAATGAGACGAACGATGCAAAAAAAATATATATATATATATCGGCAACGCGCCGTTCGCGAGACGCCTTCCGGCCCGCGACTGCGCACGGGAACCGTGGGAAGAAGCAGCCCAAGTTCCCACGCGCGTGTGGCGGAGACGCTGCGAAGGAAGGCGAAAAAGCCGCGCGCGCCGCTTAGCTCGAAACGCGCCGTCAACCCGATGATCGAACGCTCCGGGCCGAGCTCGAAGAGGTCCTCGTCGACCGGCGGCTTTTTTTTTTTTCTTCTTTTTTTGCTTAAAGGCGCGTTCAGCCAAGAAATTGACGCGTCTCAGTTCGGCAAAAGGAAGTTGTTTCTTTCACCGCTGACGCGTCACGAGCAAAACAACGCCAAATAATAACGTCACGTTGGAGATACCGGTTCCATGAGGCACCGAAAGGAACACGGGCCCAGTGTCTTTCCAAGCATCCTGCGATGCGCGTACGCGCTCGTGGTCTACGTTAAAAGCAGGCGTAAGGAAAATTAGGTTGAGTGCATGCACAAGCAAGGAGGGGGGGGGGGGGCTCCCTGAAGCGTGGCAAGTGAGACAATGCTAGTTTGTGCCCGCTAAGCGCTACAAACTGTATAGGCGCTATCGCATTGCGAAGTCATCTTAAGACATGTGTCAAGCATAACCTAATCGATATCGGTATATCCACGTGCGCCCGCGTGGTCCATTTGAACATATGAAACGGACAGCCTACTTCCCGTCCCTTCCCGGCGGAGCACGGGGAGCCCCCGAGCGGAAGTATGCTGCGAAAAATGAAGCGGCATGCCGAAGGCATAACAAAGACCTTTTCGACCAAGCAATCAGCCTCCGCGATAGAAACGTGTGGCATCGCTGCATTCGGCCACGACGCCGATTATATATTATGCCCTCTTCGTCCCTGTGTCGTTCGATAGACCGAAGAGCGATATTGGTTTTTCTTGTTGCAAGCAGCTCTTAATGCTTGATCCGACACCAAATGCAAGAACGTGGGGCGTACCAAACGACAAATCTGGACGTGCAGTCAGTACTATTTGAGAAATAGTGGAGCATAAAAGAAAGTAGGGGGAGCCTGCACGTAAGAAGAGTCAATGAGGAAGACGCTGCATGCTGAGATACACTTCCGTTAAATCAAAGTGACACGAAAGAGAGAGCGAGTTTTCGCTGCCCTGTCTGCGTCAAAAGATAACGATGTTCGGCAATCCACGTTTCGTTAATTTTTCAGCCAGCGATAGCCGGCCGGCAAGATGTTGTTTACCGGCAGGTTGCCGCGCGTGACCGAGGTTTAATTGCGAGTCATCAACCTTCCGTCTGTTCTGTCATTTCACCGCAAGATAAACTAACTGCTCGAGCCCCTCACTTCACTTCAACGGGGCTCCCTCGGACTCTTCTTTATCAAATAGTAAAGAAAGAAAGAAAAAAAAAAGGACTAGCGTTTATTCGAACACAAATGTTTCCTCGTCGCATTCTGCAACGTATAGGGGGTGTGAGCCGTGTCAGTGCTTCGCATCGGAACAATCTTCTCATATATTGTACACTGTCCTGAGTGCAATCTTTACGCGCTTCTTACTGTTCTACCAGAGTAGGGGGGTCCTCGACATTAATAAGGATTAACCGGCAGTTCTGGATGTCCGCAGTCGCGTGGGACCACACAGCTGAGCAGACAGCGGAGGCCGCGATACAGCTTTCGCTCGCGTTCCCGGCCCGACACAAAGGCACAAGGAAGAAGCAGCCGTCGCATGCACTATACCGGTCCCCGGCCAGTAGTGTTGGTGCCGTTGCGGGAAGCGCACATCACCAAATCCGTGCGCCATATCTGATTCGCATTTGTCATTTTACGCCGTCGTCTCGTCTTCTTCTGTGCTTCTCTTCGACTTCAAGAAAGATGCGACTTCGGTTTCTATTCACTTACACAGCGTTACCCGTTCTCATAACGCACACAGGCACCCTGTACGGAGGACGAGAGTCACACTGGAGACGCACGCTTAATTCTCGATATCTCCGACTGGTATCGAAGCAGCAGAGCTTCAAGATGCTTAGCTAGCGGTGCCATTAATAAGGCGGCCGTTATCGGCCCCGACAAGTCGCCACCGACGGCGAACAAGTTGGGTCCTCAAACGGCGACTGCGCAGCTATTTTGTCGACCCCCCTCCCCCCTCAGAAAAGAGATGAGGCGTCCGATAAGGTAACCAACACGGAAAGCGCTATTGCCTGCCCTGTAGGGAGCCGAATCTCGAGAACGTAAGCAAAACATGCTTGAGGGTCACTTCCTGCAGCGTGTACCACTCGAGATAACTAACCGCGGAACCACGCGCAGACACGGAGGAGCGTCTTGTTCTATTGTAACTTATCTTCGTAGTTTGTTTGTTTTTTTCTCGCGCAACCCCGCACAGAGTCCTGCATAATTAGCCGGCGCAGCTTTTCTTTCTTTTAAATAGTTTTGCCAAAAGTGATGGCTCGATTTACTTGTTGTCTTGCTCAGAGATCGGATCTGCTGTCGACTTGTATTTGATACTGTGTTCGGCGACGACGCTTGCATGTCTGGTGCGGTGGGGAAAGAAAGAAATAACAAAAAAAGTTGAGACGCAACCTGCGACAAAATGCGGCCAGGCGCCATTGTACGTACACGCAATTGTTGATGCGGCGTTCGCATTTTGTACGTCTCGTTGTACCTAATGAGAAATGAACGTGACTGATTCGGGAAACGGCAGAAAAAGTGGCCACAAGTCATTGACGGTGAACGGAATGGTTCGCAAACAGGTTCCCCTCGACTTCTCTAAGTGTCTCTCAGATACTTGAGCGCACCTAGGAGGATCCTGTATCAACGAAAAGTACAGCTAATGAATTCGTTTGATATTAAAACACAATTTTGACGCACTGGGCCGATAGACATAGATCGGGATGTCGGAACGCGATGATTCGGAGAAACAAAAGCGCTCTCCTCTTTTTCGCTCATTATATATATATATATATATATATATATATATATATATATATATATATATATATATATATATATATATATATATATATATATATATGAAAACAGTCTCTTATTTTCCGCTCGCCATGCTTTTTCTATGTATACCTTACTTCGAGAGCAAACAGGTGTCGTGCCCTTCCTGGTGGCATTTGCCAGCCAGCTCTTCGTTGTTGTTTCTATGTGCCACAATTTCATACTAATAATAATAATAATAATAATAATAATTAACTAGAAGTTTGCGAATGTCAACGTTTTCATATGCGAATCGAATACGAACAGTAGCTATTGAATATCGAATCAAATATCAAACATTCAAAAGCAGACGCGTATATTGCGGCTGGAATAATAATTCCAGCAAAATTCGGTACGACGCCTGCACCGACTAGTGCAAGGAAGCGAATATCAAGGATCAAATTTTAAACTTATCTATCTCTGTCACATCACTGAATGTCGTTAAGGAACTGCACGAATAGCGTTTCAACATCATTAAATCATTTTATTATGGGGTTTTGCGTGCCAAAAGCACGATCTGATTATGAGGCACGAAGTGGGGGACTAGGAATTAAATTTATGACATCTTGTAGTGCCTTAACGGGCGCCTCAATCTAAGTACACGGCTGGGCTTCTTTTTTTTTTTTTTTTTTTTCGTTTCATCCCCATCAAAATGCGGCTGCCGTGGCTGGGATTTCATCCCGCAACCTCGTGCTTAGCAGCGCGCAACACCAAATCCACTAAGCAACCACGGCGGGTCTTTAAATCCTTGTTGCAAACAAGCTTTACAAGAATTAGCGGTTGCTGTGTGGAATGGAGCTTTTTAAAAACGCTGTATAAATGGTTGCCCAAAAAAAGTTAAGATGAACGTTAGGTATATCACTTTCTTGTCTCTGTTTCCTGGCGCTGTTCTTAAATTTCGAAATTTCTACGTTGTGGAAAAAGAAGTAATGAAAGCTGCTGGATTACTTGTGTGCCATTAAAAAGAATATGTAAAAGGGCCCGTTGAAAGAAACACATCACTGGCCGTAGCTTAAGAAATAGAAATACTGCATGACTACACTGCCAAAAACACTAAATGACACAATACAAGCAAAACTCAAAGGTTTTCATGAGAGCTCCCGCCGCAAAACCAAAAACAACACTTGCATTATCCATTTTATTTCTGCATTGCCTAGAAGGCTCTTACCCTTGCTTTACTTCTCATTATTTGCGATACTTTCTTTAGCAGCCGGAGAACAAAACAGTAACCAAACTTGACTGGTCGGTTCTTGCGAAATATTTGGTTACCGCATAAACCGGAATATAGATAGAGATTTTTTACCAAGAAAAAAGAAACAGCTGAAGTAGTCCCGCGGCATATGTAGTGGTCTCTAGCACACTGTTAGTCGTAGTTTATAGCTAAGCCAAGGTCAGGGACGCACCTATATTCTGGGCCCACCTATACTGCAGTTTATACGGTACTTTCGATATTCGAAAATCCCGAATAATTCCGTCTTGAACACGAGTACGATTACTTAGTCTGTAATATTCGATTCGTTTTCGAAACTTTGAATATTCGCCCACCCCCCTCAATAACTCAAAGCACCAGAAGCCTTACGGGCAATCGTGCTCTTCTTTACTGCTGGCGCAAACGTTATGACAGCGACAAAGTGAGAACGGTGGATAGTCTGACTCCTCTCTTCCTCTTCTAGGCTTGAAGTAACAGTTCTGCAGAACAGGTACATTTGCAACGTGTCGCGATTGAACACTGCAGTCACAAGGTGGAGCTGGTAATCGCGCATGTGCGTTCTCCCCTGTTATCGTAAGCGCCTACGCTTTGCTCGAACGCTCCAAATACGCTATAGTTTTAAATGTACGTAGCGTACCATTGCAGGCTACAGTGTATTCCACTAACGCAACAATAATCCGTGCGGCCATATTTTGCGTCTACACCGTAAGCAGCATCCAACATTATTTCGAGTTAATCCAGAGTTTAACGGCAAGTACGCGTTGTCGCAATTCCGGACCGTTACCACACTCTGACGCCCGACATTTGCGCACACTGCCCAGAATATGCGAAAGCAAATCTACCGGGCTAAAATAAAATAGAATATTAATGCACTGCTGCGTCTATTTTACACAACGCCACAAACTCTGGCAATGGTTTGTTTGTTTGCGTGCATCAGTCCTTTTCCATCCTGCTCACAAAGCATGGGAATGATGTGAATTATCGGCCTCGTTACTTTTAATTTCTTTTCTTTTCCCTTTTCTTTTTCTTTTTTTATTAACCGCGATATAAGCAGTTAGGAGGCACAAAACCGAGCCCATGTTTCCGTGACTCGGTGATACCTTCACGAGCCTGTCCGCACGTGGTTGCGTCAGCGTCGCGCAACACGCGACAGCGGGGAAACAAAAACTGGCGGGGAGAGCAGCTATAGCGCGCAGCTTTTCGCATGCGGCAACGCTGACGTCAGCTGTGAATGTGGGTCCAACTCGAGAGCTCGTGGATCTCTATGTAGCAGTACGGTGCAGCGGTGATATGCCTCTGGCGTAAGAAGCGGAAGTTGATGGGACCCACGAAGCTGAGATGGGTGGGCCTCCTGCATCCCCGCTCATAGCGATGCTGGAAAAGCTGAAGCGCATCACACTGCAGCAAGATGAGAGCGCATCAACGAGCGCCGAAGAACGCACGCGTCATCGGGTCTTGCTGCGAGGGGTGCGCGACGGAAATCTCGGGATGGGAAAAACATGTGAAAGGGCAGTCGAAGTGGTGTGATTGGTCAGTTTAGAGGAAGCGAAATCTAATTGCAACATTGATAGCGATCAACGATAGCGGGAGCATAGCGCCATCACGAGAATTCGCGCCGAAGCGCAAGCCATATGGGCGCCGCCATGCGTACGTTAAGTGTGCCAAATAACGTACGTTAGCGTATAGCGTACGTAAACGGCGGAATCCCTATAACGCACGGAGCATATGCCCAGTCAGAATGACGCAATTTCTTTACGTACTCAATGCGTTTAAATTTGGTTGCAAACTCCATTTAAGGCTCTCTCTGGACAACGTTATAATAGCGTTTGTCGCCTCATGTGCGTTAAACGCAAGCACCTTTGCATCACGTTACGGTGTGCGTCCATTCAATACTTCTAGTTTAGCGTACGGGAACACAACTGTAACGAAGACGTTAAAGGACTGGACGCCGTCTGGTGGCTCGTGCCAAAAATATCAAAATCGAGACAATCCATTAGCAACTATACCGCGTCGTTTCTATGGCGACGCGTCTCGTTGGGCCTAAGGACGCCGGAATCACCGAACGAGCTCAACATTGAGACGTGCTACGCGCTTGTAACTAACGTTTCTGGTGAGTTTAGAGAAAGCTAAAGCTAATTTGAACAGTTGCTGGCAATCAACAATGGCGACAGTGTAGCCATCACGACAATTCGCGCTGAAGCGGAAGCCATGGGTGCCGCCATGTTCGACAACGTTGTTTCTTAGCGTCCGTAAACATTCAAATGTTCAACTCGCCAAATAATGTACGTTATCATAGCGCACGTAAACCACAGAAACCCAGTAACGTACAGAGCACGCGCAGTGAGAACAACGCTGTTTCTCCACGTACGTAATGATATTACGTTCGGTTATAAACGCCATTCTAGAACTCCTTCGCGGATGTTATCTTCGCTATATATCAGGATTAGCCGGTACCTTTTCCTACGAACCGCTGTGATTTCTACGAACCGGACAGTGATATAACGATGCATGTATTCGCGATAGGTAGAGGCAAAGCGCATTCATTTGCGTATATTGGCCGTTCCTTAGCCTGCACACACACACACACGCACGCACGCACGCACACACACACGCACACACACACGCAGGCGCGCCTGAGTTACTCCGGCCGAAGAAACAGTTTTCTTTGTCTTCCTCTCTTCCCTTGCCCGTGTGGCCCATCACCGGCCACCTCCAGTGTATCGAGTTAATTGTTGGCCGCTGTCTGTACCGTTTGAACAATTCTTTTTGGAGGACAGCAAGCTGTCTTTCTGCGTGATTAAGTGATCCACGGGCTCACGAACGCGTTAATTGTTCCAGGTGTCAAGACAATACGGCCCCGCCTGCGCGTCCAGCTTGTGAGGCCGCGCATACATGCTCACTCGCCCGACTGCGCCCCGCGTGCGTGCATATCTGGGTATTCCAGGTCAGAGGGGCTGGGACACTGCATGTCCTACATTTTCATCGTTCGCTTGACATCTTTATGTGGTTCCTCGCTTTCCGTCTGTGTTTTGCTGCTTCCGCTTATTGCCTTCTCGCGCTCGGCCTCATCCACTCCGGAGAAAGCACCTGGAAGGCCCGCGCATCGTGCAGGTAACGCTTCAGGGAGTCTGCGATGGGACCGCAGCCGTAGCCTCATTGGTGCACGTCGCTTCGCAGGAATTTTCATTGGCAGTGTATAAATACTTCACTTTAGGGATTGTGACATACGTGTAAGGAAGATGATGGCGAGAATAAGGTGAAGGCGGCCGTGTGCCTTGGTGCCGTGACCAAACTACGCACCGTTATTTCACACGCAGGAGCAAATGAATAATTTATAGAATAATACTGCACGACGAGGCGAGTCCGCATCACACACACGAACGAAATATGATCACACGCTGTGAGTCACACCGATGTCGCGCTATGCTGCAGTATACGCACTTATAATGCGACTGCCTACAAACTCGCGGCAGCGACAGTTGAGCGCAATGAGACCTAGTTCTTCTTTTTGACGTTAATTCTTTTTTTTTTTCGTGACCTCGTGGTGCAAAGCTAATGACAAACTTCGCGAATGAACAGCTCTGTCTTGCTTTGCTGAAGGAAGACGATACTATTCATTCACGATACCTGTCACCAATTTAGAACCACGACGATGGTGGCCTTTCCTATACGTACAAAAACATAATTGAGGCCTAGAGTGCTCAACCACGCGTAGTTTCTTTTTTTTTCTTTTTTTTCGAGCTCTCGTGGCTATTCCTGCAGCTTATTTGTCGTACGTCCCAAATCCTTTCGGTATAGGTAAGACCATATTAAATATAAATTGCGCCTTGACGACTTGCGTCTCTTAAAACGCCGTTCTTCATACATGTCTTCATGTCTTCAATATGTTGTATCAACTACTGCGCAACTCCATAAGAGGGTACGGGTTCACAAGTATTCGACATCCAGGGAAGTTAGAGAACAAGAAAGCGGGAATGGAAACGAACAACGGCTTACCAGCCACATCAATGCATACAATCTGATTCGCAAGCCTATAAGATGACCAACCCGACCATTCTTTTAAGGCTGGCCATTTTACACGCCACTATCCAGCTGCTATGGATGACTGATTATGTAGTATTCCAGGAAGCTCAGAAACGCACAAACTACTATATTATAGTGAGACCTATTCACCAAGAAGTTTTCTCACGTAATGACCCTTACTTCTAAAAGTTCGAAGGCATTGCCAGTGGCAATTTATCGAACTTCTATGCCCTTCCACTGAATAAATCCTACCGGCCTACCTCTGTTTTAAAGCAGACATTAAAATCAGCGAGCTTTCGTCCTAAGCCAGGACCCGCTGAATGATGGCAGCTCCTCTAACAAAAGTACACAGACTTTCAACGCTGTTGCAAAGGAGCGCGTCCTGGACAACATTCCACTTTTTCAGAGACCTGGTTCCTCGGGTCAACCTGGCATTTATAAGGTAGCAAAGAATCATGCTACAGCCAATCGCAATTCAGTTTCAGTTTTCAATTTAATTCAATTTCAATTCAATTCAGCAATTCAACTGAGTTTTGGCAGCGCCCAATTGTGCGCCATAAGTATACTGTCACAAGGTTTTGGCCTGATATTTTGATTGAGAATGAAAAATAAAAAATCTGGAAATCCTTTGTACGGCATTTACCCAATATATCTGGAATGCAGCGCGAAACATTTTATTCAACTAATGTATCCGCTCTTCGCATTGATCACGGCCTTTAAAAGTTCAGAGTATACGCTTCAATCGCGGCGCGCAAGACATCCTCGGGGGAAGTTTTCTCCGTGCTCGCTCCAGCGATGCTATCAGGGCAACCATGCATGCTGGCGGCCTGATGGGCGCTGGCCTCCTTTTCACGAAGAGCCTACACACAGAAGTCCACTGGGTTCGGGTCAGTGTAGCTCGCCGGCCAGTCGTCAGCTCGAATGAAGCCGGGCGTGAAAGCGCGACACTACTGCTGCGGTGCTGATTTCCTCTTTGATCGTTGCGCCGGGGGGTCGTCCTGCCGCAAGAGTCCAAGACTACTCGCAGAAGTGAGACAGGGATGAGGGCCTGCGGATGAGGCTCTAGAATATCTTTATTGTACATGTGAGTGTCGATCTTTGCGCCTCTTGTTACAAATACACGAGGAATGCGGCCAGTGGTGATTATACCTCATGCTCAAGCCGTGACAGACGCGCCACGGGAGTTTTAAGAAACTGTCCAACTGGCTGCATCAGCAAGCTCTGACATCGGAGCCAGCACACGAGAGTTCTGAGTGTTGTGACGGGCCTCTACTGGATTGAGAATAGAAAACTTGGCTAGTGTTCCCAATTCGCGGCGCGCGCCAACAGCAGCCGGCATTTTTTGCAATCTTCCTTTTCTCTGCACCTCCGTCAGTACACGCCTTCTCTGGAGCCTGTAATGGAACACGGCTCTTCTCATTGTTGTCGCCGACACATTCAGCTCCAAGGCCAGCCTTCTGATGCTTCTCTGTGGCTGGCATTGGATTCTCTCCCTCACAATTTTCTTAAGCTGAGAAACGGCCACAGAGACAGGGCGACCACTACGGTTTAAGTCCTTATGTGTGCCCTCTTTGACAGCCCAGTGGATAATCTTGCCGTGCACTTATAGAACTTTGGCCATTCCGGAAAGAGGATGTCCGACCTTGCTCAGTGACGGATTCTACTGCTTGCGGGTCGATGTGATCTATGGCGTGCCGTTTTGCGAAATATAAACAAATCAGAATAAAACACGGTTGTAATACAGAAGAAACAACGAAGAAATGTTTGAAGAAAAGATGCGGAGGAATGTTAAAGAATCAGTTGCACAATGATTGGTCAAAGCGCGTGACAGTAATTATGGCTCACCAAGTATACCCATATCTCGAGGGCTGGACGCTACGAACGTTTCTATGCGTTGCGTGCATCTTTCAAGCCAGGAGACATTCTGCTTATTGCGCGTCTCTTCACGTGAGCTAGGAGAGATGATCAGGTGCGACTGAATTGCTGCCAAGTGCGTTAGTGTGTCTTGGCTGAGCGCCCTTTGCTCTGAAGCGTTATATTGGCAGCAAGGGGAAGCATATACATCGCTCCTAATTCATTGTTGCTGAATTTCATTGCGCCTTCCAATGCACTTGCTTGCGCCGATAGCGTTTCAATAAAACAACGAGAAATGGAGGCGCGGCTGCGAAAGTAAGCCGATATTCGACGGTAATTAAACCAATGCCACTTCACAGAGGCAAACTGAAGTGTGTAGAATGTGGACACGTACACACAAATACACACAAGCGCGTGCGCGCATTTTACTTTTAAGAAGCCGTGTCCGAAGAGCTCTCACGGAAGACTCCTGAGAGTCGCGCAACATGCGCACTCCACCACACAACAACCCAATAGAGGCCACCTTTTACCGACGCCCGGTGATATCCCACTTCATTGTATACAGCGCCGGAATGCAACATGCAAGAGCTGCAGCCGATCCGCAGAACCCGAACAACGAAGGTTAAGATGGGCCTCCCCGAACTCGCTGGTAGGACATGTTTCCATACTTAGACCGGTCAAGATGTGGCAAGAATTCGTTTTAATGAGAAACTCTGAGTACTCTTTCAGACTAGTATATGAAAATGCGATAAGCACTAATTTTGGCTCCCTTCGAAACGGGACCGACCAAGTGATGCTAGCAAAAAAAGAAATGAGAAAAAATAAATATAAAAATAAAAACAGAGTATCACTCACGGCCTGCTCTACGAATCACGGGTCGCTCGCAAAGAGTCAAGGCACAAGAAATGCGACACAAATGAAAAAAAAAAAAAGACCAATGGAGGCGCGTGAGGAACAACCGCGACAACTTCGCGTCGCGTGCTGCGGGCTCGCTCATCACAAGCGGGGCAGCCTGACAGAATACGCGAACGGAATGGGGCTATGCACCCAGAGACCTTCCTCAGTCGTTTTAGCGATTTTTCTTTTCCCTTTTGTCCGCTTCTCCTCGCCTCCTCCAGGCATAAGAGAACAGATTTCCGAGAAGGAGCAGTCCAGAGCAACCGAGGTTTAGAAAGTGCGATTCCGTTTATATACATCGCACGCCGACATCGTTCATCCTGCGTTTTATTTTACCGTCGTTATCGTTTATTAATTTCCCCCCCTTCGCGTGCTGGAGTGGCACTCGCTTCGCGAGACAATGGGGAGACGGCGGCGGGCGCAGCCGGGGCCCGTCACAGGTGCGTAACTCGCCGCAGCGCGCTGCCCATTGTTTCCCGACGAGCCGATTCTCGTTACGAAAGGACGACGGGCCACGACCCGGCGCCCGCGGCTGCCGCGCCACACGTGACCAATGCCTCGCCGACGACGTTCTCACGGCGCGCGAGCATGCTTCATCCGGCACGCAGGCACCGGTCTCGGCGGTGACGCGTGAAGCAGAGCAGGAAAAAAAAGGAGTGCCCTTGCGCTTTCGTTAGAGTATATATATATAGTTTTGGTTAACCAGTTTGGAACGCTGCCCAGCTGCGCCGTCACGATAGCAACCGAAGGGGCTGTCAAAGAATGGGGGAGTTGAAATGCTTTCAATCGTCGGCGAGAAACAGCGTCGCATACGGGACGAGTTCGCGGATCGGTGCATAATATAGTGTGCGCGGTACGCTGTTTTTTTAGTCGGCCGTCTCAGCGGTGTTGGAGCGCCGCACATTTACGTTGAGCGCACGCCGTACGTTTGCGCTCGAACGTTTCAAATTGTATACGTAAACACACTAACGAGAAACGAGAGCGTCGCTTAAAGCGTGTGAAATTCGCAGAATTATTATTTTTTTTTATTAGACCACAGATGAAAGGAAATCTGGTTGGAGGACAACCAATCGCCGGAGGACGCCGAATCCGCAACCCCTTGTAGAGGTTGCGCGTTAGGATTCCGCCTCTGATAAGCCAGATTCCGCCTCTGAGTAAAATCAGGGATAGCAGGACCCTGGGTGAAATTGCGCGTGTAACTGTTACAGGGCACCGTTTTGCAGCGGTCCTTCACACTTCAGGGCCTACGGAGGACACGCGACGCGTCTACGTATGCGACACTATTGGGCGGCGTATAAGTGAATCGGGAACAACGCCGGCTGCGCTTGACAAGCACGGTCCGACGAGATAAAGAGACAACCAGAGCGGGACACGCATGCCGGGAATGAAAAGGCGTATACGGTGCGTTTAAACGCGCCTTCCCGCAGCTCTGCCTGCCGGCGGACGAAAGCGCTGGCGCGCGCGTGTGTATACAGGAAGGCCTCCACGCATTATTACACTTTGCCTTCCGTTCACGTCTCGTCGCGCCCCGATCGTGAACCGCCGGAAAGGCGCGAGACCGCCCTTGTATTGTTTCGCAGCAATTTCGCCTGACAGCACATTTGTTGAGCCCGGCTCGGCGTGAGCATACATGCATATGAACGAAAGAAGGCGGCCTATCTTTTTTGCGCGCCGTAAACAATTAGCGCCCTCTTTACACGAAGGTGTGACCGCGCTGTCGGATCGCGCATTTCTTAAGTCCACGCGGCGTTATGAGAAATGAACGCTATACGTGCAGCGGTGAATTATAGGCGGCCTCGCGACGACGAGCGTATAGCCATCCCGAATTTCACACGGGCACGCGCGACCACGCGTATATCTGCCGCAAAGCAGCTGCGCGAAACTTGACTTGCGCTGAGATCACATCTGTTGTCATGCCTTCGCGTGGAACAATGGCAACCTTCGCGGCTTATCTCGCTTGCAGCTGAGGCGGGTGTCGCGACATTTACTGGGAAAGTTTCGCGCCTTTATTGTGACGCTTCGGAATTAATGTATATATATATATATACCTACCCCATCACATTTGGAGCTTGCGGTTCTTACGCCGAAACACTTTGTAAAAGCAGATTCCAGCCACTCCTCATGTTGGACATATAATAAGCGAAGGCAGCCGTCCAGTAGTAAACAGCCCTCACGAACAAAAAGCTTCATGAATTCGGCCCCCAGATTCGCTCTATAAGCGCTAAAGTAAGGTGACACCAGCAGCGCTATCGCTGTAGCAATCAATCACTACACATAACGCTTTCTTACGTGTATAGTAAGACGTAAGTGTTCAGCGCAGTATAATTTGCTCTAGTTAACTAATTAATCAATTATAGTCTCACCACCAAGCGTACTACAGAAGTGAGAGTGTAAGAACCAAAAATATACAATAAATACATACGCGTACGAAAACGCAGAAACAGCCACACGTTAGGACCAGCTAACACTTTTTTTTTTTTTTGGCATCGACGACACATCCGCTTTGAACGAGTGGAAACTGATCACACTGGGCAAAATACCGCGCCGTAACTCCCGGATCGTGGTTCGGCGTTTGCGCATACCGTTCAGGCACAGAACCACTTCGACGCGCTCACATCATGCACCCGTGCTCGGCCTGACAGCATATAATACCCGTATACCTTTACCGCCGGCCCTCTGCCGGGCATATATAGACCACCCATCTATTCTTTGCCTTGGGCTTTGTCTTGGGCCGAGGTGGTCGAGCGAAGCGAGCAAGGGGAAACGAAATGACTGCCCATACCAAGCTGTGGAAGCCACAGCGAAGTGTGCCGCCGAGTCGTGTAGGGTACACGCGCCATTCGAGAGTCGCGGTACGTCGGTAAGCCTACGCCGACACTAACGGCCATGTTTGACGTGGTCGTTGCAAAACACTCTAGCAGTTTTACTAAAGTCGTGCAGGTCCACTTTGTATCTGTGCTATGAGAATGCGTGGGTCGTGACGCTATCGTAATGCACTATCGCCACTTGACCTCGCTTACACTAGAAGAAAAGCCTAGTTGCGGTCCACTGCCTTAGGCGCCCTGCCAGGGCGCTCTGAAACGAGCGCTCGAATACGTCAATAAGAAGAAACGCCGCACGGGGCCCTGCGGTTCGTGAACAACGGAAATGGAAGCAGTAAATGTACAAAGAATGTTGCACAAAATTCAAAGATTGCTAGTCAGAGTGGATTGCCACCCAAACCGCCACATATATGTTAGGCCAGCTCACACTTTTTGTGTGACACGCAAGGCTTGCCTTAAAAACTGGTTGCAAAAAATGTCTACTAATATGCCTAGAACTGAATGAGGTCAGATAATAAAAAAAATTCAGAAGGTGCTTCGGGGCCTATTTGCGTAAGGGAAATAGTGGTAATTATGGTTCACCACAAAATAGCATGCGAACAGCGAAGACGAAAGGAAAAGAAACAAAGAACACATGGAAGCATCAAATGCAAAACTCCAAAAAGAGTTGAGCATCTCTTTAACACTTGTATAAGTTGTAGGATGCAGTTCTCTAGCAAATAAATCCAGCCCCGTCGCCTTCGATGTTAATATTTCTCTTCGCGAAGAAGGGGCCAGTGCAGCCGTAAAGATCCGATGGCGCATCAGGTGCACTTGAATAAAGATTTCCTTAATTGGTGCATCTCTGCATGTAATTTCTATCTTGCCTGATGCGCAGCGTTTCCCGGATCATGGTCAATGGCTTCGGTCTTGCCGTGCTTTCGTTGGTTTTCCAAGCAGAGCACATCCATGGCGTTATGCTCGCAACTGTACAAGTTTCGCTGTTGCACCGCAAATACAGGGGGGGGGGGGGGGGCGCTGCTTCAGCTCCGCAGGTTGGCTTGCAGGCGCGTCTAAGCGGTCCGGAGAATATCGGGCACGCACGCTTACCGTCGTTCGCGTCGCTGTTGAAACTGGCGTGCAGAGTCAGCCTTCTACGCGCCATGGATTTGATGGCAAGAGTCGAGTCATCCTCGGATTGACGCGGGAGCCGAGAGAGTTGACAATGGATACACGTGTGCTGCTGCCTTCAGGCTCCGAAGATTCGACCACCGGGCCAAGGTAGTCGGCGCCTAGGGAGTCACTGGTCCGCTGGAATCTGTCCAGGAGGCAGTTCTCGAACAATCGCGCTACGGGTGTTCTCTTGTCTGTATCGACCTGCTTGAGCGAAGCTTGAGGTATCCCGAAGTTCTGGATAGACCCCGGTTCGCACGGATTCTTCAAGGTTACCGCGGCAAAGTTTACGTTTCCCCGAGCGAATACACTCACGAATTGGCAGTTTCTCGCTCTGATGGACAGACCTTCGATATTACCGCACAAGTCCCAAGGTGTCCTCTCGACTTTACGAGATGAAGAGAAAAATGATTCAGGTACACCCCATTGTCATCAGCTGCCTTCTGATTCGCACCCTAAGAAGACCGGATGATTTGGTTTGGTTTGCCCTCTATGGTGGGGCATACTGAGCAGTGCAGTCTTCTTCTTCTTCTTCTTCTTCTTCTTCTTCTCTAGTTATGGCACATACCCTGAGAAAGGGATTGGTGGAGACGGCAAGTAAAATTTGTCATATGAATGCTCAGGCAGACAAAACAAAAAGAAAACAATACCATAAGGAGTTTTGACGTGAGTCCCACAGGGAAAAACACGTACTTTCTTTAATGAGGGCAATGACAGTGAGTAACAGATGTACAAATCCCGTTCAACGGATGCCCGAAACCCGAGGCATCAGACGTAGGAAGTAGAGAAATGCGCAATACCCCCGTTTCCCAGATTGCTTTCAAGCAGCAACGGCAGGTTCGGAAAAATCGTCGGCACTCCAGAGAAATGGTTCGACGCCTATCAGTACCTATGTATGTAAAAACTCTCTGTCACTTGTCGTCAGTCCACATGATACGAAAAAAGAAATCTGCAATGAAATAATTTATCTATAGGAGGCAATTAAAGCTTGAGAATCAGCGAAACCCTTTGATAGGGAGGACCTAAACCACGGTCACATGAAAGTTTATTCTTGTGCTGCGTTTATAAATTACGTAAGGATCTCTCGCAACACTCCCCCGAAAAGATGCAATAACAAAATATAACAATGCCCGTGAACGGCGCTAGC
Organism: Dermacentor variabilis; assembly: GCF_050947875.1. NCBI lineage: Eukaryota > Metazoa > Arthropoda > Arachnida > Ixodida > Ixodidae > Dermacentor > Dermacentor variabilis. The sequence continues at coordinate 26,651,973 of NC_134568.1, read as the reverse complement.
TAACACTCCCAGGGCCAATCTGATAGTCATACACAAATATCTAGGAAAGTCGACGGGAGGTGGGCCACCGCCGTAGCTCAATGGTAAAGCATCACGCGCGTAACGTGCGAGATGTGGGTTCTGCTCCCAACTGCAACAAGTTGTCTTTTCGCCAACTTTCCTTATTACCCCCCCCCCGCTGCCCCCTCCCCCCAATTCGAAGAAATCTACCAGTTAATTTCCATTGCGCTTTGCCTGGCCTCATATTGTCCGTTTTCTTCATATGGTTGTAACTTGCAACAATCAGGCCCCTCGGTTCCCCTTATTCATCTCGCTCAGCTTAAGTACGTGTTTGAAAGAATTTTAAAATATTCTTTCTCTTCGTCGAGTTATTGTCAGCCTGCCGCGCGTAACGCCATCGCAACGCTCTGGGAAGATGCAAGAACTTCCTCGGAGCCCGATCTTACGGATCGACTGTAATGTGAACCAAAGCTCGATGTTCACCTTTGGGCGTCGGTATACCAATCTCGTTACTGTCTCTTCCTGCATGGTGACGAACACTGGACGGTGCTCACGGATGACGCTACGATGCAGAGGCTCCAGTTTAAAAGAAAAGAAAGGAAGTGAAAGCGGACAGCGCATTTGTATGCCCTCGAACACAGGGGACTCGGCCGATACCCATACTTGGGTAAGTGCCATACCCGAAAGCAACAACTAACGGCGTGTAGCGGTGATGCCAATATATATTATTGTTTCGCGTGTATGTGCGAGAACGTCGTCTTTTGTATATATATATATATATATATATATATATATATATATATATATATATATATATATATATATATATATATAGGCACTTCACATTGTCTTTAGGAGCAGGGCCCCAGGCTCATATTACGGAACGTGCAAGAGCCACCCAAGCCCGAATACGCGTATATATATAGTAGTTGCGAGATTTATCGCCGACAGCTTTGTTGAAATATCATTAAAAAAAGGCAGCTTTCTTTAAAATTCTTGGTTTTCATTCCTCTGTTTCCATTGGCGGCCTGGTTGTCCAGCTCGTAGCGCTGAAGTTGTTCTCACATCTTTTTTTTTTTTTTTTTTTTTTTTTTGTCGTGTCACAAGGCTATGCTTTTTTTTCCAGAGAGGTGACATTCCAGCGGGGTGAAATTCTTTATTGTCTACTTTTATTCGCCTGATCATTAGTAGTAGTAATTTTACGAATCTTCTTTACCAATCCTTTGCTCATGGTGTGCGCCGCAACTATAGAAGAGTAGGAAGAAGAAGAAGCACTGCTCAGCCGGCCGCACCGTTCGGTTTTCGGGTGCGATTCGAAACGAAGCTGACGACAACGCAGGGAACGTAGGCCTCCTTGATCAACTCAGGACGGCGAAAGGGGACCTCAGGACCCGCTACGGTAAGGTAGAAGACCTATCCCCCGGAGCGACGCACTGCCCATTCGCTGATATGCTCGCTCGGGGAAGCTACAACTTGGCCGAGGTAACCTCGAGGACTCCGCGCGAACGCGAGTCCGTCGAGGACCTCGGTGTACCTCAAGCCTCGTTGGAGCTGCAGGTCGACGGAGACGAGAGCGTGCCCATGGCACGATTGGCCGAGAACAGCTTTCTGGACAACTCCCAGCTCGTCCAGTGGTCCGAGGATTTCTTTTACACCGACAACCTGGACCCGGCCGTCAAACCCTCGGAGGCTGAAGGCTGCACCCGAGCCGCCATCGTCTCGTCTCGTTCGCACGGCTCCCTCGTCGACCCGTGGATCGCCGCTGACTCGACCGCCGTCAAAACCTATGCCATGACGCGTACAAAGCTGACCTTTCACGCCGGTTCCATTAGTGACGCGAGTGAGGAGCAGAGCATGTGCCGGATATTCTTCGGCAAGATTCGCTTCGACGGGCGTCCGCAAAATCGTGGAGCTCAAGGAGGCCCTGTACTGGCTGTGCAAGTGCGGAGCTTCCGTAGTTGCAAGCACGGCGCGATCGAGGTGGTTTGCTGCGAACGCTAACGGGAGCACGACAAGAAAGACGTCACCGACCAGATCAAGGAGATCGTGCGCACCAGAGACGAGGACATTCATACATGCGGCAACGTATATGCACTGTGACTGGGCAGCGTTAGGCAGAGCAGACTGTTCGTCGAATTAAGAAGGTTTAACACCTTTTTATCAGTTTTTACCACCTTTTCTTTATATTTTAACCTGGCTTGCAGGAGGTGGCTGACTTAGTGACTAAAACAAAGGCGCGCATTTCATGATTTATTCTACTATAAAGTTACTTTATTGTATGCGATCTTTCCTGGTTCTGTGTTTCCTGCGCCTTCCGCCGCCCGGTAATGCAGTACTGAGTTTACCAGCATATAGTCTCGTGCCTATTCTTGCGTTGAGATTTGCACTAGTCTATAAGTTCTCGGCTCTGCAAATGATACATTACGCATAATTTTTTGCTACCTGCTGCGGTGGCGTAGTGGCTCTGGCGCTGCGTTGCTATGACCTAGGGCGCGGCATCGAATCGCGACGGCGTACAATGTCGGCATACCGGAAAGGAAGGGCGGACACATCCAACGCCGTTTCGTGCTTCTAACTGCTGTCCCCGTAAGCCATGCGTACGTCATGCTATAGTGTGCGTGAAATAACCCCACCTGGTCACGATTAATCCGGAGCCCTCCAGACGGCGTGTGCGCCGTTATCAGAAAAAAAAAAAGATAGACAGTGCGGGGACGGTCAGAAACAAAAGGACGCACAGACTTAGACATTTTTTTCAAACTTAAGTCAATTACTGCTCAACGCAGTTAACGGCACGATGACGACGTGGCGACGGCAATGGCGGCACGATGACACGCTACGACGGTGACACTTCGTTGCCGAAAATTACCGAATCTTATATCCGCATATCTCTTGGCCTGCCCTTGAGAGCGACTTAAAGTGGGTTGCACTACCAGTGTTAAAGGTCGAACTGGATTTCCTATAATGCATTATTGCTCTGCGCTGCGAAAAGAAGGAAAAAACAAAAGGAGAGGATAAAAAGGAAACAGCAGCGAAACAGCTACGAAACAGAACTTTCCGCGATTTCTGTCCACACACTGTCACAGACAAACAGGTCAGACACCACCAATAGAAGGTCAGGACGGCCAGTAGGTAATAATGTAGCATCGTTTTCCCATTCTGGCAGAGGGCTGTGGCAGAATACTGGCGGTAAAGTGGGAGAAACTGAAACCGAAGAGACACATTCAATTTTTCATGTTGCTGAGGGTAAAAAACAGATCGAATAGAAAAAAAAGATTGTTTCGAAGGCTTCAAGACGCCTTTTATAGATTGTCTCCCATTCGCTTGCGTGTTTGCATGCGTTATTTTGTGTGTGTGTGTGTGTGTGTGTGTGTGTGTGTGTGTGTGTGTGTGTGTGTGTGTGTGTGTGTGTGTGTGTGTGTGTGTGTGTGTGTGTGTGTGTGTGTGTGTGTGTGTGTGTGTGTGTGTGTGTGTGTGTACGCACGCTTCCCGTCGTTCACGTCGCTGTTGAAACTGGCGTGCAGAGTCAGCCTTCTACGCGCCATGGATTTGATGGCAAGCGTCAAGTCATCCTCGGGTTGACGCGGCAGCCGAGAGAGCTGACAATGGACACACGTGTGCTGCCTTCAGGCTCCGAGGGTTCGACCACCGGGCCAAGGCAGTCGGTGCCTAGGGAATCACTGGCCCGCTGGGATCTGTCCAGGAGGCAGTTCTTGAACAATCGCGCTACGGGTATGCTCTTGTCTCTATCGACCTGCTTGAGTGAAGTTTGAGACGTCCCGAAGTTCTGGATGGACCCCAGTTCGCGCGGATTCTTCAAGGTTACCTCGGCAAAGGTGAGGTTTCCCCGAGCGAATACACTCACGAATTGGCAGTTTCTCGCTCTGGTGGACAGACCTTTGATATTACCGCATAAGTCCCGAGGTGTCCTCTCGACTTTCCGAGATGAAGAGAAAAATGATTCAGGTGTAGCCCATTGTCGTCAGCTGCCTTCTAATTCGCACCCTAAGAAGACCGGATGATTTGGTTTAGTTTGCCCTCTATGGGGCATACTGAGCAGTGCAGTCTTCTTCTTCTTCTTCTTCTTCTTCTTCGTCTTTCTTCTTCTTCTTTCTTCTTCTTCTTCTCTAGTTATGGCACCTACCCTGAGAAAGGAATTGGTGAAGAGGGCAAGTAAAATTTTTCATATGAACGCTCAGGCGGACAAAACAAAAAGAAAACAAAACGGTAAGGAGTTTTGACGTGAGTCCCACAGGGAAAGACACGTACCTTTCTTTAATGAGTGCACTGACAGTGAGTAACAGGTGTACAAATCCCGTTCAACGGATGCCCGAAACCCGAGGCATCAGACGTAGGAAGTAGAGAAATGCGCAAGACCCCCGTTTCCACGATTGATTTCAAGCAGCAACGGCAGGTTCGGGAAAATCGTCGGCACTCCAGAGAAATGCTTCGACGCCTATGAGTAGCTATGTATGTAAAAACTCTCTGTCACTTGTCGTCAGTCCATATGATACGAAAAAAAAAATCTGTAATGAAACAATTTAGCTATAGGAGCCACAGCTTGAGAATTAGCGAAACACCTTGATAGGGAGGACCTAAACCACGGTCACATGAAAGTTTATTCTTGTGCTGCGTTTACAAATTACGTCAGGATCCCTCGCAACACTCCCCCGAAAAGATGCAATAACAAAATATAACAATACCCGTGAACGGCGCTAGCTAACACTCCCAGGGCCAATCTGATAGTCATACACAAATATCTAGGAAAGTCGACGGGAGGTGGGCCACCGCCGTAGCTCAATGGTGAAGCATCACGCGCGTAACGCGCGAGATGTCGGTTCTGCTCCAAACTGCAACAAGTTGTCTTTTCGCCAACTTTCCTTATTACCCCCCCCCCCCCCGCTGCCCCCTCCCCCCAATTCCATGAAACCTACCAGTTAATTTCCATTGCGCTTTGCCTGGCCTCATATTGTCCGTTTTCTTCATATGGTTGTAACTTGCAACAATCAGGCCCCTCGGTTCCCCTTATTCATCTCGCTCAGCTTAAATACGTGTTTGAAAGAATTTTAAAATATTCTTTCTCTTCGTCGAGTTATTGTCAGCCTGCCGCGCGTAACGCCATCGCAACGCTCTGGGAAGATGCAAGAACTTCCTCGGAGCCCGATCTTACGGATCGACTGTAATGTGAACCAAAGCTCGATGTTCACCTTTGGGCGTCGGTATACCAATCTCGTTACTGTCTCTTCCTGCATGGTGACGAACACTGGACGGTGCTCACGGATGACGCTACGATGCAGAGGCTCCAGTTCAAAAGAAAAGAAAGGAAGTGAAAGCGGACAGCGCATTTGTATGCCCTCGAACACAGGGGACTCGGCCGATACCCATACGTGGGTAAGTGCCATACCCGAAAGCAACAACAACTAACGGCGTGTAGCGGTGGTGCCAATATATATTATTGTTTCGTGTGTATGTGCCAGAACGTCGTCTTTTATATATATATATATATATATCTATATATATATATATATATATATATATATATATATATATATATATATATATATATATATATATATATATATATATATATATATATATATATATATATATATAGGCACTTCACATTGTCTTCAGGAGCAGGGCCCCAGGCTCATATTACGGAACGTGCAAGAGCCACCCAAGCCCGAATACGCGTATATATATAGTTGTTGCGAGATTTATCGCCGACAGCTTTGTTGAAATATCATTAAAAAAAGGCAGCTTTCTTTAAAATTCTCGGTTTTCATTCCTCTGTTTCCATTGGCGGCCTGGTTGTCCAACTCGTAGCGCTGAAGTTGTTCTCACATCTTTTTTTTTTTTGTCGTGCCACAAGGCTATGCTTTTTTTTTTCCAGAGAGGTGACATTCCAGCGAGGTGAAATTCTTTATTGTCTACTTTTATTCACCTGATCATTAGTAGTAGTAATTTTACGAATCTTCTTTACCAATCCTTTGCTCATGGTGTGCGCCGCAACTATAGAAGAGTAGGAAGAAGAAGAAGCACTGCTCAGCCGGCCGCACCGTTCGGTTTTCGGGTGCGATTCGAAACGAAGCTGACGACAACGCAGGGAACGTAGGCCTCCTTGATCAACTCAGGACGGCGAAAGGGGACCTCAGGACCCGCTACGGTAAGGTAGAAGACCTATCCCCCGGAGCGACGCACTGCCCATTCGCTGATATGCTCGCTCGGGGAAGCGACAACTTGGCCGAGGTAACCTCGAGGACTCCGCGCGAACGCGAGTCCGTCGAGGACCTCGGTGTACCTCAAGCCTCGTTGGAGCTGCAGGTCGACGGTGACGAGAGCGTGCCCATGGCACGACTGGCCGAGAACAGCTTTCTGGACAACTCCCAGTTCGTCCAGTGGTCCGAGGATTTCTTTTACACCGACAACCTGGACTCGGCCGTCAAACCCTCGGAGGCTGAAGGCTGCACCCGAGCCGCCATCGTCTCGTCTCGTTCGCACGGCTCCCTCGTCGACCCGTGGATCGCCGCTGACTCGACCGCCGTCAAAACCTATGCCATGACGCGTACAAAGCTGACCTTTCACGCCGGTTCCATTAGTGACGCGAGTGAGGAGCAGAGCATGAGCCGGATATTCTTCGGCAAGATTCGCTTCGACGGGCGTCCGCAAAATCGTGGAGCTCAAGGAGGCCCTGTACTGGCTGTGCAAGTGCGGAGCTTCCGTAGTTGCAAGCACGGCGCGATCGAGGTGGTTTGCTGCGAACGCTAACGGGAGCACGACAAGAAAGACGTCACCGAGCAGATCAAGGAGATCGTGCGCACCAGAGACGAGGACATTCATACATGCGGCAACGTATATGCACTGTGAGTGGGCAGCGTTAGGCAGAGCAGACTGTTCGCCGAATTAAGAAGGTTTAACACCTTTATATCCGTTTTTACCACCTTTTCTTTATATTTTAACCTGGCTTGCAGGAGGTGGCTGACTTGGTGACTAAAACAAAGGCGCGCATTTCATGATTTATTCTACTATAAAGTTACTTTATTGTGTGCGATCTTTCGTGGTTCTGTGTTTCCTGCGCCTTCCGCCGCCCGGTAATGCAGTACTGAGTTTACCAGCATATAGCCCCGTGCCTATTCTTGCGTTGAGATTTGCACTTGTCTATAAGTTCTCGGCTCTGCAAATGATACATTACGCATAATTTTCTTGCTACCTGCTGCGGTGGCGTAGTGGCTCTGGCGCTGCGTTGCTATGACCTAGGGCGCGGCATCGAATCGCGACGGCGTACAATGTCGGCATACCGGAAAGGAAGGGCGGACACATCCAACGCCGTTTCGTGCTACTATCTGCTGTCCCCGTAAGCCATGCGTACGCCATGCTATAGTGTGCGTGAAATAACCCCACGTGGTCAAGATTAATCCGGAGCCCTCCAGACGGCGTGTGCGCCGTTATCAGAAAAAAAAAAAAAGACAGTGCGGGGACGGTCAGAAACAAAAGGACGCACAGACATAGACATTTTTTTTCAAACTTAAGTCAATTACTGCTCAACGCAGTTAACGGCACGATGACGACGTCGCGACGGCAATGGCGGCACGATGACACGCTACGACGGTGACACTTCGTTGCCGAAAATTACCGAATCTTATATCCGCATATCTCTTGGCCTGCCCTTGAGAGCGACTTAAAGTGGGTTGCACTACCAGTGTTAAAGGTCGAACTGGATTTCCTATAATGCATTATTGCTCTGCGCTGCGAAAAGAAGGAAAAAACAAAAGGAGAGGATAAAAAGGAAACAGCAGCGAAACAGCTACGAAACAGAACTTTCCGCGATTTCTGTCCACACACTGTCACAGACAAACAGGTCAGACACCACCAATAGAAGGTCAGGACGGCCAGTAGGTAATAATGTAGCATCGTTTTCCCATTCTGGCAGAGGGCTGTGGCAGAATACTGGCGGTAAAGTGGGAGAAACTGAAACCGAAGAGACACATTCAATTTTTCATGTTGCTGAGGGTAAAAAACAGATCGAATAGAAAAAAAAGATTGTTTCGAAGGCTTCAAGACGCCTTTTATAGATTGTCTCCCATTCGCTTGCGTGTTTGCATGCGTTATTTTGTGTGTGTGTGTGTGTGTGTGTGTGTGTGTGTGTGTGTGTGTGTGTGTGTGTGTGTGTGTGTGTTTGTGTGTGTGTGTGTGTGTGTGTGTGTGTGTGTGTGTGTGTGTGTGTGTGTGTGTGTGTGTGTGTGTGTGTGTGTGTGTGTGTGTGTGTGTGTGTGTGTGTGTGTGTGTGTGTGTGTGTGTGTGTGTGTGTGTGTGTGTGTGTGTGTGTGTGTGTGTGTGTGTGTGTGTGTGTGTGTGTGTGTGTGCACGCACGCTTCCCGTCGTTCACGTCGCTGTTGAAACTGACGTGCAGAGTCAGCCTTCCACGCGCCATGGATTTGATGGCAAGCGTCAAGTCATCCTCGGGTTGACGCGGGAGCCGAGAGAGCTGACAATGGACACACGTGTGCTGCCTTCAGGCTCCGAGGGTTCGACCACCGGGCCAAGGTAGTCGGTGCCTAGGGAATCACTGGCCCGCTGGGATCTGTCCAGGAGGCAGTTCTCGAACAATCGCGCTACGGGTATGCTCTTGTCTCTATCGACCTGCTTGAGTGAAGTTTGAGACGTCCCGAAGTTCTGGATGGACCCCAGTTCGCGCGGATTCTTCAAGGTTACCTCGGCAAAGGTGAGGTTTCCCCGAGCGAATACACTCACGAATTGGCAGTTTCTCGCTCTGGTGGACAGACCTTTGATATTACCGCATAAGTCCCGAGGTGTCCTCTCGACTTTCCGAGATGAAGAGAAAAATGATTCAGGTGTAGCCCATTGTCGTCAGCTGCCTTCTAATTCGCACCCTAAGAAGACCGGATGATTTGGTTTAGTTTGCCCTCTATGGGGCATACTGAGCAGTGCAGTCTTCTTCTTCTTCTTCTTCTTCTTCTTCTTCTTCTTCTTCTTCTTCTTCTTCTTCTTCTTCTTCTTCTTCTTCTTCGTCTTTCTTCTTCTTCTTTCTTCTTCTTCTTCTCTAGTTATGGCACCTACCCTGAGAAAGGAATTGGTGAAGAGGGCAAGTAAAATTTTTCATATGAACGCTCAGGCGGACAAAACAAAAAGAAAACAAAACGGTAAGGAGTTTTGACGTGAGTCCCACAGAGAAAGACACGTACCTTTCTTTAATGAGTGCACTGACAGTGAGTAACAGGTGTACAAATACCGTTCAACGGATGCCCGAAACCCGAGGCATCAGACGTAGGAAGTAGAGAAATGCGCAAGACCCCCGTTTCCACGATTGATTTCAAGCAGCAACGGCAGGTTCGGGAAAATCGTCGGCACTCCAGAGAAATGCTTCGACGCCTATGAGTAGCTATGTATGTAAAAACTCTCTGTCACTTGTCGTCAGTCCATATGATACGAAAAAAAAAATCTGTAATGAAACAATTTAGCTATAGGAGCCACAGCTTGAGAATTAGCGAAACACCTTGATAGGGAGGACCTAAACCACGGTCACATGAAAGTTTATTCTTGTGCTGCGTTTACAAATTACGTCAGGATCTCTCGCAACACTCCCCCGAAAAGATACAATAACAAAATATAACAATACCCGTGAACGGCGCTAGCTAACACTCCCAGGGCCAATCTGATAGTCATACACAAATATCTAGGAAAGTCGACGGGAGGTGGGCCACCGCCGTAGCTCAATGGTGAAGCATCACGCGCGTAACGCGCGAGATGTCGGTTCTGCTCCCAACTGCAACAAGTTGTCTTTTCGCCAACTTTCCTTATTACCCCCCCCCCGCTGCCCCCTCCCCCCAATTCCATGAAATCTACCAGTTAATTTCCATTGCGCTTTGCCTGGCCTCATATTGTCCGTTTTCTTCATATGGTTGTAACTTGCAACAATCAGGCCCCTCGGTTCCCCTTATTCATCTCGCTCAGCTTAAGTACGTGTTTGAAAGAATTTTAAAATATTCTCTTCATCGAGTTATTGTCAGCCTGCCGCGCGTAACGCCATCGCAACCCTCTGGGAAGATGCAAGAACTTCCTCGGAGCCCGATCTTACGGATCGACTGTAATGCGAACCAAAGCTCGATGTTCACCTTTGGGCGTCGGTATACCAATCTCGTTACTGTCTCTTCCTGCATGGTGACGAACACTGGACGGTGCTCACGGATGACGCTACGATGCAGAGGCTCCAGTTCAAAAGAAAAGAAAGGAAGTGAAAGCGGACAGCGCATTTGTATGCCCTCGAACACAGGGGACTCGGCCGATACCCATACGTGGGTAAGTGCCATACCCGAAAGCAACAACTAACGGCGTGTAGCGGTGGTGCCAATATATATTATTGTTTCGCGTGTATGTGCGAGAACGTCGTCTTTTTATATATATATATATATATATATATATATATATATATATATATATATATATATATATATATATATATATATATATAGGCACTTCACATTGTCTTCAGGAGCAGGGCCCCAGGCTCATATTACGGAACGTGCAAGAGCCACCCAAGCCCGAATACGCGTATATATATAGTAGTTGCGAGATTTATCGCCGACAGCTTTCTTGAAATATCATTAAAAAAAGGCAGCTTTCTTTAAAATTCTTGGTTTTCATTCCTCTGTTTCCATTGGCGGCCTGGTTGTCCAACTCGTAGCGCTGAAGTTGTTCTCACATCTTTTTTTTTTTTTTTTTTTGTCGTGCCACAAGTCTATGCTTTTTTTTTCCAGAGAGGTGACATTCCAGCGAGGTGAAATTCTTTATTGTCTACTTTTATTCACCTGATCATTAGTAGTAGTAATTTTACGAATCTTCTTTACCAAGCCTTTGCTCATGGTGTGCGCCGCAACTATAGAAGAGTAGGAAGAAGAAGAAGCACTGCTCAGCCGGCCGCACCGTTCGGTTTTCGGGTGCGGTTCGAAACGAAGCTGACGACAACGCAGGGAACGTAGGCCTCCTTGATCAACTCAGGACGGCGAAAGGGGACCTCGGGACCCGGTACGGTAAGGTAGAAGACCTGTCCCCCGGAGCGACGCACTGCACATTCGCTGATATGCTCGCTCGGGGAAGCTACAACTTGGCCGAGGCAACCTCGAGGACTCCGCGCGAACGCGAGTCCGTCGAGGACCTCGGTGTACCTCAAGCCTCGTTGGAGCTGCAGGTCGACGGTGACGAGAGCGTGACCATGGCACGACTGGCCGAGAACAGCTTTCTGGACAACTCCCAGCTCGTCCAGTGGTCCGAGGATTTCTTTGACACCGACAACCTGGACCCGGCCGTCAAACCCTCGGAGGCTGAAGGCTGCACCCGAGCCGCCATCGTCTCGTCTCGTTCGCACGGCTCCCTCGTCGACCCGTGGATCGCCGCTGACTCGACCGCCGTCAAAACCTATGCCATGACGCGTACAAAGCTGACCTTTCACGCCGGTTCCATTAGTGACGCGAATGAGGAGCAGAGCATGTGCCGGATATTCTTCGGCAAGATTCGCTTCGACGGGCGTCCGCAAAATCGTGGAGCTCAAGGAGGCCCTGTACTGGCTGTGCAAGTGCGGAGCTTCCGTAGTTGCAAGCACGGCGCGATCGAGGTGGTTTGCTGCGAACGCTAACGGGAGCACGACGAGAAAGACGTCACCGAGCAGATCAAGGAGATCGTGCGCACCAGAGACGAGGACATTTATACATGCGGCAACGTATATGCACTGTGACTGGGCAGCGTTAGGCAGAGCAGACTGTTCGCCGAATTAAGAAGGTTTAACACCTTTTTATCAGTTTTTACCACCTTTTCTTTATATTTTAACCTGGCTTGCAGGAGGTGGCTGACTTAGTGACTAAAACAAAGGCGCGCATTTCATGATTTATTCTACTATAAAGTTACTTTATTGTGTGCGATCTTTCGTGGTTCTGTGTTTCCTGCGCCTTCCGCCGCCCGGTAATGCAGTACTGAGTTTACCAGCATATAGTCCCGTGCCTATTCTTGCGTTGAGATTTGCACTAGTCTATAAGTTCTCGGCTCTGCAAATGATACATTATGCATAATTTTTTGCTACCTGCTGCGGTGGCGTAGTGGCTCTGGCGCTGCGTTGCTATGACCTAGGGCGCGGCATCGAATCGCGACGGCGTACAATGTCGGCATACCGGAAAGGAAGGGCGGACACATCCAACGCCGTTTCGTGCTTCTAACTGCTGTCCCCGTAAGCCATGCGTACGTCATGCTATAGTGTGCGTGAAATAACCCCACCTGGTCAAGATTAATCCGGAGCCCTCCAGACGGCGTGTGCGCCGTTTTCAGAAAAAAAAAAAAACAGTGCGGGGACGGTCAGAAACAAAAGGACGCACAGACTTAGACATTTTTTTCAAACTTAAGTCAATTACTGCTCAACGCAGTTAACGGCACGATGACGACGTGGCGACGGCAATGGCGGCACGATGACACGCTACGACGGTGACACTTCGTTGCCGAAAATTACCGAATTTTATATCCGCATATCTCTTGGCCTGCCCTTGAGAGCGACTTAAAGTGGGTTGCACTACCAGTGTTAAAGGTCGAACTGGATTTCCTATAATGCATTATTGCTCTGCGCTGCGAAAAGAAGGAAAAAACAAAAGGAGAGGATAAAAAGGAAACAGCAGCGAAACAGCTACGAAACAGAACTTTCCGCGATTTCTGTCCACACACTGTCACAGACAAACAGGTCAGACACCACCAATAGAAGGTCAGGACGGCCAGTAGGTAATAATGTAGCATCGTTTTCCCATTCTGGCAGAGGGCTGTGGCAGAATACTGGCGGTAAAGTGGGAGAAACTGAAACCGAAGAGACACATTCAATTTTTCATGTTGCTGAGGGTAAAAAACAGATCGAATAGAAAAAAAAGATTGTTTCGAAGGCTTCAAGACGCCTTTTATAGTTTGTCTCCCATTCGCTTGCGTGTTTGCATGCGTTATTTGTGTGTGTGTGTGTGTGTGTGTGTGTGTGTGTGTGTGTGTGTGTGTGTGTGTGTGTGTGTGTGTGTGTGTGTGTGTGTGTGTGTGTGTGTGTGTGTGTGTGTGTGTGTGTGTGTGTGTGTGTGTGTGTGTGTGTGTGTGTGTGTGTGTTTGTGTGTGTGTGTGTGTGTGCACGCACGCTTCCCGTCGTTCACGTCGCTGTTGAAACTGACGTGCAGAGTCAGCCTTCCACGCGCCATGGATTTGATGGCAAGCGTCAAGTCATCCTCGGGTTGACGCGGGAGCCGAGATAGCTGACAATGGACACACGTGTGCTGCCTTCAGGCTCCGAGGGTTCGACCACCGGGCCAAGGTAGTCGGTGCCTAGGGAATCACTGGCCCGCTGGGATCTGTCCTGGAGGCAGTTCTCGAACAATCGCGCTACGGGTACGCTCTTGTCTCTATCGACCTGCTTGAGTGAAGTTTGAGACGTCCCGAAGTTCTGGATGGACCCCAGTTCGCGCGGATTCTTCAAGGTTACCTCGGCAAAGGTGAGGTTTCCCCGAGCGAATACACTCACGAATTGGCAGTTTCTCGCTCTGGTGGACAGACCTTTGATATTACCGCATAAGTCCCGAGGTGTCCTCTCGACTTTCCGAGATGAAGAGAAAAATGATTCAGGTGTAGCCCATTGTCGTCAGCTGCCTTCTAATTCGCACCCTAAGAAGACCGGATGATTTGGTTTAGTTTGCCCTCTATGGGGCATACTGAGCAGTGCAGTCTTCTTCTTCTTCTTCTTCTTCTTCTTCTTCTTCTTCTTCTTTCTTCTTCTTCTTTCTTCTTCTTCTTCTCTAGTTATGGCACCTACCCTGAGAAAGGAATTGGTGAAGAGGGCAAGTAAAATTTTTCATATGAACGCTCAGGCGGACAAAACAAAAAGAAAACAAAACGGTAAGGAGTTTTGACGTGAGTCCCACAGAGAAAGACACGTACCTTTCTTTAATGAGTGCACTGACAGTGAGTAACAGGTGTACAAATCCCGTTCAACGGATGCCCGAAACCCGAGGCATCAGACGTAGGAAGTAGAGAAATGCGCAAGACCCCCGTTTCCACGATTGATTTCAAGCAGCAACGGCAGGTTCGGGAAAATCGTCGGCACTCCAGAGAAATGCTTCGACGCCTATGAGTAGCTATGTATGTAAAAACTCTCTGTCACTTGTCGTCAGTCCATATGATACGAAAAAAAAAATCTGTAATGAAACAATTTAGCTATAGGAGCCACAGCTTGAGAATTAGCGAAACACCTTGATAGGGAGGACCTAAACCACGGTCACATGAAAGTTTATTCTTGTGCTGCGTTTGCAAATTACGTCAGGATCTCTCGCAACACTCCCCCGAAAAGATGCAATAACAAAATATAACAATACCCGTGAACGGCGCTAGCTAACACTCCCAGGGCCAATCTGATAGTCATACACAAATATCTAGGAAAGTCGACAGGAGGTGGGCCACCGCCGTAGCTCAATGGTGAAGCATCACGCGCGTAACGCGCGAGATGTGGGTTCTGCTCCCAACTGCAACAAGTTGTCTTTTCGCCAACTTTCCTTATTACCCCCCCCCCCCGCTGCCCCCTCCCCCCAATTCCATGAAATCTACCAGTTTATTTCCATTGCGCTTTGCCTGGCCTCATATTGTCCGTTTTCTTCATATGGTTGTAACTTGCAACAATCAGGCCCCTCGGTTCCCCTTATTCATCTCGCTCAGCTTAAGTACGTGTTTGAAAGAATTTTAAAATATTCTCTTCGTCGAGTTATTGTCAGCCTGCCGCGCGTAACGCCATCGCAACCCTCTGGGAAGATGCAAGAACTTCCTCGGAGCCCGATCTTACGGATCGACTGTAATGTGAACCAAAGCTCGATGTTCACCTTTGGGCGTCGGTATACCAATCTCGTTACTGTCTCTTCCTGCATGATGACGAACACTGGACGGTGCTCACGGATGACGCTACGATGCAGAGGCTCCAGTTTAAAAGAAAAGAAAGGAAGTGAAAGCGGACAGCGCATTTGTATGCCCTCGAACACAGGGGACTCGGCCGATACCCATACGTGGGTAAGTGCCATACCCGAAAGCAACAACTAACGGCGTGTAGCGGTGATGCCAATATATATTATTGTTTCGCGTGTATGTGCGAGAACGTCGTCTTTTATATATATATATATATATATATAGGCACTTCACATTGTCTTTAGGAGCAGGGCCCCAGGCTCATATTACGGAACGTGCAAGAGCCACCCAAGCCCGAATACGCGTATATAGTAGTTGCGAGATATATCGCCGACAGCTTTGTTGAAATATCATTAAAAAAAGGCAGCTTTCTTTAAAATTCTTGGTTTTCATTCCTCTGTTTCCATTGGCAGCCTGGTTGTCCAACTCGTAGCGCTGAAGTTGTTCTCACATCTTTCTTTTCTTTTTTTTTTGTCGTGTCACAAGGCTATGCTTTTTTTTTTTCCAGAGAGGTGACATTCCAGCGAGGTGAAATTCTTTATTGTCTACTTTTATTCACCTGATCATCAGTAGTACTAATTTTACGAATCTTCTTTACCAATCCTTTGCTCATGGTGTGCGCCGCAACTATAGAAGAGTAGGAAGAAGAAGAAGCACTGCTCAGCCGGCCGCACCGTTCGGTTTTCGGGTGCCATTCGAAACGAAGCTGACGACAACGCAGGGAACGTAGGCCTCCTTGATCAACTCAGGACGGCGAAAGGGGACCTCAGGACCCGGTACGGTAAGGTAGAAGACCTATCCCCCGGAGCGACGCACTGCCCATTCGCTGATATGCTCGCTCGGGGAAGCTACAACTTGGCCGAGGCAACCTCGAGGACTACGCGCGAACGCGAGTCCGTCGAGGACCTCGGTGTACCTCAAGCCTCGTTGGAGCTGCAGGTCGACGGTGACGAGAGCGTGCCCATGGCACGACTGCCCGAGAACAGCTTTCTGGACAACTCCCAGCTCGTCCAGTGGTCCGAGGATTTCTTTTACACCGACAACCTGGACCCGGCCGTCAAACCCTCGGAGGCTGAAGGCTGCACCCGAGCCGCCATCGTCTCGTCTCGTTCGCACGGCTCCCTCGTCGACCCGTGGTTCGCCGCTGACTCGACCGCCGTCAAAACCTATGCCATGACGCGTACAAAGCTGACCTTTCACGCCGGTTCCATTAGTGACGCGAATGAGGAGCAGAGCATGAGCCGGATATTCTTCGGCAAGATTCGCTTCGACGGGCGTCCGCAAAATCGTGGAGCTCAAGGAGGCCCTGTACTGGCTGTGCAAGTGCGGAGCTTCCGTAGTTGCAAGCACGGCGCGATCGAGGTGGTTTGCTGCGAACGCTAACGGGAGCACGACGAGAAAGACGTCACCGAGCAGATCAAGGAGATCGTGCGCACCAGAGACGAGGACATTCATACATGCGGCAACGTATATGCACTGTGACTGGGCAGCGTTAGGCAGAGCAGACTGTTCGCCGAATTAAGAAGGTTTAACACTTTTATATCCGTTTTTACCACCTTTTCTTTATATTTTAACCTGGCTTGCAGGAGGTGGCTGACTTAGTGACTAAAACAAAGGCGCGCATTTCATGATTTATTCTACTATAAAGTTACTTTATTGTGTGCGATCTTTCGTGGTTCTGTGTTTCCTGCGCCTTCCGCCGCCCGGTAATGCAGTACTGAGTTTACCAGCATATAGTCTCGTGCCTATTCTTGCGTTGAGATTTGCACTAGTCTATAAGTTCTCGGCTCTGCAAATGATACATTACGCATAATTTTTTGCTACCTGCTGCGGTGGCGTAGTGGCTCTGGCGCTGCGTTGCTATGACCTAGGGCGCGGCATCGAATCGCAACGGCGTACAATGTCGGCATACCGGAAAGGAAGGGCGGACACATCCAACGCCGTTTCGTGCTTCTAACTGCTGTCCCCGTAAGCCATGCGTACGTCATGCTATAGTGTGCGTGAAATAACCCCACCTGGTCACGATTAATCCGGAGCCCTCGAGACGGCGTGTGCGCCGTTATCAGAAAAAAAAAAAAAAGACAGTGCGGGGACGGTCAGAAACAAAAGGACGCACAGACTTAGACATTTTTTTCAAACTTAAGTCAATTACTGCTCAACGCAGTTAACGGCACGATGACGACCTGGCGACGGCAATGGCGGCACGATGACACGCTACGACGGTGACACTTCGTTGCCGAAAATTACCGAATTTTATATCCGCATATCTCTTGGCCTGCCCTTGAGAGCGACTTAAAGTGGGTTGCACTACCAGTGTTAAAGGTCGAACTGGATTTCCTATAATGCATTATTGCTCTGCGCTGCGAAAAGAAGGAAAAAACAAAAGGAGAGGATAAAAAGGAAACAGCAGCGAAACAGCTACGAAACAGAACTTTCCGCGATTTCTGTCCACACACTGTCACAGACAAACAGGTCAGACACCACCAATAGAAGGTCAGGACGGCCAGTAGGTAATAATGTAGCATCGTTTTCCCATTCTGGCAGAGGGCTGTGGCAGAATACTGGCGGTAAAGTGGGAGAAACTGAAACCGAAGAGACACATTCAATTTTTCATGTTGCTGAGGGTAAAAAACAGATCGAATAGAAAAAAAAGATTGTTTCGAAGGCTTCAAGACGCCTTTTATAGTTTGTCTCCCATTCGCTTGCGTGTTTGCATGCGTTATTTTGTGTGTGTGTGTGTGTGTGTGTGTGTGTGTGTGTGTGTGTGTGTGTGTGTGTGTGTGTGTGTGTGTGTGTGTGTGTGTTTGTGTGTGTGTGTGTGTGTGCACGCACGCTTCCCGTCGTTCACGTCGCTGTTGAAACTGACGTGCAGAGTCAGCCTTCCACGCGCCATGGATTTGATGGCAAGCGTCAAGTCATCCTCGGGTTGACGCGGGAGCCGAGATAGCTGACAATGGACACACGTGTGCTGCCTTCAGGCTCCGAGGGTTCGACCACCGGGCCAAGGTAGTCGGTGCCTAGGGAATCACTGGCCCGCTGGGATCTGTCCTGGAGGCAGTTCTCGAACAATCGCGCTACGGGTACGCTCTTGTCTCTATCGACCTGCTTGAGTGAAGTTTGAGACGTCCCGAAGTTCTGGATGGACCCCAGTTCGCGCGGATTCTTCAAGGTTACCTCGGCAAAGGTGAGGTTTCCCCGAGCGAATACACTCACGAATTGGCAGTTTCTCGCTCTGGTGGACAGACCTTTGATATTACCGCATAAGTCCCGAGGTGTCCTCTCGACTTTCCGAGATGAAGAGAAAAATGATTCAGGTGTAGCCCATTGTCGTCAGCTGCCTTCTAATTCGCACCCTAAGAAGACCGGATGATTTGGTTTAGTTTGCCCTCTATGGGGCATACTGAGCAGTGCAGTCTTCTTCTTCTTCTTCTTCTTCTTCTTCTTCTTCTTCTTCTTCTTTCTTCTTCTTCTTTCTTCTTCTTCTTCTCTAGTTATGGCACCTACCCTGAGAAAGGAATTGGTGAAGAGGGCAAGTAAAATTTTTCATATGAACGCTCAGGCGGACAAAACAAAAAGAAAACAAAACGGTAAGGAGTTTTGACGTGAGTCCCACAGAGAAAGACACGTACCTTTCTTTAATGAGTGCACTGACAGTGAGTAACAGGTGTACAAATCCCGTTCAACGGATGCCCGAAACCCGAGGCATCAGACGTAGGAAGTAGAGAAATGCGCAAGACCCCCGTTTCCACGATTGATTTCAAGCAGCAACGGCAGGTTCGGGAAAATCGTCGGCACTCCAGAGAAATGCTTCGACGCCTATGAGTAGCTATGTATGTAAAAACTCTCTGTCACTTGTCGTCAGTCCATATGATACGAAAAAAAAATCTGTAATGAAACAATTTAGCTATAGGAGCCACAGCTTGAGAATTAGCGAAACTCCTTGATAGGGAGGACCTAAACCACGGTCACATGAAAGTTTATTCTTGTGCTGCGTTTATAAATTACGTAAGGATCTCTCGCAACACTCCCCCGAAAAGATGCAATAACAAAATATAACAATGCCCGTGAACGGCGCTAGCTAACACTCCCAGGGCCAATCTGATAGTCATACACAAATATCTAGGAAAGTCGACGGGAGGTGGGCCACCGCCGTAGCTCAATGGTGAAGCATCACGCGCGTAACGCGCGAGATGTGGGTTCTGCTCCCAACTGCAACAAGTTGTCTTTTCGCCAACTTTCCTTATTACCCCCCCCCGCTGCCCCCTCCCCCCAATTCCATGAAATCTACCAGTTAATTTCCATTGCGCTTTGCCTGGCCTCATATTGTCCGTTTTCTTCATATGGTTGTAACTTGCAACAATCAGGCCCCTCGGTTCCCCTTATTCATCTCGCTCAGCTTAAGTACGTGTTTGAAAGAATTTTAAAATATTCTTTCTCTTCGTCGAGTTATTGTCAGCCTGCCGCGCGTAACGCCATCGCAACCCTCTGGGAAGATGCAAGAACTTCCTCGGAGCCCGATCTTACGGATCGACTGTAATGTGAACCAAAGCTCGATGTTCACCTTTGGGCGTCGGTATACCAATCTCGTTACTGTCTCTTCCTGCATGGTGACGAACACTGGACGGTGCTCACGGATGACGCTACGATGCAGAGGCTCCAGTTCAAAAGAAAAGAAAGGAAGTGAAAGCGGACAGCGCATTTGTATGCCCTCGAACACAGGGGACTCGGCCGATACCCATACGTGGGTAAGTGCCATACCCGAAAGCAACAACTAACGGCGTGTAGCGGTGGTGCCAATATATATTATTGTTTCGCGTGTATGTGCGAGAACGTCGTCTTTTATATATATATATATATATATATATATATATATATATATATATATAGGCACTTCACATTGTCTTCAGGAGCAGGGCCCCAGGCTCATATTACGGAACGTGCAAGAGCCACCCAAGCCCGAATACGCGTATATATATAGTAGTTGCGAGATTTATCGCCGACAGCTTTGTTGAAATATCATTAAAAAAAGGCAGATTTCTTTAAAATTCTTGGTTTTCATTCCTCTGTTTCCATTGGCGGCCTGGTTGTCCAACTCGTAGCGCTGAAGTTGTTCTCACATCTTTTTTTTTTTTTTGTCGTGTCACAAGGCTATGCTTTTTTTTCCAGAGAGGTGACATTCCAGCGAGGTGAAATTCTTTATTGTCTACTTTTATTCACCTGATCATTAGTAGTAGTAATTTTACGAATCTTCTTTACCAATCCTTTGCTCATGGTGTGCGCCGCAACTATAGAAGAGTAGGAAGAAGAAGAAGCACTGCTCAGCCGGCCGCACCGTTCGGTTTTCGGGTGCGATTCGAAACGAAGCTGACGACAACGCAGGGAACGTAGGCCTCCTTGATCAACTCAGGACGGCGAAAGGGGACCTCAGGACCCGGTACGGTAAGGTAGAAGACCTATCCCCCGGAGCGACGCACTGCCCATTCGCTGATATACTCGCTCGGGGAAGCTACAACTTGGCCGAGGCAACCTCGAGGACTCCGCGCGAACGCGAGTCCGTCGAGGACCTCGGTGTACCTCAAGCCTCGTTGGAGCTGCAGGTCGACGGAGACGAGAGCGTGCCCATGGCACGACTGGCCGAGAACAGCTTTCTGGACAACTCCCAGTTCGTCCAGTGGTCCGAGGATTTCTTTGACACCGACAACCTGGACCCGGCCGTCAAACCCTCGGAGGCTGAAGGCTGCACCCGAGCCGCCATCGTCTCGTCTCGTTCGCACCTCGTCGACCCGTGGATCGCCGCTGACTCGACCGCCGTCAAAACCTATGCCATGACGCGTACAAAGCTGACCTTTCACGCCGGTTCCATTAGTGACGCGAATGAGGAGCAGAGCATGAGCCGGATATTCTTCGGCAAGATTCGCTTCGACGGGCGTCCGCAAAATCGTGGAGCTCAAGGAGGCCCTGTACTGGCTGTGCAAGTGCGGAGCTTCCGTAGTTGCAAGCACGGCGCGATCGAGGTGGTTTGCTGCGAACGCTAACGGGAGCACGACGAGAAAGACGTCACCGAGCAGATCAAGGAGATCGTGCGCACCAGAGACGAGGACATTCATACATGCGGCAACGTATATGCACTGTGACTGGGCAGCGTTAGGCAGAGCAGACTGTTCGCCGAATTAAGAAGGTTTAACACCTTTTTATCAGTTTTTACCACCTTTTCTTTATATTTTAACCTGGCTTGCAGGAGGTGGCTGACTTGGTGACTAAAACAAAGGCGCGCATTTCATGATTTATTCTACTATAAAGTTACTTTATTGTGTGCGATCTTTCGTGGTTCTGTGTTTCCTGCGCCTTCCGCCGCCCGGTAATGCAGTACTGAGTTTACCAGCATATAGTCCCGTGCCTATTCTTGCGTTGAGATTTGCACTAGTCTATAAGTTCTCGGCTCTGCAAATGATACATTACGCATAATTTTCTTGCTACCTGCTGCGGTGGCGTAGTGGCTCTGGCGCTGCATTGCTAAGACCTAGGGCGCGGCATCGAATCGCGACGGCGTACAATGACGGCATACCGGAAAGGAAGGGCGGACACATCCAACGCCGTTTCGTGCTACTATCTGCTGTCCCCGTAAGCCATGCGTACGTCATGCTATAGTGTGCGTGAAATAACCCCACCTGGTCAAGATTAATCCGGAGCCCTCCAGACGGCGTGTGCGCCGTTTTCAGAAAAAAAAAAACAGTGCGGGGGCGGTCAGAAACAAAAGGACGCACAGACTTAGACATTTTTTTCAACCTTAAGTCAATTACTGCTCAAAGCAGTTAACGGCACGATGACGACCTGGCGACGGCAGTGACGGCACGATGACACGGTACGGCGGTGACACTTCGTTGCCGAAAATTACCGAATCTTATATCCGCATATCTCTTGGCCTGCCCTTGTGTGTGTGTGTGTGTGTGTGTGTGTGTGTGTGTGTGTGCGTGCGTGCGTGCGTGCGTGCGTGCGTGCGTGCGTGCGTGCGTGCGTGCGCGCGCGCGCGTGTGTGTGTGTGTGTGTGTGTGTGTGTGTGTGTGTGTGTGTGTGTGTGTGTGTGTGTGTGTGTGCGTGCGTGCGTGCGTGCGTGCGTGCGTGCGTGCGTGCGTGCGTGCGTGCGCGCGCGCGTGTGTGTGTGTGTGTGTGTGTGTGTGTGTGTGTGTGTGTGTGTGTGTGTGTGTGTGTGTGCGTGCGTGCGTGCGTGCGTGCGTGCGTGCGTGCGCGCGCGCGCGCGCGCGCGCGCGTGTGTGTGTGTGTGTGTGTGTGTGTGTGTGTGTGTGTGTGTGTGTGTGTGTGTGTGTGTGTGTGTGTGTGTGTGTGTGTGTGTGTGTGTGTGTGTGTGTGTGTGTGTGTGTGTGTGTGTGTGTGTGTGTGTGTGTGTGTGTGTGTGTGTGTGTGTGTGTGTGTGTGTGTGTGTGTGTGTGTGATAGCGCGCGCTGATAGTATGCCCACGCTGCAATTAGTGAAAGCATCAACAATATGCGCTTGAACTAAGGAATCACATTGCGCCCGAGTGTACGGGTTGGTGCCACCTTATCACATTGTGTCAGGTTACTTATTGCGATCGCATTACTTGAGTGAACAAATTATATATATTGTTGTTGTCGTAGTTGTTTTTTCAATATGATGATGATGATAAAGCTACCTTGTACGTTTCCCCCCCCCCCCCTCTCGATGTGGTTAGAACCATTTTTAACTGTAGTACAAGAAAGGGAGCACAAGTAAAGGGCGGCACACATGTCTCCTACTACGTGTACTTCAAGCTACAGTTAAATATGGTCAACCTATTTGGTGAAGCGGTTAGAACGACAGAAATATGACCTAGTTGGTCGGGACTCGTGGCCCGAAAATGCGGAAGTACAAAACGCGGACACAAGAAAAATGAGAAGAACAACACAAACGCCGACAATTAAGGGAAAGGTAGCACAGTATCGGCAAATAAGGAAGAGACGTAACTTATATGCGCATGCTCATGGGAATTCAGAGCCAGGCCGTCAATCATGAACACGCGTGGGCACCCCCGAAATGGGTTTGTGTTATCCTCCACGTGTCCGTGCTTAGTACTTCTGCCTTTCCGTTAAAACTTAAGGTTGACGTTCGAAGCTCGCAATGACGGTGGACATGGAACACGTATTTAGTGATGCAAACAACTGAATGGCAAGAGCTCCGGATTAATTTTGATCGCAAAGGGTCGGTCAACGAGCTCCCGTGCTCAGTACACTGGCGTGCCGTTCTTCACTGTCGGCGCTGTTGGGAAGCGGCCGTCGCGGCCCGGGAAACGAAGCCGTCGCCTTGCGCTGAGAACAGAGCTCCCATAACCGAAGCACGCTGAAAATAAAACTAGCTAGAAAATAATCTAACAAAAAATAAGAGGACGGCGGGGATGGTGCTAGTGAAAGGACGCGTCTTCCAACAGTGTTCAGGGTCAAACCCGGTCGCTTCGCGTTTACGCGCGCTCATCGTCGCCTGGCTTGCCTTCTCCGCTGCGCCTCCCAACAAATCCCGATGGAGGCTGCACGCGTGGAGCTGCGCTACAAGCCCCACGACATCAACAGACGAGGAAGCGAGTGGAACAACGCTCGACTCCCTGGAAGGGAGATGGCCGAAACAAGTTCGTTCGCGCTCGCGATTACGACGAACTCGGGAGATTATATATACTGCGAACCGCCAGACGAGACGAGAAGACCGCCCAGCCTTCCTTGCGCTCTCTCCTCCCTCGCACGCTTCGGCTCGCCCGCTCCCTCGCACGCGCCTAAGCGCCGTAAGATCGCGCGCTGTCTTCGTTTCCAGAGGAGACGCAGCATCAACGAGGAGGAGACCAGAGGCGCCCATTCTGTGTGACGCGAAAGCGAGGGGGAGGTGCGTTCGATTCTGCGGGACTACCATACAACCGCCTCCCTGCTCGAGCAGCGAGAACCGCAATACCTCGCCGAAGCTTTCACTACAGCCACCAGCGGCGCGCATGCCTCGAGAAGGGTAGGAAAAGCCGCCAGGCGATCGGGCAGCGCGCTGCCCGGAATGAGCTTTTCTGGGTGGCCCCGCGCGTCAAAGTCCTCTCCCGAGCGGCCGCGAAAGGCGCCGGACCCAAATTGCCCGCGACGAACGACCGCTTCGCCGCTTGCGCCGCTCGTGCTGCTCGAAGGGCGGGATTCTGAAGAGTATACGTGAAGGGGGCCGAAGGGCGGGGGGGGGGGGGGGGCGAGGAAATTGTTCCTTGACGAAGACGACCGAAAAGCGAGTTGAAACGGCGCGTGAGAGAGGTCGAGGAGAGGAACGCGTGTACAGTCGGCGTCTTATCGTCGGTGTGCTTAAGTTTATGCGCGAGCGCGTTGCGTTCGTCGTTCGCTTCTTATCGGGGGCGCCGTTTTCGTCTCCGGGACATTTCGTGGGTGAGTGCGCGCGAGAGTTCGTGTTTTACGCGCGTGTCGCAGCGCGTGCTTGCGCGCACCGAACGACCGCTCGCCGCTTATCGGCCCGACGACGCGGGTTTCACGGCGCGATAGCGCCGAGGCGCGCTACTGCAGCAGCAAGAAGTCCCGATGACGCTCCGCGCCGTTTGATGCTCGCGACCCTCGGCTTCGAAATGTTCGCCCGCCGAGCAGACGGAGCAGAGCCACGCAGTGCAACTTTAGCGACCGCTGTGCGGCGTCGTTTGTCGCCA
Source organism: Dermacentor variabilis (assembly GCF_050947875.1). Classification (NCBI taxonomy): domain Eukaryota; kingdom Metazoa; phylum Arthropoda; class Arachnida; order Ixodida; family Ixodidae; genus Dermacentor; species Dermacentor variabilis. Next base: position 26,627,321 of record NC_134568.1, on the reverse strand, counting down.
ATCCTCCGCGGCTGTGGTCGGTCGACTAACGTCGACTATCCTGCGCAGTACACTTTTCTGGAAAGTTTCTTCGCAGTCAGCATCTCGTTACGCAGGCACACTGACCCACAACAGAATTAAGCTCGCCACAGTGGCTCGGTGGCGGCTGAGCGTAAACTCGTGAAATCGAACGTATACAACGTGGGCGAAGGAATGCCGACGTTTAAACCACGTACAGGGCGCGAAGGACGAGGACTGAGGGAGACGAGACACACTGCACTGTGTGTGTCGTCTCTCTTTGTCCTCTTGCTTTGCGCTTTACGTGGTTTTAGTTATGACTAACCAACTAGCCCAAGCCCCCACCCTTGTTACAATTCCGATGGGCGTGGGAGAGAAAAAAGAAAACTGACTTACGTACGCGTTAAAGAATCGCGAATGGTCAAAATTAATTCAGAGCCAGCTGCTGTGCAGTATGTGACACCCGCGTATACGTTCGCCCCACAGTGCCGCTTTGCGTATCTTTAGCCCCAATAATTATCCCGAAGGAATAAAACATCGTTTTATGGGAGAAGGGGGAGGGGACGGTATTGTGACTTGCGCCGGAAAATTATTCGCACCACAAGACTTGACCTCATGCATCGAGGTAATGGCATATTGTATTAAAGGCATGGACAACTCAGACTCCAGGCGTTCAGAACATGAATCGAGATAACCCCGCTGATGGAATGATTCCCTATCTGGTGGCTAAAACGAACCATGCTTAACCAGCTTAACGGCAAAAGTATGGAACGTTCAAGTTACAAGAAGGCGAATATAAGACCAGCGAAATTCACGTGTATAAGCCCTGGCTTTGATGAGTTATATATACACGACGCTAAACGCGTGTTACATCCACCACTACCATGTGCGGCCATGCTCTGAGAGACTCGGGGTTCCCAATGAATCACTCCTCACTGATCAGGGCTAGATGATTGCGGCAAATTGCAGGTTTCTTTATAGACCGCAGTCTCCTGCGCGTGGTGCATCTACACTGTAAGCGGAAATAATTCCCAGGTGGGAGTATATTGCTTGTCCTCTAGCGACCCCCCGGTTGGGAGCTTATTATGCTCCGTATGATCGGAGTAGAATTTTTACTCCGTGCGAGCGGAATTTTTGCGTGGAACCATGGGAGTTGTTCTTGTGTCTGTTTTTATTATTATTATTATTATTATTATTATTATTATTATTATTATTTTACTTTGCACTGGACGGAGCTTTTTCGAGGTGCAACGGGAGTATAAAAAAGGTATCGTGTTAGTTTGCGTGAAGATTTTTACATCCAGAGGCTACTGTTCAAATTCCGAAATATGCACGCAAGACTGCGTCAAATTCAACGAAATAAGTCAATGAAAGCGCATAAATCACGACATACATAAACATTTGAGAAACGCCAATGCAGAACTCTGAAAGACACCACACGTACACGCGATACTCAAGAAGCAACGCTGCCGGTATATATAGCTACGATACTGTGTGCCTCGAAGCTGCCTAGGGAGTAGCTGTGCTGTTTTCATAATTACGACTCACATGCTCGGTCACACGAGATCGATTGGTCGCTACAACAACATCCGTACGCGCGTGCACGTGCGAAGAAGAAAACATAGACACGACGCACATGACCGCACGAGCTCGTGATCGTATACATGCAGATACATATATATAGATGCCCCACGCGCAGGAGACTGCGTTGTATAAAGAAACCTGCAATTTGCCGCAATCATCTAGCCCTGATCAGTGAGAAGTGGTTCATTGGGAACCCCGAGACTCTCAGAGCATGGCCGCACATGACCGCGCCATCGATGGGTCCGGAGCCGAGCTCCAAGTAAGGATTCGAGTTTAGTCAGTCCGCATTCTACGCACGTAAAGTCCGCTTAACCAATCTGCGCGGGTATGACGATTGACCTTCCCGTGACACACACACACACACACACACACACACACACACACACACACACACACACACACACACACACACACACACACACACACACACACACACACACACACACACACACACACACACACACACACACAAGCGCGCGCGCGCGCGCACGCACGCACACGCACACACACACACAGAGAGAGAGAGGCTTGCACATTCTGGATTTGTGGAGGCAGTTGCGCAAATGCGAATAATGTAGCCGGTTCGCATCGCACCTGTACGCGCTTGAGCGAGCGTTTGCGCGAGCCAAACGTTTGATAGCGCTTTGGAAGAATTAAGGTTGTTGTGTGTTTACATTCTGCTTTGCTTGACGGAATATATTTCTTGCGTCGCTGTGTCTCGTAAATGTTTTTTCCCCATAGCTGTGTGCTCTGCTATACTAGAGTGAATGCAAAATGGAAATTGGTATGTGGGGCGGTCCTCAAGAAAAGAAACCCGTGTGTGTGTGCGTATACCCTTGGCGAGAAAAAAAAAAGAAAATGCGACAATGTTCCTTTTCTTCTTTTTCTTTTTTAGTATTACTTAAACCCTGCACATAGGAGTAGCCGGTGCCAATAAGGGGGCCGACCACTGCTTTAATTTCATGCGAATATTAAAAAGAAAAGAAGCACGTCGTAAGTCCTCTGGCAGTAAGTGAGGCGATGTGATGGAAAGAGGCGCGAGCGAGGTGTCTGACGTGCGCTCTGAACGATTCCATACCAGTGTGAGTCGTCACAAGGTATAGTCTTTCTCTCGGAACAGTGGCTGGTCACTTTCTGGCTGACGATAAAGTTGCGACGCTCGTTAACGTGCTCCCCTATCGAAGCTTACTTGATTTGGCTCCCTCCCACCTCTGACTGTTTTCTTCTTCTTCTTCTTCTTCTTCTTCTTCTTCTTCTTCTTCTTCTTCTTCTTCCAGGACTGACATTCGGTCCGAAAGACACGAATTTACCGTGGCCTTTCCGAGGCGACTATGGGTCCAAACGTCCATGAAACAACCCGTCCCAGGTATACACGCTAGATTCGTCCCAGTGGTCTCGTCTCGGAAGTGTGTGGACGCGGGCCCCATTCTACGAAGCCTATACATACACTTTCTACGGCGGCCGGTTTGAATGGCAGTAAAAAATATTATTTTGAAAAAAAAAAAAGAACGTTTCCGCTTGTCACATTTTCATGACATTTTATTGCCGCAGCGGGTTCTAGCTACACTACACGTGAAAGAAGACCCTCTTTTCAGTCCGAGCACGCCGAACCACGCAGTCGTTAGCCGAACGGATGTAGCATCATCCGACCATCGCTAAGCAAATGACTACATTCAGATTTTAGCAGTATACCGAAGCGCGCTCTTTCGGTTCCACACGAAAAAGGCCACGCAAGCTGAAGAGGAAAGGTCGTCCGTGTGATAACACCACCGGCGCAGTTGAAGGGATGCGCAATACTATAAGGAGCTTCACCGCTGAATTCGCGCGTCTGCTGCAATATATGTGGTATACATTCACGGAAATGCGCATCTGCCAACAAGAGAGAAAAAAAAAAGACCCACAGGCATTCGACCTTGCTGGCTCCTTGCCACTGCACTCCAGAAGCCGTCCTTGTTAAGAAGCATAATCATCACTCGGAAGATCGAATGTAACTGCGGCTGGGCGCCACTTGACGCATGGCCTGTCAGTAACTGTAAGCAACCCCCCCTCCCACCTAAGCTTAATGTCACATCTGAGTCAGCAAGCTTGCAAAAAAAAACAGGCCGCCATGGGTGTATTTGCGCACCGAGTGAGTTAGTGCCCGCGTTAGTTATGTGCGATGGGTCTCCACTGGAATCCGCTGGCGACGAAGGCGATCTTTCGAGGGCTGAATAATTTATGAACTGACGACTCCGTGCACGCTTTTCCTGCAGGGTGCTCATTACATGCTCAAGGCGAGGGTCGATTCAGGTAACGGATTGGAAAGGTCGGTGGGATGCGCATGGGCGCAGTGAGCACGAGACAGAGATCAACACTGCGTGTCGTCCCACGACAGTGGTTATAGGTCCCGAGAAATTAAAATAGCGGTGCAATGAAACAACACCAAGAAAATGTGAAAGATCTCCGCGGAGGGTGAGCTGAGGGGGGTCTGATTCGATTTGAAGTGAATAAGCAACGAAAGAGGGATTACAGCACACTTAGAACGCACCGCCTCGAAACATAACGGAAGGATTGCGCCATTTATTTAACTGTGCATATTATTTCGTTACAGTCGCTTTATTCAACAGCTACCGTTTCAAAGAAAACTACGAGGTTTAAGTTAGCTTAACTTTTAAATGCCTACGGAGGCTAAGTGACAAATATCACATTGGGGGCTTTGCTTATTGTTGATGCAAAATTTCTTCGTTCGCCGCCTGAAAGACGCTTCTTTCTCACTTAACGCTTCTCCCCGTAACATGGCGTCTCCTTGTCAAGAAGAGTGCAGACGTATCGAAATAAATTCGCTTTTCGCTGTCTCTGCATCTCACATAGGCTGTGCAGCTGCGTGGCTTCTCGACACCTGTCGTGGCGCGACAGACTGTACATCGAATTGCTCCTTCACACTCGCCAGCTCTGCTAATGTCATCGGGTATAAACCTGCTGACATGCCGCCGAATCGGCAGCCAGAGTTTTTGTATCAAACGCGGGAAACTTATCACCTGGGGAAACGAAGAACTTGCTTTGGCCACGAACCGAGGGGGAGGCGTTCACTCTTGCTATACGGTTCCACGCAGTTGGTACACCCCAGAAAACGCATTCATTAACCCGACTGCCGTGAACATCTGCACACACGCTTAGAGGCCTATATATATATACTCGCAGCTGTGAGCGTCGATGTCAACGCACTTCTTCGGCAAGACCTGCAGCGCAATGCCAACCATCTAGCACTGTAATGCAATATGCATCAGGCGCGGCTACCTCGACGTACATTCGGGACACGGCGAACAAATTGAGGTTTAGAGATTCCAGGGTGCAATGCTTTTCCTTAGCGAGGCGCCATGAATTAAAAAGAAAGAAAGAAAAAGCGTGGTCATTATGCGATTTCGACCTCCTGGACAGAACTGTACTTGCCGTATAAAAGCATGCCGGTACCTATAGCGTCGCCTTAAAAAGCCAGCCGTGCAAGTTTCTGATCATTCGCGTTCTAATCACGTCCAATTCACACCTGGAAACAGAATGGAAAGGCGGAGATAGAGCGGCCTACGATTGCTCCGACGATGTGTGCTATTTGCTTGACGGTGTTACGTTAAGCTACCCGTGGTGCGGCGAATGCCGAAAATTGTGGTCGGAGATTAGTTAGCCTCCGCTATGTTGGCGAAGTTGTTTTTTTTTTTTTTTTTTGCCTCCGTATGCATAGAAAAAATCGTGTTTGACGCTAAGTCGTACGCGCATGACTGTGAGGAACTTTACGTTTTGTGCTATAATGACGTGTACGCGCACGTTGTGTTCCGTATTCTCAGCTTTTCGCTCCTTTTCGTTAACCGCGGTGCAGGAGTATTAAACTTAGGCGCGCTTGAAGAGGCGACTGCACATGTTTTAATGATGCGCATTTGCGTCCTCGCAGCCACATGTTAGACTGGTTTCTTCAACTGCAAATCACTGCTCTGCCGCCCTGGACTCCATTCCTATATTTGAGCCAATTTTCCCAATCTAAAGGGCAGGCGATGCGCAGGCATTTTTAAGCGCGATCAGTGATGTTGCCCTTCCCGAGGACGTCTATAGCACATGAACATAAAGAAGCGAAGATCGGTGGACTAATTATGCCATTCTGGACGTTATAAACATGACAATACTTTTCAATGTTCGTCCGGTCATTTATATATACCAAGATATACTAATCAGTCAAATCCGTACTTATTTGAAAATATATTACCTCGCTTTCTTTTTTTCTCATAACAACCGCTATTGATAGTGGTTGGTGGTGGTTACAACATATTTATTAAGGATCATGGCGTTGTCTTAGGGTGGCCCCTGTTGGGGGCGACTCCCTCGGCCCAAGTGACGATTTTCAGCTGTTCCCCGAGCTCGGCGGCAGTCCTAAGTAAGGCCCTCTAGGTAAGTTTAGAGATGACTGGAAAGAACGTTTTGGGGGGAGGCGAACCTCTACATCCCCAGAGGATGTGGTCTTGTATTGCCAATTCGTTCGTGTTGCAGTTTTGACATATGGAGTTAAGTTTGCCATTGGTGATAGTGAATGGCATTGACTGAGAACACACACTGCTTCATTTCGGATCAGCAGAAAGTCAATGCGCGCCACCTCATTGACAAATCCCATTTCTCAGGGTTCACAGCTTACATAAGAGAGCGAGCGAGCGGGCGAGCGAGAGAGACAGAGAGAGAGAGAGAGAGAGAGAGAGAGAGAGAGAGAGAGAGAGAGAGAGAGAGAAAGCTTATTTATTGAAAAGCCATGAGATGTATGGGACGTGTGGACCACCATAAAAGTGGCGAATATGGGTTCAAGAATATCAACAGCTCATGCAACTACACTCAGATACTTTGTATATATGTCATGCTGTTGGCAAGTTCGTATATATATATATATATATATATATATATATATATATATATATATATATATATATATATATATATATATATATATATATATATATATATATATAGTGTTCTGGCCGACTTATTTCTTGCTGTTGCCAGTTAGTGGTGATTGTAGTGATGGGAAGCAAATACTTTAAACTGCAGTTCCTCGTTACCAGCTCGGTGGGGATCCCTATACTAGAGTCCATCCATAATGCTGGCCGCAAAATATGCGCTCGTAGATAAAGAGAACACGCTCGTATATAACGTTCGCTTCTCGCGCAAGCGGAATGCTCAAACGTGACAAAGCAACAGTGCGTCGCCATGTAGGTGTAGGTGCCCTCGCTGTATGTTTAATAGCGCTCGTCTTGGTTGTTTTGCACGAGCGCAAAATTTATGAAAGCGACGGGTGAACTTAATGACACGGCAGTGCACAGACGACAGGACGAGAGCGCAGCCTCTTCGGGTCTAACAAACGATCACTTCCCACAGGCGCACACCTGCAGCGCGTGGTTACTGTGCTCCGTGCAAAACTGCCGGGCCGTTTTTGGTCGTAAATGCCAGTTGGTTAACGGGGAAAATGGTTACTCATCCTGAGGACAGAAATATATTAACCCTCGATGGGCGCTGTTCCTTTTTTTTCGTTCTCTTTCTTTTCTTTTTTGTGTTTTTTTGCGCTACTTTGCACCAAATAGGAAAGCAAAGTTCAGCAGTGCCTTGCTGTGGTGCAGAGGCGCAAAACGGTGATCGATGCCCGCGTGGAAATAATAATAGTAGTGCTCCGTTAACGCGCAGGTGTTTTCGCAACAAAATCCACGCATGCAGGTTCACTGCAGGTCGTCCTATAGAGTCTCAGAATGGAGAGCTGCGGGAGTTGGCATATGGCATAATATAATTGCTTGCAGCGTGGTAATACTCAGACGTAGCTAAAGCGCAATATCATGCGCGCACACACACACGCACACACACGCACACACACACACACACACACACACACACACACACACACACACACACACACACACACACACACACACACACACACACACACACACACACACACACACACACACACACACGCACGCACACACACACACACAAATATATAATATGTGGGACATGGTTGCGACTTTCGAAAAGTGGGCCCTACGGTTCACCTCCTTCTCGTTTATATATATATGGATATATTGGGCTGTGCGATTATTCGAAATTACGAATACGAATCCAACAGTCCCTGCTATAGTGTACTCGTATTCGATTCGACAATTCACTATTCGAAGTTCTAGAATGTATCAGGAATAACAACTCTTCTTCGAGTCTCGAGGGAGAGACAACGGCGGATGTGAAAACTGTTCCCAACGATTCTGCTGCGGGACAGCTGGGTTTGAAGCGCTGGGACACCAGTTTCTGAGCGAACGCGCGGGGCAGGTACACTCTTAAACAAATGTACACCCTTTGGGTCGTATCTTTCCACACAGCATTAATCGTCATCTGCCTTGTCCGCATTCCCTTTCTTTAACGCGGCGAACCCGGTACTTCCAAGTGGCCAACGGCACGCGCGTTATCACCATGACAACAGGAAAGTAGCGAGCTTTCAAGAAAGGAAACGCAAGCAAGACAGATGACGATTATTGTTGTGTGTAAAGATACGACCCAAAGGGTGTACATTTGTTTAAGAGTGTAGCAGCTGCTCAATAATTCCCAAATAACTCCCTGTAATTCAATAAGAATGGCTCGCATTAAGGCAGCCCTTATAGGAATGTGTTTCAACTTGCTATGTGGCGAGTCTTACCATATATATATATATATATATATATATATATATATATATATATATATATATATATATATATATATATATCACTAAGGTGGAAAGCTGGGCGAGCTGGAATTGATGGAATCTTTGCATCAGAGCAGAAAGAACACACTTTTCACTTTCAACGAACAGAACAATGTACATGTATCGGGTAAGGTGCTGTTCCCATGTCTCTGGAGTCATTGATATGGTGCCCCAAATAACAAAAAGCAGTTTCTCATTTACAAACTCCTCAGTTGCCATGAAGCCTGTAGTTGGTATTCGAACGCCGAGTTATATATGAAGTGCTCGAATCATAGGGCGCACGAAACGAAAACATTCTTTTTTTCGATGCATACATGTGCGCGTGCGTTACAATATATATGTATAGTTTTTCAATTGTGAGCCAGTCTTGTCCACGTCTTCGAATTATCGAGCAGAAACTATAGAGTCGACCTCCTTCGTGTCCGACAAGCGGTTCTTGTATCGCACTACTCCAGCGTATACAGTATTGCTTAATTTGCGTAGTCTCAATAGCTTATAAATTACAGTTTATAAATAACTATTTTGCCCATTTCAACAAATGAATTCGACCAAATCGATCATGCAGTCTTGGCCTACAGCTATAAACTGGCAATATATGGTCCGCTAAGAATACGTATACCATTGTGAGCGCCCATTTGTGCGCATATATGCTGGAAATGAAATGGCAGGAGTAGATTGTAATGAAGAGAAAGGAGGAGACGTCGGCCTGGAGAGCGTGTCTCTAGTCTGCCACTCCTCACTGGGGTGAGGGGAAGTGGGAGATACATGGAAAAGAATGTGGCCATTGATTACGATATGGTACAGTGAGCTGACATGTATACGCACGTTGTCCAATACGCGGATGCGCGCTTTACACGCACTACACGCACGAGTAATCTCGTCTACACGAAACGTTATCGCGCAAACACATTTCGCACTGTCTTCACGTTTCGCAGGTCCTAGAGACGACCGTCTTAAGCCAGTCTCGCACAGAAAGTTCAAGAGTGATTTTACGGCGCGTTGGGCATGGTCAACTCTTCTTCACGCGCCTAATATATTTTCTTCCCACAAGGGGCGGGAGTCCAAGCAGTCAACACTACAGACTTAAGTGTTCTTCACTCGGCCGCATAATGAGATCACACGCAAAGTACGTGAGCTATTGTCTCGGGAGTGTGAAAGACGCTACAGTCAAGGGGTCCCGTTCTCGTCCAATCTTGTGAAGGTATCGGCGAGTGTATAAGCCACATCGAGCCGTAATCGATGGATGAGTGTCTCCTGCCTTCTTCGCAACCGAAGTGGAAGCCGGTATCGCAAACCAGCGTCAAGTGGAGGAGCTCTTGCCGATGTTCGGGTTGTCCCGTTGTCGCGCCATGTGTTTTGATGGAGTCATGGAGCAAGGCGTTGATGTCACACCGGGCAAAATGAAGTTTTATCATCTTCCCGTCAGTGTGTGCCTTTTTTTGCCTCCGCGTCAGCCTGTTCATTTCCAGCTATTCCACAATGGCTAGAAATCCAATGCAGCACGATGGCTTGCCCGGATGAGACCCCTCAGCAAGCAGAGCCATGATGCCATAAACCAGAGCACTATATGCGGTTCCGTAAAGAATGAGAAAATAGCTAGCCAACGTGGCGCTAATATTGCAATAAATAAATAAATAAATAAATAAATAAATAAATAAATAAATAAATACCACAAGTCATCTACACCCCTTAACAGCACCGAGAGCCAGCGCGTTCACATGACGGGCAAGTATTAAAGGAAACATTGCGACAGGTCGGTCGATTGGACTATATACATGAACTTCAACTGTGTAAATTTTCCGAAGGGACATGCAGTCGTTGCTTAAATAAGAAGTTACTGAAATTAAGATTAGCCTGAAAATAGTGATGCAAATCCGCGGGCATATTTTTTTTCTTTTTTGGCAGCTTTCAGCCATTCATCACGTAGATTCGGCAGGTATGCACAATAATTTTAAATGAGATACGTACACGGTGCCTGAATAAATCCGGCACAAGCGAAGGCTATTGTATGTATATAGAATGTGGCGCTACTATAAGATTTCTTCTCTTTTTTTTCGTGTAAGAGGGCGTGCTCTCGTAACTCTTTCAGGTCCTTGCTAATAAGGTACTGTCACGTCATCTTTTGTCTCGTCTTAATTTGCGTGCGTCGATGGAGAACACTGCCGAGAGGCAATTTTAGCAACGTGCAAGGCTTTAAAGGCGTACTAAGTACATTACACCATTGGTCGCTCCTGACAGATCAATGGCAGCCGTGAAAGGGCATCTTCACGTTTTGTGTCCCACACCCACACCCACACTCTTCATTGTACTTTTGAAACTGACAGAAAGTAACCAGCAGAGCTGCGCAGGCGTCGACCTTTCTATAGTATACCGTTAACAACATAACGGAAAATAACAGATTTGAGGAAATACTCTTGCATTAATGAATTTGTGAATGATTAACGAAGATATAGTCTGCTTAGATGAGAAGGCGCTGCTTCGATCAATGCCAAGCGTACAAGCCTCCGATAAATGCCGTATCGACAAAACGTCAAGTACGCGAACGGCTCTTGCATTTCCTTTTGTTTTCTTTTCCTCGTTAAACATTTTTTCGACTGGAAGCAATTGCCCAGGTGTGCCTAGAGGCTTTGCACGTTGGAAAGGCGAAACAAATTTGCAGCTACGTGTTAGAAAAGGTGTCGTTGCCGCAGAAAGCTTCGATTTGTATCTGTTCTCGACTGCGGAAAGTAGCCCGAGGCGAAGACATCGCGTCAGGTCCCACGATAGCAGAACCAAGGCGATCGTTAAATAAAGAAGAAAAAAAAGGAAGACCCCCGTCATTCCTTTGCGCACAAACCCTGCTGAACGAAAAGCAGCGCAAGCTAAGAACGCTGCCTCCCATCCAAGCGCGGCGAGCGAAGAGCCAGCAGCTGCAGAAAGCCGCAGCCACGCGGTCACTGCACAGCAAAACAAGTCCCGCGCAAAATTCGAGACCTCTCTCTTTGGAATCCAACGGGCAATCACCACTAGTCGGATACCTCCAAGGTCTGGCGTGAGCTTTCGAAATCAATTCGCACGGTACAGAAGTCGTAGGTGTTTTTTTTTTTTTTTTTTTTTCTTCGATAGGACCGCAAGGAAGAAAATATAACAAAAACAGGCGATTGCTTTTCGGCGTCGGATCGCCGAGTTCATTAACGTGTTCTCGGTGTAATTATTATTGCGTGGTGTGCTAGCTCTGAGCTTGGAAGTATAGAAGCAACAAGAAATAAAACACGTGGACTTCGCTAGAATACGGAAAGTTCAAGGAGAAAGAACAGCTTCGCTACGGGGGACGGCCATCTGCCGCTGAACCACGCGCACTGCGCGCTTTCACGGACACGCGGCGCCATCCATCGGCGGAAACGCGCAAGAGCCAGCGTGCGCCCCTGCGCTAGACCAAGTGGCGGGTCGGAATTTTCCCTTTGGACACCGACTCACCGAGGTCGGTTGACAAAAGAAAGCAGGCCAGCATTGCGACACCATATATATATATATATAGGGGGGTGTACCTGCATGTGTCTTGTGAATGCAGAGGTCATGGTAGCGAAATAATGAGTCCAAGGACGACAGACCGTACGCACACTTTTATTTATCCCCGCCACAATGCCTGGAAGTACAACGTAATTGTGCTCTGTGTCACGTGTTCGAAATTTCCTGAAGGTGATAACCTTTTCGAGTAGATGGCAGTCGTAAACTTCAATGGTGGCGAATAGTTGCCGTGACTGCCCTCTTGGCTCTCGTAAATGTATTCATTCCGTTGTGGCCGAAACGTGTTTCTATCGTCAGTTTCTGACACCCAAAGATGACATGAAAGCCGGAAAATTTTACAATAAATGTGCCGCTGTTTCTCTTGCGTCGCGGTGGGAACAGTAGCCACGATTGCTTAACAGTGCTCTGACGGAGCGGGCGCCGCACTTCATCAAGTGAATGAAGATCGAAGAAAGTCGGGAAGGGCTGGCGAGCTACACCACACCGGGAATATCTTCTTCCGGCAGATTACTGTTGCACTGAGCGCGTTCCATTGCTCTGATTTCACTTAATGAATGTTAGCCGAATATTAAGCTATTGTTTGAGAGCTGAAATTTAGGAGCAAGTTAACGCCAACGACGCATTTTAGCAGTATTCGCATGCAGGTCATATCTTGTTTTTTTTTCGACAACATTAAATAAAGCGTTACTAATGGCTCTCTGCATAATAAATTAAGAATTAATTACTAACCCTATTAACAGCCTTAAAACCACGCAACGCTAGACTCCACCACGCAAGAAGCGACAAGAAAACGTAGTCGAAAAGAACTCTGTAAGCAATTTAAGTTATTCGCGTTAATCAACGTTCGACATATTTGTGGAATTTTCGGAGTTCTCTTCCTCTAGCTCCTACTTCACACATTCCCGTTTATCGTCGAAGGCAGGACACCAGACGCAATGCCAATGGCCGCTGAAGCGACAGCTTTCGCGGACAGCTGAATGATTAAATACATACTTTCTCCTTCATCGAACTGTCCATCTATTTCTATACACGAATTCGTTTAACAAGGCACGTGACCAAAGGGCCAGCCAGGGACACTAAAACGGAGTATTGAGCTCTGGCGATAACAAAAGGACCGCCGTAGCCGTGCGAGGGAATAAGGCTTGAGAAACCAGAAAGTACGCGCACACGACAGATGGGTGGCGATGCCACCTTAATGTTTTTGCACCGGCAACCCCATGACGTCATAGATTTTGACAGCGTCTGCACGGGTGTACTTAATTATCTGCCGACAAAGTATGATTACATACTGCATTCTAAAGGAAGCAACGACTGAAACGATTAGACTTCAATAATTTTTCGTGCCCCTCTTCCTTCTCCCTCCTCCTTGAAAAAAAAACTTGAAATCTACGACGTCACACCGACGTACCGGCCGTTCGAGTTTTTGCGCGAAATTAAAACGTAAAGGTATGTGTTGGCGTAGTTGCCTTGGCGTTGCTGCCGGGCGGTCGCATGATCGAATCCCCGCCACGGCTGCCCCATTTCGATAAGGCGAAATGCAAAAAAAAAGAAAAGCATGTGTATTGTACATTGGGTGCTCGTTAAAGAAGCCCAGGAGGCGGAAGTTAATCTAAAGACCACGGCATGCGTCATTATCATATCGTGATTTTGGCACGTAAAATGCCAGAATTTACAAGGTTTTGTCTTCATTTCCTGCGCTCGTAACCAGCCTTTTCTCATCAAATAAGTTAATATAATGTTTTGAAATAATGTTTCATTGGTCTATACATACAGTGCTTCTGTTCGGTGTCCCCTTCATTTGTTCGTTCACTATTATTAAGAATGCAAATTTAATTCTACAGTTGGGCAAATAGATGGCCACATTGTCTGCCCAAAGGAAAAAAAATAAATAACACTTGCGCTTTCTTTAAGTTATTGTTGACGGACGCCCAGTGCCAACCTCCTCAAGTGAGCAGACAACTCCTTGAGTCGCAGTGTCTGCACATGGGGTCTTGCGGCAGAGCCAACGGAGCCCTGGACTAGGGGCCCCGACCATTAGCGGTTTTTCTGATTATTATGTTAATAAAGTTTATCTATCTATCTATCTATCTATCTATCTATCTATCTATCTATCTATCTATCTATCTATCTATCTATCTATCTATCTATCTATACAGCCTTATTCTCGCGAGAAAGAACGAAAGAAAAAAAGGAGAGAAAGAAAGAGAAAAGGAAAGAAATAAAGAATGTTGCTTACGCTAGACCTGTTTTGTAAGTGAAACCCAATCGTCACGTTGACCGTATACGTTAGCCAAGGCGGCCGGCCAATAGCAAACGCTTCGTGAATTGGGCTCTTGATTCGTCTGAAGATACTCTGAACGTGAGCTGCAGACTTTGGGGGCGTTTTTTTTTTTTCGTTTTCGGTCGAATATGGAGTTTACAAGCAATTTGGCGTCACTTATGTTGCGCGCAATGTGCGGCGTGGGTGAACTTAGTCAGCAGGCAAAGCATGGCGAAAGAAGGACGCGGCAAAGTTTTGCACTGCGAACACGTACGCGTTTACCCGCATCGGGGCCAAAAATATCAGCACTTCGAGCGACTTGTTGGTGTAGTTCGATGACGCAAATAATTTTTTTTCGCCATCAATTCATTGCAAGCATGTAAATGCGCTTGACAGAGGCGGACAAAGGAAAGGACGACGCATGCGCGGCGCATACTTTCAAATGCTTAATTGGAAAACCTTGTCGCCAAATATAGTCAGCTAGGCTACACTGTAAAATAATTTACACCACAAAAAGTGAGAAAGGGTGTAAATGTGTCTATAACTCACACCCTTAGGGTGTCCGTTATATAGATAACACCCTAAGTGTGTGAGTTATAGACACATTTACACCCTTTCTCACTTTTTAGGGTGTAAATTTTTTACAGTGTACATTTAACTACCTTATCGATTCCCCAGGACACCACAACAGGGCGGTTGGTTGGGACAGAGAGTGTGCGAGGTGGGGGGGGGCGGTGCGTTTGAGGAATAATGTAATAATTCAAACTCATAATGTGAAAAAATGAAAGTGTTGTTTATATATACACAATTTGTGACATTGACTTCCTTGTGACACGTACGCAAGTTGCTTTCTGTATGGTATATAGTAATGTATGGCAGATAGTTGGTGGAAGTTCGGAATACATGCGCAGATTGTAGCATTCTTGTCACCCGCCGCCGTTAGTTCAGTCGCTGTGGAATTGCGCTGCTGAGTACGAGACGAGGTGGCGGGTTCGAATCCCGGCCGCGGCGGCCGCATTTAGATGAGGGTGGTTCGGAAAAAAAAAAGAAAACGCTCGTCTACCGTGCATTTGGTGCACGTTAAAGAACCCCATGTGGTGAAAATTATTCCAGAGCCCTCCACTACACGACGTCATTGATAACCCTCTGTGCAACTTGGGGACGTTAAACTCCCCAAATGTTAAGGCTTCCCGTATCGAAGTATAGACGAGCCTAATTTAGTTCGAGTGTGTAGCTTCATGTGACCGTATGCTCGCAGAGGTTTCGTCCAAAGGCTTATACGCGATAACGTGTCTAATTTCTTGTTCTGTGAAAATACTCGAGTCTAACGATCTTGGCGCATCATTTTCATTTCTTTTTGTGTCATCATTGGGAGTTTGCCTAGTGGTCAGCGTAATAAATTGCGAGAGGAGGTGCAAAAGCAGTCAAATCTTCAATTTCCACTATCCACCAGGGCAACGTGTACGCACCTCGGCAGTGTGGCATTCGGCAGCGCGGCAGTTGAGATGACCTCGAAATAGTTAAAGTTCCCTTACGCCATTTCTGAAATTCAGCGCGAATCGTGTGAACTATGCTATTAGAAAAAAAAAAAAAACTATGCGTCGTTGTCTTTGCGACGTCTTCATTGGCAGTGACGCCGACGAGGTCTCCGCATTTTTTCTTTTTTTTTTTTTCCGATTTGACGGTCAGGCACGCAATCGCTATGCTGGAGGATAACGCGTAGCGGAAGAGGAACAGTTTCGTAAAATTTACTTATTCGCTGCGCACTGATCCGAACATGCGGGTTGTATGTGCATTATTTTTTATTGATGCTTTATGTTATATTACATAGGATATAATTGCGATGGCAGTTTTAAGGACACTCGAGGCGCACTTGCGCCGTCGCCGTTGGCGTCGTCGTGTTGTCACGGTATAGCCGCGCATGCGCGGCCTGCGCCTGGAGGGTTAGAAGGGTCTCCAGAGACGCGTCCTTGAGTTCGACTGCAAAAAAAAAAAAAAAAAGGCGACGAAGCGAAGTGGACACACCATCACACGCTTCGATCAACTGACTCCGCCGCGGAGCCAGGATGGCGTTATGGCTATGGCTGCTGGCATGCAGCTGCTGTGTGCGCACATCTTAGAGTTCCTGTTGAGCAGCTGTGTGCCTAACCACACCATGGTGTTGTACATTTGTCTGAGCGTAAGCGGACAACAAATGTCATTTAAGCTAAGTGCACGCAATTGTTTCCTTGGACGCTGAGAACGGCGTTCGACGGTGGCCATTCCCTCACATATCGTATGCACCGTTGAGATGCGACGCCTGCAATGTCGCCGGCGGTGCTCCTCGTGACACCAGCTTTCTCGGCCGACGTCATCAGCGCAGCGCTAGACCTTGCTATCGCTTTCAATGCTCCGCTATCGGGCGAAATCGCCATATTATTATGATTATTATTATTTACACTAGGCTTTCAATGTCTGGCACGCGAGGCGGTGAGTCACACGATATACGAACGGAGACCCAAAAGTAACGAGAATTGTTCTTTTCTTTTTTTAAAAAAAATCTAATTCGAATATTTATTGAAATTCCCAAACCCCCTCTAAGTACTCTGTATGAGACGCGATGGACTTGTCCCGTGGTTTTATTCATTGTTCAAAACTTTTCAAGCAGCTCGTGCAAATAGATGCCCATCTGTGCTTCGGTAGTTTTCTCCATTATGCCCTCCACGTCTTGTAAAGCGTTTCTTTTTAAGCTCTCGTTTCACTGTGAGAGATAAGTCGCAAGCCTGCAAGGTGCTGTGAGTAGGTGTGTGGGAGTGGGGGTGGAGGGGAGGTACCGCTACCCTCTCATATTTGTCAGGAAGTGCTGCACGCTCATTGCTGTGTGGACGGGAGCATTGCCATCGGGCACGTGAGCCACTCATCTTAATTCCGCGGATCGGGGCGTTTTGTTCGAACTGCATCACGCAACCGCTTGGGCACTTCATCGTAAAAAAAAAAAAGTGCCGCTTGAGTGTCTGAGCATGCGATCCCAATTTAATATAAAATGTTCTTTGCTGTATATATAATAAAGAAAAAGAGAGTACGGGCGTATGTTGACTTAGCACAGTAAATTACACTATAGCCCAGTATGTTAGTGTAATATACTGTGCTAATTCAACTTACGTCGTACTCCCTTTTTCTTCATTTTACTACCGGGGCCAGCGTGATTTCCTCAGCCACAACTACATATATATATCCAAGAGGGAACAAAGCTTGACTCACACACGTTTGTTTGACGTAAGCCATCGCAAAACCGACGCAGACGTTGACAGGCTCGAAATAAGCACTGAGTACTGAGTAGTGTAGCATGTGGACCTGGTGCCAGCCGACGATATTAACTTCCCTTCAGAATCAGGAAAAAAAATATATTTCTCCTAACTTTTGGGTCACACCTCGTATGTTTACAACAATAAATACTAGAGTGTCATATCGAAGATGGAACAACTGACGTACGAGCTTTGAGAGTAATTTCGCCAAAAAAAAGAGCGTTATAGCAAGGTTGTAAGAGTACGAAACTGCGTATGGGGATAACGTAACTATTCTATTCAAATTCTACTCCTTTTACGCAGTCTGCTACTGCATCGGCTCTCGTGAACCGCGGATGATATGAGGAACAGAAATGAGCGGAATGAATCCGTGCGTTATATTGACCAGCGTCTATGAATAAACTGCCCAAATGATTCAAATTCTATAAGATATGCAGAGAGAGAATGAAAAAATATATACATATTACAGCACCACTACCGCAATACAGGAACGTGTGTGATGCCATACTTAATTTTGTAAGCGAAACAAAGAGACAAAGAAACAAACTACCGTGTTAATTTTATCAGTTTTTTTTTCTTACCATAAATAACCAAGATATTAACAGCACCTATTTGATATATTCCTACAATTGCTATTTACGGTTATTACGAAATTAATATATTCTCCTTTCTACAAAATCCCCTTTAATTTTTCTTCCGTTCTTTACGTACCCGATTCACGGTCGATCTCCCGTAGTGGGTTGAGCCATAGTATTGGCACCAAACCAAACTCCGAGTAAATTGCCACCCAAACTAGCCACACGGTCAGGCCAGCTAGCGCTTGTTTTGTGTGGCTTGTTTTGTGTCTTCTCTTTGTGAGAACAGCAACCACTGATATACGTTGTCTTGAATCAGGTGAGATCTCAAATATTCGAAGTATGTCTCAAGGCGTATTTGGCGAAAGGGAAAGAAAATAGCGGTGAATATGGCTCACCGTGCAGAATAGCATGGTGAATAGATAAAGCCACAGGAAAAGAAAGTAATACAGAACACATAGAAGAATCACGTGCACAATTAACTCCGCAAGGAGTTGAGTATTTATTTTAACAGTTGTATGTTGCCGGAAGCAGCCCTCCAAGATTCACGGAGAAGGGGCCAGTGACATCGTTTGAGATGCGCCGGCGCGTGAGGTGCTCCTGATTTTAAAAAAAATTCTTAAACTGGTGCTTCTAAAGATGCGTTTTGGCTCTTTCCTGATGCTCAGGAGTTTCCGGATCTGGTCGGCGACTTGGGTCTTGCTGCGCTCCGTTTGGCGTTTCCAGTAGACGACCTCAATGGCGTTAAACTCGCAGCTAGAATATCCGCCATTAGTCACAGCTGGCAGCACGACCTCTCCTCCTGCTCCACGGATTGGCGTGCAGACGCCTCAAAGCGGTTCGAAGGGCATCCGGCACGCGCGCAGCTCGTCGTTCGCATCGCTGTTGAAACTGACGTGAAAAGCCTCGGCCTTGGTCGAGCCGTCGGCAGTACTCGAGTTGACGAGGGATCCGAGCGAACGAGACGTAACTACGCGTACCCGTGTAAAGCCTTCAGCCTCCGAGGGTTCGATCACCGGGCCAGTGTATAGTCGGCGTGCCTGGAGCGCTGGACGAGTCTGACGTCGTCCAGGAGGCTGTGCTCGGCCAATCGCGCCACGGGCAGGATCTTGTCTTCGCCGAGCTGCTCAAACGAAGCTTGAGGCACCTCGAACTTCTGGACGGACTCTTGCTCGCGGGGAGCACGCAAGGTCGCCTCGGCCGAGTTGAGGCTCCCCGGAGGGATATTTACATGAATTTTCAATACGCCTCGCGCCAGCGGGACAGATCTTCGACCTTACCGTATCTGATCCCGAGGATGCGCTTTCCCCTTCCTGAGTTGATCAAAGAGGCCCGGGTTCCCCGCGTTGTCGTCAACTGCGTTTCGACTGCTGCTTGTTCTTCTTCGTCTTCTTCTTCTTCCTATCGCGTATGTGGCTCCTACCCGCTATGTGGGTGACTGGCCAGGAAATCGATGGTGTATTCCAATTTATAATGAATAAATTTCCGAATAGCTATAGACTTAGCGCTGTATAACGTAGGATTGTCTGTTAAAATAAAATCAGCAAAGTCAGATTGAATGAATAACAGTTAATTTAAGAGTACAAAAAAAGGAAAAGAGAATTTAGCAGGCTGTGGCCGGCTGAGCAGCGATTCTTCTTCTTCCGCCTCTTCTATAGTTACGACATACACCAAGAGCAAGGGATTGGTAAAAGAGCTGCGTTAAGGAGGAGGAGAGTAGATTTTAATGAAGAAAAAGGAGCAGAGGTCGGCCTGGAGAGCGAAGGGGCAATATAGGGAAAGGTAGGTGGCAGGGGATTATGTTATGGTACAATGAGCTACTATATACACGTTGTCTAATACGCGGATGCGCCCTGTAGACACAATACATGCAATAGTAATCTTGTCCACACAAAAAGTTATCGCGTAAACACATTTCACACTGTCTGAACGCCTCACAGGTTCTAGAGGTGATCGTCTAAACCAGGCTCACGTAGAAAGGACAAGAGTGACTTTATGGCACGTTGGGCATAGTCAACTCTTCTCCACGCGCCTAAAGTCTTTTCTTCCGAAAATGGGCCGCAGTCTAAGCAGTCAACACTAGACTTAAGCGTTCTTCGTTCGGCCGCATATTGAGGGCACACGCAAAGTACGTGAGCTATTGTCTCGGGAGTGTGACAGACGCTACAGTCAGGGTGCCGTGCTTGTCCAATCTCGTGAAGCTGCGTTAAATTTTTTCATATCAATCCGCGGGCAGATAAAACGAAAAACACATGTGCAGTACACCCCTGGTGCCACAGTACAGATACGCAAGTGCCCGTTTAAGGCTTCTATAAATCTTGCGTCACAGTGGCACACACACCTGTTCCAGGGGATGGGTCAGGAATGGCCACATACGCAGTGGCACTCACGCAGTGACTCGAGCATTGGAGTAGGCGAAATATAAGAATTCAAAAGAAACAATAGGTACCATGCCTATGTTACCGACCATTGTATATGTAACGACTGCCCCCCCCCCTTATGTAATGCCCTAAGCCAAGGGCCTTTAAGGGTAAATAATTGATGATGATGATGATGATGATGATGATGATGATGATGATGATGATGATGATGATGATGATGATGATGATGCGATATGTATATAAGAAAAATGCGGCGTCGGTTCATTTTTATGATTCTTGTATATGCTATTTGGAACAGGTACGTTTCGGCTATCTATGATCACCATATACTTTGCTTTAGCGAGAATAATGACGGGATCCGACGGGCTTGATTATGGCTATTATTTTTTTTAGTTCGCACCTTACCAAGAAAGCAGACAACGAAGCCAAGCACACCGTAGGAAAATTGATACGTTACGGTAAATTCCTATATCCAAATAACACGGAGAACGGAGACGAAAGCGGAGTAAAAGAAAGCTTGTCGCCGCTGGGAGCCTAATTCACATCGTATGCGCCACGACCACTCAGGAGAACAACGACGAAAATCTTACGCATTGCGCGTGCGGTGCTTGAGGCGGCCATCCTTCCGGCCACTTTCGCGGGTAATTGTGTCTTGGGTAATTGGGTAAAAAGATTGGCCCGGCGATTGTTATCCAGCGCCTCTCTTGTCAACGCTGTCGCTGTCTTTCTCAATCCTGCCTCTCTCTGGGATTGCGCCACATTTAAGTTTGTTGCCGCCATAAGGGCGTTCATGCCCTTGTACGCAAAATTAACCTTGTATTACGCCGTCATGTTTTGGATGCTTCCCTGCGTGCTCAATGCACGATGTAGAAGCCATTATTACATGCGCGCGTGCTTGTCTTGCGTCCCTCATCTCCCGAACGCTCTGTAATTCGGTGGAGGGTGTTCTTAATATAGCCAGATAATCAAAAGTTCGAGAAGCTTGCTCAAATACGCGCAGTGCGCGCCTGCGTAAAATTACCTTTGTTTGCTTGAAAACGAATAACATTGCGTACACTGATATCATAAGCCAACAAACGCTGACACCAAGGACAACGTAGCGTAAATTACTTGTGCTTAATGAATGAAATAAAGAAGCGATAAAATAATGGAAATGAAAGTGAATGAAAAAACAACTTGCAGCACGTGGGGACCAAACCCACAACCTTCGCATTTCGCGTGCGATGCTCTACCAATTAAGCTACCGCAGTGTTGTTTCCCCATCCACTTTCTTGGGTATTTATGTTTCCTAGTAGAACCCTGGGAGTGTTAGCCAGCGCCCTCATTCGCAGACCTTGGCGGCGGATGTGGAACATCCTTCCTGCCGCAGGCGTCACGAGAACGTGATTTCACTTTTGTTCGGCATATTAATGCATCTTTAACGCGTACACGTCACTTTGACACGGGGAGTTTTTGCGGTTTTGTGACGTCGCGTGACAGGCAGGTGAAGTGGGTGCAGCCCGAAAGCTTTTGACCAATAGCCGAGCGCTAATGGCGAAAAGGCATCGAATGAGAAATAACTATTTTTCTTTTGTTCCGTAGAATCATTTATAATCAGTGTGTTCACGTCATATCAGATGGGGAGCTATCGCCGTTTTCGTGACGTCGCGTGACGGACAGACGAAGTCGGGGTGGTCCAAAAATTTTTGACCAATCGCGGCGGGCTGATTGCAGAATTGGAATAGAAAAATTTGAAATAGCTTTACGTTATAGCGCCCCTGCATTGCGGCTACACCGGTGCCCTGTATACAAACTGCGAGATGGAATGCGCTTGCCGCGATTGGGAGCCCCCCTGAGACACCGGAAGTCCCAGCCACAACAGGCCTGGTCCTCCCATGCGCGAAACACGGAGTGAACTGCGCGCTTTTTGACAAAAGTCCAGATAGTCGACGATGAATAACTCGGCGTGGTCCTGTAAGAATGCGGGACAACTCACCGATGGGGATTACCGGCCAATAATCTGGTGGCGTGTGAACAGAGAAAGTTTGAGGGGTTTTTTTTCTACGAAACCTTGAAAGAAGGGCAGAAAGAAAGAAGAAAACAAAAACGAAATTAGAGAGCATAGTCAGAGTGGTATGAGCAGAAAGAGGGTAAAAGTAAATGTAAAGTGCGACAAGTAAATGAACAGAGAAAGAGAAAATAAAGATTTAAAGAAAAAAGATGAACGTTAATGCAAAGAGGGTGCCGGCGAGATACAATACTGCGATTTCCATCGTGGTGTTTTCACGAGGGAACACTGTGACTGCATGGAATGCTTCAGATTTCTCTCATGTGCCCACCCGGGCGCCGGTGTCTACAACTTCCTTCCTGAGGACTACCGCGAAGGCTCCGATAACCAAATACACATTTGAAGGCTCTGAAACTCTCAAGCGTCTTTAGTGACGATACTGTGGCTGCCTCTGTCTCATAACGTGAACCTGGTCAGCTCACATATCGGAACGATTCCAGCCGCGTAATTCACCTGCCGCGCCAACCGTAAGACCCTTCCCTTTCGCGCGCCCTTAATTCATGCGAATTTCGAGATTGGAAAACATCGCGATTCTGAAGCGCACTTAACGGGTGTGCATCGTTCGTTTCTTCCTTGTGCCCTTGTCCGTAACGCACCGCGTTGTATGTACCAATGGCACGCCTACAGGCCCAAATAGCAACCTTGTTTATTGACACGCGAAAATTTTCCGGGAAGAAACAGGGACACTGTGCTGAAAAGTAAAAAAAAAAAATATATTCAGCCGGCTAGTTCTGTTGACTGCACCCCCTAAACAGTGGCACATTCAATTTGAATGGCTGCGCAACCTTGCGGCCCTCTCAAATGCTGTACTGGTAATCCCCGGCCTCACAATATAATTCAATAATCCAGCGAGTCGATGCATCCTTCGGACGAGAAGTGACGCCTGAGAAGTAACAGATGAAAAACGTGTCTGACTAGAATGTCACGCTGAAGAATAAACAGAGTGCAGTGTTCGAGTAGGCGGAAAAAGTATAAAAGCAAAAAAAAAAAAGATACGAGAAAGAAAAACAACGCGAACAAGCTTGTGCGGAAAAAGTGAGCCGCACGGCACAAACCAAAATTCGCCACAGTTTAGTAGCCGTGAATATGCTCAATGTCTCCGATTCGCGAGCGATAGCACTACATACGCGCGCTTTTATTTCATATTTCGCGGGCTTTCTTTCAAACACAATATATCACCACGCAGTATCTACGTTGCCACAAACAAATTGGGTCGGTCGTTTCTGAACCCCCTCTGCAACGCAACGAAACGCGCTTGGCCCTAAAATTAATATTAAAATTTTTGCATAATTCACCTTACTTAAATAACTAATGAAGCGGAATATAAAAAAAATATATTCTAAGGAGCGACACATGACGCAGACCATATGCCATTGGTTTCGTTCAGCTGCGGCTAACCACTTTTTTAAATCCTTGGCACAAGTTACGTGAAACACCCCGTATATTACTCTCAAGTCATGGTCCTCTTTGCTTCAATTACTGGGGTTTCTTAAGGTAACTTGACGCCGCTCTGTCATCGCTTGCTACACAGATATGGGTATGCGTGTATAATTGGCGGCATTACTATTGATCCACTTCCCCCTACAGTTGTCCTAGTAGGAGATGACCTTGATATTTTTTTTATCGAGATAGGAAACTTGACAGCGCAATTCGAAGCGCTGCTGGCGAAGAAATGGAATGCGGTAAACTTGCCTCTTCTTGCATTGACCATTATATCAACATCCGGTCATTCGATTTATTGATCACCCTGTTCAGACAAAATTGGCTGATCAATTCTTCGAATAATTAATAGCATGTCAGATTTCGTAATTACGTAGTTATATCAAATATGATATTGTTAATGAAAAATGTTTTTTTTAACAAAATGGTTGTTAAGCACGTCGAGCGCACTTATTAACGCGAATAGCATTCTTTACTTCAGCCGTTGTGAGTCTGTCTGTTTGAGTATATCTGTTTTTGAGTCCGTCCGTGCGTCGTGCCTCCATGCTCATGGACGACCTTGGCAAGCGAGTGCCACAACAAAGTGGTACGATATCGGAGTATGTGGCATGTAACCCAATCAACGAAAGTCTCACATTTACCTCACTGCATCACTATCACTATTACCATCATATTACCTTCACTATTACCCCACTATTAAGCATAATCACATTTACCACTAAATGTGTTAAATAAACGGGACGTCAGGAATATGGTATGCCGCTACATTGCTCGATTTCTATTCGCATTACCGTCGACAGTCATCGTGAGGTGAGTTCTGGCGTAATTTTTATAATTGCCTTATTGCCAACCAATACAAGTTATCTACTCTGCTTCGGGGCCGTAGAAAAAAAAAAGAGAAAAGAAAAGCGACTCACGCAGTAAACGAATTAAAACAACGGCACTCGCACCGTGATTGTGATTCACTGCAATATACAAAAAAAAAAACACACACATTTGTGCTGGCTTCAATTCAAGCGTCCTCGTAATTGTGTCATCTTAAAATTCGTTGATAAGTTATGAAGAAATAGAGAAACCTCCGATTAAATTGAAAAATTGCAGTCAACACTATGATAAGTTTTTTTTTTTTTAACATGCATAGCGTTCTTCCATCTCATCAATACATCGGGTACGGACACGCAGGTCTTTCTGAACAATATTTCTGACATTGAAAAGTGCACTTCAGAACACAGTCAGGCTCCTTGCGCTTGTTTTTCGACGTCCCAAAAGCATTTGACAAAGTGTGACACACCCGGCTTTAATAACACGAACTGCCTTTGTTATATTTGCGCTCGTGTTTCGTGAAAACAACAGCTGCGCCAGGTCTTCGTCGAAGGACTCCGCTTTAAATTACGTTTTCTGTAGGAGGTTTCAAGGTGCCCGTTACAAAAATGTACTTTGAGTTTCGGTTGACTGCACATCAAGTTCATTTTGAGACTATAAAAATCAATTCGTCAATTTTTAATGAATACGACAGGTAGAAATTAAGTTGACTAAAGTTAACAAAGCGTCAATTGAATCACGCTAGATACGAATTTATTTGGCTAAAGTTAAGAAAGCGTCAATTGATTGGGACTCGTTACGCATTTAATCAACTAGTCAAGAAAACTTCAAATAACTCACAGTGAATGCACATTTAATTGCCTACAGTTAAAACAGCGCCAGTTGAGCCGCATTCGATATAAATTGAATTGACCAGTTATTGAAAACTCTCAAGATGCGAAAATCGAAAGCCATTCGATTCGCTAGTCGCCAATCGAAAGGTATTCCTTATAACAAGGTTTCACGTTAGCAGGATTGTGTGCTGTTGAGTTGCCTGTTAGATGACTACGAAATGAAGCATCCTGTGGAGATCGATTGTTTAATTGGAACAGAGATGAACCCATTGGCACTATATTGTAGATCTAAACATCATGCGTACATAAATCTGTTGAAAAGTCTTGGGTATATGTAGGGCGAGCAGTGTTTGTGTGCGAATGTGTAGTGCTTATCTGTTATGCGTAGGGTTCGCGTTATTATTTGCGAAGATGCCTTTGTATCTAAATGTGCTAGTGTAGGCCCGTGGCTATTAGTGGTGATCTGGGGCCGGCTCATAGCGCCAATCTGACAAAAGAATGCTGCCGAGTTTTCTTTTTGTCGGACTTGAGCGACGTTAAGAAAATTACTCCAGTTAATGTCGAACACACGGGACATCACCGCGTCACTCTAAATAGAGCAATTGTCACTCTTTCTTTAGAATGGGGCTAGCATATACGCTTCATTTGACTGACTCCAACAGGAGTTCAATTGACCTGCAGAAAGAGATTTTCAATTAAAACACGGTGGACAATCAGTTTACGAAGCTCAGTAAGAAAATTAAAAAAGAAGATCAATTCTATTTACACACACTATGGCCTTTGGAGAAAAATCAAAAGAAGGCTGATTAAATCTTTGTAGGAATTTCTGTAACCGATCATCTCACAAATAAAAGCAATTGCTTCCGAGGGTTCTATATTAAGCGTGCATTATTATTCAACATTTACGTGAACCGCTTTCTTTTGGACACTGCTACCAAGGAGAATATCAATGCATATAAAAATATTTTCCTCTACCGGAATTCAAGGCCTTGTCACTCGAAACATGTCGCGCCCAAGCATGCTTGGAATCGCTTCTTATGAATTATTGCGGCTCATTCAGATCACGATAACGTAATTGTATTTCTCGCCGACTAAAAAAAAAAAATGGCAGCAGAACGTGCGTTTGCAATGTTCGTCGTTTCTCAACCATCTCCTCCAAGCACCTCTGGCACAATTGCAGAATATAATCTGAAAAGGGTAGCTCAAAACGTATAATTGGAGTTTTACCATTATTGGGCCAATTTCTGTTTCTGCCTTGTGAAATGAATAAGGATTCACTTAAATATTGTACACGCAAGCTATTTACTGGTTGTGTTTCCCATTAGAATTTATTGTTTGCCATAACGGGTTAAATGGGCTCTTTGCCGTCAGAACATCCTTCGTTTTTGTTTTTGTCACCACTGAGCTGCATTTGAGATTTGACATTGCGGCATCCGATAAAAGTCGCGTTTGTTTGCCCCCTTTTTGCTCCTATTTCTCTCTCCTCTTTGCCGTAACCCTGACAGTTTGTATCTCGCGCTTAGCTTTGTTCCGTAAACTTCAGACCGACCTGATATGCCTGATCCTCATTGTTCGTGCATAGTGCGCTGGCGCTGTTTGCAATGCAGCCTGTCGTATACTGCTGTTTTCGAGGATGGTCCGAGCATACCAGGTCGCCCAGCTCTAAGTAGAAACCACGCAGCACGGCTAGTATGGCGGCGATGAATGTTTAGAAGGTCGTTGAAAGACTAGCACTTCGTGCTCGCGAAAAAAAAAAAGAAAAGACGCTCATGAAGCAGTAAAGGAGACATGGGTTGGGCGTCCTCTGAATTGCGCGATTCTCATCTATAATAATCTCTCCATTCGAAAATAGCTGAGGAATGTGAACGAAACAAGGTGGGCGCCTACGTAATCTATTTATGTGCTTGTATAGAAAAACCGTTGACTGACAGCGGAGGAAAAAAAAAGAAGAAGAAAGGTAGTACACTATCCAGTACGCATAATATTACGCCAACGGGGTGGACAGCTGCAGAAGTGAGATATGAAGAAACAGTATATATATTGAATGCATAGATGCCGTGGAAAGTATCCACCTATCGAGCAATATCGATTGGCGAGTAGTCAAATCAGAAGGTAAAGGTTTTTATGATAATTCAAAGGACATACGCCCTATGCTGTTCGAAGCAAGCTCAGGGTGTCTTCAGTGTACGCGCGTATATATATTACGGGCAAAAAGTTTCGCGTGAAGTCCATTTATGCATAGCGTGTGGAAATGGCGCAGAAACAGTCGAGCACGTTCTGTTAAAATATCATTCTGCATCCAGCTGTAAACGTCGACTGAATACAGTTAGCCGAGGCCTTTGGTTGTAAGGATAGACGGAGAAACGTAAACGAATACGCGGCACATGGAGACTGCTCGGAGGTGGCGCTAAAAGACGGGAAAACCTGCACTGAAGCGAATTGTCTACTTTTAATAATGCGTCTGTGCTTAAAGATTTAAATATGAAGATAAACCAACAAAATAGAAAGAACAAGCCTTGGTGGCATGAATTATTATTATTATTATTATTATTATTATTATTATTATTATTATTATTATTATTATTATTATTATTATTATTAATCAGTGTACTGCGGTTCGTCTTATAATACTACCGCGGCAAACTTAAATCCTAAGCCGACCTTCCTTCGTCTCTTGCTTGCGTCCGGATCGGCCACTCGACGCCTACAGACAAGGCAATCAACCGTTATGTTGCTTCCAGCTCCTCGTGTGATCACACCGGGTGCCTAAGAATACAATTACAAAGACACAGTGCATCACAAGAGTCGTCAGAATCTGGACGCAAAGCATTTACATGAAGTATACAGCCACGCCTTCCTAAGGTGCTCACGGCATGCGCACGTTCAAATTACCTATTAGTAACAGCGATGACCTTCCTCGCAAACACGAGAGAAGGTACGATGTCGAGTAGCTGCCAGTGTATGCGAGTGTTCTAATTCTTTGTAAGTGTAGAAATGCAGGAATGCGCTTTCTTTTTGCAGGGTCATTCGGCTGGACTATCTTAATTACCTCAGCAGCAGTCTGAAGCACTCGCATCAACTTATTTTTTAGCATTGATTTATATACCGCGACTAGTTGCCTTTAATGCGCGCACTCAAACCTTACGGAGTCTCCGACATGTATAGGTGCAAGCAAAAATGTATGCCGCATATTGAAATGATTAATTATTCTTACCGTTGAAAGCTTTTAATCGCAGTCAAAGTGTGCGTTTCACGCGCCAATAGCGTGTGAATTTATATAACCGATAAATAACGCCTCCAAACACTTTGTCAACGATTACAAGGCCGAGATTTCGTAGCGATGCCTTCTTCCGATGCTATTGCCTTTCGCGACTTCGTCAGTGGTCATATGCGACCCTCTCTCTCCCTCTCTCTGTATATATATATATATATATATATATATATATATATATATATGGGCTGGGCTTGGCGTACACACACACACACACACACACACACACACACACACACACACACACAGTCGTTCTTACGTAAAATAAGGCTTTGCGCGAAACTTCGCCCTGAATTTCGTCGAGGATGTAGCTGGACAAGCGACTTATACGTTATACAGCCGGCAGGTGTGCACAGTGCATATGTCGCAATTGTTAGTGTACCGGTCTCGTTTCAAGCTACTTGGTTGTTTGTTGAGTAGGCTGAAGAGTGTGAGTAGAGCCACAACCAGAATATCTTGCTGTATTTTATTTTAGTTCTTACATCTCCAGTATTTGCACACTTTTAACATGTGAGAAAAGAGACGTAGCAGGGTTCGCACGAACTTCTCCTTAAGCGCTCCTAATAAAGGAAAAGAGCTGGGTTTTGTAAAAAGTGACGAAGGCCATTCGCGCTTGTTCCCTAAAGCTATGTGACACCGCGGAGAGTAGCAAGAAAATATATAACGAAATGAACCTGGCAAGTCCGCTCACATTAGAGCTTCTGTGTTGCGCAAATTTATGTGCACCGCTGCACAGGCGACGTAATAGCTAAATCGAGTGCACTGGCGTGTGTGTGTGAGTGATTTTAATCGAGAAATGGGAAAAGAAAAGTACAGCGCCTTACTTCGTGGCACACGACTTTGCCTGCGCAAATTTATGTGCACCGCTGCACAGGCGACGTAATAGCTAAATCGAGTGCACTGGCGTGTGTGTGTGAGTGATTTTAATCGAGAAATGGGAAAAGAAAAGTACAGCGCCTTACTTCGTGGCACACGACTTTGCCTACGCATATCGCTGTGACAGTTGACAGTCATAGTGGGCTCTTTGGGCAACGGTACATGGCGAACTCGTGGTGCACGCCCAGAAGCATGTTGCAGCTACCCATTTCCACAAACACTGTGCGCAAACTCGGCTAGACCTTGACGTCGTGCTCCTTTTACGTTTACCCATCTGCTGGTCAGCTAGCACTTGCGAGCTGTCGTTGAAGGCGCCCACTTGGCGTACGATTTCAATTCTCCATAGTATGAACACAGCTACAACGGCAAAATACTGCGCGAACGTAAAACGATGCCAATAGAATCGGCCGCCAGCGCAGGGCATATAGTGCAATGTACCCTCGTGATCTCCTGCCGGCGAATTATGGGCGAGCACTCGTGTGGTACAGGACGGTGGTCGAAGGCCTGGGCTTTGCATATGTGGGTTACAGTGCCCGTGTGCCCCGTCGCGCGGACGCGGCTCAGCGTTCCTCGTCTCAGCGATGAGGAAGGCCCGTGGCGTTCATCTCATTAGCGCGCTGATTGTTCGTCAAGGCAACGCCCCTAGGGCGGTTCCTCCGCCGCGGCTGACGTCTGGCGCTTGACTTGTGGCCCCACCCAAGAGGAAGCACGCTGGCCGCAACAATGGCAAAAACGCGACGAGCGAGAGAGAGAAAGGGGGGAAGTTAGGGGGGAGAGGGGAGCAATAACGCGCCAAGGCACCCGACGGCGCGTGCAATTCTGCTGCGCAAGCCCGTGCGCAGGACGTTTCTGTTTTCAAACCGGCGGCGTTTTATCGACTGCGCTGTTCGCGACGTCTACAGCGTTCAGCAGAGCTGCGCTCCAGGCCGGGCGAGTGCGTGGGTTGGTAGCGACACCGGTCTCCCTGGTGATTGCGGAAACACGGCGCGAAGAAAAGAAAACGTCCGGCGCGTGTCCCGTGTCTACTGAACCGCCCTTGCGTTTTCAGCTCCTTTGCGCTTGTGTTTGTACAGTGAAGTTCGAACAAGTTGTCCAACTCACGGTATATCTTACCCGCTGCGGGAATGCGTCCCGTGACGGGGTGCATTCGCTTCCTCAAGGCCATGCGCTTTCGATCCTCACCAAAATGAGGTGCATTACGCAACTTGCATGCAGGAAAGAAACAAGATAGGAGAGGCCCTAACGTCACGTTTTTTGAAGCCGGAAGTGCAGCGATGTTGGTGTGCTATCTGCCCTTGCGCCTCCGGTAAGCTCGCCGGAGCACACAGGCGCGAGCTTTGAACTTGCATATTGCTGCGAGCCTCCGGAAGTGTGTGCTGCCGACACGCGTCAGTACAAATATACGAAACTTCTGCACGGTTTTTGGTGAAGCAGACGCGCTCCTGTGCTCTCCTGTGGCCTGTTGAAGAAGACAACGAAGACTCACGCCGTGATTGCTTGAGTGTCTCTGTTGCTGGCTGACACTCGCACTCATAGACCCTAAACAGAACTTTCAAGCTTACACACCACATTTCAAAGTCAGCTTTCCTCGCGAACAGAATGTGCTGCGAGAAAGACACGGGACTAAAAAATTTTCTCACTATTCAGAGGCCTAGAGCAGCAGTGAGAGCTTCAGGAGCGCAGTATATGGCAACGTTGATGTTTGGCGCACCATTCCCAGTGCTCCTTTGCGAAAAAAAACACCACGTGACTTCCGCCACACTCTCTTCAACTGTTGTTGTTGTTAAACCGTTTATTAAAATGTTTCCATTCCTAGGAAGAGGATCCATCAGCGCGGGGGGAGAGGCAGTTCAGATATTATTGACTATTTTTGAGTCTTGTAGAAATCGAATGACTGGAATATGAATCGCCGATCTCGGGGGGCCAGTGGAAAGGCGCCAGGCGTCCAAATCCCGAGTGCTCAGAGCATGGGAGAGGGTGGCTATCGCTCTTCTCCGGTGCTCGGCGAGAGCCGAGCAGCCCCAGAGTACATGTTGCTGATCTAGCAGCTGGTTCCCTGGACAGGAGCGGCAAGTGGCTGATTGCCAGGTCTGGAGGCGCATCCTGGCGCGGCGGGCTGGTATCACTGCTGTCTCTGTGAAGATGCGTCGTACGCGTGTGGCTTGAGCACGGGTAAACTTCTCCGGCAGAGGCGCAAGATTTTCCGGGAGGATGTTCCGGAGTTCGGCCCTTCGAGCCGCCTTCGCCTCTGTCAGGACTGTGTCCGGGTCGATGGGGGTATGGGTCGTCAGTCACTTGTGGACGAGTCTCTGAGGGGCACGAAAGAAGCTCCTTTGCCAGAGAGTCGACCATTCGGTTGCCAGCGACCCCAGCGTGACCTGGTATCCATACGAGGCGGACAGTGTTGCTAAGCCTCGTCGGCGACTCGCATCGGCCGGTGCATCGAGTGAACAGCACCACTGCGCGGGTCCAGCCAGGCGCAGGCTTTTATGGAGGTCTGCGAGTCTGTGTGAACAGTGAAATGAGCGGCGCAGGCTGCAAAAGGATGCTTGAGGACGGCGTCGCACGCAGCGGGCATTGCAGCCAGTTCCGCCGTTAATGGGTCGTTGCAGGAAGGGCGGCCGGATGAGTATGGCGCAGCGGTATACGTGGGCAATAGCACGCTGTGGCTGAAGCTTCGTCACTGAGGGCGGCGTCGGTGTATCGTGGCTATGGGTAGGAGCGTCGCGAACGTCTGCTTCATGTTGTCTTGCGCAAGACAACTGCCTCTCCGCGTGATCGACATTCAATTTTTGGGGAATTAGTGCAAAGTCCCCAGTCAGGGGACAATCCCACGGAGCAGGGAAAGAGATCAGAGGCGTTGAGGGGACTGGCAGATCAAGAATCGAGAGGATGCTGCAACCGGATATCGCGGATCTTAGTTGGAAATGATGTGAATGCTCGGCAGCCTCGCCTATTGCCTCAATCGGATTCATCTTGGACATTTCGGCAAGGCGGTGTAAATGCTGGGATACATGGAGCGTACTTTCATGACGAACTTCGCCCGGCATAAATAGATGCGACGGGACGACGCCGATGGGTCGCTGGCATTGCTTACATTCAACAAAAAACAGGCGGACGCCGCCGCGCGCTCGCCGCGTATTTGTCAGTGTTGCCAGACTCTAGGAACGTGTTTTTTGGATAAGAAAAAAATATTAAATAGTATTTTTATTGTATTGTTTGTTGTTACTGACTAAACAACTTGGAAAAAGGTTTCATAGAGGCGCTTATAAACGATTTCCGCACGTTTCATTGAGCTGTAAGCGTTTTAGCGGGCTTTTTTTGCGCCGTGTGGCTACGTCGAGCGCTGGCACCCCGGAGCGCAAGCGTTGCAGAAGGTTCTGTTGTTCTCCAACAGCGACGTTAGTTTACATTGTGTAAAAACACATTTTGGTTATTCATGTTCACTTCAGTTTCAGTTCCTGTTTTAAAGCCTCCTCCAACAACAAGAATTTAGTACTGCCGCCGGAGAGATAGAATTATATATATTTGGCATGAAATCGGCCTGTCAGCGGATCTCGTTCTCCATGTCCGTGCACCGCCTGGGCCCACACAGGTGCAAACAACCAGAAGACCAGGCATGGTTGGCTTCTAACTGTATCTGTCGTCGCTCTTTTCCCTCAAGGCTCTTGAGCAGAAGGGACTTACGGTTGTAGTAGAGCAGGGGTGGTTTCTGACCGACGCACAAAACCAAACTTTACGAGCACGCGTGCCGACAGCGAAAAAAAAAAAGAAAAACAGCTTTGGGCGCCGCGAACGAGAAACCGCTTCGTCCCCTATGTACCCGAACCCATATGGGTGCCACGTCACACAAAAAAGCAATAATAAGAAAAGCAGTACAGTGCACACACTATTTTGCGCCATGGAACCTTCGATCGGGTTGGTAAGAAAATTGCACCGCGCTGGTAACTATTATCTGTTCCGTGAGCACCTCACTTAAGTTTGAAGATGAAAAATAACTTTACACAAATTTGTACTATTATATTCATGCTCTCAAACATTCACTATTCGGCTGTAATGATCAACGGTGTCCCTTTCACGCGCAGAGAGCCCGAAAGTGTCCGGCCAAGCTAGCCCAAACGCCCGCATTCCGTCGCTTCAGCGCGGCCGCGCGACGGACGGTTCCGATGGAGAACGCAAAATACACAAAAACCAACCAGCTGCCGGAAGTGGGAGGGAGATCGATCGTCGCGACGCCTGGTGAGCATGCGAGGCGCTCCTGCTATTTCCGACGGCGATTTTCGGCGGGCGGAGTTTTTCCGATCGGACCGGGTAGCCGGCGGGAGTCAAATTTTTGGACGCCGAAGCGTTCACCGCCGGGCGAATTTCGTCGCTTGGATGCCGGTTTTCCGCTCCATGTATCCCGGGCTTAATGGGGGGAAACGCGGCAGGCCGGTAACAACCCTCATGGCTTCGTGGTTGAGCGATTCGAGTCTTTGTCGTTGCTTTTGGGTCAGGCTACAGAAGTTACAGTCGAATACAGCACGAAAATTAGTAGAGCAGTCACGAGGCGACGGAGAGTTCGCTTCTCACTTCCCCATAGTTTGGATGCGATGCGGCTGATTAGGTGGAGTATCTGATGGCAGGTCCGAGTGACATTGCGAAGCCATGTTGCTGCACACCATCTGCATCGATACAGATGCTTGGAACTCGAACACTGTCTTGCTGAGATAGTTGCTCGGCAAAGATGAACGAAAATTGCTAGGAAAAATGGGCTGCTTTCGTGCCCAGTACTATACGAAGTTAATTTTGTCAGCAGAAGGCATGAGTCCGACCTCCTTTAGAAATGTGGTGTCGTCTCCCTTCTGTCCTTGTTCGCTGGCGCTAAATATGCTTTCCATGTCAGGTTACCAACACGCCCAACAAATGGCAATGCTCCTTTAGAAATGTCGCAATTGTGCCGATTCCTGCTTGAATGGCATCGGACTGGTCGCCGTCGGAGTTAGTGCATATTGTGACGTCGTCAGCACACACACCGAAGCGACGTCCAGGTATTTCAGCCAGACGACAGCAGATTCGTGCCATCAACAAGTTGAACAGTAATGGCGAGAGGACTGCGCCTTGTGGCAATCCCTCTCGTCATTCCTTCGGTGCGGATATCTGCAACTGATGCGGGCTAGCCGCCTATAGCCTCTCTTACGCTTTCCTTCCCCCATAGCAGCTTGTTTTTTTTTTTTTTTTGCTTTTCTTGGCCTATGCTAGCGCGCTTGGCATTCAACGTGTGATTTCTTTGACGGGCGCATAAAATGAGGGTTGCGCGTCATCGACGCCACGAACGGTTTCTTAGGTGATGGTATACCCAGGCGGTATGCCTGCTTAACGCAGTAAAAAACATTGCACCAGTATTCCTTCAATGACGAACGGGTCGATTCCTGCCTCCGGCGCGATGTCAGACGAATTGGACCTTGCTTTTCAACCTCTTTGCTAAATGTTCCAAAAATAAGAAAAGTAAGAAAGACTCTAAACAATGACAAAGCTCAATTAATACCCTGCTGTGGATTATCCCTCACTTCATGGCCACACAGTATAAAGACCCTAATTCGAAGTTTCCGAAGGTTATGCCACACATCTCTATACACCACCGCATAGAAGCATTGCAGAAACAATGGCGAACTTTTCTGTCCGTCTCGAAGTACCGAGCTAAGTCAGAAAAAAAAAAGAAAAGGAAAAAAAATCGTTTTTTTTTTTTTAGCTGTCGAAAGCCCGGCGCTGCAAAAGCGACGTAAACGTATATAAAACTGCAGCCGTATGTATACGCCGATTCAGACAAACTCACTCATCGCACCCCACGAGGTGAGGTGGGGGGCGAGGAAAGGCCACGCATCGGTGGTTGAGGCGTACACAGCCGGCTGCTGCCGTGGTGCGTGCGAAAAGCGAGAAGGGAGGACGCTGACGCAATCGAAGACCGCGGCGTGGTTAATCGCCCAGCTTTCAGCACCCACTCGCTAAAAGCGGCAGCGCGCAACATTGTGAAAGAACGAGGCGCTAATTGCGGAAGCTCGCTGCCGCTTTGTCTACACCACAAAGAAAGCGCGCGCCTATTCCATTCAAGCACGACGATCTCCGCAGCTGTAGCCCTATAATGCCGTTGCGAAATAACGTTCGTGGGTAAAGTGTAGTGCGCATCTTCTATAGTTCTCTCTCTTCTTGCTATTTTTTTATACATTCATTTTTTCCCCCCATCGGTTGGCATAAAAAAAGGTGGCGCACTCTGCACGCTCAACTCGGTGTGACGCGCGCGACGTCGCCATCGCACCACCGCGTCGTCTACATGCAGGGGGTGCTGCAATGCGGTGCGGCGAGCAGCGGCGCGTCTACATGTACGTGTGCATGTACACTCGGGCACTCCGCGCGCTCTGCGTATATATGCGTGGCGCCTGCTCTGTGGCGGCTGCAACGAGCGCAGGTGCGCCCGTCATGTACACGCGCTGTAGCGCGCAGGTTGCAGGCAGCTGTTCTGCCGCCCCGTTGCTCCGCTTCCTAAGAGGAGCAAAAAAAATAATAATAATGTCTCGGCAACGACGTGAACATTTTTGTACAATCGAAGCGCAGTTACCGGAAATGTCTGCTCGCCGAGGAACATGTGCTGCAGCACCGGCAGCGCGTTCGCATGTACGCGCGCAAACACACGCACGCACACACGCACGCACGCACGCGCGCGCGCGCGCACACACACACACACACACACACACACACACACACACACACACACACACACACACACACACACACACACACACACACACACACACACACACACACACAAACGCGCGCGCGCTCGCGCTGTCGCTCTCTCCCTGGGACACAGAGGCGAGTGAGTACGGTTAATGGTTTCGACGCCGCAAGCTGGTCGAGTATAATACGCTGCAGTCTTCGCCAGAAATCCGCAGAATCCTCACGGGCCACCGAGGCGATCGTCGGGTCGTGCGGTGACGATTCTTGGCAGTTCTTGCACGCCGTATACAGACGTGGCGCTCTATGTACGCTGGGGACCGCTTAACCCATTCACTGGGAAAAGGGAGATAGAGAGAAAGGAACTGCAACAGAATGCGGCCATGCACATGTAGGTAGGAAATTGACTATGTCGAACAACAGCAGTGCTCAGGGAGTCGCATGCGAGGGCCTTCATACCACACGACGACTGCTCCACACTCCTATACAGAGCATAGGAGTGTGAGTGTTTATAGCTGGTACGTTACCGATAAAGCATGCAAATGCCGGTCAAACTTTGGAAGAGCAAGTAAGAAGAGGCGTCAGTTCGAGGCTGTGCTTTGAATCTTATTAGGCGAAAACTGACAGCTCTGTGGGCCGGGGACGGAATTCGCAAAGCTTTTCGGTTGTATAAGTGCTCTTTGGCCATCGGTGGGCCGCCTTCGCTGTAATATGTCCGGCGTAAGTACTGGCTGGAATTTGGTATGTCGAACAACACTAGCGGTAGAGATTTTTGTGAATGAGGGCCCAGGACCGCCAGTAGCCTCGGAACGACTACTTGTTCACTCATCTAATTAAAAATTGTCTCTTAAAAACTTGCACTGCAATCAGCGACTTCTGTCATGGAGCGCAACAAACATCTGCGAAAGAAAGAAAGAAAGAAAGAAAGAAAGAAAGAAAGAAAGAAAGAAAGAAAGAAAGAAAGAAAGAAAGTCATACTATACGGAAATTTGTTAATTAAAAAAATTTTTTTTTGAGAACTCGTAAGCGCGTGCATGTTCTATGGCACGCCTCCTGCATAAAACGTCATGGCGCACGAACCTGTGCTTATCAATACGACTTCGCAACATCGTGATAACGCGTGGACCATCAGGGACTGCGTGCAACCGTAAGGCGCCTTGCGTGTCACGCCACGCGGCGTGCCATAGGCGCATTACGTGGTGCAAGCTGTCACTATACTGGAGTCATTATGACGTTAGAAATACGTTGGAGAAAATGCCAGTAACAATCATATCGCACTTTTGTTCGCAGACCCTCTCATTTTTGTTTTTTAGCTGCAGCTACTGAGCGGTGTGAACGTTCTCATTTTCATCCACGTATATATAGTCACGAGGACACGAGACGTTCCGATTTCACAAGCTTTGTAAATATCCAACTGTGCAGCTTCGCTTACATGACACTCGACACGAGCGGGTCGAGCCACAAGTCCAGCTGACCCACCGTATGGTGAACGCACGACTTGCGTTTTATTTTCGTTACCTTTTCTTTGGATTCTAGTTGGATTCAAAACAACATTCGCAGGAGTGTGTATTCCTCCTTTCTCTGAAACTGCCCAAGATAGCGCGAGTAAATGTTTGATGCCAAGGAAAACAAAATATAATCAGACGAAAGGGAAGAAGTGTTGCTCCACGGAATTAATCGCCATCGTTGCGGCTTGGAGTCGATAATCGAATAGCACTTATTTGCCTATCATGTGCTTGAGCGATTCAGCGAACAGGAAGAAGAACAGAACGAAAGATCTCACAGGATGGTTACGAGTGTGAAACGCTCCCTTGCCCAACAACATTTGTTGGAATGCTGCTTCTTTTTTGTATGTGTTATATAGCGTGAAAAAAAATAACTATACATCCTGTTCCCTCACAACGCAACCAACTAAATATCCACATGCTGTCGCATGCCACAGTGAAAAAGGAGAACATAAACGGCCGTATACACAAAAATCGTCTCATGTAAGCGAATTTTACGATTGACCGCCGTTCGGGCATCCGCACTTTACCATTAAGATCGGCGTGAATGACGCCATTAATCTCTACCACGAAGTGCGGTAAGATATTGCGCCACGTGACATTAAGAAAACCATCGCAGTGATGGCCCAACCACGGACGGCATTTACGAGAGAGAGAGAGAGAGAGAGAGAGAGAGAGAGAGAGAGATCAGATTTAGATGCAGGGAGGTTAATTGGAAGAGAATATTCTGGTTTGTTACCCTACGCTGGGAAAAGGGGGGAAAGAAAGATGTGAAGAACAGCGAAGGAAACAACCACACACGCGCCGAAAAAAAAAAATGAAGGAAACACAAAAGAAAACAGAGAAAGAGAGAGAGGCTAAGGAACGCTTGGAAATATCAAAACTCTAATAGGTTATACGAACGTATAGAAACATTTAGGAGAATGTAAGACAAGTTTTGTGAATATGAACCCAGGATGGCCGAGGCAGGAAATGAAGACAGGTGTCCGGAGTGTATATACTGCGCCGTTTTCGAGTTTTGATAACACTGAAAATCTGACACTGACCACTTGTAACTATTATGTCCTGTTGTCATAAAAAATAAACTGAAAATGAACAAAGCCATTATATTCCATTGAGAACACCGAAAATTTCAGGAGTTTAGATGGAGAACAGCGCAGATGTAATGTTCTTGCTCAGCTATATAATGAATGCATCTCAACTTCGAAAAAGGCGGTGAAGCTATAGCCATATATATATATATATATATATATATATATATGACGTGGGCCCCACTTACGTAAAACTCCAAGAAAAGGACTGGACCGCGGCGGCTCAATGACCGAACGTCCTCCGCATATACGCAGCGCCATAGTAGAATTTTATATATATATATATATATATATATATATATATATATAGTGCCGCGGAATGAAGCGCGAGAACGCGAGACACGAGCACGCGTAATGTGTTATTACTCAAGTTGGCGATAATGGCACTGATTCCCGTATTGACGCGGAGCGTTTGTGTTAGGCTAGGTCTTGTTGCTCCCACGCAGGCAACCACGTTAACGCAGACAAGTGTCCATGCCGCGCATTCATGGAGTGAAGCAATCAGTGCGCCGTAAATAGCATAACTGCCGAGCACGCAACTGCCGTGCTTCCACTTCCGAAGCTCGTAATAGTCCCGCCTGCAGGGCTGCAAACGCGCAGCAACTGCACAGCGGCTGCGTGGCCGCATGTGGGCTGGCAAGTGCGTTGTGTTGGTCCCGGATAAGACTCCCCTGGAGTATTATCCGGGACACCTATCCGGACGCCTGGACGCCGCTTTGTGAGATGGGTGCCATCACGCGAAAGTGATAACGAAGCTGGAAGGACGATATCTCCCAGGCACGGATGCGAAGAGAATACTTATACACGATTGTATCTGTACATAGCTGTCTATACTATCTATCGTAACTCCAACTGCAACTACACTTGGAGTGCGAATTACCCGGAAAAGCTGTAATATATACAGTGCACCGCACGCGCGCGTAATGCGGAGGTTCTGTGTTCGGATTCGATAGAGGGCAACAATGGGAACGGTCGGGAGACGATGGGAATTTCGAGTTTGCAGAGCTGCTCTAGGGAATGGGGAAATTGGGAGGAGAAAATGTAAAGGGAGACAGGGAGTAAGAGTTTACAGCGCAACCGCGAAATTAAAAAACACGCTCACGGGGTAAACCAGCTGTTCGAAGGAAGCGCACCACCTTCTGTGCGTGCATGCAGTCGATGATGCCGCTTCTGTGAAGCCTGTACGCGAAAACAAGTTCGCTTGTGGATTACTCGAGCGATGTCAGTTCTGCACTCAGTGTATCAGGTGCATGCACAGCGCTTTGAGCCGACAAAGTGTGCTTATTATTCAAGGCCACAGCGATAATGAGCGTTAATGACCGGTTACGGACACTAAAGTTCCTCTAAAGAGCCAGGACAGTGATATAATGTCAAATTCCGGAGATTAACGCGCAAAGCAACTGACAAGATGACGGACGCCGTAGTGGTAGGTTCTGACCATATGCGGTTCTTTCAACGTGCACCTAAAGTGCGGTGTAAACACAACAGTTTCAGCGACCCAGCCTCATCGGAATCAGGGCCATCGTGGCTGGGAGTCTAACCCACGACCTCGTATTCAGCAGCAACGCGTTATAGGCACTGAGACGCCGCGGTGGGCATGTAGCATTTAACGAACTTATTGGCTTCCAAATTGAGCATGACATAAGCAGAACATGTTTGGGCAAGTCGGAGTCAGCCGTGGAAGTCTCCGAGCAAGCGGCTTGCTCCAGAGACCAAATATTTCCATATATTTCTTTTCACGAAGGTATAGATCCTTCGAGAGTGTCTATCAAAGGGAATGGGGGTCAGTTCGGGGTCAGTGCTGCCTCCAGTCACAACCTTCGCTTCCAGATGCGAACGCTTACGACGTAGCCGTGTATATAACAAGTCAAGGAACATCTACTGGCGCAATATAAATGGCGAGGGTATGTCTGCCCCACGGACAGAAAGTGAAAGTTGTCCGCGGAGACTGCGATGCCTTCGACGCAGAGCACGCGTCCTTTATCGATCTTACAATGCTCTGGAGGCGTAGTCTGTATGCTTGAAGCAAGCTTGCTGTAACCATAAAGTCTGCGTTATCGTACATGTAAAATCCGTGGCAATGACAGCGCTTGTTTAAGCCGCTTATACAGTCAATAGAAATTATCCCACACTGTGACTTATCACGCTGTATATATACGTGCTTCTACTACTTATGAATGAGTAAACTTCCCAATGAAACATCGGAGTCAACAAGTCTGCTGCGCAGCAAACTGACACAAGACTTACGAAGTAGACCTGCTGACCTCAGATACACGAAAAAAAAAAAAAAAGAAAAGAAACACTCGTAGGGCAGTCGCCGAATCTTGTGTTTAAATTCTCCCAGTAATGCGACTTCTGCCCGGAATTAAGGCAGCTCACATATTCGAAGCCACTCTTAACCCTCCCGAGCCAGCAGAGTTCAAGCTGGTGTGCGCGCAGGAGGCGCGACCTACCTTTCTGTTTGGAAGGTCGCGCGTGAGTCGTTATCCGAGCATGCGTTGCAGACGACGGAGTATTGGAGAGCACGCACGCATTTTACAGCGGCCACCGCACTTTCTGCATATATAGTGGTTGCACTGACGCACTTTTAGGCACGTTGGCAGGTGGCAGGACGCAGTGTGGACTCTGCCGTGCGTGTGGCCTTTTAGCTCCTGGTGAGGCACGGTTGCTTCGGGCGCTGGCCGGAGCGCCTCGGGTGCTGCATTTTACGATCCTTCGTTCGGTAACAGAATAGCTACATGTTCGCGCACAAACAAGTGAGCACGAAGTTCGAGAGCCGTCGGCGCTACACCAACGCGGAGTTACCGATATGCGTGGTACTGAGCTGGTCCTGCGCGAACCACGCGAGCACACGGTCAAAGCCGCTCGGCGCCTCCGAGACGTTCTCCCCGCGGGGAGACACACGCGCGCGCGCCAGCACGGTGCGTGCCCGACAGGGCGAAAAGAACGTCGACGAGCCCGAGGCGTCCAGCCAAGCTCTCTATGGTGGGCGGACAAAAAAGTGGCATACGGACGATGATGACGGGCGGCAGCAGCACACACAACACACAGTGTGTGTGCTCACCCCCCTCTTCCCGGCCCTCGCTCAACTTACTCCACCTTCTTGAAAATGAATCGGTCTGGAATTTATTGATGTCGGCAGAACGGCTGACAGGGCGGCTTGATGTATTGCCGCCGCGCGCCTGCCAGCCTGCCTGGCAGCCCGTGGCAGCTCGCGACGGCAGTGCGGGGCATCCCCCCCCCCCCCCCCCCCCCCCTTCAAGCGTCCGCGCGCAGGCAGCGGGGCTGCTGCTGCTGCTGCCACGCCGCAGCGCTCTGGCTGCCGCCGCCGCTGCCTGCTGGCTGTCATCGCTGACTACCATAAACAATCGGGTTCCATCCGCCGCCGCTCTCTCTGTATGCACCTTCCCCACCCTCTCCTCGCGCCCGCGTCGTCGTCGGAGTTGTTCCGTTCTTTCCGTTCACCTCGCCCCAACTCACACTACGCCCTTCCTCCCCCTTACGTCTCGACAAACGACAGCTACAGCGCTCGCCAACGGAAAGTACAGAGCAACAACGGGCGGCGGAATACCTGCTCTGTCCGTGCGCCAACACACAAACGCACGCACAAACGCTTCCTTCGGAAGGACGTGAGCGCCGCCCGCCCAAAGCCGCCCGTCCATGCGGCGGCGTTATGGACGTCAGTCTTCCACACTCTTCTCCGCATCCGGTGCGATGCACGCAGGCGTACAACGGCCGCCGCCGCCGCTTGTCGCTCCTGGTGACAAGCGCCCGCCGCCGCCGCTTCTCCTCGGCGCTGTAGCGCTCGCACTGTGCGGTGGGCAGGCACCGGACGAGGCACGCGTGCTTGCGTGTTGCGCGAGCGAACGTCGTCTTTGAGCTATGTCTCGGGGTCACCCGCCCACCCCTGCCGCCGCCGTGCCCCTCTTCTTTACCCGCCCTACCTGCCCCGTTCCCCTACCCAGCGAGAAAGCCTGCATGCAACCACTCTACTCGCAGACGCGAGCGCACACACACACGTGACGTGCATGACACGGCCCCAAGCGCTCTTCCATCAGGTGCGGCGGCGGCAGACGCGTTCGTGCGGCCGTTAAGTAACGGAAGCAAGAAAAAAAAAAAGCATTCCGCCCAGCGGCAAAGCCACCCTGCTGGACGCGTACAGCAGGCACGACAGGTCTAGAGAGCCGACACAGCGACGTCGTTCCTTGCACCCGCCGAGACCGGGTGCAGTGGCGTGTTCTCAACAAGAGAGAGCGGCCACCAGCAGGCGTCCTCTTGCACTGCTGACGAGATGTGCTTGGTGGCAAGGCAGCTAGCTATTTCGCACGCATGAAGCGAGTCACCGAAGACGATCCGTCCGAGACGACGCGCCATAAACAACACGCTTCCGCCTTTTGATATATGTCCGACTCGGCACCTTCTCAAGTGCGCGCGTCCGCAACAACTTCCCCGTTGGTCACAAAAACAAGCGGCACAGCAGTGGAGTGACTTGAAGGGCTGCCGTAAATTGTTTCCCAAAAAGCGCTGGACAGGCGTATTCGCGAGTTCCGGACACTGCCGACACCTGGGATCTAAGCAGTGGAATTGCTCTCAGGCCTATTAGTATGGATGCAACCCTAAGCGCCAACAAGCGACAGTTTTTCTTAAACACATGTATGCATGCCACGAAGGAACAGCGATGAAAGAACGGCAAGCAACCACGAATCGCCTTTCCAATTGGACGCGCCTTTCGGTTCATCCACTACGTGCATTTGAAGATTTGGCGCCGGAATAACAAGGGCGCAATACATGCGATGCGGTCACCCGCCGGTAGTTGAACGCCGAGTCGGCGGTCTCATCAAACAAGCTAGAAAGATGCCGTTCAACGGGGGC
This sequence comes from Dermacentor variabilis, assembly GCF_050947875.1. Taxonomy (NCBI): domain Eukaryota; kingdom Metazoa; phylum Arthropoda; class Arachnida; order Ixodida; family Ixodidae; genus Dermacentor; species Dermacentor variabilis. The sequence goes on along the minus strand of NC_134568.1, from coordinate 26,583,532 downwards.
CACCTACAAAGATAACGTAACTGACTGACACCAGTGGAAAGCAACCCCTTATTTTAACAATGCGCACAAGTATGATGCAGGTATAGGCACCTAACGCCTTACACTGCAGTGCGGCTCGTCACACTGAGTCCCCTAAGACGTTCCCCATCTAAAAAAAAAGTTATATAGGTATCAACACATGGTATATCGTTTACCACTACACCGTGATGACCCAGGCAGATCGGTTATACGGGGTGATCATTTTTGAGTTTCACAGAATTTTTAAAAATCACTTGTGGCAAATTGCGTAATTACCTTACTTGAGCTCAAGGAGGCGGATATTACTTGCACGAGGAATCGAAACACACAATCAAATAATTGACGAAAATTCACTAATTTACTTCTAAATAATGATTTTACGCCACATATTAAATTCACGAATGGTAGCCGGTTAGTTCGCAAGGCTACGAACAAATTTGGAGGATGGCACGGGTTTCGACACATGCGCCATCAAGCTCGCGGTAAAAAAATGCACTGTTGTCCCACTGATTTATTTTTAGCAAAACTCTCCTGTATTAATTGAAGCACTAAAGTAATACCCCTGTCACACGGGCATAGTGAATGACATTCACAGCTAATGGCATTCGCCCATTGAATGAGCTTCCTGAACTCATGCAAGCGCGACTTGTGTAAATCTCGACGACAGGGGCTTGGGAAAAAAAATTACGAAATCGATAAGTTAAAACGAAATGCGATCAGAGTTGAGGTTGTCATAATTGCTGCTAAGAACTTTTTAATAATTTTATGACGTACAGCACGATAGTTGAAGTAGTTTGTGCAGCTATATTCTTGTCCCCAGTCTCCGACTGGACGCTAGCACCTCTTGTCGGCTGGGTTGCAAACACTCGTCTGTCTTTTTCCTTTTCTTCATATTGTTTTTAAAGCGGTGCCGTGCTAAAGCCTATCCACCAACCACGGAAGCCAACTCTGGAGCTTCGTCAGCTGAAAATGAGAAGCGAAAAGCGCACTGGACCGGCGACAAGACGCGCGCGCTGCTGAAAGTGTGAGAACACCACCTCACCGATTTGCGCACGGCGAAGCGCAACCTGAAAGTATACATGTCGACTGCCGAGTGCATGCGTGTGCAAGGTGCCGATAAATATCGCCATCAATTGCGAATGCTATTTCGTATACCCGTGTAGACAGGGACTGCAAGACCGCAGTGACACTCGGCATGGAAGGAAGGAAGGAAAAAGTGGAGTAGGAAAGGCAGTTAGGTTAACCAGTTTAGCTTAACTGGTTTGCTACCCTACACGTGGGAGAGGGATGGGGCGATGAAAGATGGGGAAGGGAGACAGAGAGAGAGAGAGAGAGCACATAGCACAGCACACACACATCGTCCGTTAGAGTTCATCAATCTGGCGTGGTACGTGATATCACTGTCACAGACGCTTGCCCAATCCTGTCTCTTTCAAAAACCGAAGTAGTCCCTTCGTCGCCTTCACCTGCGATGTCTTCTGTCGGCGGCATGTGAAAATCGTGTCGAGGGACAATGGTCTAGTGTCAAGGTGCGCTAGAACGGATGCCAGGGACTGTCGCTGAACATTATATTCAGGACAGTCGCACAGAATGTGTTGCAGCGTCTCCTCGCAAAGACAGGCATTTCAGAGAGCGTTGTCAGCCATTCCACTGCGAAATGAGTAAGTTTTCGTGAAAGCCACCCCTAGCCATAAGCGATAAAGCAGAGTCGCCTCTCTTCGGCGGAGTCCAGTTGGCATATAGAGATGCATCAAAGAGGGCAGGTGGTATTGACGGTTGCTCCGGTTGGTCTGGCTGCTTGGTGTGCACCATAGAGAGAGCGTGATCTCCTGTGCAAGCACTCGAAGTCTGCTAGCTGCGTCGGATCGTGAAAGCGGTATGGCCTCTTCTTGTGCGTCTTCAAGAGCTGCCCGAGCGGCATTATCGGCGTCTTCGTTTCCAGTGACGCCGCAGTGACTTGGCAGCCACTGAAACGTCACGTGGTGTCCTTTCTCCTGTGATGTATGGAGTAGGTATCTAATATCGAATACGAGCTGTTCGAATGGCCCGCAACGCAGAGCTGATAGCACAGATTGTAGGGCTGCCTTTGAGTCGCTGAAGATTGACCATTGTCGAGGTGGCTCCCGATTGACGAAACAAAGTGCAGCGCGAAGAGCAGCTAGTTCAGCAGATGTCGATGTTGTTGGATGGTCAGTCCTAAAGCTGATGGTAAGAGCTCTTGCTGGGACGATCACAGCACCGGACGAACACTGAATGTTTGTGGAACCATCAGTATAAATGTGTTCACTGTCCGCGTACCTCTCGTGCAGAAGAAGCAGAGACAGTTGCCAATTATTGTGAATGGCCTTACACGTGCCGTGTGACAGAGGACGTATTTCGTCGCACGCTTTGTCAATGAATACTTCGAAACTGGTGTCACCCTGAAAACTCATTCTAAGTGGGTGCGCCTCGCAAGCTCACCGGCTACAGCTCGTAAATTGCAGTCAGTGTCGTAAAGTAATTAAGAAATTAATTTGCGAATTTCCGTTAGGTAGTTGAACATGTGCGTTTCGATTTATCGTGCAAGTGATGTCCGCCTCTTTGCATATTCCAGCTCGAGGAATGGAAAAATGCTATCTGCTCCAGGTTTTTTTTTATTAAATATCTGTTAGACCTACAACTGATATGAATGGTCTCCGGGGGCCAAGAATTCTTGTTGTCGAAAGTGTTCTAGAGTCCATCCAGTTCAAAGCAGTCAAGGGCGTCGGGGCGAGATCAAAGGCGAAGCAAGTGTTGAATGATCCCATCGTATCCGCATAAATGTCACGCAGGTGTGTCTGCCATGGCCGTTAAGAAGGCGCAAGTATACTTGCAAGATGGCCCCACCACCATTAGCTACTCAGAGGAGATGTACACAGTGCTGCTGATAAACAGCGAGCGGCATGCGTCGGAGGCATAGCAAAATAAACAAACCTGACGGACGGCTTTAGACGTATACTGTGGGCGTTACGAGTGTGTCGACACTAGTAATCGTAATTAACGATACCAAGAAGTCTGAGAAGGATGGAGTATGAACGTGAAATATCTATAGACAAAGAAGATAGCCAAAGGGGAGCCATGGGCGCCGAGTTTTCAATCTACCGGGGAGGGATGCCAATTCGCATCCTTTCTTTTTCCACCGCGCATACGCCTTGGCAAGAGATATGCACAGGCGAAGAGGCAATATAAGTAAATATCAGTTTTATTTGCTTCTAAAGTCGAGCGAACATGCTGAAAAGAACGACTGCATAGTTCTTAAAATACTAAACAAGAAATGAAAAAAAGGAACTAAAACACACGTAAACTATTGGTAGACATTCATAACGTCCTTAGTCAAACTGATAAAAAACTTTCCTCAACAAGCTAACAATTGAAATATTACAAAACCTTCGTTTGTAAGAACCACACAGGACAAACATTTCCGCAATAAGCTCGCAATTCAAAAATTCGAAAGCTATTTTAAACTCTTCGTGTCTAAGAAACACTGGGCAGTAGAAACATTTCCACAATAAGCTAACAGTATAAAATCTAGAGACACATCATGAACTCTTCGCCTTTCAAAGATGTAAACGAACTATCAAACTCGATACAAAACAAAAAGACAAGAACAATACTCGGAGGGCACAGGTTGTAACAACGAAGCGGCAAAATGCAAATTTTATGGGAGGGGAGAAATTAAGGTCAGGCGCTGTGACAGCTTGAATAAAGCTCACTTATTATACTGTGATAAATTTCACTGTCCTTTTATACCAATGCTACCGCACAATCTAGAACGTGTTTCCACGCACAGTTCATCCCTGAATGAACTCGTCCGCGACGTCGCTGAGATTTATTTTGCAGGCGAGCTCTTTGTGCCCATGAAGAACTGATACGTGATTTAACTGTGCTTGTCCCATTGTTGACCCCTAGTACGTCTTGACGCGACGGATGCATGAAAATGATCTCACAGATGTGCATGACTTGACTGGGATAATCAAAGCAGTTTTGACAAGCTTAGCCACCTTCGGCAAAAGATCTCGCAGCTGCTCACACTTATCACCCGAAAGCCTCTCTACAGCATCCCGAAACATTTTCAAGGGTGTATTACGCTGTCTTGCTATATCTATGAGCATACTACGGTGAACGTTGAGCCGTTTAGGCTCAAGCTCTTGCCTGTACAACTTCAACAGCTACGTACTGTCACCATTCCCAGTCAAAAACTGTTCAATCTGCGTCATGTGCTGCCACATTTCCGGTGGATACCTGTCGTCCAGCGAGGAATCTACTGTGTCGAATACCCCGTAGAACCACTGACGGTACATGTCCGTGGCCGAAGGAAATACGTCAGGTATAGATCCGTCGCCATACAATCGTGGAGTCCACCTCTGCCTTGTTTGTTTGTTTGTTTGTTTGCCTCTACGAGTGGCTCATACCCACTATGGGGGATTGGCCGAGAATCGGGTGGCTTAATAAAAAAAAGATTATACGAATTTAATAAGAAGCACTATTGAAAATTTTGACTTTGCCTTGGCGCAGGAGCCTTCTTTCTCTTTAACATTCAGTTCAAATTCACGCGCCTCTGCGTGTGTCTCGCTCCAAAATCGGCAAAATCCTTCCTCCCTAAGTTCGCTAAGACTCTCCCTCACGTCCTTGACCACTTTTTCTGCTTGATCAAATCTCAGTGCTGCTTTCTGCAACGCAGCACTCATTGCTTCAAATCACGAAAAGAACAGTGTCAGGAGCTTGAGGATGAAGTGTGTGTCGAACTTTTGACAGCGCTTTCAAAAATCCACTGGCTTTGGCTCCAGCGTCGTTACGTTCTTCTGATGCTAGGCCATGAAGAAACGAGATCCAGTGGCTATATTTCGGAACAATCGACTTCAGAGAAATCGTCCTTAGCGTCCACCTCGTGGGACAAAACTTCCGCAAGTTTACGCTCTGATCTTCTTTCCGAAATGCGTGGAACATATCTAGGCACTTTGGGGAGCATGTAACAAAGTTTATGACTTTTGATATCATGCCCAAGCAATCGCGACACATTTCCACTTTCTGATTCATGTCGTGCAGCACCAGGTTAAGTATGTGCGCAAGACTACGCACAGTGCTCGTGACTCCTCCATTTGTATGAGGGTTTGCAGCCCAACGTGCTGTCCTCTCATATTTGCAGCGCATCACAGCATTGCCCACGGCAGTTGTCAATGCTAAGATTAAAACTGCACAGGCCGTCCTACAGAAGGGCAAAAAGACTGGCCGCTCTGGTGTTTGCTGTGTTATAAAATCCACAGAACAGCTCGTGGTTTTCGACGTTCTTTTGGACAATACGAAAGCAGATCGACACTTGCTCCTTGGCAGGTATGTCCGCTGTCTCATCTATGATCACGGCATCCCCGCTTCACGAACCTCATTTGTGAGTGACCGGAGTACATCATGAGCCCCAATTTCCAACATTTCGTTTGAAATGTCGTGGGAGAGCACCTGTACTTGATTCGAGAAAGTCATGATTGCAGTTCTGGAATGTTCACCCCTACTCTCCTTTTCACAGCTGCGGTTCCGCTCATGGCCTCACGGTGCAGATCTGATTTTTCCAGCTAGAAAACCCATTTTGAACAAACGTCAAATGGGAGTCCTTATCCCTAGAACTTGAAGTATTTGGAAGAAAAATGTTCATCTCACAAGCAGCGCGACAGGTCTCACAAAATACCTTGTCCACTGACGCGTCATACATATGCCATTTGTACGCATGTTTCCAAGCTGGTTGGTAGTATCGTCCCTCTTGTGCCTTAACATGAGGGATCGGATCCTCATCAACAATTCGCACGCCTACGGAGGCAGTGGTTACAGGGGAAGATGTCGAGCCTGTGCCGCTAGGCAAACCTCGGTAGGTTCAGAAGCAGACGTTGAAGGTGCAGGGCAGATTACGTGTCCTTTCGTCACCCTCTTTGGGGAGTCTGTTCTTCTTGATGAGAGATCTGCCGATTGTTTTTCACGGTTTCCTGAAATACAATACCTGGAAGGTAAGACCACCAAAGAATGGAGTGTCAAAAGCGAGTTACGGCTTTAAGAGAAAAAATTGGGGGTCAATGCATTTTGTGAAGGTGGAATGCCAGCGAAGGGCGTCCTTGTACTCTCAAATTCGCCCCCAGTACATGGTGTGAACAGGGTTGGACAGCAAAGCCAAATGACTGCACGAAAAAAAATATTGACCGGGGTGCAGTCCAAAGGAGTGCACGAAACAAAACACGTTTGCAATTTGCGATTGAGAATATTTCCTAGTTAATTAGCTTAATGAAACTTGGAAGGACTAGAGTTTTGTCCTAGCAGACAAACATGGGGCTGTCCGTTTCCCTCCCGAAGCCCATGTATTGACAGCAGACGGGAATTCCACAACTTTTACAACTTCACTGTGAACTGCCTAATAATGAAAAGTAAATGAAACTCGGCGTAAAGATAGAGTCGTCCTATCGGCCAATTGTCATACATTTTTTTGTTCTTTTTAGGATAGTTTTGATAAAATAAGAGAGACAGCCGTTTTCTGCAGAGCATTCGCGATAATGTTGTCTTTGCCGCAAGGCGTTTTTGTTCGCTACACCGACGTAAACCAGCCCAGATACTCCCCTATACGAGAGCACACATGTGGCTCATTCATACGGGGGCTAGAGGCAAACAGGTTCGCTGTAAAAACAACAACATAAAAAAGCACGCCAATCGTTTGTTCGTGCTAACAGTGTTGCAGTCTGTACGTAAAAGAACAAGTAGACCGAGTAAAGTTCAAGGTTCTTCTTTCTTCACTTCGGTACCTACCTCGAGGCGCTCAATTATATGGCGTGGGACGTCTCGCAGACAGACTTGCAGACGATGGACGGATGACATACAGAGAAACAGAATAACATGATTTACATAACACTTCGAAAACAGTACAGTAACATACACACAGGAGTAACAAAAGCATCGCATTCAGATACCAAAGTTGACACAACGCCTTGATACTTGAACCCAACGCTCACACTTCACCACTTCCATAAACCAGTGTTGTCTACATCGCTGCCCGAAGCTTGACCTAAAGACCAAATAACGTGCAGCAATGCCGAGCGCGCTCTTATATAACATGACCCGAAACGTCTAGCAACAGGCGGTGGCTCTAAGAAAGGGAGCAGGTGCCGCAGCGCGTGATAAGTTGCTTCTCTCTCCCTCCTGTCTCCTTCAAAGAGCTCGAGCCGTCTCGAACCGCATGTCCGCACCTGCGCTCCGTCGTCGAGGTCGTCTGGAGAAGAGGGCCTGGGCCGTGCTGGCCATGCTCTGGGACGCGCTCGCGGGCGGGTGTGCCGTCGAGTTCGTTCAAGAAAATTCTCATCTTTCTTGGGCGGCCGCGCCGGAAACGTCCGGCGTTACCCATACCAGCCTTACAGGTTGCTTCTAGCGACAACGATGGCATACCTTTCAGCGGCCAGAGCAGGAGTGACGTCGATATTTCACGGACTATGCAGCCGCCGCTTGTCGAATCTGCAGTTTTAATGGCCACGTTGATTCCGGATGTCGATGACTCACTCGATGTTCTTTTTTTTTTTTTTTTTGTCTCGCGATGGCTGCGATACCGACATTAGGCGGCAGGTTTCGATTCAATTTCAAATGCTCTGGTTGACATATATTCTCGGAATCCGAAGCGAAAGAAGAATGAGCGCCGGAACTGCTACTGCTAATCTAGCTGGAAATAGACCGCTGATTACATTAGGAGATTTCAATGCAGCCCGCGAGCTATGGGGGTACGTTACGACGAATGCCAAGGGCAGGAATCTGTGGAACCACGCGGATGAGCTAGACCTGGTCTTAATCGCGGATAAGGCACATCCTACAAGGGTCGGCAATTCTGTCTGCAGAGACACCACACCTGACCTTACGTTCATTAAGAACACAGCGCATGTTTCACGGACTAAGACTAACACAAACATTAATTTTGGCAGCGATCATTACGTGATAGAAGTCAAACTGGAAGTTGAGAAAGGCCGAACTCGAGAATTCGAGGTCGTAGATTGGGACCTATTTCGTAAGTTAAGACCAAAGCGGAAAAGAAACCACCAAACTCAACCTCAGAGACTGGTGTGAGGGCATCAGAAGGGACATCAAAACAGCGTCCAAAAGGTTTGTTTCAGACACTAATGTGGAGACAATGGACTCTAAACTTGCCCACTTAATAGAGGCCAAGGAAGCCATAACCGGAAGGTGGCGGGCCCAAAGGCTAAATCGTAAGCTGAGAAAAAGAATCGCAGAACTTAACAAATAAATCGATCAACACTAACACCCTCTACAAACAACAGTGGAATGAGTTTCGTGAGCCAATCGATCTTCAAATCGGGAACGGCAAGGTGTGGAAACTCATCAAGCATCTGCTGGATGAAGAAGGCACTAAAGCCAACCAGAGACACAGCCTTGCCCAAGCTATAAATAGCCCTTAAGAATCAGCCTGTCGAAACAGTCACCAAGCAACTAATTGACACATACCTACCAGTTAAAAATGCGCAGCACCAACCACTTCCATCAGAATACAGGGCAGCCCCTCAACCTGATCTCGACCAACCCTTTACCACAATGAAATCCGGAGGGTGTTGAGTGAACTAAATCGAAAGTCAACCCCTGGTCCTGATGGAGTAACACACAGATCAGTCAGCAATCTCGATGAGCCGTCAATTGAAACACTAACAGACTTCATCAATGAAGCATGGAGCTCAGGCGAAGCCGTAGAAGAATGGAAAACCTCACAAGTTATGTTAATACCGAAACCGGGTAAACCCCCAAACTTGGGAAACTTACGGCCAATATCACTTACAACATGGGTAGGAAAGGTCACTGAACACGCAATCCTTAATAGGCTAAAAGACCACTTAGAGGACAATAATATATACGCTCACATAATGCTGAGTTTTAGGTCTGCCCTTTCCACGCAGGATGCAATGAAGAAAATCAAACACCACATACTCGACCGATATTCTAGAGATACCAAGGCCCTACTCGGCTCAGACTTGGAAAAAGCGTTCGACATCAAGCATGAGTACATCCTCAAAACGATAGAAGACATTGGACTCGCGTTGAGGATGTAGAACTACATCAAATCCTTTCTCGAAGCACGCACGGCGAGGATAAAGGTCGGAGACACAAACTCGGAAGTGGTTCAGCTCAGAGATCGAGGAACACCCCCAAGGATAGGTGATCTCTCCCGTCCTTTTCAGAAAAAAACCTGCGCATGATTAGTCTATCCAGAAAGCTGGGCAACATTAAGTACATTGACCATACCATATATGCTCATGATCTCACTATATGCTTTGCTGGTGGTAGCGAATAACACATACAGGACGCGCTGACTGAAGCGATCCAGACGGTAGAGGAATACCTGAGACCCACTGGACTCAGGTGCTCCCCACCTGAATCGGAGTTGCTACTTTATAGACGTGAAAATGGGGGAAGGCCTAAGGGCTGAAAACCTTTATCGGGAAGCGATATACACCGACTTAAAAAAATGGTGTCAGTATAGTCAGATTCAACGTGATCAGGCTACTAGGCTTTTTCATTGATGCAAACGATGGGAATCATACGGAGCTCAAGAAAATCACCCTTAAAAAGGATTATCATACGCCTGGCAGGAAAACACAAGGTCATGAAAGATTACCTCATCAGGTTAATCAACTCTTTCGTCATATTTCATACGCCGCTGCCATGTACAACTGGACGCAGATTAACCCAAGAAGCTTGACGAGGCGATCAATAAGGTTGTTAAGGGGCTCCCAATCCGAACCTGCATTGAAAAATTGCACAACCTAGGAATACACACGACCATGGAGATCGCGGAGGCTCAAGGAATATCACAAATAGCGAGACTATCTACAAGCAGCACGGGAATATCAATCCTAGACAAGATCTAGAGCAGAAATGAGCAGGACCAACCCCATTACGGATCCAGAGCAGTACACTTAACTTCATCAAGAATTGGCAGACATTATTGTCGCACCACTACCGAGGAATATACGCCCAAGACAACATCAACAGGAGGGTTGCACGAGCCAGGGCGTTAAGAAAATGGATAAAGGAGGCAGAAGAGCCTGCTTTGTTGATTCGGCTGCCTACAAGGATCGAACTATGTTCGCGGCGGCGGTAGTGTATCACCAGGGCAAATGCGCCAACTAGCAAACCTGAAGTCGCTGAACAAGTTGTCATGGCATTGTCACTGACAGACGATAGATACACAGAAATATATAGTGAGAAAGTGGCTATTATAGCTTTAAACAGTGGCAAGATTGCCCCACAGGCTGTGAGGATAATTAACACAAGACAAACAAAGGTTACACATAACATTTATTGGTTGCCTGCGCACCTTGGTTCACTTGATGACATTCCCGCCTATCCAAATGAATCGGCCAACAGCGTCGCCCGTGAACTTACAGACCGGGCCGCTTTTACATATGGCTTTGATTCTGCTGGATTGGAGAACTTACAGAGAGATACGCTCATGACATACAGTTAAATTACAAAATGTTACTAGATGGGAAGGAGAGAGTTTGCACCCCCTCACTATATACTAAACAGAGCACAAGCAGTTACACTTCGGCCATTACAAACACAGTCCTATTATTCAGCAGCACAAATGAAGGAATGGTATAACATTGCAGACTTGAATATTATATGCAAAGCATGCAAAAAGGAGATAAGCAGGCTTGAACCTATGCTCTGGGAGTTTGGGTGGCTAGGAGGCTCGACTTCCCGGTCCCCACGTGGGACTATCCAGGCAGGTGGCAACACCTTGTACAGGACCCGAATAAAGTTGTTTCCTCCTCCTCCTCCTTCGGAACTGCTGCGCAACAGGCTGCCACGCCCCAGTGGCGAAGGAGACTCAGGCGAGAAACGGCTTCCTGCGCTGACCGTGGAAAAAACTCGCCGGAATGTGTCGATGATAAGCTGTCCGAACACTCTTCATAGACGGGTGCGTCCCCCCTTTTTATGTGGTGGCTGTGGGTTAAGTGTGTGTGGCCAATTCCCGGACGGCACAAGAACCGCTTCCAGTGTCTGGCACTCCGCCATTCACTCGCTATGTCTTCCGCGCTGTGGAATTTGTTATGGAGCTCATATTCCCATTCATTTTGCTATAAACATTTTATTTATATTCGCAAGGATGACTTGTAGTCTTTGCCGGATATATCTGTAAAGGTAAGTTCATAGTTGATGCTTCGAGTAAAGAGTTGATTTACGTATTCGGGAATGGTTCAAAGTCTTAGAAGAGAATGTGCACGAAACAACTGCACTTATCAAGTGGCCGTTCATTTGATTCCGCACAATACTTGGAACAGTAGATGTTCGCAGAGTTGCCGTTGCCAGTCAGAATTCCTGATGGTGTACTGGTTCTAAAACTCTTGGTGTTGTCATCCTTCTCCTTTGTTGGCGCGAGAAAAAATCTATATGGCCGCGGCAATTTGAAGCTGTGCTGTTCTTTCGGCGTTTAGGCAGCTGTAATTCTTCAGTCGGTTTGTTCAAAACCGTACAAAACAATACATGTGCATCATGACCTCATCGCTAATCTCCGTGGGGGGTGGGGGCTCGAGTCCCCCGCAGCCTCCCCATAGTCGGCGCCTATGCAAAGAGCCCATAAGTCTAAATCAATGATATGCAACAGTGACGGCGTGGACGCAAAGAGCACCTTGAATACACAGAGGTGGTCTAAGTATAGCCGGTGAGCCTCATAATGCAACCATGATGGGAATCATCTTACTTATGCCCCTAGCTATACCACAGAACTGTTTGCCTATTTAATCATTAATTTACAACACGTTACAGGCCCATGGCTGAGGGGTATTAAGTAAGGGAGGTAACATATTGTAAGATATATATATATATATATATATATATATATATATATATAAAGCCTGTCTACTATCATTACATGGGCATTGTTATTTCACACTTAATCCCATACCCCGTGTTGACGAAGTGCCGAGCACGACCGTCGACGTCATTCTGTTCCTTTCATTTAACTTACTTTCGCAAACTCCGCTCGAACACACGATAGTTTGCAAGAGCTTGCAACATGGTAGAGTATCGAAGCAATATTTCTCAGGAGTTTTCGAAGTCGGCGACACATTTATGGGCGTTTGCATGGGCAAAAAGGCGACGTGCAGCTGCAGGCTGGGCTATCGGGAAATTCGCATGCATCCCGCCGTGCATACCAACGCAAGCCACGTTTGCCGCAGCAGTAAACGCTGAATGAACGCAGTGCCGGCTCGGAAAGAAGCCCGTCTGCACTTTTTTTTTCCCCAGTAAGCTGCCACGAATGGCATGCTTTCTTGCTTGCATTTAATTTGCTGTCGGCATGCTACCCTTACTGCTTGGCGACTGTACGTGCGGCGTCCCGTCTGCTTCTATGCGAACTGACATGCCTATCGCATTCTATTAATTCATTAATCTTTATTGGCCCTCGCTGGTGTCACCTTTTTTTTTTCTTTTTTTGGTCACCGAACCCCTTTGACACGAACCAAACAGGTAACTTATGTGACAATGTGCTTCTGAGAGTTCGTATTTAAAAAAATATGATTTATAACTATTCCTTTCGCAGTCTCCTCTTATTTCTACGCCGAATCCCGCGCTGATGCCCTGCTTTCCTTGTACGTCGGGGATTTCATGAACGTGTTAAATATTTCGTGCTATTAAAACAGTTAATAACGGCGACAACCCTTCAGAACTGTTCATCTTCCACACAATGGCTATTTACCAACTCCATTACTTGGTCAGAACGATTGATTAATGGACTTTATTGACGCAAGGGCCAGATATGACGAAAAAGCGCCAGTGTTATTTAGTCAAAAAACGAGCGGCGCAGCGAAAGCGTCTTGTTTCGCACCTTCCTCCCCGACGCGCATAATGCGCGCCACTTTCCGATAATCGTGACACGAACTTTAAGCACGAGATGGGTCTGTCGTTCGGTGTCCTGTGTAACACTGCTGCTAAATCTGCTCGTTACCAAGGTGCACGTACGCCAGCCAGCCTAACCGCGGGCGCGCTGAAATGTCTACGTATACGCGTATCCCACGGCGTTCACTGGCACCTGCAGGTGTTGCGCTTGCTCATTGTCAACGAAACGCTGCCTCGCCGAATTTGCCATGCAGGGACAGTCTGTTGCCGGTCACCAGGCAAAGGGAGCGAAAAGATCCAGCATTACACGGGGTCGCCACGCCAACCCAGCCGGGATCAGCACTCGAGGTGAAAATTGGCACTGCAGAAATGGCAAAACATCATGATGAACGAGAAGAAAGGGGGTTAACCGAGGGGCCCGATTTTTTTCTTAGTCATATCATAAGAAGGCCACAAACAGTGACACCAAGGGCAAGAAAGGGGAAATTACTTGTGCTTAATAAATGAAAATAAAGAAACGATAAATTAGTGGAAATGAAAGTGGATGAAAAAAAAAAAAAACTTGCCGCAGGTGGGGAACGATCCCACAACCTTCGCATCCTCACTTCACGAAATCTGAAGGTTGTGGGATCGTTCCACACCTTCGGCAAGTTGGTTTTTCATCCACTTTCATTTCCATTAATTTATCGTTTCTTTATTTTTATTTATTAAGCACAAGTAATTTCCCCTTTCTTGCCCTTGGTGTCAGTGTTTGTTCGCTTCTTATGATAAAACTCGATCATATCGCATGTTCCACTCCTGCACACAGGAAGTCAACTTAGACTCTCCGATACGAGACGTGCGGTACGTTGCCCCATTCCTTCATAGGCCTCGAGGTCATCCCTATCAATACGTTTTCATTCCCCACCTTCCCAAACTGGCGATCGAATTGTGAACCTCTCGACAGCGTGAATGCACACTCGCTGCGATAAGCGCCACCAGCGTGGGCTAGCAAAAATAAAATGGTACAAGGTACGCTCGTTGTGATAAGGAGGTGATGTCGGAGCAGACGGGTTTAGCTTGGCAGTCGAGGCCGGCAATTGCTCCACCTGTGATACCTCATTTAAGGTTTGCAGTTTGTCACCAGAGATCTGAAAGTCCACTGTCGCGAATGAACAGAAGCAGAAGGCGCAATAATTCCGGATGATCTGGTGGCTTTCTGGAAACAATAAACACTGCGCGTAATTGCACAGCAGTAATAAAGCTGCCCCGCTCAGTAACAAGGTGGGCTTCAAAAAAATTCCTCAGTGGCAGCTACCGCTGTTTTCTTCCCGCAGGAAGTGAAACTACGATAAAACCAACGCTTGCCGCTACTCTCTCTCTGAAGGAGAGCCGCGCCTGCTAGAGTCAGCGCTCAACACAAGCGCTTTTGCCATTTATTGTTCATGTAAGTGATAGGGCAATTAAAACTTATAAAACCGTTGTCGTGCCCACGGGTAAAATATTACCTTCACGTATTGCGGTATTGCATAAAATTCGCCAAGAAGTTTAGATTTAATCCTAAAGAATTATGACCCAAGGACACACGCCGAGCAGGATTCTAACGGCAAAATGATCGAACTTACCCGCACGAAGTGGCCAAGTAAGCAATGCCTGTTCTCTTGTAAACGGTAATATTTATTCGTGCCCCTCGTAAGATGGCGGCGATTCGGCTTCACATTTGGAGCGCCCCCCCCCCCCCCCATTTTTTTTTTCTTTAATCGAGACTGTTTATTTGAAGGCTACACGCCTGGCACACGCTGCACTCTCAGAGTCATGTAGGAAGTATGGGAAGTTACGGGACGATTGCCCTTTCCCTTTCCGATCCCTGCGAAGTTTTACCCTGGCATTGCTGTATATGACGTGCTGAGCCTCGTATTGCGGAGGGCGGACCAACTTGGTCTATCAACGCGTTGTCGTGCGTTTAGGCGATGCACAAGATGTTTTTCAAGCACAATTGAATTAAGCGCGCCTACACGTCGCTTGTTACAGCACCTTCGCATGCGGAACTAAAGCTTCAGCAGTGCTACATTTGAGATATATCGTTTTCTTGGCACGAGGACTCAAAACTTAGCGTGGTCCGATTACTTCCGTCCGTCCTGAACATGTTTATCAGGAGCAGCAAGCTGCGTTCACCTTCTTTTATTCTGAAACGGAGCATTTATAGACAGTAGCCTATTTGGCGCTATGCCTGTATAGCAGATCTCCGCAGTTTACAGCACGTTGGTCGCATGCGATATACTTCATACGGCATGCCTAACGCGAACAATCGCTCTTCAGCTTATCTACCTACAGCGCTAAAAGCCTCTTCCACGTATTCATATCCTGACCGAAACAACAACAACAACAACAACAACAAAGTCCCCGTACAGGCGCATGCAGTAAAAAAGAAGCACATAATTTAATACAGAAAGTTGGGCTAGTCTGAACGTTGACATTATTACAGAGAGTTTTCCCAGCGCAAAGCGTGAAAGAGAAAGGAAGGCAACAGAACAGATAGATAGAAACTTTATCGCAATGGACAATATTTGAAGGAGGGGTGGTCGGAGCCTCTCAGTCCAGGGCCCCACTGGCTTCTGCCGCCTGCCTGACCTGGCTAATTAAGGACTTTTGTCCTGCCAGGTCAGAGCGGGCGAGCTGTGCCTCCCACTGCTCCATTGTGTTACTGGTATTTGGCCTATGAGGGTGCTTAGTGCACTCCCAGGTTATATGTATTAGGCTAGGTATGCCACCGCACCAAGAAAAGAAGAAACGCTGATCTTCAACTGACGATCAGCGTTCGCTTTGTAGACCTTCTAAAGACCAGTTGAAGACTAGCGTCCCCTACCCGCCTCAGCTGCTTAGCGGCTTTGAAGTTACGCTGCTAAGCAGGAGGTCGGGAGATCAAATTCTGGCCGAGGCGGCCGCATTTCGCCATGGGGCCGAAACGCAAAGACACCCGTGGGCATTTCATTTGGTGCACGTTAAAGAGCGCTAGGTGGTCGAAATTAATCCAGAGTCCCCCCCACTACGGCGTGCCTCATGATCACATCGTGGTTTTGGCACGTGAAACCTCAGAATTAAATAAAATTAAAACCAGCGTTCTTTCTGTCATGTGGGTTGCTTTTTCCTTCCGATCCACTCAAGGCTGGAAATATTAAATATGAAATAAAATAAAACAATTTATTGATACTGACAGAATCTTATTAAAGTTAACCGACCCATCCTCCAAGGACCGTACCAATACATCATTCGGTCCCTTCAAGTGAATCCTAGATTCACTTCACTCAGTCACTGAACCCGCCGTGGTTGCTCAGTGGCTATGTTGTTGGGCTGCTGAGCATGACGTCGCGGTATCGAATCCCGGCCACGGCGTCCGCATTTCGATGGGGGCGAAATGCGAAACTACCCGTGTACTTAGATTTAGGCGCACGTTAAAGAGCCCCAGGTGGTCGAAATTTCCGGAGTCCTCCACTACGGCGTGCCTCATAATCAGAAAGTGGTTTTGGCACGTGAAACCCCACAATTTAATTTTAACTCAGTTACAGCGAACAGGCCCCGACGATTTCTGTATTCATTGAGAGAACAGCACGTGGGTCGTTATGCCGTCGTCCTTGTAATCGCTTCGTCATTGTCGTGCCACTGGTCGCTTCACGCAATATCGATTACGTTTACGTTGCGGCGCTTCAACAAATACGCGGCGACGTATCGGTCAACCGAACGAACATATATATATATATATATATATATATATATATATATATATATATATATATATATATATATATATATATATATATATATATATATATATATATATATATATATATATATATATATATATATATATATATACATATGTGTGTGTGTGTGTGTGTGTGCGCGCTTCGAGTATTTTCGAGTGCCAATGTAATACTTTTCTATTATAAAATAACTAAAACAGGTCCGAGCACACAATTCGCGACGCCACGGGGACTTTGTGCGGGGATGCCAAAAGTGGCGTCGTTATGCCCTCATGTCGTTCGATTCCGCCATCGTTTACGGCTTGGTAAGTCTACCTCTCGCAATAGGACTCGCGCAACTGGTATCCGAGAAGAGTAACAGTGTAGCGTAACTAAATATGTTTCTCCTTAGAGCCCCTTTCACAGTCTTGAAGCAAATAAAACATCTTTGTGCGTTGCTCAGCTCCGCTCCGGCATATTCTCCCCGCAGCGAGCAAAGCGATGCGAGGTCCTCCGTGCTAGTATTCCAAGCGAGCACTTGCAATACGCTACACGCAGTGCCTTCCCGCCGCCAATACAAGTGAGCAGGCAGCGAAATCCCGGCATAAATTGTGACCGGCTTTAGCAGGACCGAAACAACTCGCAGCACCGATAGTTGCGCCCTTTCTCGCTGCATTTTGTTGCTTTGTTCCTTCGCGGCTTATGTCTCTTGACACCGCTGACAAGTTGCAAAATTGTCTCGTTTTCTTGTGATTTTTAAAAATTTTTATCTGTCTTGTTTCGGTGGTCGTCTGGTCTTCAAATTTACGAGGAGTTCTCTTAGCGCGCATATACAACGCACCGTCGTGCATCGCGCTTGTACCGTGTTATACGCGGAGCTACAGTAAACGCTTAATGCGACGAATGCGCACGCGCCGTGGTGATACGCAAGCCGTGTACGCTGTAAACACAGTCATTAATCAGGCTTTGTCTCTACACTAAGCCATACTTTGCCCGTCACCATTTGCTATAGCTGAGCGGCTATATATACCTCCTAAACGCGCGCTTAGCGGAAAAACAAAAAAACGAGAAGGCATTCGACGAGCAGAGAGCCGGGGACGATATACACAGCGACATACATGGTATGATTAGCAAATGCTGGAGGCACCGATTGGACCAGCTGTTTGTTGTTTTCTTTTTCTCTCCTGTTCTTTTCCTTTCTATGGAGCCGGACTCGTTGTCTCTCGCTATATATACGGAGCCAAGAGCAGTCTACGCAAATCGAGACAGTTTGTGAACAAGACGCGCAGCCTTGTCAAATTTCAAGTTGCTTAATGCGACCTTAAGGAACAATATTCGTTTTTTAGCGCATTCAACAAATCACATTCACCCAGCGCGCTTTGCGCGACGATCCGCAGACATTTGTTGCGCTAAACAACAAGAGGAGAAAACACGGAAAATCCGCACAGGCGCTCAGGTGCCGAGCAACTGTGAACGCAAAACTCTGCTGCGTATATGTACTATATCATATATGGTGTGGAATGTTAAGAAAGCGAGCAACAAATCGCGCAGCTGTGCACTGTCATGGTTCGCTTATGTTTTCTCTTTCACCAGTCGGTGCCAGACGATGCGTCGGCAAATCTGCGTGATATATATGCATGACGATTATGCTGAACTTCCGACGCGTGCACATGTTGGGGCCTGAATTGAATTAGTCTACTTAATCTGTCTCTTTCTTTCCCAACTGCTCCCTTCAGCTTTCGCTTTTTGGCTGGCAGCGAGTGACAATGGCTGAAAATTGAACATCTGTAGTTTAGCGGCTTTATCAACCAGTGTATATCTATCTACACGCACGAAACGCTGGCAGGCGTTCATTTAAATGGACCCTGAAACGATTTTGACGATTTTGTACAAAGGTACTAAGTCGTTAGAGTAGGTCCTTCTGATCATGACGCATCTAAGTGCTCCTCGTAAAGCGTGTAATTTATTATAAAGTTTTAAAAATTTAGATCGCTTCCGATCGCAGCACACTGCTCAGCGGAATTTTCAGCCGCCCCTACCCATATGACGTAAATCACCCAATTGACGTCAGTAGGGCGAGCTATCCGATTGGCCGCCCAGGGCGCGTCATCGATAATTTTTCCACCTTTATGGTGAACAAATGATGTTCGTAATAGTTGGAATAGTAGTCAATTTGCTTCTATAAAAAGAACGTAACAGAAAGAGGATGCACAAGAATAATTTCTCACTACAGTTGAGTACTTCCGGCACACAGCAAGCGTCGTCTGCTTGTGTTACAACGTGCTCCGTCTTGACGAGAGCTCCGCGGTCATTGTCGATCTGTCTTTTTGTGAGCACCATGAATCGCCTTTGTTGCGTTGTGGGCTGCAAACATAGCGACTGACAATATGTGAAGCTGCGACATCGTGTCCCTCTGCAAGGCAGCAGACGAGCGGAGTGGCTACAGCGCATCGGATTGTCGCTATCATATCGGCGCCAGAATTTGCACGTTTGCAGCCGTCCCTTTACAGCGGAGGATTACTACCACAATAGCGTTTCGCGAGTCTGGTGTTCGGATAAACGCAAGCGAGGGGACGGGGCCTGGCCGCTTGACCATGTCGTTTCACGGGATGAGCAGAAGCGCAAACGTGAATGATCTGCACGATGCAGCTCAACCAAACACAGTAGCAGTAACGAAGTGTATTCTTCTTTCATGCTGGTGTAAATTTTTCGCAGGAGCGTAATCGTTAACATGCTGTTGTTGTAAATGTTTAAAATGTTTTACACTTGGTTAGAGCAATATTAGCTCTTTGTTTGGCTGGTTAAGCTCTGCGCGAACAGGTGGATGGACCGTGCAGACCGATCAGGCCGCTCACGTACGTCTACGCTAAAGTTGCTTCATCAGCTTGGGTTTATGGTTTATGGGTTTATGGTTTATCAGGGTTTATGCCTCCACTTATCCGTTATCAATGAGATAAGTCGGCCGGGAGAACGGTGGATGATAAAAGTGGCATAGAATCGAGCGGAAGGCATCGCTACAAGACCATGGCAACTGGAGTTGTTGCTCGGGTAGGTGGTCTTGTCTTCATCAGGGCAACAACTGTTTCGATAGGAGTAGCTTGTCTTTGTCACAGCCACAACTGGACTTGTCTTCATCAGAGCAACACCAGCTGTTGCCCATGCAAGTGGTATTATCCTCGACAGGGCAATAACTGTTTTGACAAGCGGACTTTGTGATGGCAACCATTGCACTTGCCTTCGTCAGGGCAACGACAGATGTTGCCCTGACAAGGACGAATGCCCTTCCCGAAACATTGGCAAAGGATTGTCTTGTTCGACCACTGTTAATCACTAGCTTCTGCTCACCATCTTCCTGAGAACCCCGTGTCTTGCCTGGTGCGCAGACGTGTACTTCTTGTGCCGTGTTCTGTCAATTCAAGCAGCCACACTCCTCTTTTCAAGATTACCGACTAGCCTAGGAATGTGTTCTTACGGCGCAGAGAGTCGTGTAAAATAAAACTGGGTCAAGTAACACTCCCCTATGAAACTTCGATGCTAACGTCACAGACCTCGCCCTTCCACCAGGTTTAAAAATCGACACGAGTAACTTAAGTTCTCAGTAAATGCCCAGTGACATGTGTTTTAAAGAGCACTCGTTGTATTTTATTAGTGTTGGTGCTGTTGGTCCAATGCCGCCACCCCTTTCCGTATTATGAAGTAAGCAAAGACCTTGTCCAAAAAGAGGCACCGCCACCACGTGAACAGCTGAAATGGCACAAAACAGCGGCGGTGCACTTGCTGTATGGTGACGCTTGAAGCCGTCGTATCAGCGCCAGGGCGTCTTAGCATCGCCAAGGGGTCATAGCATCATGATCGGGTACTGTTCCGTATGGACCTGAAGAAAGAGAATAAAAATAAAGGGAGTAAGGAAGGAGATTGGTCGAAAAAATCGTGCCTTTATATATATATATATATATATATATATATATATATATATATATATATATATATATAAACGAGAAGAAAGGAGGTTAACCGAGGGGCCTGATCTTTATTAGTCATATAAGAAGCCAACAAACACTGACACCAAGGACAACATAGGGGAAATTACTTGCGCTTAATAAATGAAATAATAAATGAAGGAGCACAGAGGACCTTAAGGAAAGCAACCGAGCTCTTAATGTGCTCAACACCCAGACCGGCTCAAAGAAACCTAATTGCAATAACCAAACGGGCAGCATTGTCAGACGTCAGTAAGGCAAAAACTTAGCAGGCTTTAGACTTGTATGTGACAACGCAAACTTTGTTCTAACTATGCTGTATATTGTTATATGTTTTATGTTGAAACTGTATTTTGCGTGTGTCACATATTCAGGAGCCAAGTAGTAGCGCCGGCGCTGTATTTGTGCGCGTATATGTGAGCCGTGTAATGGCTTTGCGGGTGGGGGTGCAGTGTTGGATTCTCATAGCATAGAGTCAGGGTATCAAGATACAGAGACAAGTTAAAGAGACAGGCGCTGTCCAAGCCAATAAATATGTTGCTCTTCATGTCTTATAGAACATGTGCCTATATTTACTTAGTAATTTTTTACTGTATCTTTAGATTGACAACATCTCCTTATATAAAGCAATAAAAAAAAAAAAAGAAAGAGGCAGCTAAAGTGTCGCCCTGAAGCACTACATCATCAATGCTATGGTTAAACACAGCGAACCATGAAGCTGCTAAAAGGAGGTGATGCACTCGTAAATTCAGGCACTCAAGAACATCCTTGTCAAACCACGGACCCTTCCAAACAAAGCAGCCTCCAGGAAAAATACCTCTGCTAAAACTGCGACAGCTAAGCAGCAAAGATGGATGCTGACGCACTGTACGGCCGCGGGTTCTTTGACTTCTTCTCTTTGCTTCATTTGTTTTCCGGCAGCGCTCCGGCCAAGGCCACGCGTATACAGCAGAAACAGTCGTACATTGAAACATTCGGGCAAATAGGTCAATCTGCGGACCGCCGCAACACACGAACGACTCCCAGCCAGAGCATATGTTGGCTGACCTACATAACAAACCGCAAAACAAAGCGAGAAAGGACAATAATAGTGGCGGTCGGGGGAATTGCACCAGCGCGGTGTGCGCGTCTCCGTTCACATGCCGAATATCATGTATACACTTGGTGCGCGGTACATGCGTTGGAGGCGCGAACAACAAAGCCGTTTGCGAACGCGTCGCATCGGCGAACACAGCTGCGTGAATACGCGCGGCGCGCAAGCCAGCGGCGCGTCGTCGTCCGAAATTCGCACGGCGACCACAAGTGGAAGATGCGAGAGGCAGCTTACAATGGGGGAAGCAGTGGCAGGAGGGGGCTGAGACCAAGTGTGCTGCTCCCGCTTGACGGGAGCGCGCCCGTTGTAATTTGCTTGCTGTCACTGTCGAAGGAAACAATCAATAACTCGAGCGCGCTCGGCGGTAGCCGCCGGCGACGAAAACGACTGTAGCGAGAAGTGCGTGTGTTAGTAGTACAGCAGGAGTAGTTTGAGCGCACAGAGCGCAGACTGAGGGTGTCTTCTAGTGGGAGAAGTGATTGCAAAAGTAACCGTAAGAAAAAGAAAGGCGAAGGAAAGGGAGGGCGGGGGTCAGCCCCGCCCTCTTTGGCGGCGTCGTCTCTTCCTTTCTGCTCTCTCAGTGAATGCATATATATATATAGTGCCCCAACAGTGTCTTTCCCAGCCACATCCGTCACAAAGGATGAGTGATCGGCGAAGAAAATGAGTTTTGAAAGAGAGAGTGACCAGGTGGACGGGAGGAGTGTGTGAGGCGGTGCGAGGAGAGACGCCGTTGACTGAGACGAGTAGAAGGGCGATGCCGGGGTTTTCGTAACGATTTCTCTAGCGCAGTACGTCCGGGGCGCACGC
This sequence comes from Dermacentor variabilis, assembly GCF_050947875.1. NCBI lineage: Eukaryota > Metazoa > Arthropoda > Arachnida > Ixodida > Ixodidae > Dermacentor > Dermacentor variabilis. Next base: position 26,561,030 of record NC_134568.1, on the reverse strand, counting down.
GTTTTACACTTCGTTGCCTTTCCTCGCTTGAGCACGCAAAGTGTCCACAGCGAGTGCGCGTAAATTTCTAATTTCGTTAGCTACTCTATACAATAGCGCTTTCGTTTTTACACTCGTTTTCGGCAGAAATGGAACTGATGAAGAGAACAAGCTACGCAGCATAGATAAGCAAACGCGCGCGCACTCTAACCCCTGTTGAGTCGTCGACCCTCTCGCCAACCTGGGTCTACGTTTTGTAATGATTCTTTCGCTTCGATTCTACACATTTCCGATCCTCTGTAAGCCGAGTGTTTGGTCGATCCCCACGATAGCGGCGGCATGTTGCCGTGTGAGTCAAGGGCGAAGGGCAATAAGTAATGAAAATAAAAAGAATGCGCGTAAAATTTGGACGCGCGACGTTCTTTCTTTTTTTTTTTTTTTTGAAGTGCACAGCTGTGGTCTTACTGAATAACCCGTGTGAGTTTCCTTGTAGCTTCGATGGTAACCTCTAGGTCGATGCCAACTTGCGCAATATATTGCGCAGAGTTTGGCGGAACCAGACATCGCAAATGTAACAGCTGCTCGAAAGCGACACTCACGGCTCATCTGATCGCTTGGTCAATATGGGCCACTGTTGAGTGAACCACTGCAACATCCGGGGAGCAACCCACAAATCTAATGAAACCATGCCATGTTATCATGCAGCCTCGAAAATAAAGAAAACTCGCTGCAGGATGGTGCGGAGCATGTTTTGGCAATCTCAAGCTCCGTTAGGTCGTCGCAAGTAAGTTATGAACATAAATAACAACGGAGTTATGAGGAAAAAAAAAGATTACGCGGATCCCACGCACTGTGGGAATCGGTGGTCGCGAAGCTCCTCAACGGCGCAATTCCATCACACTCTCTTTACCGGGACGCTGCGAATCTCGCGGTCAAGGTAGAATTGCAAGTACGGGTGCGTATGTGTATACTGAGAAGTATATTGAGAAGTACAGCGCGTCTACATCCCTTGCAAAGACGTGATCTATTGTACCCCCCCCCCCCCCGCCCCAATCAAGACGTTGGTAAATTTCCTTTAGGGTTGCAGTGAACAGCGCGAACGCCATCTGTAACGTATAAACCATTGCCACCACGCGAGTGCTTCCTCTCCAAACTCCTGCGCGCTAACTTCACAGCTCTTCGTGCATTCTCTCTCCGAGCCCCTCACCTGCGTGAGAAATCCCCGCTGTACGTCAAACGGGCGAGAACCCGGCGCCCAACCCGGAGAAAGAAGCGCATGCTACGCCTGAGCGACTGTAACGCGATGGCACTGTCAGGATCGACCCACTCGCGGCGTCGATTGCACTGCCTCCAGGGTCGGCCCCCCAAGCTCATAAACCACCCACATCCCCAATAACACCTTCGCGAGGAATACGTATTTTGCACTTGTGTCAGGATCGGCCCATCAAGTCACCACCTCCGATTAGTCACAGCCTCCGGGATCAGTCCAGTTTACAGTTATACTGTCTCCGGGATAAGCCCACCTTGCACGGCGACACAGTACCCAGCAGCCATACCAAATTGTGGGAAGGTAGACAAAGAAAACTTGGCTTCAAACGAAGGACATGAGAAGCGTAAGATCATTGCGTACCACTGCGCGACGGCTTATAGTTGTTCATTCCCAACAAGAGACCGAAAGGCAAAGCCTCTTTTGGGCACGAAAATTTTCTTCGTTTACCGCAGTCATCATTATCCTATTCAAGTCTACGGCAGTACCGAAAACATTTCCCAGGCTTCTATAGCTACTTTCAGCCTCGCTTTAGCCTAACTCCTTCCGATGGCCGAAGAGAGAGAGAAAACAAGGATAGGAAAGGCAGGCAGGTCAACCAGAAGAGCATCCGGCTTGATACCCTACATTGGGGGAGGGGGAAAGGGGAATAGAAAGAGGAAAAAAGGAAAGGAGTAAGCACTGAGTGCGTATGGGAGGGACACTATACACAGGAACACTATAAACGGTCTCTTAAGCCGATGCACTTCAAGTATTGCCCTAGTGCACGAATCGCTTTTCGAGCCAGGACGGGTGTGCCACGGTCCGAGTATCTTTGACGCGGTGAACGGTCTCGAGTCCAGTCGGCGTATAAAGTTGCCCGCGGAGAGAGGCGTTGTACATCGTAGCGAGGGCAGGTACACAAAAGGTGCTGGATGGTTTCCTCGCACCCACAGGAGTCGCACATCGGGCTCTCGGCCATTCCCAAACGATAGGAGTATGCGTTCGTGAACGCCACTCCCAGTCACAAGCGACACAAGGTTGTATCGCCGCGGGAAAGGCTAGATGGCAGTTGTAGCCGTAGCGTGAGGTCCAGTTTACGTAATCTGCAATTGAAGGTAGTTGAAATCCAGAGATCTTGTGACTTCTTGCGTGCAAGTAGGCGAAGTTCTCTGGCAGCGTCCGACCTCGCCAAAGGTGTTGGACGCGTCTTGGTATCTTCGTGGGCACACCGGGCAGCCTTGTCAGCTAGGTTGTTGCCGACGATGCCACAGTGAGCAGGGATCCATTGAAATATAATGTGGTGTCCTCTTTCCAGAGCATGGTGGTGCACTTCCCTGATGTCAGATATCATCTGCTTGTAAGTTCTGTGACGTAATGCAGACTTGATGCTGTGAAGGGCTGCCTCAGAGTCACAAAATACGACCCATTTCTCTGTTGGCTCTTTGGTGATGTATATCATAGCGGCATGGAGAGCTGCAAGTTCTGCCGATGTAGATGTAGTCGTGTGCAACAATTTGAATTTAACTGTAACGTTCTTGGCTGGAACGACGAATGCGGCAGTTGGGAGCTGGTAGGTGACGTCGAACCATCGGTATATATATGAATGTGGTCATGATACGTCTGGTGCAGTAATAGGAGCGTAAGTTGTTTCAGAGCCGGCGCTGGATGATTGAACTTTTTTGCAATTCCAGGAATAGCCAAATTCACTTGAAGCTGTTGCAGGCACCACAGGGGAGAGGGAGGCTTTGCCGCCGGTGTAAAAGATGCCGGTATGCACTCTTGATGAGCGCTAATCACTCGTGAAAAGGTCGCTTGAGGTCTCTCGGCTGGTAGGGAGACCAGATGATGGTCGGGGATCCTTGACAGATGGCGAATGTGCGCTCCGAGAAAGTCGACAGCTACATGTGTCTGGATTATATGATCTCCCGCGATGGCGATTGTTGCTGTTGTTGAGGTGCACCGAGGCAGCCCTAAACACGTGCGTAGGGCTTGGCCTTGCATGCTCTCCAAGGCGCGAAAGTTCGTCTTGCATGCATTTGACAACACTGGTAGGCTGTAACGTAGGAGTCCGAGAAACAAAACCCGGTACAGCTGCAACATAGAATGGACTGGTGTACCGCAGTTTTTCCCGCAGAGAAATTTGAAGACCTGAGCAATGTCGACTAACTTCTTCTTCAGATAGGCGCAGTGAGGGCTCCACGAGAGGTTGCGGTCAATGGTGACGCCCAGAAAGCGATGCGTCTTAACATAGGATACAGCTTGACCATTGATGGAAACAGGATACAATGACATTTGTTTGTGCGTAAAACCAAGTAATGCGCACTTTTCAGTAGACACACTGAGGCGTTGTTCTCGGAGATAAGACGCCGTCATGGTTGCCGCCCGCTGAAGCCTGGCTCTTAGATGAGGGCGAGTCACCGAAGAGGCCCAGATGCAAATGTCGTCGGCGTATATTGAGACATGTACTGTCTGCGGTAGGTAATCCGGTAGATGTAATGGTCTGAAGTTGGGCTGTCTTCGGTCTGTAAGAAAAAACGCCTCTCAGTCAAATAGTCCCGAATCCATTTATATATCCGGCCACCAATTCCAACAGCCTCAAGTGAGTTCAGTATGGCCTTATAGGGCGACGTTGTCGTATGCTCCTTTTATATCTAGAAAAAGTGCCGCAGATAGGCGCTTGAGGCTTTTTTTTATTTTGGACCCATGTTACGATGTCAATGACGTTGTCGATGGACGTGCGACCTCGACGAAAGCCTGTCATGGCGTCCGGATAGATGTTGAATCGTTCTAGGTACCATTCCAAGCGAGCAAGAATCATTCTTTCAATCACTTTGCCGACGCAGCTCGAAAGCGCAATCGGACGATATGATGAGAGCTCAAGCGTTGACTTTCCAGGTTTCAGAATAGGGATCAAGCGGCTCGATTTCCATTGTTTAGGAACAACGCCGTTCTGCCAAGACTCATTGTAGTAGTTGAGCAGCTCATCACGTGCGTCATGTCCAAGGTGGCATAGGGCAGCATGCGTGATGCCATCAGGTCCTGGTGACGAAGAACGCCCGCAGGTCGCCAAGGCAGCATCTAGCTCTTCCGAGTGAAATTAGCACGTTCATTTCTGGTACACGCGCCTCAGGGATGTCATTCAATGCTGCGTCAGTAATGATGGCCACGGGCCCAGCAACCCGTGCACAGAACTCTTCAGCCACCTGAAGTTCCGAGCGGAGTTGGTAGAGGGCCAGAGCAGCGAAGGGCTTCCTTTGATGCGGAGATGAGCGAAGACCCCTAACCGTTCTCTATATGTGCGAGAGCGATTTTCGGGGATCAAGCGACTGACAGAAACTTTTCCATAGCTTATCTTCCAATTTATCCATGCGACGCTGGACTTTCTTTTGTATGCGTCGTGAAGCCCTCAGATCCAAGACGGACTTCGTGCGCCGATACCTCCTCTCCGCCTGTCGGCGTGCTGCACGCAGCATCTCCAGTTCCATGTCCAAGTCTGTTCGCCTTGCTGACCTTGTAAGCGAGCAGATGGATGTTTTCAATGCCTCTGCGATTGCTCCTTCGATAGTGTGTGAAAGGCCTTCCCGACATGTGTCATCCATATCCTTCTTAAACTTTGACCAATCAACTGTACACAAGATAGTAGAGGAGCGTTGCTCAACTCCTCGAATCTTTATGCATGTTGGAATATGGTCGCTTCCATGTGTTTCTATGTCTGTAAAACATTGGACGCTCGAGGCAAAGCGCGGTGACACAAAAGTTAAGTCCAAGCAGCTACTATAGGTCGTGCTTCGCAGATATGTAGTGCTGCCGTCATCCACACAGCACAAATCATGGTCGGCAGCAAAGGAGGCAAGACTCCTGCCCTTGGAGTCAATTTTAGTGCTTCTCCATAGCTGGTGATGCGCATTGAAATCATCTGTGATAACCCAGGGGCCATTGTTCATTAGTAATATTTTCTTAAGTCGTTCGCCGTCAAAGTGACGCGCTGGGGATATGTAGGCTTCAATTAGTTTAAATGACACATTGTTCTTTTGGACATTTGGGCAGACATATTGGTTGTCGTCATGAGGCTCTACCGCGTTAGCGACATATGTTAAGTCCGTGCGGATGTAGATGATCACTTTCGTGCTCGCACCGCGTGTGGACGAGACGAAAGATTCATAACCGGACAGTCTGAGTGGAGTTGATGTATTTGGTTCGCAAATGACCAGTATGGGCAAGCGATTTGTAAAAATGAATTGGCGAAAGCCTGATATACAGGTCCTTAGACCCCTGGCATTCCACGGAAAGATCGATGCACTTTTAAGATCAGTGCGGAAGGGGACTATTGGTCGAGCCATGATTCTTAAACGATGCTAGCAAGCACTGGATTTAGTGCATCCAGTATTTGCAGAGCACTTCGAGCTGCTGGTGTTTGCAGCTTGTTCAATATAATGCGCATTGTATTAATCAGCGATTGCAGCATATCAGCCACCTGCCTGTCTTGGTCGCCCAAATCACCGACAGTAGACGTAGGCGGTTGTCCAGCATAAGTTTGCTGTTATTCTGTTGGTGAATGTTGTCGTTTCGGTATAGAGCCGGCCAAGATTCGGCAGATGTGGTCTTCTCAGTGGACTTGCTCTTCGCGGTCCTTTCCACATTGTCTGGCCTGGGCGGTGGAGGAGGAAGTGGTGTTGTAGGAAGTGGCATGCGCCTTCCTTGAGGAGCGCCGGCGACGTGAACGTCGCTTCCTGATTTTATCGGCGGCTTCGCGATAAGATGAATGATCTCTCGCCATGTCTTTCAAGATGGCCATTTCTTTCTTAATATGTGGGCATTTCTTCGCTGAAGCTTCATGTGATCCTCCGCAGTTTGAACACTTCATTACAGTCGCGCCACATTTATCTGCAGCGTAGGGCTCTCCGCAGCGGGGCATGCTGCTTGATTTTCGCAGACGCTGCTCACGTGTCTCAGTTTCATGCATTTGCGGCACTGAAGAGGTTTTGCACTGAAAGGCCGCACTGCATGTCTGAAGTGTCCCACCTTAACATGCGAGGGTATATATTTACCCTTGAACGCTATTTTCACGCAGCGTGAACTGCCTAGCCGCTTAACATCAACGATGACCTCATCATTGGCTGGCTTGATAAGAATCGGCAAATCGTTATTAAGGATGGCGACGTCTACGTCGTAGATAACTCCGGTGACTACGTCAGATTCCAGAGGGATGTAAGAGCGCACCTGAATGCCGTCGATGTCCGTTACACTGCGTAAAGTATTCAAAGCAGCCGCATGCTGGACATCAACCGCCAGTAGATTTTTTCGGGTGTTCACTCAAATGTCCGATGTTTCATCTGGCACCAGGGCTTCCAATGACATCGACACAGATTGCCTGTTAATTAGCTTCATGTTGACGGTGGGAAGCAGGGGCACAAATATGATGGTATTGGCGTTCGGGCTCTGCGTCTGTCTCACTGTTTGCGTGCTTGACGATGAGGACGTCCTGGTGTTCCTTCTCTTCGCTCTGCGGCTCTGCACAAGCTGGAAGTCGTCATCGGAAGTGTCCTCACTGCTGAGAGAGTAGACATGGGTGTCCTCGCTGTCGGTGTCGCTCTGCTGACCGATCCGCTTCCTGGAGGCGGCCGCCGCTGACGCCGCTGACGCTGCCGTCGCCGGCAGACGTGCAGGGTCGTCCACTTCCATCACGACCGAGCAGGGAGCGAGGACCAGCGGATGAACTTAGGTTTTCACAGAAATAAACCGGAGCTAGAAAGAACAGCGCTGTATCAAAAGACACTTCCCCGATGGCCGAACATTTTCGACGTTCTGATAATCTGCCACCCACGGCTGCGCTTCCTTTCTCTCGACGCCCACTGTGTTACTATAAATACGATGAGACCGACTGTTATCAGTTCTACGCATTATGAGATCCGCCCAACTCCGCTTTTTCCTAGAATCAACTAGAATGCCATTTGTGTGCCAGCATTTCTTCTTCACTCGAATTAACTTGACGTCTATCATTTTCGTTGCATCGCTCTTTTCTATCCACCGCGTATGTTTTGTGGCTAATCGCGCTTTAACCTCCATGACAAGACGAATTTTTTCGTAAACATTCGCCACAAAGACAACAAACTGTTTCTTGATGCTTAAATAAATGACATAATAACACGAATCTCAAAGGAGTTTCGTATACAGTGCACTTGGACGAAATCAATTTCGGTCGAAAGCACGGGACTTTCCCAAACCAATACGATCATTCGGCGAAGGAGCACATGTGAGTGCAACATTCGCGAGGTACGCGGGGCTCCGAAGCGTCCTCAAGCAGTACAAATGCGAACTGAGCATTTATAAGAGCGCGGTGTGAATTGAAACTACAGTGATAAAATTTGGCATTAACGCGTTGTTCATCTAGCTATATATATACAGTGAGGTCCAACACGAATATTCCCCGAATTAATCTCTTCCAGCCATCCGCGTCTCGTACGCTTGACCAAAAACAAGAAAGAGAAATCGGGTTGGGGGGGGGGGGGGTGAGCGCAAGAGGAAATAAGAAAGAAGAAGAAAAGGGAAAAGGATGCAACTGAACAAAACACCGTCACAAGTCGACACTAATGGCGTCCTTGTAAATTCGCGGAGAGAACTGCGCCGGCGCATGTGTATAGTTACGAGGATTATGGCTGGCTCTGTGTACGGCGCACACTACTTCGAATATCGCGCACGCGAACGGACGAAGCGTGCGTGACGTTCCCGTGACAGCACCGTAATTTAAGAAAACCTCGACTCCGCGCGCGCTATCTCGAGGCGATGGCTATGCGCACCGCTCCGCGTGGACGTGCCTGTATGCGCGATAGGACTTTGCAACACCCCCCCCCCCCCCGCCCGCCTCCTTCCTTACCCCGCTTTTCGAAAGTCACGTGCTTTCCCTCACGTCATGACTTCTTTTTTTTTTTTTCTTGTTTCTTTCAATTTTTTTTTTGTTCTCTCTCCTTGTTTCTTTACGCTGCCAATCACGAATCTCGCGGTCGCAGAATGCGCGCTGGCGGTGGGAAACTCGGCCTCCGTCGCGCATGCAGCGTGCTTCGCAGCGAAAGCAGATAAAATAAATGCGCAGGAGTGCGTAAGGAAGAACTCAATAAGCCAGAAACAAGTGTAGAGGCTAATGCCAGCGCTTCGACCTCGATGAAGGAAAAAGAAAGGGGGGGGGGGGGAGCAAAGCGTACATTTTGTGTACGTGTAAACACTCGGCCATTGTCTGCCGCGCGTGCTCGCCAAGCCGCGAAGAGCTGCCGCAGCGCATGACTTCCTCCCGTCACGGCAGGCGCGGGCTGCTCCGTGTGTACGACAGCGAGACAGCCAAGCGCCGGCGCAAGACGGGCAAGAGCTGGCACCGCGCCGGGCTTTTACTTCGTTCCCTAGAATTCACCGGCGTCCACGTGCACCGGCCGGTGGACGTGGCGGAGTAAGCACGCGCTGTCAAAGGACGTCAGATCAGTTCGGTTGGCTCGTTCGAAACGTTTTTCAGCGGTGGAACATAAGAACATACGTATAGGCTGTAAATAGCCGCAGAGCATTTTACAGCGAAGCTGTTAGCCTACTGTTGGTCGGGATTTTTCGTGGAATGCTCACCCCCCCCCCCCAAAAAAAAAGAAACAGTACCGCCACCTAGCGGCCGCGGCCACTCAGCCAGACCCCAAACGGCAGCTGGAAAATGGTTTTGTGCCTGAGTTTCCGCGTAACAGAATTATGTTTTCTCGTACAATCAAATTACAATCCGATGTCATCACGTCTGCAAGTTGCGTCTAAATCTCACTTTAAAAATTTTTTGACGCAATTTACTTTGAAAAATTCAGTTAGTCCAATACGACACTTGCGCTTGGCGAAGGGCCTAGAAGAATGAGGAAGTATGCAGCACTCTCGAACACGTGCGCGCGTGTGACGTACGTCGCCTGTTGCGGTGATGCTTATGTAACGTCGTCTAACGTCAGCAACAGCTTCACTGTACGCATCCACTTTCACAAAGTGGAAAAGAGGCAGATTTTTAAAAACAATTATTATTCTCGTCGTGCACTGCACTGGACCGTGGGGCTAAATGACGCGCGCGTCAGAGGCTTCCGATAACGCGTAAGTACCATCTCCGGCTTCCATGGGTGTAACGAGGAGTCCTGCTCAACATATCCTTATAGGTCAAGGAAGCCGCTCTCCAGTTGATAGGCGTTTTAAACAAGTCGCCTTAAATGTTTACTCATTTCGCTCGAGGTCGCGCGTTCGATCCCGGCCGCGCCAGTCCCATATCAATGTGGAGGTGGGGGGGGGGGGGGCGAAATGCGAAAAAACAAAAAAACTTTCGCGTACTTGGTTTTATGTGCACGCTAAAGAACCTCAAATGTTCAAGATAAATAGGGAGTTCCGTACTACGCAGTGCTTCATAATCAGACAGTGGTCTTGGCATGTAAAATCCCAGAAGTGCATTATTTAATTATACATACTGAAAAAAAAAAGAGACCTAGAACGTTTGTCTCAATACTACCTTTAATCTGCACCACCCTCACATCGAACCCTATTACTGTCGGCAATAGTCCACGTTTAATTGTTGGGCAATGCATGAGCAAACGCGCTGACTGGAGATGTGTTCAGGGACCCTCCTTATATTGCAGCCCCCCCTAGAAACAATAAATAATTAATAAGTGCCGAATAAACACTCCAGATCAGTGCGGCAAGAAACCATCTTTGTCCTCTCTGCCACTTGGCCGATCGAGACGATGCAACACTCATTTAAAGAGGCCCTGCAACTTTCTTAGAGCATTGTAAATAAATCAAACAAGGTATAGACGTGAGAGAACGCTTCCGACAACACCTCAAATATTACCCACTTCAATGCAGCACAATATTGTCGCTGTAAAGATCGGGCATGCTCTCCTCCGGCTCCGTCAAACCCCCGCCATTATATGTGCACATGATGACGCCATGGGGCACTAGTACGATTATCGGATAGATGTGCGAAAACGTCACGAGTAATATGAACTTGATCAACGGCCCCAAAAGCTTCTGCAACGAAAAAAAAAAAATGTTCATGGCACTGATTTTCGGGAGCCTTCGGTTTTGGCTCCCCAAGATCTCAGTACCTCAGGACTTAAATAAAGTTCTTGTCATGTCATGGCACCTTACGTACTTAAACGAGAGAGAGAGAGAGAGAGAGAGAGAGAGAGAGAGAGAGAGAGCAACGGATAGAAAAGACAGGGAGGTCAACCAGAAGAGCATCCGGTTTGCTACCCTACACTGGGGGTGGGGGAAAGGGGAATAGAAAGAGGAAAAAAGGAAAGGAGTAAGCACTGAGTGCGTATGGGGGGGACACTATACACAGGAACACTATAAACGGTCTCTTAAGCCGATGCACTTCAAGTATTGTCCTAGTGCACGAATCGCTTTTCGAGCCAGCGACGGGTGTGCCACGGTCCGAGTATCTTTGACTCGGTGAACGGTCTCGAGTCCAGTCGGCGTATAAGGTTGCCCGCGGAGAGAGGCGTTGTACATCGTAGCGAGGTTAGGTACACAAAAGGTGCTGGATGGTTTCCTCGCACCCACCTGAGTCGCACATCGGGCTCTCGGCCATTCCCAAACGATAGGAGTATGCGTTCGTGAACGCCACTCCCAGTCACAAGCGACACAAGGTTGTTTCGCCGCGGGAAAGGCTAGATGGGAGTTGTAGCCGTAGTGTGGGGTCCAGTTTACGTAGTCTGCAATTGAAGGTAATTGAAATCCGGAGATCTTGCGACTTCTTGCGTGCAAGTAGGCGAAGTTCCCTGGCAGCGTCCGACCTCGCCAAAGGTGGACGCGTCGTGTATCTTCGTGGGCAGACCGGGCAGCCTTGTCAACTAGGTTGTTGCCGACGATGCCACAGTGAGCAGGAATCCATTGAAATATAATGTCGTGCCCTCTTTCGAGAGCATGGTGATGCACTTCCCTGTCAGATATGTGCTCGTAAGTTCTGTGATGTAATGCAGACTTGATACTGTGAAGAGCTGCCTTAGAATCACAAAATACGACCCACTCCTCTGTTGCCTCTTCAGTGATGTACGTCATAGCGGCATGGAGAGCTGCAAGTTCTGCCGACGTAGATGTACTTAAATACTAAATACCACTGCGTTCAAAGCGTCGACATAAAAATTCACCTTTGTACTTCCGGTATGGTGGCTAGAGGGGGCATTGTGACGAGTGCTGTAGTAGGGCAGCGGATTGGGCGAGTTGGTTTGAATTTTATTGTTACACTGTAGTGACGAGCGCCTTATCCGCGCCAAGAGAGAAGAACGCGCGGAACGCGGTGAAAATTTTGGACACTGCTAGGGGCGCTGCTGTATGCAAAGGTGCCATGCTTGCGATGTCCGGCCACTGACTAGGCTTCGCCGGCTGCGTTGATGCTTCGCTCTCGCCACTTCATTAGAGAGTTTTAGAATTGGGAACCCAAGTGGCTTGGGGACCCAAGAAAATTCCAGGCCACAAGTGCGAAATGCGCAGAACCCAAGCCAGTTTTGGGTTCTTGTGTTCGAATTGACCCGAGACCCCGAAATCGAGAAAAACTGTGGCCACAGCCTGTCGCACTCTTGCCAGAAATTCCGCAAAGGCGTTAGGCACACGCCAGCGACAACCGACCGCTGACTGGCCTTCGAAAGTCCAACCGTCAGGTGGCACAGGAGCCCGCCCTCACAACCACCGGTGACTCACTGGACGTAGACGCAGCTATTTGAGATTTTTAGATTAGGGGACGCAAGCGGCTTGCGTACGCAAGAACTAGGGGCCACGGTACTGCGCATGCGCAGAAACATATGCCAGCGTGTGCGCATGTGCAGTACCGTCGCCCCTAGTTCTTGCGTACGCAAGCCGCTTGCGTCCCCTAATATAAAACTCTCTATTGATGACTGCGTTTTGCACACCAGCTTCGTACGCCCCATGCTGCCTGACGAGCAACAAACGTGCTCCTATTACTGAGGCACCGTTTCCACCCGCATTGGCGGAGCTCGCAGCTGTACGTGACGGTTTATCAGCCACGATATCTAGGTTACATTGCTTGTCGCCGAATAGATTGTTTATATACACAGGCTCCACTCAGGCTGTTCGAGAGCTACGAAAAGTGACCGGCTCCCTTGATATAGCCTCAGACGTGCACCGCCTTATCAAGCGCTCGACCGAACGCTGCCTGCGCCCGTTACCCGATTTTCAAACTCTGCTGCTCCTCTAAACCCAAGAGCAACCTACTCAACGCAGCTTGAGGGCCCAGAGTCTTGGGTCCGCAATTCTGAAACTCTCTATTGTCGTAATTTGTGAGATTTGCCAGTAGTGTTCGGTCGTTGGCTTGCCACACAAGGAATTGGCTATTCGGACTGTCCGATGATGTAGCGAACCGTGCCGTCACGCCGCTCAAGTGCGTGCTTTGTACCTGGATGCAAAGGGGGGTATAGTTCATGCTCGGAAAAACTTTCCGTGTTTAAGGCCTCAACTGATCTCTTGCGAAGGGTGCGGTGAGCTCGGAATAATAAACGGGCTGACAAAGAGCTAACGAACGACAGCGTTGTTTGTGAACGGCACTTCCACGAAAGATTCATCGATGGGACCTACCGGCACACAATCAACGGGGAGATTGTGGGATTAACCTCGCGATCACCCGCCTTTGAAAGAAGACGTTGTGTCTACTGCGTTGCCTGATGCGTGCCTAAGTATTTTACGGATAAAGCACCGGTAAAAAATACAGACAGAAATGTATGTAAGCAGCGTGGACCTGGTGCAAAACGACAACAGCTGAACGCAATCAGCAGGCAAGACGCCCTGCAGCAAGAAGACACCGCAGAGCATGCGCAGGTACGCCAGAAGTAACGAGATGACAGTTATACTGAGGCGGAAATGCCAGATATACTGCACGTCGTGGAACTTGAAAGTTGTGCGTGTGTGTGATAATCCTGAGTTCAGTTTTGCCTACTCCCACGCATACACTTCTCGACAAAGCCTTTAAACAAAGACCGGACGGCGCCAAGGAAGGGAGAAAAGCATGCGTTTGAAGTTGAGAAGGTGAAATGTAATTTGACGTCCCCCGAATGTGAAGAAAAAATACGTGCAGTGGAATGTGTGATGAATAAACGTGTTTTTCAACTTCCCTCACGTCTATTGAGCGTGCATATTAAGCGAAGGATACAGAAAGCACTGACGCTAGGATAGAAAGAGCTAAAGATAACAATAAACGAAGATGTCCAGTGCATCCGAGTCCCTGCTAACAGCATTGCCATTTATACTCTAAAATATAAGAAGTTACTCAAGGAAAAGGGATAGAAAGAGAAAATTAAATCTAGATGTTTTGAACACTTCACACTGCAAGATACATTTATGAGAACCACTGAGAGTGAAAAATAAACACACGGTATACTCGAACCACTACTCGCTAACAAAGCGCACTAGGTGCTTCAGGCGGGGAGAGGGCATCACCGCGACGCCGCGTCACCACCGCGCCTTGACAGAGCAGATACGACGCCGCGGTGCGAGACGGGTTGTCGTCGGCGCGGCAGTCGCGTGACGCGCTTGTGTGGGCAGGTGGAGAGGAGGTTCTTGATAGGTTAGGAGGGAGGTGAAAATTGGGGTAAAGTGCAGCGCAGTAACTGTCTGTGGGCACGTGGTATTTTTGGGTGGCGCCGTCTCGCTCTCGGAAGCCGGCGCGCGTTCCCTATCTCCCTCTCTCCCGTCCACTGGGCTTAGCTGCTGTGCGCGCCTGCCGGCGTTGGTGGCCGCGGCTGCTTCCTCTGTCTCTCGTCGTGCAGCACGTCGGTGGCCCGCGGCGACCTTGATTTCTCAGCAATATCGTCCAAGTGATTCCAGTCTACTGCCAACATGATAACGTATAGAAACTCTACAAGAACTCCACAACATTACTCGCAGCGCAAAACTCGAAGGACCTCACAGCGGCGTTCAATGGGGCATTAATGCTATCGCATTCACAACTCATATGAAGTGCCCTCAGGTGTCCTCGGATTCTTTTCCTTCTTGTAAAACGCAGCGTGAGACAACTATAAAACCTAGTTTATGTCTACTGCAGGACGAAGGTCTCTCCCATCGATCTCCAATTAACCCTGTCTTTTATCAGACAACTCCACCCTGTATGCCTGCGAATTTTCTAAACCTCATCGCAACTAGTGCCCAATCTTCTATGCTGTCCTCGACTGTATTTGCCTTACCTCGGCGCTCTGTCTGTCACGCTAACAAGCCACCGCTTTGTATTACGCGACCTGCGCAACTCAGGGTCTTGCTTTTAATCTCAACTAACGAGGAGCAGCGCTACCCGCATACCGGCCGTGTTCGTGTCCACGTTGCGCCTATCATTTTCTAAAGATAATAGCTTTCATTGGCTGTATCGTCAGTTTGCGTCGGTGTTTGTGGAGGTCGGCGGTTGCTGATCCGAAGTTGGAACAAGCGCCGACGCAACGGACGCGCTCGCTCGCGTTGCGGTGGCGCGGTCGTGGCCGAGCGCCACCTAAACTACCGCTAGAAATGTGCTGGTTATAACTGCTCTCTTCTCCACGGATTTACGCAATGAACCAAGACACACTCCCTAAACATCCTCACTGCAACAAATACACGCGCACTCAAGCGCACCACTAATTTAATAGAAAGTTTTAGATTAGGGGACGCAAGAACTAAGGGGGACGGTACTGCGCATGCGCAGTACAATGGCCCCTCGTTCGTGCGTACGCAAACTGCTGGAGTCCCCCAATCTAAAGCTCTCAAATAAAGCGAATAGCTTTCTCGAAGCGTTCGCCTATTCGCTTACATCGACAATCATCGTCGATGGTTTCTGCAAAAATTGTCTTTGTTCCATCTCTCATTGCGCTACCTTATTTGTATCTTATCAAGTTTCTTTGTTGTCCTCAAAGTTTCAGCAGCACAGATTAGTACTGCTGATACTTTTCTTTTCAAGGATATCGGTATGGGTTAGCAGTCGTGATCGGATAGTGCGACCCCCCCCCCCCTACGAATATGCGCCCTAACTAATCTTTACAACGAAGTTAATTTTGGATCTGCCCCCTACTTTGAGTGGACGGATGTACGACCGAGTGAACTGGGTCAATCCTGCAGACAGTGTAATCAAAGGTGGTGACTTGGCGGACCGATCCTCATGCCAGGTCACAATAAGTGTCTTCGAAAAGATTTGGATGTGCTTTGTAACGCATGTCATTCCCGCAGACGGTGAAACGTCACCGCACCCATACACTCGATATAGCATTAACTAACATCACTAACCAGTAACCGTGTAGCTCTGTTTGCTGGGAACGTTTATAAACGTACCCAGTAGTGCATCTCAGCGCGTCTACCGGGAAGCTGTCGCTTGACTGTGAATATCATCTTCCAGTGGCTACTACCCAATCATTATTCCTCATGGAATTATTATTTTTCTTAGTACACCCAACTTTTCTTCGACTAAAACTGATATAATCAATAAACGCTTTAACAAAAGATGTATGGCGCAGTGACATAAAATACAGGAGGGACAGGATAGGACGCCAATCCTATCCTGTACCTCCTGTGTTTCCTGTCACTTACGTTGCGCCAAAAATATTTCGGTAAAGCTATACGCCAACTTGTCCAACATTATGCTTTGAATAAGCGTCATGTTCGCCAAAGCAGCAGAGGGAATGACATGCATTTCACTTTTTTTTTTGCACAAACATTTTCTGTGTTATAAAACCAAACAATTTTCAACAATGGTCAATGAATTGTCGTCCGACAGTTGTTTGCCAAATTCTGTGACGTCACAGACATGTTGTTTAAACACTCAAGAAGAAAGACGACAAGAACAAGCACTCAATCAGGAATTTTTTATTGCCAGAGGGATGCATGGATAAATGATCATCCAACGCATGCGTACAAACCAGATAACGGAATACTTACAAAAAACAAACAACGCCTACATACAAGTCGCAACTATGAGCGGAGAAGAGAGAGAGAGAGAGCTTGAGTTTCCTGATCTGAATGCTTTGTTGTATTCTTGTTTCGGTGTGTTTAACCGTCACACGTCTGTGATATTTAGCACGCGCTCTTTAGGTCCTTGTTAAATTTCGGAGGAATAAATCAGTTCGAAGTCAGCGTTTCTTCCTGCGCACTTCCGTTACTCATGTTAATAAAAAAATATGCCATTTATAACTTGCAGGCTGCTTCATTCATGGTCATCTACCGGCTCACCCAACAAGCAACCATTAAAGACATAAACCGCGGCCAGTTAAAACGATATCTCCGACGAGCGTAAGCTGTTAGGATTGGGGCATGCTTTTGTAAAGCTGCTCTAGACACATGCATTCAATGATCATGTCTCTGCTGTCGTACGCTTCCGCGCTTTTCAGCCACTCGACTAGGTTGGCCTTTAAGCCGTATGCAAACTCCGGATACCCCTCGCTATCTTTCTTGCCTGTGCTCCTAAACCTTTGCCGAAAAGCTTCGGCTGAAGGGCGGTATTTCTTCAGGAGACTAGCCTTAACTTTTGCATAATCATATGCATCCTGTGCACTGCCTGGCGATTACTTCCGCCGCCTGACACAGCAACATAGACAGCAACCGCTGTGGCCATGTACTCGGACCGAAGTTCATCTTCGGTCCGAGTATATATATATATATATATATATATATATATATATATATATATATATATATATATATATAGTCATTCCAACAACACACTGAAGTATAGATCGGTTGAACCAGTTTAGTTTGCGACTCCAAAGCGACTTCGGGGCACAAATCTGCCGTAGTAACATGAATAGTGTTAATGTTGGGTTCGAGTGGTATGTATTTAGCGTTTTCTTTTCTTACAGAATTAGGAAGTGAGCAGTGGGCATGCGCACGAAGTTACGGAACAGTTTCTTCTTTAAGAGGGGAGGGGACTTGTTTGTGCATTTATTTCCTTTGTACTAAGCGTACTCTGTACCTGCGAAAACATTACTGCTCTGCATTTTTGCATGGACAAGTGTAGAAATTCAGGAAGCCCATATACTACTACAGAGCAGCGCAGAATGTACATGTAACTCGGGCAGAGACACCAGAGACGTCTACGTAGCTCGAGTATCCGTATCAAAACAACATGTTTCTCAAAATACTCGTTTGCACCCGACACGACGCCGTTCCGCTGCTTTTATGAACAAGTGTGCACTCGCGTTCCAAGCGACTCATAGTAAAAAGGAATTCTATGACAAGCACGGTACTTCAGCATGCTCTACTGCCGAACAATGCGGGACTTTCCCTCCTACGTACTGCCACCTGGTGCAGCTGCGTGAGACGAAAATCTAAAACTACAACAAAAATTGCAGCATTCACACGCCATCTACCGAAAGGGCTGCGAAGTACAGGCGGAAATAGACGTTCTGCCACAGTTCTGCAAGGATAGGCTGAAAGCCTAATGCGTGAAACCTGAAATGCGAATTTGAATGTGCACGAGGCGAGGAAATGAGCCTTTGCGAAAGTTTGTGAGGAATTAAATGGTAGTTTGAATAGTTGGAGAACACACGAATTCGTCGCGCGCTTATGAAACTTGTAGATGAGCTGAGAAACCCATCACTGTTGCACTGTGCGAATAACTGCACCTGCCGTACTCTGGTGCAGAAATTTTGGTTTGCCCTGCGAGTGCGGACACGGTGTAAGCCGACATTTGTGCACCAGTGTGCGACATGTGCAGTTTTCTTGGCACGACCGCACGCGTGCGGCAGGCGGGCGGCTCAAGCATAAATCGGCCCTTATATGGCGTTGCGCCGCTAAGCACGAGACCACAACTTCGATTCACGGTCCAGGCAGCCGCATCCCGACGAAGGTCAAAAATGCAAAAAAAAAAAAAGAAGGAGAAAGAAAGAGAAGAAAGAAAACGCTGCTCTGGCGATGCCCCGCATTCTCTAACGAACTTCTCTCCAGCGAAGCCGAAAGCACGGTACTCCGAAAGCAAGCCCAGGCTATCCAGAGGGCCCAGGCAAGGGCGGAGCGTCACGGCGTTCTGACATCTACGTGGGCGCGGCCAGCGGTTGCAAGGGCCTCCCGTTAGGGCGTCCTGACAGTAGCTCCTCAGGATCAAATAAAGTTCGTTGTCTGTCTGTCTGTCTGTCTGTCGTGTACCGTGCAATGGATGGCCGTTAAAGAACCACAGGTGGTCAAAATTAATCCGGCAGCCCCCACTACGGCGTGCACCCCGTAATCATATCGTGGTTTTGGCAAGTAAATCTACAGAATTTGATTCAATTTTAATTTTTTTGCCTGTTGAGGGCCGTTAATCATTTATGGTGCATAATCTCCTGCGAGTACCATGTCACATGCCAACCGCAGGATGGCATATGACCAATACTCCACGCCTAATCTTTTCCAATCTAACGTCACGAAGACGTCCTCCAAACATGCATCGGAGGCCCTCGCATAAGTACAAATATGTGATTGGTTCTTCCGCCTCATCGCTGGCTCCATTTAGTAAATAAGGACGTGTACCTACAGTATATCGAAGCACAGCTGAACGCTCAACTCTAGATGCTCGGCGGCCGAACTAGTTTATAGCTTCACCCATCCACCCTCGCCCATCGTCGCTTAAGCTGGGAGCATATACTGCAACCTTCACGAAGCATGTAGCTTTCCGCGCGCTGCTCAAGAGAGCGGCGATTTCGCTTATAGCGTCAGCAAAACAGGGCGGCAGTGCACATTGCTGTTGTCTCTCTGCGGAGAATCAGCCCCCTATACAGTGTAAAACACGAAACTGCCTGTGTGTACTGTGGCACTATGCGTATGCGCTTGACTGGCTTCCATGGCAAATGTTACTTCTCTGAAATTGGCGTTCCGGCTGGCGGGAACGGGAGACAGAGAATGCGCTCAGCGATAGCACTTAAGGAAGCAAAATCAACCCTGTCGACGCACAACTTGGGAACAGCTCAGTCAACGCTTTATCATTTCAGAGATCTTGCTAAAGAGCAAAAGTGGACAAAACAAGGGTGTACATCTTGTTCGACCGTTAAAGACATGGCTTTACCACCCCCCCCCCCCACACACACACACATACCTCCTTGCCGTTGGGCCATCCTAAGTTGTTATTATTTAGCGAGTGCAGCCTGACAGCTGTGTAGGGCGCGCCGTGCGTGCGTGCAAGGAGCACATACCCTCGACTCACAGTCCAAATTATTGACTCCGCAGTTTTCCCTGCAACTACGGCTACAACTTTTCATCCGCATTGCGTCTCCCATCACCCTCTTCTATCCTCTAATCGTTTCTACACAGCCGCCTCTCGTCCCCGACTGGACCCGAGAGACAACACGCACGCGGGAGACGCCTCTCCCACCCCCTCCGGAATACATCTCTCCGTCTCCCTCGTCATCACAGCCATCCAAGCTGTCAGTCAAAGGCGAACTACATGCCGCGGCGCAGGGGGGCAAAGTTGAAAGTTGCCGGGCGTGTAACGGCGCTGGGAGTTCGTGCGCTAGGCCTGGGCTGTGCGTGTGGCTCAACTATAGCGTCCGGGGAAGGCGGGCGCACGCACGCGCTCACGCACGGACGCAACAGCATCAGAATCGCAAAAGCGACAATCGTCTCCAGCATGCAGGCCGAACGTGCCGCCGCAGTGTGTTGTGTGTATACACGGTGGCGTGCGCTTGGCAAATGCTGGAAATTGCAGGGCACGACTGACGCGGCGCTCTCCCCCACCGCCATTTTTGTGCCTCCCAGCCCCAACGCCCCACTGTTAGACGGCGCTGCCGTGCGTGCGCGAGTGGCTATTATTGAAAGCGAAGCCAGGGCAGTCGCTGAGTCTGTTGCTTTACACGCGCATATGTATATACATGCACACGCTTCGTCTGCTGCGCATGATTGTTTGCGCAGGAGACGAAATGGGAAAATCACGGGGTCTCCACGAAAACTGTGAGCTGCCACGCGGACAGTGCGGGCCTCCTCTTACGTGCCCAAGGGTGTGGTGTTGTTTCACGCTTGACGTGAGTTATTTTTGATGGAGCTTTGCAGGAAAAGGCTGGTGCAACGGCGCCGAATTGACGACTCGTTTCTAAGCATGCAGGATTCACCGGTGTTGCGCTCGCACGAAATTCGTCAGGTCGGAGAAACATCGAAGTGGTAATGATCTTCATAACAAGGACGCGCCAAACAATTTTACCGACTAAACGAATGAACTGGACCGGCGCCAATGGCGAACACTGCCACAGTAAAACTTGTCATATACAGGGATGAGGATAATTGATTCTATCAGAAGGTGATATTTGTGAGGGACGAGCAGTGCAGATAATTTTAAAGCGAAGTTTTCTTTGCCTCGTTCCCCCCCAATGTGGTTGTTGTCTTGTTGGATGCTGTCTTGCACGATAGGCCGGTCGCAGAGAGTGAAAGCAGGGGTGGCACGTCATATCTACGAGCAGTATACACTGAACAAAGATACAACCTCAAACTCAAACAACATTGGGCAGATGAGTAAGAAGCTCGAAAGAAGCACCGAGCGAAGCAGGAACGTCTTCGATACGCAGCGAAGCGCAGTACAGGACGCCAGCGCATGCTGGGTTGTAAACGCGAAATGAAACAGCGTCAGGTGGCGGGGTGAGCACCGAGAAAGGCGGTGTACGTATCACTCGGAAACGCGAAGCGGAGCAACGTCAATGCGGAGCAAAGGGTCGCTTGGAACGCGAATGCACACTTGTTCATAAAAGCAGCGGAACCGCACCGTGTCGAGTGCAAACGAGTATATCGAGAAACACTTTGTACAGAACGAGTTCGCCTCGATGTGCGGCGTGTACACTCATGCGAGTTTTTAAAGAGAGAGAGAAAAGAGGTAAAAGGCAGATAGGTTAACCACATTAAGTGTCCGCTTGGCTACTCTGCATAGGGGGACAGAGTAGAAAGGATGAGAAAACAAGAAGCGATATAAAAAAATAACGCCTCAGTTAGAACACGCTATAGCTTTTCGATTAGTCCCGGTTCTTTTCAAAATCACACTAGCGCTTTCAAAGTAGCTCGTGCCTATGTCGGCTCGCACCAGGATGCAAAATTCTGGCTTCCGTAAGGGGACGGTTGTCAATCTTGTCGAGCATGGTGCTGAGGCTTTTCTCTGTGCATTGAAACGACGGCAATCGCACAGAAAGTCCGCTATCGTCCCTTTGTACCCACAAACTTCACCTTCTGAACTTGTGGCCATTCCAATGAGGTAGGAGTAGGCATTAGTGAATGCTATATGATATGCTTCAAGCCATAGGCGACAAATGAGTGTTAAACCAACCTTTTGGCTTCGTGAAAATACTGCAAGGAACTTCTCGCAAGAGAATTTCATCGCTGCGCACTTTACAAGGGATACCAGATTGCCTTTTAGTGACTTCCATGTCACTGGAAAGGACATGCGCCCGTGAACTGTATCGCGTCCCGTTATCTAGAGAGGGCATTCGCGCTAGCGTTGGCCCAGCGGAAATCGGCTGCATGATTTCATGCAGTCGCTTTTCATACCCTAAATCCTCATCTACAAAAATGGAACGAAGTAAGCTGGTAATGTAAAAAAAAAGAAAACAGAAACTCGCGCTTACACGTACTGCAGCTGCTTTCCACAAACACGGCCCGCAGTAGTCAGTTTTTCAAAAAATTGTGGCAGAACCCATCTCACGATGACTATCGACGGTAATACATTAGCATAGAATCAATATAGCGACACACGTGTTGCCACCGTCGAAATTAGTTATGTATGAGGCGTGTATTGCAGCGGAGTTCCTCTTTCGCGTTTCCTTGAAAAGACTCGGCGCCGTCTAGCGCCGCCGCGAAGCCTGCCCCTGGCCTCCGAAATGCCTGACGCGCCCGTGCGTGCGAACGCTGAGCAACGTGCCATGCGGCAACAGGGCACCTCTCTCGCGCTTTCTTTCTGCACACGCTGCGCCATCTAGTGTAACTGCCGAGAAGTCTGCGCATGGCCTCCGAGACAAGAAGCGTTGTGCACTGATACCTACGAACGCTGAGAATTGTTCCCTCGCTTGCCGCACGCTCAGTGGCGCATAATCGGCGACCCAAGTTGGCGACAGATTCATTGAAGACCGGCACATACCCAGTGCATTCATGGCGCTGCTCGCTAAAGCGTTCGCGTGAAGGGCGTTCATTAAAAAAGCAGCACATACCGAATGCATTTGTGGCGCAGCCTGTTAAAGCGTCGGCTTGCTGTTCTTGAGGAACATTTGTGACGTGGGTTAGATTTCGCACAGCCTCGGACAAACTTAAGGGATATTCTTTGCCATTGTAGAGTAGAATATTCCAAGTGGCATATACCTAGCTACTCAAGTTGGCGTCAAAGATGTCCATTGAAGGGCGGCAGACACCAAATATCCTGTGCTCCAAGGCGGCGTCAAAGAGTAGAGAGAGAGAGAGAGAAGGGAAGACGGAAAGGCAGGGAGGTTAACCAGACTGAGTCCAGTTTGCTACCCTACACGTGGGGAGGAGAATGGGGAGTGATAGAGAGAGAACTTAGGTGTAGGATGTCTATAGTCGGGTACTCAAGTCAAAGAGTATATTCGAATGGCGGTACCGACCAGGTCCCGTATCTATATGACCTACGTCGGCGTGAATGAGGTTCTTCGAATAGCGACATGTATGTACACATTGCTATATACTCAGTGACCGAAGTTGGTCCGATGGTTAGTTTCGGACCCTGTTACCTCAGCACAGCAGCCCGATGCGCTACCCATTCGACCACTGACTACCCAGTGACCCAGGTAGGCGGGAAAACGGTTATACAAACAAACATAGATAGACAGCTAGCGCCTCAAAATGCTTGAAGTACCCAAATAACGATATCGCATTAAGAGGCAGGCTCCGTTAATTACTCCGCATGTGAATTCGTGCACAAGTCCCATCGTCGCTCATAAGTTGCACCCAATGAATTAGGCAAAGTATAATTATATGTGTGCTGGAAAACAGTGCCAAAGTCTTCAATTACTGACCCTGGCTCAAATACGCCCTATACCCCTATACTGGAGTACGATCATTACAAGATCTTTGGTTCGTCGCCAGATAAAGCCTTTATTAAAGTGTATGGGCTAGGCATGGCATGCTTTTCCAACTGAATCGAGTCACGCGTAGAGAGAAGCTATAGTGCGCGCATGGTACGCACCACAGCCCAAAGATTACGTCTCAAAAACGTCCCCGCACGCCAGAACGCTTATGCTTTGAGTTCAGTGCTTGCAGCCCCTCCCCCTCCCTTCTCGTTGTGCGGCTCCATGTGCAAGAGATCTCCAGACGAGCGGAGTGCACTATATATCGCGTCGCCTCTCTGCTTGCTTCTCCATTGCGGCCACTTCAACGAAGCAGTTCCGCTACGAAATCCGGGATTGGCGATGTGTGGCGGTGCGCGTGAGTCGCGACAACAACGCGCCAGAAAGCAGCCGCCGCCTCTCGAGCGCCTTTTATCGCCGTCCGCATCGGTCCCATCGCGCATGCTCGCGCCGCATCAAAAGACCACCGCCCGCCCTTGCTTGCGCACAAACGCGTGGCGGCGGCGACACCGGCATACAGGCATTCCGATGAGGGGGTACGGAGGGCGCGCGCAGACCAGAACGAGGTCGCCATGGCTGTTGAGCCTGGCGGCGCGGATCTTCGCGACAAACATCGCGCCGCCGCCGCAGCGAGGGCCTCTACGCATACAACAGGCGTGCTCCCTTTCGCCGTGTTTTCTTCGCACTTTGATCTGTATCCAAGAGCTGCAGCCAGGCTGCAACATACATAGTCACGACGCAGCCGTACCTGCACGCGTAGTCCTCCGACGTTGCCGCTGCGCCAGCTTCACCACTATACTTTATCCCCTTGCTTTCCATCGAGCCGAGCTGGCCGAGCCATTTCGTCACGCCAGATGGGCCCGCGAACGTCTGCATTTCAAGCGTCCTCCGTATTATCTCTCATTTTAATTCATTCATTCCTTCCTTCTTCCTCTTCGATGTCGACATTCTCGGGTCTCGCCCTTCGGTGGCAGGCCAGCGCCCGCAACGAGCCGACAGGGAGCAGCATGCAGAAGTACAATACATAAAGAAACGAACTCCTTTTGGAAGTTTCGTCTCGGCACGGAGAAAAGCGAGACACGGTGCGTGTTTAAACGCATTATGCCTGCGTGGAGCGGTATAGGATGCACGCATGCAGCATTCGCAGGCATCCCAGCGCAGCGGTGTGGCGCGCGCGGGTGCGCGCTAAATCCGAGAGAAGCACAAAAGAAACGTGCACACGGTGTTCACGAATTTGCGCAAGCTGGGCGATACGCATTGATTGTCGCCATAGAAACTGGCCAGCACACCAGAACACGAAAACACAGACGGGACGAAGCGCCGCGTTAGCTTACCCTGTAGGTTCTGCATTCCTGTCCCTATGTCTGCGTTTCTTCTCGCGCAGACAAATCTCTTGAAGCACGTTCCGGCAGTGCCAACCTAAAGTGCTCGAGAAGCCTCTTCGCGGGCATTCTCGTGATGATCAATGCCCAATCCCACGTATTTCGCGATAAGAAAGAATGCTGCGTTTCCATGGAAACAGCTAACGCAAGCCATTTGCAGGTTCTGGAATATGACTCCACTGACAAGGCAAGAAGGTCTATAGTACCGGCTTCTGCAATGAAAATGCAATGTCTTTTTCACACACACACACACACACACACACACACACACACACACACACACACACACACACACACACACACACACACACACACACACACACACACACACACACACACACACACACACACACACGCGCGCGCGCGCGCACGCACGCACGCACTGTTTGTGTCTAAGTGCGCGACACAACGCAAGGACAAAAGCGAGAGAGATATAATTTATTTACAGAAAGGCAGATAGGTCGGCCTGAGATAGGTTGCTCAGGCCTGCTACTCTACATGGGGAAAGGGACGGGGAGGAAAAGTCCTTATGAATGATGATGCTATGAGGAGAAGGTGCGTATATACAAGTTCACAACGTTGTGGCATCTCTAAAGCCGTCCATCTAGTTCAGTGGCCTGTAGAAAGGCTGTAGCGGCACTTGTAATCAAGGCTACGTTGTTTGCATTATAGGCCAAGGACCCAAAAGAAACTTGTCTGATAGCGGCCTCTTAGCGACGCTGCCTCTTAACGACGAGCCTCTTAACGACAGAATGTCGTTCTTGCGCGTACGCGGGACAAACGCAAAAGATGTGATAAAGTGTTTCTGGCACGTGACAGTATTCACAATTTGGGCTAGTATCCCTGCAACTCATGAGATGTCTATAACGCGTGGTGAATGCGACACCACGGCGAATCCGGTACAGCATACTTGCTTGGCTTCTTTTGAGCTTGTGAGGCATATTACACGCTAGTATGTATGACAATAATAATTATTAACTTTAAAGGAATCACAATTTCAGTGCGACACCACTGAGAGCGTGCCTTCGTCGATACCCTTCGTCGTCGGCTCACTTCGTCGTCCTCAGCTTCCGCAGAATCGGAAAACCCACAACACAGCATCATGTTATTCACGTGGCATCACCCCCCCTCCCCCTTGTGGAAAGCATCGTCTCGATGCTTCAAATGCGGAAGAGAGGTAAAAATACAAAGCACATACAAGACAGCACTAATAAAGTTTGTGAAGAGGGAAGTGTCAAACAAGCGGGATGAAGGCGAGTGGAAGTGAGAATAGCCTCGTCAACGTGCGTGGTACGGTTTCAACCTGGAAACATGGACAATGTTCGTCGGCTGCACAGGACGGGATCGCCGACTCGTGCCTTTAGAGAGGAGGAGGAGGAACTTTATTATTGCAGAAACCGTTGCGCGGTTTATTCCTGGGTGGTTCCCTCTGACAGGGCTCCACTGGCGATCGCGGCTCGCCGGGCCTGGTCGAGGGTCGCCAGTTGGCTTCCCAGGTCCAGTTCGGAGAGTCTCGCCTCCCTAGACCACGTAGTGAGTGTGTGTGTTGTGACTCGTGGCGAAATTGCGTCGCCCGGACGGTCGGTACATTCGTGTATTATGTGCGCGAGTGTCGCTGTGTGGTTGCTACACCAGGGACATGTCCGGGACGTATAAATGTCTGAGGAGATTGCCTGTAGACGATACAAGTGTGGGTATGTGTTAGTTTGCAGGCGGCGCCAGTCCCTTGCCTGGAGTTTATTGAGAGCTTTGTGTGGGGGGAGCGTATTGCATTCTTCCGAGACGTTGGTCCTGTATGTAGTATTTGTTGACCGGTCGTTAATAACTCGTGGGTCGCTCGTTGGTCTATCGGGGGCTGAAGAACGGTGTGGTCTGCCGCTCGGCTAGTGAGACCTCGAGCTGCGCAGTCCGCCTCTTCGTTGCCCCGCAGGCCTTCGTGCCCGGGGCACCAGACGATACCGTGGGTCCATTCTAGTGAGCGACCCAGGATTAGAATGGCTTGTATAGGGAGTGTTCCATTCATGTATAAACGACATGCCGCTTGTGAGTCCGCAAGGACGCGGGCGGACCTTCCCTTGCTCTCGGCGTCGCGAAGTGCGAGATCGATCGCTGCTGCTTCTGATGATGCGCTGCATGTGGCGCGGATGGAGGCAGAGGCTACCAGGTTCCCCTGATTGACAACGGCGAGTGTGTATTTGGGCCCGCAACGTGGCGAAGAGGGATATGGGCTAGCGTCCGTGTAGTATGTATCAGGGTCTCTGAAACAGCGTTTGTGCCACATGGGGGCACGCGCTGCTCTTCTCTCTTGATTGTGGGTGGGGTGCATGTTCTTGGGGATAGGGTCTACTACAATGTTCTCTCTAATGTGGTTAGGCAAGAGTTGTGTTTCTTCCTTGCAGTACTGAGGTGTCAGCGGCTACCCTAGCCGTTCAGAAAGGTGTCTTCCCTGTTGAGTCTTGTTGAGGCGCTCCCTCTGCGCTATGAACGTGGCACTTGCTAACTCCTCAAAGGTGTTGTATACTCCTAGCGCTAGTAATTTCTTTGTGCTTGTGCTTGACGGTAGCTGTAAAGCCGTTTTGTACGCCATTCTTATGAGAGTGTCCATGCGCTCTGTCTCACTTTCGCGCTTGACTTGATACGGGAGTGCGTACGTGACACGGCTGATGACGAGGGCTTGTACCAGTCTTAAAATATCGTCCTCTGTGAAACCATCTTTGCTGCGCGCTACTCTGGCGATGAGTGATGCGGTGCTTCTTATTACGTGATTTAATTTCTCTGAGGCTACCTTGTGGGGATGCGTGACTCTCACGCCTCCCCTGAGATCTAGTTTTCCCGCATGGCTCGTCTCCTGCAGGGCGGCTTCGCCCGCGGCGGTTGGAGTGGTACAAGCGCGGTGCGAGAGATGGCGCGAGCGTCGCGCCGCTGCGGGGTTACTCGGGCGTCGGGAGACAAGGCGCTCGGGCTGTTGGGTTCGAGACAGGAAGCGGGACGGCCGTGCCGCACGTGCAGCGACCCTCTGGCCCGGCGGGTCGGCGCGCGGCGGGGACGTATCCCGCGTGCGCGCCGACCCATGCTTCTGCGAGACCGCCTCGCGTGGCCGCCCTCGAACGCGCCACGATTCGCGTGACCATACACGCGAACGACCAGGCGTTGGGATCCAGCATGGGGCGAACATATTCGCTCGCTTCCGGTCGCGGTGAGTCGGACTTCTGTATTTGTCGCGCGCCCATCGGCATGTTTTGCGGATAGCAACTCGGCTAGCAGGCATTGATTTATGAAATGCGCAATAAATGCCCTTGTGATTGTTTGCATACTGTGTACTGTCGTTCCTTTGTCCCAAGAGTACGGGTGTGAGAGACCCCACATCTGGCGCCCAACGTGGGGCTCTTGGGGCATCGGACGATAGTTTTAACAGTTTTGCTTCGTTCAAGACTTTTGTTTGAACCGAAGCGTAGGCCTAGCGTGAATTTCGATCGCTAGCGTCGGCGGCGTGCTTTCTTGAGCGAGGTGATGGTGGCTGTAGTGTGTTTGAACATGTCAACATGCTAAGCCTTTCCGCAAGTGTTTTTTTAAATGAAATTCGTCAGTACGAGAGCCACGTGGTCTGCATCCTGGGAGAGCGAGGCTGAGCGCCCGCAGAGCAGTGGCAAGCCTGAAGCGAGTGAGTACGGAAGCCTCGTGGGTGGTCCGAATTTCTCATGTAAATAGCTTCTCCTATCTCTTTGACTCTGATGAAGTCGCGGCTCTGGGAGCCGGGTGGCCGCGCGCCACGGGTGCCACTACGGGCTGACTGGTATTGCGGCCTGGCGCCGGGCGCTCCGACACCGTCTGGGATGGTGGGCGCCGTCAACACGGATGCTGCGTGCACCGAGCGGAGTAGGACCACCTCACAGAGCTAACGTCTCCTCGCGGCTGCCTGTTTTGCGCTCATTTTGGGTGTTGTTTTTGGATGCCGGTTGTTGTCAGTGTAGCGACGCTTTAGGCCTAAGGCTTTACGAAGCTGCCTGTCGCACGTGGAGGGACACAACCTGGTGGACCGTGGCGTTGAGGTGTTGCAATTCGCTTCCCTCATTCTATTTAGCCTCGCACGAATTGAAATTACTCGTTCGACTCAAGAAAGCGAGCTTCGTTCACGTGAACTTAGCATCTGAGTAGCTGCCCGATCTATTGCTAGCCGAGTTGAACATCGTACCACGTGGGCGATGCGCATGCATAATTCCTCTCCCTTGCACTACTTGAGTGTTTGCCGAGTGTGTTGAGTTTACGCAGCGTGATTGGAGTCACCCCTGGTTTGCTGTCACCTGCACATCGTCTGCGCTGCTGCCCCGGACTACGACCGAGCCACCCCGGGCGATGGTGATGCTGTGGCCAGTTCGGCGCAGCGACTTCGGCGGCCTCCTGCATCCAGCTCACAACCCTCGGCGGCGGACAAAAGGGCCGGCGGTCACCGACAGCTACGGCGGCTCTTCCCAGCAGCGCGCGTCGGCGCGAGCGACGCTTGTTCGTACCGACTATTGCGTCGTCGTCTCCGGAGTCCTGGCCTGGCATCGTGCCGTCGAGTCTGCAAAGCTGCCGCTGTGACCGGCGGACGCCCGCGGTGCACCCAAGGACAATGTCGGCTCGCATGTTGTGGACAGCGTGCGGACATTTCTTCGGCGCGACCACTGTTTAATGTTCTACCTTGTTTGCGAAGCACAGTTTGATGTTAGACCGTGTCACATGTCTCGCCGGAATATGTAGTGATTTAAGGTTGGGGGGATGTGGGGATGCGTGACTCTCACGCCTCCCCTGAGATCTAGTTTTCCCGCATGGCTCGTCTCCTGCAGGGCGGCTTCGCCCGCGGCGGTTGGAGTGGTACAAGCGCGGTGCGAGAGATGGCGCGAGCGTCGCGCCGCTGCGGGGTTACTCGGGCGTCGGGAGACAAGGCGCTCGGGCTGTTGGGTTCGAGACAGGAAGCGGGACGGCCGTGCCGCACGTGCAGCGACCCTCTGGCCCGGCGGGTCGGCGCGCGGCGGGGACGTATCCCGCGTGCGCGCCGACCCATGCTTCTGCGAGACCGCCTCGCGTGGCCGCCCTCGAACGCGCCACGATTCGCGTGACCATACACGCGAACGACCAGGCGTTGGGATCCAGCATGGGGCGAACATATTCGCTCGCTTCCGGTCGCGGTGAGTCGGACTTCTGTATTTGTCGCGCGCCCATCGGCATGTTTTGCGGATAGCAACTCGGCTAGCAGGCATTGATTTATGAAATGTGCAATAAATGCCCTTGTGATTGTTTGCATACTGTGTACTGTCGTTCCTTTGTCCCAAGAGTACGGGTGTGAGAGACCCCACAACCTTTATGCCGTTGGTCTCCTGGACGTGCATACCTAGTAAGCGTGCGGTCGGGACGCGCTTTATAGGTTGCCCGGCAACCTCGAGATGTATTGGCGGGGCTCGATGTTCCTTAGTTTGCTTGGGCCGGACTTGAAGGTACTCCGACTTGTGTGGGTTACACCTCATTCCTGCTGTGGTTAGGTATGACTCGATGTGTCCGACAGCTGTAAGTAATGTGTTTTCTCTGTCTCCGTATGAACCCTTGGTTGCCCATAGGGTGATATCGTCGGCATAGAAGGCACATCGGAGTTTTGGGATGTTTTCCAGTTGTAAAGCAAGTTTTCTAAGTCCGATGTTGAAGAGGAAAGGAGATATTATTGATCCTTGCGGAGTACCCTTCTGCGGTAGATCGTATATGTCTGATTGTAGGTCTGCTATGCCAATGCCGGCTTTGCGGTGGCTGAGAAAAGCCACGGTATAATGGTATACTCGCTCTTCGCATCCTATGGCGGCGAGGCCATCTAGGATGGTTTCGTGTGCTATATTATCAAATGCTTTTTCCACGTCGAGGGCTAGGAGTATGTTGTTGTTGCTGCTGCCCGGTTGTGGGTTGAGGACCTCTTCCTTGAGCAGGAGGAAGACATCCTGTGCTGACATGCCTTTCCGAAATACGTACATGCAATTAGGGTGTAGTCCATGCTCTTCCATGTGTTGTTCTATTCGAGTGAGTACAATTCGTTCAAGAAGCTTGCCCAGGCAAGACGTGAGCGAGATAGGTTGTAATTGATCGAGCCTGCGCGGTTTTCCCGGTTTGGGTATAAGGACTACGTGAGCTGTAGTCCATTCCTCGGGTAATGTTCCGCCCGGTGTCCATATTTCTTCGTTCAGTTGCTTGGTAAAGGCTCGCAGGGTTTCATCACTTAGGTTTCTCAAGATGGCGTTGGTGATCCCGTCAGGACCCGGTGCCGTGCTTTTCTTGAAGCTCTGTGCTACCGCGTATACCTCCGCATACGTGATGGGTGCATCAAGTATCTCGTTCGGAGGTCCCGGATATTGAGGGTATGGTTTCGGATGCCCGGTCCGGATTCCCGTGTGTGTTTGCTGTAGTTCCTGTAAGAGTTCATTCTGGGTTCCCGGATATTCGCCAACGAGTTTTTGTAGGGCTGTGTTTGTTTCTGTTTTCGTATTTGAAGGATCGATGATGCTGCGGAGTATGTTCCACGTCTTTTTGGTGCTTAGCGTGCCTTTAAGCGAATCGCAGAACGTGCGCCAATTGTCCCTGTGAACCTTCAGGGCATAATTGCTGGCCTGTTTAGTGACGTTTGATATCCTAAGTCTAGGTTTGCGATTTAGCTTCTGTTTGCGCCATCTTTTTGTGAGGCCTCTGCATGCTTCCCATAAGTATATTAGATGGTTGTCGATTGGGGGGGGGCGGCGTGTCGGTATCGGTTTGGTACACTTTTGTGTTGGCGTCATATAGTTCTTTGATGCGTTGGGCCCACTCCTTGATCGTGCTTAAGCGGCCTTGATGTTCCGGGAAGGGCGGACTTGTATGCAAATCGAGCTATTGCCTCTCCCTAAACTTAGGCCAATTTGTAATTTTGGCCTTCCCTAGGGGTCGGCGTAGTTTGGCCGAGGCGCTGGTGATTTCGATAATGTAGTGATCACTACCCAGCGAGTCATCTAGGACCCTCCAGCTTGTTCCCACGGTATCGTTGTTGATGGTGAGATCAGGGGTCGTGTCCCTGATCAAACAGCTGGCGCTGTTTCCTATTCGAGTAGGCGTACCTGGTACAGTAATTAGTGTGTATTCGTGACGCTCTATGGCTTCTAGGAGCTTGGTGCCCTTGGTGTCTGCTTTCGAGTAGCCCCACGTGTTGTGCTTTGCATTGAAATCTCCGGTTATAATTAGGCGATCGCGGTGTTCCAGAATTCCCTGTAGGTGCCGGAACAATGATGGTGTTTTCAACAGAAAACGCCCCGAAACGCTTACACCAGCTTCCTAACGTTATAAGGACCGCATCGACGGCACCTCCGTAGAAATCCGACCACCGAGGGCCCCAGGAGGATTCTTGAAAGTTTCGTGACCACGGGTGAGCCGCTAACCCTAACCGGCGGCGGCAGCCGCTCGCTTCGCCGACGGGGATTCCCGCGACCGCATTTGGCCTAACCATGGTGAACGAAGCGACTACGACCGTTGACCCCCTCCATCCAACTTCCCGAGGACACGACGAAAAACGCATGGACCAGACTACCGAACCGGTGAGCCAAGAAACTCTGTACCATAACACCGTGAGAGAAGATCTCAATTGGCAATCAGTACAAACACAAAAGCAACACAAGCAAGAAGCCTCGGAGAGGCGACGCGGTAGTGTAAAGCCCCAAGACCCCGCAACTACCACTAAGACATCAACAACGCGGAGAGCCGCTAGACCTCCACCGCTTCCAAAAAATGACTATAAAATAATCATTCGTCCAAATCAAGATCTACCATTAAGAAACGTGCTCACTCATACACTTGCACGAGCGATCATCGACGCGTGCCACAACGAGTTCACAGATGACAAATTCATACTGAGAATCAACCCGGGATCCAACATAGCCATCCTATCGACCCAGTACGAAGAGGTCGCCGAAAAAGCCAGACACA
The DNA here is from genome assembly GCF_050947875.1 of Dermacentor variabilis. Lineage (NCBI taxonomy): Eukaryota > Metazoa > Arthropoda > Arachnida > Ixodida > Ixodidae > Dermacentor > Dermacentor variabilis. Next base: position 26,528,472 of record NC_134568.1, on the reverse strand, counting down.
TCTACGCCTTAACACTAAGCGGCAGAAGTCACGCAGTGCGCACATACACCGCCCAAGGAGAAGGCACCCTCAGAGGAGTAGTACATGGAATACCGTTGCACACAACCACCGAAACCGTCATGGCTCACCTCAGAGTGAGAACACAAGGCGTGGAAATCCTTACAGCCAGGATGATCGGTGCCACTCAAAGTGCAGCGCTGACCTTTATTGGTCCCCATGTACCACGATTTGTGTACTACTACGGAGATGAACTCCGTTGCTATCCATTTAGACCGACGCTCCACGTCTGTAAGATCTGCAGGGAAAAGGGCCACCGTACCGACGTATGCCCAAACCCGGACAGACCCATCTGTAGATTGTGCGGACTGCTTAATCCAACCGACGGACACAAATGCGAGATAAACTGCTCCTCGTGCGGGGAGGCCCACCCAACCGGTGACCACTCGTGCAAGCAGCGACTCAAACCAGTTCGACCCCGACCCACACCATCGTCAGCCCCGATGAAGTCGAAAGCCCCACGATGGTTCACCTCGGAAGACGAAGAAGAGACCTACTGGGCGGACACTCGCGGCCCGGCTGGTCAATACCGAGCAACGCTCCCGCTCTCGGTCAGCGAGCCGCGAGCATCGGGCATCACCGACACCCAAAAGGAACCCGTTGCCTCCGGCAAGGAAGCAGAAGCCTTCACACGAGGTAAGCTGGGCGGAAGTCGTCTCTCCCAAGCCACGAAATACATCCACACCGATCACACAAAATGCAGAATACCAGAGAGTCTTTGAGGAAAATAGACACCAAAACCGCGTCTAACCGACTACGAGCACAAAATCGAAACTTTAATGAAAAGAGCGGCCATCCTTGAATCGGCACACGCTGCGACCTGTGAGGGATCGCCACAATTTCAATTACCACAGATAAGCACTCTCACCGGACATCCGCCACTACAAACACAACTGCCCCCCTCACCCCAAACAACACAGCCAAAGCAGCCTCAGGCGCACTCACCGTCTGAGAGCAACCTGGTAACCCAGGACCAATTGCAAGAAGCACTGCAACAATCACAACAACAAATAATACAACAAATACAGCAACAATTTCAACAGTTTTTTTGCGGAATTCCAAGAATTAAAGAAATACGTTAACGAATCTCTAACCAAGGAACCCAAGCGTAAACGAAAAAGTAGTAAAATACGCTCTCAGACAGATGACGGCAGCATACTAACTTCCAACACAGACAGCACAATACCGTCTAAGTCCCATCATGGCCCGTAAACCTCAAATGGAAACCGAAAACATCACGATCTGGTCTTGGAACTGTAGGTACATTAAAAGCAAGCACGCATCTCTCTCGCTATACGTACAGGCGGCGCTAGTACCCCCGGATATTATCTGCCTGCAAGAGGCGGGAGAGCAACCGAAGCCAATTATGGGGTATAAAATACAGTACGGACCCCAGATACCGTAGGGTGGCCACGCTCGTCCGCAAAGATTTGGCAACAACCCTTACAGTGCTCCCCGGTGAGGAAATCCCACATCTCATCACCACGATATGGCCTGTCAAGAGGGGGAGACCTAAACAAGTCGTATGCAACGTATACAGTCCCCCCCGCGACAGAAATGCTGACATCGCCTTTAGAGAGAATTTTGTAGTTGACCTCGCTAAGGCGACGGAGGACTCTGTAGGGGTTAAAGTAGCGGCACAGTAACGTTTACGACGGGCCGCGTTGGCGAATCGGGGTCCACACCCAAACTTAATCACCAGGTTGGTAGACAACCTCGCGATGGCGAGCGTTATACCTCTGGGAGTCTGTAGATTGCAGATTCTGTATTCGCTCGCGTGCAAGCTTGCGACCTGCGTCTGCCAGCCGGGTAAATTCCTCCGCGTCAATGCTACTGTCGCATTGTTTAGGGAGGAGCATGGCGTCCAGCATGGTGATTTCCTCCATTTCCTCACGGCCATGGAGCAAACACAAAGGAGTGAATCCAGTAGTTTCCTGAAGAGCGGTGTTGCATGCGAATGTAACGTAATGGAAAACATTGTCCCAGTTTTTTGTGTTCGCTGTCGACATACATGGAAAGCATGTCAGCAATTGCCTTATTTAATCTCTCCGTAAGACCATTGGTCTGAGGATGGTATGCAGTGGCTCGGCGATGAGCTGTTCCACTAAGCGTCATAACGTCTTGCATGATCTGTGCTTTGAAAGCTGCACCACGATCAGTTATGACTACTGCTGGTGCACCATGCCGGATGACGACGTTGTGGGTGAAAAAGTGCGCAACGTCACTGGCAGTGGCTCGCTGAAAGGCTCTAGTTTCGCAGTATTGTGTCAGGTAATCAGTCGCAACTACGATCCAGCGGTTGCCAGCAAAATACTTAGGAAAGGGCCGTGCAAGTCCATGCCGATTTGTTGAAATGGTTGTGTTGGCTGTGTAACCGGCTGGGCGCTGAGGTGGAGCCTTTCGGCGTTGGCAGTCGCGGCAAGTGTTTCACGTAATGCTTGACTTCCTCGGCAAGCTTAGGCCAGTAGTAGCATTGTAGAACTCGGGCCAAGGTACGCGCGAATCCCAAATGGCCTGAAGAAGGCTCATCATGGCAGGCGGACAGAATATCGGCACGTAACGCGGAAGGAACGACAAGGAGGTGTCCAGTCGCTGATGGATAGAAATCCTTTTTATACAGTACATTGCTGCGGAGACAGAACGAAGATGGTGAGCACGTGAATGTCCGTGGAGGATGCAAACTTCGGCCTTCAAGATGGTCGATAAGTTGCCCGAGTTTTAAATAGTCCCTTTGTCGCTGAGCCAAGTCAGATATATTGACAGCGCAAAGGAAACGATCGTCATCATCAGCATTACTTGACACCGTTGCAAGTGGAGCGCACGAAAGGCAGTGAGCATCAGTGTGCCTCCTGCCAGACTTGTAGACGACTGTTACATCAAATTCTTGAAGACAAAGGCTCCACCTGGCAAGACACCGTGAGATTGAGATTTTAGATTGGCTAGCCAACAAAGGGAATTATGGTCCGCAACCACTCTGAACGGACGGCCGTATACATATGGCCGGAACTTAGCCGTCGCTCAGACGGCAGCTAAGCATTCCTTTTCAGTGGTAGAGTAGTTCGTTTTTGCAGAAGTTAAAATGCGGCTAGCGTAAGCAATAGCACGTTCAACGCCATCTTGCCGCTGCACGAGGACCGCACCAAGGCCAATGTTGCTATCATAGGTATGCAATTCAGTGTCAGCGTCTTCATCCAAGTGCACAAGTAAGGACGGCGTCTGGAGGCACCACTGAAGCTCGGAGAAGGCGGCTGTCTGCTCCGGAACCCAGAAAAACTGGATATCCTCTTTTGTCGAACGAGTCAGAGGTTCTGCAATTTTGGACAAATTTTCTGCAAAGCGCTGTAGTATGCGCAGAGGCCCAAGAAGCGGCGAACGTCACGTTTGTTGGCTGGTGGTGGAAACGCGGCGACAGCCATACTCTTTTCTGGGTCTGGCCGGACACCATCGTGACTAACGACGTGGCCGAGGAACTTAAGCTCCTTATAACAGAAATGACATTTCTCAACCCATATCGATTCGGTCACCCTCCCAGGTTACCAACCTTTCATCCCGCCACATGCTTCTCGCCGCCTCTGCACTTTCGTACACAAGAGAATCACCGCCATCGAACACAATCTCCACGACCGAAACATCGAACACCTTCTCGTTGAACTTATCCCCACCAGGAGACGTAAGGAAAGTATTTTTCTCCTTAACGTGTACAGCCATCCCTCTGCCAAAGTTCGAAGCCGTTTTCTCACTCTCTTCAAGAAGGCCCTTAACGTAGCTGGCACCAACCCCCTCGTTATCGGTGGAGGCTTCAATCTCCCCCACACGGTATGGGGATATGGCTACTCGACGACGGCGGCTCAAAACCTCTGGAAAGACTCCCAAGACCTCGGCCTCACTTTCATTACAGACCCCACGTTCCCCACACGCCTCGGTAGCTCCACTTCCCGCGACACGACCCCCGACCTGACATTTACCAAGAACGTCACCAACGCCCAATGGAGCAACACACAACATGATCTCGGTAGTGACCATTGCATCATTGCCATACTTATCCCTCGGATAGCTGCAGTTACTGCCAAACCCCGTGAGTTCACTTGGGTTGACTGGGATGCATTTCGCAAGCATCGATCCGTTGACCAGCACGCGGAACGCATAGCAGACATTGATGCATAGACCCGAAATCTCCACTCCGATACCAATGCAGCCACGCACACCATCACCACCGATGCCCCCGTCGAGCGCATGGACAGTAGACTGGCCCACCTCCTCGCGGCTAAAACATCCATCCTATCCCGCTGGAAAGGGCAACGTCTCAACAGGCGCCTCCGCGCTAAAATAGCCCTCCTTAATAAGGAAATCGAAGCCCATTGCCTCACTCTGAGCCGTCAGCAGTGGACTGAACTGTGCAATACTGCTGACGGACAGATCCATTGTCCCTCTTCTTGGAAGCTTCTCAAACACCTCCTCGATAGTCAAGCCACCCGCTCTTCCCAACAAGATCGCCTCACTAAACTTCTCCATACAGAAAGGAAGAAAAAGGGCCGCGCCCAAGTATTAGACTACCTCACCAACAAGTACCTCCCCCTGGGCCCAGTGCAATCTCACGGCTCCTACACCGGGGCCCCCAACCCCCCACTGGACGAAGACTTTAGTGTCGCTGAGATCCAAGCCGCCCTGCATAAATTAAACAGACGTTCTGCCCCTGGGCCCGATGGGGTCACTAACAAAGCCCTCCGTAATCTGGATGATGCCTCCGTCACCCACCTGACAGATTATATCAATGACTGCTGGCGTAATGGTGCCATTCCGCCGGCCTGGAAAACAGCAAAGGTCATCCTTATTCCGAAACCTGGCAAACCTTCTAGCCTCGATCATCTTCGCCCCATCTCACTAACCTCATGTGTGGGAAAGGTTATGGAGCATGCCTTCCTCACGCGCATTAACACCCATCTGGAAGACACTGCAGCGTATCCTCACTCTGTCATTGGCTTCCGGGCCCACCTGTCGACCCAAGACGTCATGCTACAACTTAAGCACCATATACTAGAAGATAGAACACGTACTACTAAAGCTATACTCGGCCTCGACCTCAAAAAAGCATTTGACAGCATAGCCCATTCCACCATTCTTGACCGCATCTCACGCCTTAATATCGGTGCGCGCGCTTATAATTACGTCAGAGACTTTCTGTCTAATCGCACGGCCTTCCTTTCGGTGGGGGATCTCCGCTCCGACGCCCAGACTTTGGGCAGCGCGGGAACTCCCCAGGGCTCCGTTATCTCCCCAATGCTTTTTAATCTTGTCATGATCGATCTTGCCAAGGAGTTGCAGCAAGTGGATGGTGTCACCCACACCATATACGCTGGCGATATAACCATCTGGGCCCACAAAGGCAGTGACGGCGAAATAGAAACGGCACTACAATCCGCCATTGAAACAGTCGAGACCTATATCCAAGGCACGGGGCTTCGCTGCTCCCCTGCGAAGTCCGAACTCCTTCTCTACAGGCCTACTCTCCGTGGCCGCCGTCCAAAATACTCCACCGCTAAACGCCATTACGAAGACATTGCGCTTCATCTCATAGATGGCAGCCCCATACCCCTCGTCACAAATATCCGTGTGCTCGGCTTGCTCATAGAGGCGAACGGAGCGAATGGCATGGCCCTCGCCAAAATCAAGATGAATACAGCCAACACCATGAGACTTTTGAAGCGGGTCTCCAACCACCATGGGGGTATGAAAGAGGAGAATCTGCTCCGATTAATCCAGTCATTCGTAATTTACCACATCACCTACGTTGCTGCGTATCTAAACTGGTACAAGGCTGAACAAACCAAGATCAACATACTTATACGCGGTGTCTATAAACGAGCCCTCGGCCTCCCCGGTTGCACCAGCACTGACCTCCTCCTTCAACTAGGCGTCCACAACACACTGAACGCGCTCATCGAGGCCCAACGTCGCTCTCAGCTGGAGAGACTCACTCTCACAGCGACGGGTCGCCATATCCTCACCTCGCACGGTATCACCTACCACCATCAACACGGCCATAAGCACCAGATCCCCTCCACCATACGAGCTTGGATTCACGCTGATCCTATCCCCAGAAACATGCACCCCGAATACAACCACGCACGTCGCACAGCACGTGCCACGGTTCTCACCAAATCCCTTACTCGCCACGACGGTGTGAGTTTCGTCGACGCCGCCGCATATCCCCACGGTACCCGCTTTGCAGCCGTCACCACGCGTGAAGGCTCTCTGCACCATGCTATCAGCCTAGTAACCCCACACGCTGAGGAAGCTGAAGAAGTGGCCATCGCGCTAGCCACACTAGACCCAACATGCCATACCATCGTCTCTGACTCCCGCTCCGCCGTTATCAACTATATTAACGGCCGTATTTCACACCAAGCCTTGCGCATCTTGCAACAAGCGCCCCGCTCAACCGACCATCAGGTTACACTCGTCTGGTTCCCGGCTCATGTAGGCACCGTCCACCCGCACCTCCCCAACCTCAACGAGGTTACCCACTCCCTAGCGCGAGGCCTAGTTAATCGCGCGGGAGAAGGGGAGGCTGCCCCCACCGGTAGGGATCGCCTGACACGCTACAATGATCTTGTGAAGTCCTTCTACTTAGAGCGTAGAACCTTCCCCGGCCCACACAACAACCTATCCCGAGCGCAGGCTACAACTTTCCGCCTGCTACAAACCAATACTTACCCCTCGTTACAACTTTATAACAAGATCTACCCAGACATTTACCCCAATCCCACGTGCCATATCTGCAAGACACAGCCAGCCACACTTCCACACATGCTTTGGGACTGTACACACCAGTACCCCGACACTAACCCCACGACCCTCTCATCGAGATGGCACGCTGCCCTGCGTAGCCCCAACCTTGACGACCAACTCTGGGCGACCCAGAAGCCTGCGAGGCGGCGAAGAGGCAACACCTCGACGTCCCCACGTGGGAGGCCTAGGCCCAGCCACCATCTCTTGCTGGTTTCAATAAAGTTTATTCAGTCAGTCAGGTTTTAATGATAGACCTGCAGGGCGGATTGCAAGGAACACGGAATGAAGTCGCTGCAAGTGTTGCTCAGATGTCCGAGAAACAACAACGACGTCGTCTAAGTAGACGAGACTTGATTACCACTTAAGACCTGACAGCACGGTGTCCATCATCCTTTGAAAGGCGACGGGAGCTGAGCATAATCCGAAGGGAAGCACCTTAAATTCGCACAGGCTGTTAAGAGTGAAGGAAGTCTTTTCACGATCACGTTCATCACTTCGATCTGCCTGTATCCGCTTCGTAAATCCATTGAAGAGAAGTATCCGGCATGTCGAAGGCGGTCTAGAGTCATGTATGCGGGGAAGACGGTAGGCATGTTTTTTTCGTCGCCTTGTTCAGTTTGCGGTAATCCACGCAAAACCAGAGTGCCGTCCTTCTTTTTGACAAGTACAACGGGGTAAGCCCACGGGCTGGTTGAGGGTTGAATTACGTCGTCGTCGAGCATTTGCTTTTCTTGACAACGAATCACCTCTTGCTCCTTTTGCGACACCCGTTAGGCGCGCTGACGCACGGGGGCCGTTCGGTCGGGTCTGTTATAGTACGGTGCTTCGCGATGGGGGTCTGTTTGACTTTTGACGAGGATGCAAAACATTCTCTGAACATGCATCGAAGACTACGTATGCGCTCTTTCTATGGGGCTGAGAACTCAGGATTTACGCCGACTGTACTGACCATCGCGGTGTCAATTTTTATGGCTGCAGAAAGCTCAGCAAGCGTGTAACTTATTGCATCGGCAATCCCTTCAAAATGAGCAATGGTAGTTCGCTTTAACAAGTGTTGGTACTCGCCGCTGAAGTGCGTAACTAAAAGCTCAGTCATCCTGCGTTTCAGTTGAATAATGCCACGGGCACAGCAGACCTGTCGGGCCAAGAGCACCGACAGGTTTCTTTGAGCTATGCCGCTACAGTTACGGTCGTAGTCGCTTTTAACAGTTATAAACACACTAGTTCGCGGCGGGAGTGTCGCAGTGTCGGTAACAACATGCAGTACTCTCTTGCGCGTGTCACTATCTTGCAATATGGGGGCGTAGTCGTCGTAAAACGTTATAATCAGCTCCCGAAGATCGCTAACAGCTCTGTGCTCGCGAAGAAAATCCATACCAAGGATGACTTTCCGGGAGCCCTCGAGCAACACGATGAAATAAGCAACGTACCTTCTCGGCTGGCGAAATCAGTTGTTGCTCTTGATTCCTATAAAACTTGCAGAACTTAGAAGTCAGGTCACTTTATTTGCGTAGCCGAGGCAAGGACCATGCCCGCTCGTCTAGTCACCATTACACACGCGCACTACTTTCCGGCTTCTCTGCTCGCGCCATTATCTCGGCATGGCAGTTGCCGCCATCGTTGCAGGCTGCGCGGTAGCGTGTCACCACAGCGGTTCCGGGCTCTTCGGTTTTTTATTTGGCCAGTCGAGAGGGGAAGGGGGACAGTTATTATCTTTGCCAATGTATCCGCCCCATTGTCAGACTAAACACAGCACGCAACAGCCGCATCCCATCAGGGAGGAACTTTGGGCCGATCCTCTCTTGCATGCGTATGCGAACGACGATTAAAATTTGGAGTCGTATATCTCGGAACACTAGACATGCTAGAAGAACTCTTCCAACTGATACTGTGTAGAACGACGACTGCCTCTAATTCTGCAATACAAACGTACCTACTTACTGCAGTAAAAAAAAGATAATTATTCAATTTCAGTTAGTTCGGCTTCTGATAGCGATAATTAGCATCGCCCTTTTTGTCCCGCTGGCCACACAACTTATTTGCACAGGTGGTCTTCGCGTGCCTCCCAGTGCCCAATTTTAAGAAAACCATAAAGCTTAATTTCGAACACCCGGTATATGGTAAACGTACGAAAGATTACTAACGTTTCGGCAGGTGGTCCTGCCTTGAACAGAGTAATCCCTCTGGCGAAGGCAGGACAACTATATATATATATATATATATATATATATATATATATATTGTTACGAGGAGTTGCGGAGGTACGGGGATCGATACCCCGCACCTCCACCACAACTGTTACGAGGAGTTGCGGAGGAATGGTTTTATTTACAGGAGAATTGGACGATGATGGTAGCGTGATCGTAGCGCAGCCCGGCCTCTCAAACTCCTCGTTCTCTTTGTCTTCTCTTCCTTCTCTTCTTGTCCGTGCCTTTCGTATCTGTTACATTATATATATATATATATATATATATATATATATATATATATATATATATATATATATATATATATATATAAGCACGTAGAGAAAATACCAAGGTTTTACTGACGTTCAGCCGGGGACACGCCTTCATTCCTGGGCCGAATCATCAGTGCCATCCTGCTATTTTCCCCACGTGCTTCGAACATTTGTGTATTACGCAGCGAAGTAGGGCGTTTGTGCCTGCTCGTGAGAACACAATGCATACTTCAGAAGCATTATTTAAAGTAGATTTCACTTCAGCGTCTGCCTGTTCATTCCCTATCACGCCACAGTGCGCAGGTATTGTCAGGATTGGAGGCTCTATCCAATCGGTCGTGATCCGTTGTCAAGACTGGAGTCCGGCATGAATTAGAAGGCAGCTGGCCCATGCCGTCGTCCAACTTATCCACGCTGAAGATGTTGATGAAGGGAAGGACTGCTTCTCATCGAGGACGAGGAATACTGGTTTATTTACAGTATTTACATACAGTTCATGAGTCTATCATGACTGCGAGAGAAAGTACGTCAGTCTAACACGACTGCTTGAGAGAGTGTCTCAGTCCAACATGACTGCTTAAGAAAGTGCCGAGCATCCCCACAACAGCGGCTTATAAGCACTTGGTCCCCCTTGATTCTAAGGGGACGGAAACATTCATCCAGTCATTGTAAGCACACCGCCTCACCCCGGGACGGCTTACACACACACACACACACACACACACACACACACACACACACACACACACACACACACACACACACACACACACACACACACACACACACACACACACACACACACACACACACACAGGTGCACGGTCCGGAGCCGACGTCAGAGGGGCTTCGTAGAACTCGAAGCCGACCCGCGCAGTGCGCCCGGGTAGCCATTGTCTTGCGTCTTGGTCGGCGCGCGGGAACGGGTGTCCGACGACGTTCCCGCGGCAACTCCCCCACTCATAGCAGATCAGGTCCGCGTTGGTGGGTTCGGTAACAATAGTTGGCCGGCCGAACTCATTCAGTCACAACGGCGACGAGTCTAGAGCGTAACGCCAAGGAAAGTTACTGCCCCTGTCGAAACTGGCCGGCAAAACTTGCACTGCAGCTGGCCGTTCTTAACAGTATCCACTGAAAGGTGACATTGTGGCCTTTTCAATTTGCATGGTCGATATGCTCCGTGATTTCTAGAGCTATTGAATAATACAGGCTCCGTCTGAGGATGCAGTGAACGGTTCGCAGAGCTGGCTTAGAATCGCAGAATATCGTCCATACAGGAGGAGGCTCCTCGCAGATAAATCGAAGTGCCTCCCGGATTGCAACAAGTTCTGCGGCAGTTGATGTTGACCTATGGTCTAGTTTAAACCCCCGAGCGCTGATCATATGTGCGATGACGAAGGTTGCAGTGGAGGCATACGATGTGACAGAATGATCTTTATACACGTGAACAGTATCTCCGTACTCCTGCACAAATGTGAAACAGGGTACGTCGCTTGAGTCCAATAGATGGAACGGATGGCTTTTCGTAATTCCAGCGGTCTTCAGCGCAAAGAAAGGTTTAGGCAGGACCCACAAATGCGTTCTCGGAATACAGGCGAGAGAATATTCTTACTGCACGATACACTCCTTGAAAATTTGCGCCCTGGGTGGGCGGCAGGCAGCGATGACAAAGGATGGTGTCTGTCTCGGGTCAACACGCAAAGGTACACCCGAAGAGGCTCGCAGAACAAGTATGCACCAATTGGACAAGCACGAGCTTCCGCTATTCCATTGACTGCCGTGCACTGTGGTAGGCCCAAACATGTGCGCAATGCTTGAGCTTGAATGCTTTCCAGCCTGCGTAACAGCTAAGTCCCATGCTTGAGAGTACTGTTACGATCGGCCTGCAGGGGTACTGATCTGCAAACCTTTCCCAGCCCGCTGCAGCTGTTTCGATCGACCTGCGGTGGTGGCGTTTCTCGGAGAAGCGACCTTCGAACGCTTCCCGGCCACTGCGACGAGTGGCTTTGGAGAGCCAACAATGCGCGTCTTCGGAGAACTGGCGACGCCAGCAAAGTTAACCGACCATGCACCCCCTTCGGAGAACTGGCGACCACAGCAAAGTTAATCAACCATGCGCCTTCTGCGGACAGCCCACGGCGGCAGCAAGTCTAGCCACGTTCGGCGGACCGAGTAGTGTTAGTTGATTCGCTGTCGCCCTCACGGTCTACTTGGAGCAAAAGAACTCCTGGAAAAGGGTGTTTTGCGGTACGTTTTCGCGGGCCCCAGAATTCGTCACAGTCTGCTTACAGTAGCCGCGGCTACCTAAGAAGTCAACTCTGGAATAAAGAGGCGCCGGCTGGGGTCAAGCGTTACAATCTGTCTACGAGGATCCACTCTATTCGGTGTGTTCTGGGAATCCAAAGTGCAGATGTGAGTGTGTGAAACCTCCCCCTCAAAGGCGGGTCGACTACGCCTCCAACGTGTGTGGACGGTCCGAATGGACGAAGGTTGGACGGCAGTTTTCCCTCACCTAGGGATCTAGGGAGGACAAAGGGTTTTTAAGCAGCAGTTTTCGACTGCTCGGGGTGTGCTCGTGTGCTTCGTCTATCGTGCTCCATTTGGGAATCATGCTTGACTGTTGAAGTGTATCTCCTGTCGTAATGTAAACATTGTACATAAATCCCGTACTCCTAGTTCTCGATGAGAGCGAGTTCCACCCTACAGCCACGTCCCAAGCGTGGGTGAGTTGAACGATGCATGGGCCAGCTACCACTTATTTCATGCCCGACCACAACCCGTAAAACAGATTGCTAGCGGTGGGATTGTCCTCTAACTCTTACAGTACCGACATACTGTACCGTATATAATCTATGAATAGTGCTTGGTACAATTGGAGTAATGATGACTTGGTGGGGTCCCATCTTGTTGCTGCAATTACACGAAGGACGTGAACGAAATTCCTCAGCTTTGACTTCAGTGCGACGACGTGTCTTGGCCAAGATGGTCTCCGGTTTATGACTACGTCAAAGAATCTGTGGTGTGTTACTGCAGGTATCGCTGTTCCGTTGACGATTATGGGATACCCGGTTATTCGTTTACGCGTGAATGCAATCACGGAATTTTTATTATGAGCTGGAGGCTCTGAACCCCGCAGAAACTTAGATGTGATTCTCATTGCACGCTGAATACTAGCATTCACTTGGGTACGGGTGGCTCCAGATGCCCATATGCATATGTCGTCCGCATATGCGCTAATCTTCGCCGTGTTAAGAAGTTCAGATGCAAGGCCAATCAATGTGACATTGAAGAGAGTTGGACAGAGAACTCTCCCTTGTGCAGCAACTCGGTGGATATTGTACTGGCCGGTGTCGCCATCACTCGTGGACATATAGAAGGTGCGGGCACTGAGATAACCAACAATGTATCCATATAGTCGGCTACCGATGTCTAAATCTTCAAGCGCATCAAGGATTGCACAGTGGAGCACACTGAATTTGAATTGTGCAGTTTAAAGTTCAAAAACCACGATTTGATCATGAGGCACGCCGTAGTGGGGGACTCCGAATTAATTTTGTCCACCAGGGGATCATTAACGGACCCCCAATGCACGAGACACGGGCGTTTTTTCCATTTCGCTCCCATCCAAATGCGGCAGCCGCGTGCGGGATTCGATCCCGCAACCTTGTGCTTAGCAGCGCAATACTGGAGTACATCGTCGTACGCACCTTAATATCCAGGAAAAGAACTCCAACACACAGGCAACAACCTTAAATCACTTCTTGCAATGGCTCATACCCCCTTAAGGCGGCGTCTAGACGAGTGGTACAGAAATGATCAGAATCAGCAATAGTTCATACCCCCGTAAGCAAGCAAAAATGGAATGGCTCATACATTCATTGAAATCACCTAACAGCACACAGAACAAAATATGTTTCAATAAAGAACAAGCTTAGAACAAGCATCCGAACCATCAATAAAGCATTGCATAGCTACCGGAAGTACGCTACGGCCGAGGATGCTCGCCAAGCGAGAAATGAGGTGTGACGTGCGAAGCGGCGGGGGCAAGGTGTTCGACCGCGAGTGCTGCTTTCCCTGCTGAGAGGATGCAGCGTAAAGTAAAAGGGAAACGTCGTTGGCGCGACTCTGACCCCTGTTGGGATTCGGGTAGCGTAGCCCACCGCTGTCAACCAGTTGTTGCGACTCGGCGCTCGAGTGACTATTACTGTTCCGTGGCTGATGATGTGCCAGATGTCGGGTGATCGAGAGGTCTGGGACGACGTCCGAAAGATAAGGAAAGGGTTTATCTACAAATTTACACGATGATGGTTTACATGTACGAGCACGAATACGAGCAGCATTATGAGCATGAGCACGCGTACGAGTATGAGCACCCGTATGAGTCGGAGTACAAGCAGGAGCACACCCCCACAACATCCAAGATCCACTTTTTAAGCACTTCTTCCCATTTCTCTCAACGGGGAAATTCACTGTTCTACTTCTCGGCCAAACACAAGTGTCGAATCGTTCGCAAAATCTCACCCATGATGTCGCCCGGTTTCGCCGGACTCCGCCTCCAATGTTGCGCGATTGCTCCCGCATACGAGGCAACGATGTGGCAAACTGGGAACATGAGGTCAGCATCGTTCCCACGGATGTCCTTGATGTTGACCCCTTTCATCAATTAGTGGGCCATTCGTGACGGCCCGCTTGTCAGGGTCAGGTTCCGGTAGAGTGGTCTTGGCGGTAATCATTGCTTCCACGAAGGGCGGCAGCTGTTGTAGCCTCGAAATGAGCTCCTTCGTTTGCTTGTCACAGTCTATGTCGGGTCCAGTCTAGTCCAGGCGGGCGCTCGCCTCGCCTGTAAGCTCTGGTGAAACTGATTTAGTCGCCAGCTCCCTGGCGTTGTGGAGTCGGGGGTCCGTGCGGCCAACGAAGGTTCCATTGATGGTGCTGTGCCAGGTGCTGGGAGAAAGAAAGGTTCCGAGTGACGTTCAAGAGATGAGAAAATGGATTATATTAAAAAAGGTACATCATTCAGTTTTACAAACACGGCTCCAACTACCGGAGCACAGTACATGCTAGAGTTTTTGCATTCCTGAGCGTCTCTCTCACACACCCGTCTGGATCCGCTTTTTATGTCATTTCTTTTCCCTCTTTTCCTCGTCGAGGGAATACACTAGCCAATGACAAATGCCGAATCTTTCACGACCTCCCGTCTCTATTGTCCCACCGTTGCCCAATCTCAACGTCCCACCGTTGCTCGCTCTCAACGACCCCCAGTTTCCCAATCTCAACGTCCCACCTTGTCCAATCTCAACGTCACACCATTGCCCAATACGAAGAACCACGTGGCGAACTGTGAACCCGCTGTTGACGTCCTTTCCCCTTGATTCCTTAACAATGACCCTGTCATAAAGTAGTGGCTTCTTCTGTCAGGGTCGGGAGACTGGCCTTCGCGGTAGTCCGAAGGCGACGTTGTTGTCTAGAAGTGCATGATGACGCATGAACAGCACCCGTGACAGCTGCATGTCTGCCGGAGAAGCATCCTTTGCACCGAGGGATCGCCAGGCACAACAACGCTCCGAATCAGTGACCTCTTCGTGACGGTCAGGAGGGGCAACATTACTGTCTTGAAGCGAGCTGCCTCGAGTGAACGATGAGGCGCGATCAGCACACGTGACAGCCACATGTCTGCCGGTGAAGTATCTTTTGTTCCGAGGGATCGCCAGGCACAACACTTGTTCTGAGAAAACGAAGATGCAGCGTGAAGGGCCTTTCATAGCTGCACGCTCGCCCGTGAAGCATTAATCGTTGAGAAGGGATGCCGGGTATAACAATGCTAAACGCCAATCGTAACACCCCGCTATACGAGCACGCGAAGCCGCAGCTAAGCGTCGAAAACGAGCCGAAAAAGCCGAACTGCGAAAGCAGCAACGCGACGATGTGAGACGGCAACGTCGAGAGGAGGCCGAAGCTAGCAGACAACGGCTTGCCACACGTGTACTTCACAATGCGGCTCTTTATTTCTTGCAAGAAGTCTGAGCCCTCCAATCGTATAACTAATTGCATTACCAAATGTGCAAAACACTTTAGCCTTCCCATGTTACAAGAGTGTAACATGCTGCCGAACTTATCTTGTTTTAGCGCAACTCAGTTTGAGTATGAAGAAAAAGCGACAGGCTGGTGACAGGAGGAGCGCTAAATTCCAACTGGTTTTATTCCACGACCCTATTGCGCATTATATGACCCGCTCATAGCACACATGCCAGAACAATCGAATCAAGAAGCGTACAAGAAACACACGACTGCAGTTAACTGAACACGTGCCGTCTAGGAAAGTCAAGTTCCTTGCCTGATAAAGATAAGGAGGGTGTGCTCACGCACACCTTAGCGCATCTTGAAATGGCATCAGCCTCAAATCTAGCGGCAGTTGATTGTGACTGCGTCCCATGATGACGCAACTGTCAAATACTGGTTTGCATCCACAAGTCTTGCAATGCAACGAATAGGAGACCGGAGGATCTACTTATTTTCGTGAGGCAGGTGTCCAAGTTCGCATTGGAAGAAGCAGTTCCACGCATTGTTACTGAGGATGTCGACGTAGTAGCCCGCTCTAAGGCAGTACGCCCTAAGATCTCGGTCAGACTCATTGCTGAGTGTTTGAGGGCTAAATCTCTCTGTATTGTGCCGGCTGATAAGGAAGCGGGTTTTGTGTGCTTTCAACAGGTGTGTTTTGTGCCAACGCCAGGGAGGCAGTTGCTACAGTCTTCAAGCGCCATGACGGAATGTCACTGAGCAAGGTAAAAACCTCAGCTATTAAGCTTTGCAAGAAACTCAGTCTTGAGAAACTAAGGAAAAACATCGAGAACAGTAAAAGGGACCACCTGATGGTTCTGTTCAGTGGGAGAACTCATAAGATTAACGTTCCCCTAACAGTGATCAGAGAATGACTCCTGGCAGAAGCCAGTAGCCCTTTTTCTACAAGCCAGGCTGAAGCGTTTGTCAATCAGTGACCCCCTTCCTAATAAGGAACTCTGAGCAGGTAATCGATTTCTTCAAAACTAATTCCGATAAGAGTCACCAAACCTTTTCTTAGACATAAAAGATATTTGTTACTTCATTCCCCGAAAAGACCTGTAACTATAGTTGCGGAACAGCCTATTGACGAATGTGGTCCCACAAGGTACCTGAATGATGTTTTGATGTCTAGTGGCCATTTTCTAGAGCTTTTAAACTTTTACCTCGTGTCAACTTTTATCAGCTGGGACGATGCTACTTACCTACAGAGAAATGGAATATGCATGGGCTCTTCCATTGCTCCCATACTCAGCGATCTGTTTCTATTTAGTCTCGGCGTAAACCTCTCTGACAAGCTCAAGCAGACCATAGTGTTAAGAGCCTTCCGATATGTTGATCATTTTTTTGTTGTTGATTGCTCTGCGGTTGAAGTGGAAGGTCAGGTTGCCACAATTCTGCCAACCATTAAGGACAGTCTGACTCCCTTTGAAATCACCTATGAAATCCCACAAGGTACCACCCGGTTTCTCGACCTTCGTCTGTCCTGTTCAGTAGGCTGCTGGAGCTGTGAACCGCGCTCTAGTAAGCATCTCCTACCGTACAATTCAGCGCATTCCAAACTTTACCCAAACTGATAAAAAGAGGGATAGCCAAAATTTGCTTTAAAAATGTCCTGAAAAAATCGTGTCATCATCCTATGTTCGCTAGTTTTCAAGGGCAAAGCAAGCACAGCAATTCACATCTGTGTGAGCCACGACTGGACAAGATACGGATTCTTGGAAAAAACAGGGATACTACGGCACGTGAATTGTTAGAGCCGTTTCACATTAAAGAGTGAGGTTCGTATTAGCGACACATCAGTTTTACTTTTACATGCAGAAAGGTTTTTTTGGTAGCCGGCTGTGATTAGGGTTTTGCGCGATTGAAATCCGCCGTGGTTGCTCAGTGGCTATGGTGTTGGGCTGCTGAGCACGAGGTCGCGGGATTGAATCCCGGCCAGGGCGGCCTCATTTCGATGGGGGCGAAATGCGAAAACACCCGTGTACTTAGATTTAGGTGCACGTTAAAGAACCCCAGGTGTTCGAAATTTCCGGACTCCCCCTCTACAGCGTGCCTCATAATCAGAAAGTGGTTTTGGCACGTAAAACCCCATAATCAATTTTTTTATTTTTTTCCCGCAACTGAAGCTGTTCTGTGTGTTGCGCATTCGCTTGCGTGTAGATATTGGATGTTATACAATATAGAATAAACAGTCGAAAGTTGGCGCTTCCCTTGTTTCCCTTCGTCCTTCCTTGTTTGCGCTAAGCGATCATATTTATGGTCTACTCAGCAATATGAACCGATTTGCCCAGCAACATATCATCATCAGCCTGGCTACGCCCACTGCAGTGCAAAGGCCTCTCCCATACTTCTCCAACTACCCCGGTCATGTGATAATTGTGGCCATGTTGTCCCTGCAAACTTCTTAATCTCAACCGCCCACCTAACTTTCTACAGCCCCCTGCTACGCTTCCCTTCTCTTGGAATCCAGTCTGTAAGCCTTAATGACCATCGGTTATCTTCCCTCCTCATTACACGTCCTGCCCATTCCCCCCATTTCTTTTTTTTGATTTCAACTAAGATGTCAGTAACTCGCGTTTGTTCCCTCACCCAATCTGCTCTTTTCTTATCCCTTCACGTTACACCCACCATTCTTCGTTCCATATACTTCCATATAGCAACATATACTTCTGTCCAAAGCACGCTATTTGATGCCAGTGCAGGTGTCTGTGGCAGACTGCTTGGTTAAAGGGTTAAAGATTGTCGGAAGCGCAAACGACAGCAGAGCGATGCAGCGACTGCTGGTAGCAAAACAAGTGTGTTGCCATATATTCACAATGTTTCCCATCATTTGAGAGCTTGCACAAAGAGTGAACATCCGAGTCGTTTTATCTGCTCCTGATAAGCTGGGCAGGCTTTGCAAACTTACTAACCCTAAGCACACGCAACCAGTATGTGGCAAAAGATATACGAACAGGTATGCTGATTGTACTGAAGTAGTGGTATACAAGTTTCCCTTGTACAAAATTTTGACATTGGACAGACCGGAAGGTATGTCAATGAGCGCTTGCGCGAGCATGGTTACAATGTAAAGAACAAAATTTCATCAAGCGGGTTCCTTGCCATGCATTGCAATACTTGTGGATGCAACCCGTAATTGACAGGTGTGTCATCATAGGACGCAGTCACAATCAATTGACGCGTGAGATATTGAGGCTGATGGCATTTGAAGATGCGTTAAGGTGTGCGTGAGTACACCCTCCTTATCTTTATCAGGCAAGGAACTTGACTTTCTTCGACGGCACTTGTTCAGTGAACTGCAGTCGTGTGCTTCTTGTACGATTGATTCGTTTGTTTTGCCATGTGTGCTATGAGCGGGTCATATAATGCGCAATAGGCTCATGGAATAAAACCAGTTGGAAGTTAGCGCTTATTCTATCACCAGTCTGTCACTTTTCCTTCATACTGAAACTAAGTGTGCTAAAGCAAGACAAGAATATGACGCACGAACTGGCTCATCAGCAATACTTGTGAGCTTCAACTAACTGGCGGCGACTTCTTTCCTGTTCAACAGTGGAAACCAAGTCGACAACGCCATCAATGGAAGAACGGCCTCTTCTTAATCCATTCATAAAATCAGTAAAGCAATTGTTGCTCTCTATGGCGCTCTTTGACCATACCTGGCCCTTGCGCCGTAAAACACCACACATCATCAATTGTTGCTCTCTAGGAACCACTCCATCCTTGACGGGACGATTCTTCCAATACTTTGTCAACGCAACTGGCTAAGGCGATCGGCCTGCAGCAGGAAAGCTCGCTGCACTTGCCCGATTTAAGCAGCACTACAATGCGACTGCATTTTCAATTTTCTGGAACATTTCCTGACTCTCACGTGATATTATAAAATCATAAAAGGGCATGCCGCGCTTCTGTGCCAAGATGGCAGAGTGCAGCGTACGTGATTCCGTCAGGTCCTGGTGCAGATGAGCGTCGGGAAACAGAAATTGCAGCGTTAAGCTTTTGCATTGTAAAAAGTATTTCGAGTCGCTCATGAGGTGACGGGGGAGCGATTGTGACAAGAGAAGAGCTCACTGCACTAGACTTGTCCACAATAAGTTTAGAGTAGTCGTGAACAGAGTTCCGTGCGTGTGGAAGGGTCCCTAACCATCTTATTAAGAATAACGATTTCATTTTGATGTTTGGACTTTCTTCTGACATTGCGTTGTGGGCACCAGAGCAATTTGGACGCATTGCAGTAACGTTGCGGTTGCTGTCTCCATGAGGTCCACCACATCATTTGCATGTTACTGCACCTTTGCAAACTGCACTGACATGCCAAAATTTCATACACTTACGACATTGTAAAGCCTCGGCACGTAAGCACGTACCGAACGCCTCACATATGCAACCTTGACGTGTGTTGGCAAAGTTTTCGACTGAAACACCAGTTTCACACATCGGGACCGTTCAAAGCGGCGAAAGCCGAGCACAGGAGCCGACGATGACAGTGCTTTCGCGACATCAGTGTCTGTAATCTCAATTCTTCGTAGATGACGCCTGTTGTCTCTTCCTTATAGTATGTAGAGAATGTGCGAACAGGGATGCTTCCCAACTGAGTGATTTCTTTCAGCGTTTCCAGTGTGGTATTTGTATTGACTTCCACCTAAACGATGTTTTTCAACTTAACCAGGGGCAGTTTGTTTTCGAAATATTCCGACAGGCTCTGCCTATTCAGCGAGTTGGGGTTGTCTGTTGTTGTCGTTGGTACGTATGCGACAGTGTATGACTGCTTGCTGCTCGTCTTTTTTGGCGCCGGACGAAAAACCTTTCGCTTCAGAAGGCGGCTTGGCACCAAGGTGAAACCACTGCCCGAGACCATATCTTCTGTGTAGGAGCCATCAGATGTCTCAATCGGGACCACGCTGGGGTCGAAGCGGTCACTCACGTCGGAGGCATAACGAAGTGGTCGTTCAGGACCCAACTGCTGGGCGGGCTTTCGTTCCCTCACTGCAGAGGACGACGTCCCCCAGTGATCTTGACCCTGATTGCAGAAATCACGGAAAATAGAATAGAAAACACAGAGCTTGAAGCAGCGAATCCAAAGTGCTGGCGCCGTATTTATAGCGCTGAAGTCAACGCAGTGTTGCGTCGCGACTGTACTGCCGGCTTCCCCGCCTGATACTGGGCTCCCACGTGACTTTGCTCGGCGAATGGTGGAGTAAGCCGTGCGTGGAAAAAAGACGCCAGATCTTTCCAGCAATAAATGTCAATGCTACCTAGGTACTGCTCCACAAAACAAGAACCGCCAAAATAATATCGGCACAAAACTATTAGTCAATGCGGCACACCTGTAAATCTTGTTCCGTGATCCTACCAGTGATGATGGAACAAATGGAGAGGGGAGGAGGAAGGGCGGGGAGGGGATGAAGAGGAATCAACCGCATCATACTATTTCCATCCCGGCGTTTCACAGGTGAGAAGGCCATGCTGACCGCTGTATTGCTATTAAATTTGTATTCGCAAGTGCCGCAATTTTTCGAGCTTTTCTGCAAGACCACGCCGAACGGCCGCTAGGCCTGACCAGCTCGGCCTACTCCTCCGGCGAAACTGCTGCGGAGGGGACTCTCCCCCCTTGCGGCCGTGCTTTTCCTACAATATGTCAATGCAAGCTGAAGTCGAAGGGGGGAGGGACATTACCCCGAAGTGTGCCTTGAGTCCGGATGGACCACGGCCATTTCAAAGCGCGAGCAACACGGTGAGCTCGTGCAAGACGGGTACGCAAGTTCGGCATAACGTGGAGGCGTTTCCAGTGGAGGCCGCACCCTCGTCGGCATGAAGCGTCTCGCCACCGCATCGAGACTCCACCTTCTACCGAAGGAGGACTATAGAATCATCGTTACACCTCGAGGTGGCCTGAACGTCAAAAATGTTAGCCAAATCAAAGTGGCCCAAGCCTTGGCGGTGGCAGCACAACTCAGCCCGGCCGAGATTGTTGACGTCATTGTGTGTCCCAACCCTATGCAGAACATTTTCATCGTGAGGACTCCGGCTGAAAAGGACGCCGGAGCATATTCTAGAATCGAAGCAATCATAGTCGGGATAGCAAGCTGAGGTCAGCTCCTACTTGGCCGCAACGGACAACACGTGTAAGGGGGTCGTCAGAGGCGTCGACCTGGACTTTAATCAAGACAAGCTCAGCAGCATGATTGTTCAACCGAGAAAACCAAGAGCACTGGAGGTCAAGCGCATAAAGACAACTACAACGGTCGCAATTCTCTTCGACGGCCTGAAGGTGCCCAACTACGTCATGTGTGGGCCAAGTATGTACGGTGTACGCTTTACCGTCGACAAACGGATGCATGCTACGCATGCGGAAGGTTAGGCCACCGGGCCGACGTCTGCCCGGCGCACGAGGACGTGATTTGCAGAAGTTGCGGAAAGCCATCCCCGAGTGCGACCTGTGTGGAGGGCTTCACCCTACAGTGGACAAGCTGTGCAAGCAGCGATTGCAAGTACCGTATGTGGTTCGCAGAAGACGCGAACGTCAGCCCGCCAAACCACCTGCGCCAACCGGTGCCAACCAGGTGCGGAGCCGCAGCAGATCCATGACGAGAGCGCCACGCTCTTCGTCCAGGAGCGGGTACTCCCGCTCCAGGGAGCGCTCGCGATCCAAGGGACCACCTGCCGTTCGACTACAAGCACCGCCCGCTGGTGAGAATCGCTGGGCCAACTGTATCAAGGGAACGCCATCCACGTTAATGAGGGAAGTATCCCCACTGCCAGAGCATGGCGCGGCTAGGATCGCACAACTCGAGCGCGAAATCGCTTTGCTAAGGAGCGCCCTTGAGCGTCTTAAAGCAGAAGTAGACGAACTAAAATTAGCGACCACGTCGCCGCACTCGCAGTCAGCTTCCCCACCGAGGACGGTAGACACGCCCATTGAGATCCCGTCGGAGACGCCTGTAGCCGGGCGCCCCGCTAAGAAGAGAGCCCTGTCAAAATCCTTACGAGATGAGGGACTGAAAGAGCTCAAATCTGAGTTTAAGGAATTTAAGACCGACATGAGAGAGTTTCAGACCGAATTGAGGAATACGCTCAAGTGCCTTGGCGAGGCGTTCTCCGCTCTGAGCGTGAGGGTCGGAGCGCTCAAATCCGCGGTCGGTATTGGGTCGTCGGGTTCGGCGGTTTGAGATCCGGAGCAGGAGAAAATCCACTGAAATTATGAATCATGGAGGGTCGACCTAGTAACATCGTAATTTGGCATGGAACTGTAGTGGATCCCAGCGTAAGAAAGCGGTCCTTCATCAATTCATTAGATCTCGTCCTAACAATTAAGCTGCACATTATTCTACCCCAAGAAACGTTGACAGGCTCATTCACCCTATCGGGCTATACTGTCTTTTCGGACAAGATAAAAGGGGCCTCTGCACCCTAGTTTCGAAGTTCACCGCCATAGTTCACGATCTTTCTTCGAACAACCATAAAACAGAACACTTGTTAATCGAAGTCATACCAAGTGGACAGCTTAGGAACAGCCTCTTCATCTTCAAGATCTGCAGTACTCCTAGGGACATGAGACAACGCTTCACGTCGCTCATAACCAAGGCAGTCGGGAATGCAGGCCGGGCCCCACTCATGATTGCCAACGACATTAATGCCCTGCATCAGGAGTGGCGATATCACCACACTAACGCAAAGGGTAGAGATCTATGACAGGCGCTTCGGACCACAACCTCCGTCTAATCACTGATCCCTCCTTCCCTACCAGAATTGGCAATTCATTTCCAGAGGCACCACTACAGACCTCGCCTTTGTGGCCAGCTCGGGGTCGGTAACCTGGCACAACCTTAACGAAAGTCTTGGTAGTGATCAGTACATTCTCGCCACCTCAATGGAAATACAGAGCAGGCCTCTCAAGGGAATTCAAATTCACGGATTGGAACATTTCCCAAAAATCAGGGAGCAGGATGCTGAGGACCGCTAGTCACCGGAATCTTTCGACCACTGGATAGCACAACTCAACAAGCTTGTGGCTGTGGCCACCAAGTCCCTAGTTACTGATCTTAAGGTCGACAGGATGGACAGCCGTCTAGCGCACTTGCTCTAAGCTAAAAACACCCTTCTAGTTAAATGTAAAGGACAAAAGCGCTACCGTAGGCTCCGCAAAGATTGCTGAGCTGAACAACGAGATTGAGGAACATTGTCACAGGTTCTCTAGGCAACAGTGGGACGAGTTTGTAGCTCGGTTGATGGCCAGATGCGCACGGGGGCAAGTGGAACTTGCTCAAGCACCTGCTCAAAGAATCAAACACGAAATCCAACCAGAATGGGTTGGATTTCTGATTTCGATTCGATCCGCGTACTAGCACGGATCGACAAAATTCTCCTTGTGGCCAAACAGGAAGACTCGGACCAAGAAATACTCGAAATACTCGCGCAAAAATATCTGCCGGTTGATCTCTCATGCGACGCCGACTATCCACCTTACGAGGGTTCGCACGCGGAGCCTCTAGACGAACCTTTCAGCGCGGCTGAAGTGAGGGAGGCCCTCATGGGACTGAATGGGCGCTCGGCCCCGGATGGGATCTCTAAGAGGCTCCTTCGTAATCTGGACGATGCTCCCATACAAACTCTCACGGACGAGATTAACAGGGTGTGGGAACAGGGCGCCGTCCCGGAATTGTGAATACTGGCGTCAGTCATCCTTATCCCGATACTGGGACGCCCCCCGGGTCTGTTTAATCTCAGGCTCATATCGCTTACGTGCTGTATAGGCAAAGTGGTCGAACGCGTCATTAACACCTGCATTTCTAAACACATTGAAGAACACGGTCTCTTTCCACACATGATTGGCATCAGACCGGCACTTTCGACCCAGGACACCATGAAGTTGATCAAACATCAGATTATCGACGTTCAGACGAGAGATGCCAGGCCAGTCCTGGGACTTGACCTGGAGAAAGCCTTTGACAATCTTTCGCACATGCATATTCTCAAATTCATCTCTAGTTTTGGCTTGGGGCATCGATTCCATGCATAATCAGCTCCTTCCTCAGAACAGAAGGGCCACAATAGCAGATCTCGAATCAGAACCCCTCGTACTTGGCTCCAAAGGTACTCCACAAGGTTCGGTGGTCTCACCACTTTTATTCAACATTGCTCTCTGTGGGCTTTCCAAGAAGCTCTCGCAAGTCGAGAGCATACACCATACCCTTTACGCCGACATCACCGTCTGGTGTACGGGCGGCAGCGAGGGTAGATGAGGCACTCCAACAGGCTGTGGATTACACCGAGGCTTTCCTTAGTGGAACCGGACTCCGATTCTCTCCGAGCAAGTCAGAACTTTTGTTGTACGGACCCAAGAGAAGGGGTGGCAAACCTCTCAGACGTCAATATAAAGCATCGCACCAGCTCTGATCATCTCATCCCTATGGTAGAGGTCATCAGAGTTCTAGGCATGCTTATAGAGGCTACTGGTATTAATGGGCAGACTATCAACAAGATCACAGCTAAAACTGAAAGCATGGTTCGGCTTATCGCTAGAGCCTCCAACTCGTGCCTCCAGTTATGAAAAGACTACGCTCAATCTCCTGATCCGCAAGAGCCTCAAGAGAGTGCTAGGGGTCCCTTCGCATACTAGCACGGACCGGCTCATGCAACTGGGTATTCAGAACACGTTGGAATAGATAATCGTGGCACAGCATACGGCTCAGATGGCCAGACTCTCCTCCTCGGCCACGGCCAGGAGTATCCTGGCCGTCGTACGGTGTAGTCGAGCTCTACAAGAGGAACGCAAACATCTCAATAAGGAGCAAAGGGTTTACATTACGGTCTCTCCTTTTCTCCGCAGCCTGCACCCACAGCACAATGCGGGGAGGCGGAGGGCCAAGGGTGAAGCCCTGCTCAAAGGCGTTCGTGTAAACTCGGAGTCTGCATGCTTCGTAGATGTGGCACAGTACAGTCGTTCGGCCAACTTCTCGACCGTTACGGTTGATCACACAGGTTCTTTTCTCCCCTCCGCTTCTATAAGGAACGCCACTCCTGCTAAGGCTGAGCAGGTAGCTATCACCCTCGCTCTCCTTGACGATTCTAAGCAACATATCTACACAGACTCACGAGCAGCGGTCAGGGCCTTTGCGTCCGGATCGGTATCAGCTGAAGTAACTCGCATTATAGGTGATAGCGATATTTCTCCTCACACCTCGGATCACGTCTGGCCTCCATGGCCAACCTGAACGAGATCGCCCGCATCTAAGCGCGCGAACTAACTCGCCGCGCTGGGCAGCCTGAGGGATCTTCGGACTCCAATCTAGCGGTCTCTGGGACGTTCTCCTCACTTTTAATGAGACCATCAAACATTATCAGTTGGGCAGGAGGGTCTTCCCCCTTGCTCATGAGAAACTCTCTAGAGCACAGGCATCTCCCTCCGCATGCTTCATACCAGGTCGATACCCTAGTCTTTATTCCTACAGCCATTTCATCGGAGGCCTTGATCCAACATGCCCAGATTGTGGCGCCGCTTCTACGTTAGATCATATGCTCTGGCAGTGTCCCTCATTACAGCGTCCTCAACGCACGACCGAAGAGGAATGGAGCACCATGCTCAGGAGCTCGAACCTTATACATCAACTCAGGGCCGTCCAGAGGGCCCACGAGGCGGCGGTGTTCCGGTTGGCTTGTAGCACCTCGTGCAAAAAAGATGCTCGACAACCATGCCTCATCGAAACGAAGGGTGAATTCCCAATTTGTTGTGGTTGTCTCGAGGAGTTTCCGGTCTGGCTGGCATCCCGCAGTGCTTACAGGCCCCTTTGTGTGTGTGCGACTTTAGAGGAACCCTTTCCTCGAACTGTCAAATTCTACAGGAGAGAGCGCATCAGCCACCCTTTCCGCGAACCAACGTCGCCTAGAAGAAAGGAAAAGCGTCTACTATCCCAGACCTGCGGGTTGCCCCTGCGGAGGCGGGCTCGTGAAAGATCGCCGGATGAGTGGGTGCCGTCGCCAAGCACCGTGGAACTCAGTGCATAACACGTGATGTTGACGTGCGCAAGATCCCGCCTACGAATTTAGTGGGCCTATTTAAAGGGCCCCGCAATGGAATTTTTTTAAAACTTTATTCTCTTCTCCTATTTCACCAACCATTGAATAAACCGTGCAAGTTTTGCACTAAAAATCGTCTCGCCCTTGCCTGGTCGACATGGTCCACCGGATGCCTGCTGCCCGCCGACAACGCCACGCTACCCAATAGTAACGTCGGTCGAGCTTCGATAAACAGGCGTCGCAATAACTCGGCAAGCGGTGAGGTACGCTACCCTGGAGAACGCAACAGCGGTGAGGCTCGGCCTACCCGTCCCGACGTGAGAGCGGCCTGCTGCTCTACCGCCTTGAGCGGTAGCGTACCCCAGGACCTAGTTAAAGTTCTCTGTCGGTCGGTCTGTCGCAATCGCTCTGGACAATACCGTGGATTTAGGGGTTCACGCCCTTGGTACTGCAGTTCTAGCACCAGGTAAGCACGGCCTGCCACGCAGTACCGTTAATAGAAGTCATGGTTCCTACCACGACAGAGAATACACTTGGCTAGGAGACTATCTTCACAAATGGTGTATGCTCTGGAGGTGTCAAGTTGCTGTGGAATTCTCGCCGAGGTACGGATGGATCTGTTATTTGGAAAACAGTTAATTCCATATGAAGGCACTGCGAATTCGTTGCCTTGTTTCGCATATTATGTTTTTTCTTTAACTCTAGAGAGAAACGAAGAGGGAAAGGTAACTAGGCTGACCAAGTGCTTGCCCGGTTGCCTACCCTACACTTGGGGAGGGGGAAATGAGGAATAGATAATAAGGAAAGAGAAAAAAATAATAAAGAGTCAGTCATTGTGAACACAGTCGCAGAGGAATGGCCGCTCTCACGAGCGTTCGTACACTCTAGTTGCCTTCAAGTGCAGAAGGGCTTTTGTGGCATTTTGCATGCAAGAACGCATAGGCAACGGTACCAGAACCTTTTCCTCCAATAGCGCTCTGTTATCCAACCGGTGCAGACTAGCCTGTAAAGCACATGGTTGACCGTCGAAGGATGGGCAGTGGCACAGCAGGTGCTCTAGTGTCTTTTCGCACCCGCACAAATTGCACGCCGAACTGCTGACCATTCCTATTAGGAATGAATAGGCATTTGTAAATGCCACGCCTAACCACATACGACACAATAAAGCTGTTTCGCCTGGGGAGAGTACAGGTGGCAGGCGAAGTCGCAATTTAAAGAGCAGCGGTTGTTCCATCGAACGCCATCTCTTTGCGATTTAGATACTCACACCATGCCACGTCGACAGCAGCAGAAATAGCGGGTCTTCAAGGTACAATCAATTACGTGCTCCAGCAGTCATTGGGCCATTTTCTACGATTCGAAAGCAGCCGTAAAAACTGTGCAGTTTGCACTACGTCATGGGTGACACGAGCAGCTAGAGTACGCAATAAGGCATGTTCATTACCAAACGCTCGAGAAAGGGCAAGAGATTGTATTTCAGTGGTTGCCGAGGCGCTGCGAAATTGTCGGCAACGACAGCTCAGATGAAGCTGCGCACTCGGCTCATGAAAAAACATCAGCGGGTGCCTATATCACTCTCGAGAACGGATGCTACGCGGCAACTTCAATCATTTGCTCGCTGTATCACACTTCTACGATGTAATTCCCCGAGTTTTACCTACTCACACTTGCACTCCCAGGAACTCAAGCGTTTGAGGTGTTCGAATAAATGGAAAACCATGGAATTGGAGCTATAGACGTTAACAAATTAAGAAAAGATTCTTGCGTTAATTACCGCAGCACAGGAATGAAGTGCTACATGCCGCAGCTCACTATTTATCCCAAAGCTGTTTATTTAGATCAACGCTAAAATTACCAGTAGTCACTTCTGTAGACAAAAGTATGAAAACCCTTGAGGAGACACCGTCCCCCAGGTTCCTCCTGAAATGATGTGATATCCTATTTCTAAGAGCGCACAAGTACTGACAATACTGGCCTGTACCTGTCTTGCCCTTGGCGCCATGCTTTAGCGATTTGGTGTGATAAAATGCGGCGAAATGGATGCCCCCGCGATCGAAAGAGTTCGGGGAAAGAAAAAACTGTGTAGATCCCCCGCACTGTCGACATCAAGGTTATTCGGGAGATTTTGCAAGTAGCTGGCTATCTACCCTCGTTTGGGGTTCTACAAATTGTTCCCAGATGAAGCATGACGCCCATGCAAGGCGTGGCAATAACTAGGGAGCATTACGTCACGCGAACTCTCCGTGAAGCCATTCCCTTCGCTTTTTCCCTCGCAGTGACGGCCCAACACGTGACCTCTGCGACTCGTGCAGCGTACTGGCCAAAAATGTTTGGTTTTCGGCAGTTTTTAATCGATGTGCGCTTGTTTGGCTGCTCTGTCGTAGCTCGATCTGCCCGCAGAGCGTAAACACTAAAACCTACCGCGAGCTCTGACGCGACAATCACGTGTTGGGCCGACTCGTTCGGATTCAATCGTGTTGCGCAATGCTTCCTCCATGATATAAGGCGAGTCGTCGTGCGTGTGACGCAAGCGTGTGTTCGGCTACAACGGCACGACGACGAAGGTGTAACATGACGATTGATTTATTATGCTCGGACGAAGAAACGTTAGTTGTACCGTTAAAACCTGGGGCGATCCCGAAGGTAGCAAGTAAAATGAGCCAACACCGAAGGCGGTGCAATATCACATCATCTCAAAGCGCTAGCTGCCACAAGAAAAGAATGGGGGCCAACTGGTGCGCTCTCACTTTTATATAGAGATTATTGCCGTGCAACGTGGCGCATACACGCGTCAGCTGCCACGGGGGAAAGATAGTGTAAGGGCTGTTATTCACTCGTCCCATGCATGCGCGAGTAGCCTCATGGGTAGAGCATGGAACTATTGCGCTGGGGGATCCTGGTTCAAACCCTACCACTGGACACATTAATTTTCATTGAAGAGTTTCCAAATAAGGCAAAATAGGAACCAAGAATAAAGCTCCTGGCAAGAGGCAAATACTGCTTCGCATTAGAATAGCCGCACTTGACGCTACCCCCCGTACCCCTCTCTTGAAACATCGAATAGAAGGAACACGACTGTTTCGTATTCATACATTTTGCGCTGCACTCTTTCCTTATCCTTCGTTATCGCTCAGACAACCTTTCCACATTAGCTCACGAGGATGCATTCCGTCAATAATTAATCGCAGATTTTGTCGACGGTGATCAGTGTTGAAATAAGAAATCATCGTCAGTTTGCTTCAGAAGTACTGTGCCAATAAACTTTAATTGGAATAGAAGTGTGCGCCCGTGCCATCCGTTCCCTTTATCCTGTGTCCCGCTTTTGGACTGTTTGCCGCATTATGATGGCCAAGAATTTGGAGTGCTAGCCCCGTAGTTACCCCCATCGCAGCATCTATTGTTTGCTGATGTTTATGTTATATATATATATATATATATATATATATATATATATATATATATATATATATATATATATATATTCTGGGGTTTTACGTGCCAAAACCACAACGTGACTAGGAGGCACATGGCACGCCGTATTGGGGGCTCCGGATTAATTTCGACCATCTGGGGTTCTTTAAAGTGCACCCAATGCACGGTACAGGGGCGCTTTTCGCATTTCATCATCATCATCATCATCATCAGCCTGGTTGCGCCCACTGCAGGGCAAAGGCCTCTCCCATGCTTCTCCAACAACCCCGGTCATGTACTAATTGTGGCCATGCCGTCCCTGCAAACTTCTTAATCTCATCCGCCCACCTAACTTTCTGCCGCCCCCTGCTACGCTTCCCTTCCCTTGGGATCCAGTCCGTAACCCTTAATGACCATCGGTTATCTTCCCTCCTCATTACATGTCCTGCCCATGCCCATTTCTTTTTCTTGATTTCAACTAAGATGTCATTAACTCGCGTTGGTTCCCTCACCCAATCTGCTCTTTTCTTATCCCTTAACGTTACACCTATCATTCTTCTTTCCATAGCTCGTTGTGTCGTCCCCAATTTGAGTAGAACCCTTTCGTAAGCCTCCAGGTTTCTGCCCCGTAGGTGAGTACCGGTAAGACACAGCTGTTATATACTTTTCTCTTGAGGGATAATGGCAACCTGCTGTTCATGATCTGAGAATGCCTGCCAAACGCAGCCCAGCCCATTCTTATTCTTCTGATTATTTCCGTCTCATGATCCGGATCCGCAGTCACTACCTGCCCTAAGTAGATGTATTCCCTTACGACTTCCAGTGCCTCGCTGCCTATTGTAAATTGCTGTTCTCTTCCGAGACTGTTAAACATTACTTTAGTTTTCTGCAGATTAATTTTTAGACCTACTCTTCTGCTTTGCCTCCCCAGGTCAGTGAGCATGCATTGCAGTTGGTCCCCTGAGTTACTAAGCAAGGCAATATCATCAGCGAATCGCAAGTTACTAAGGTATTCTCCATTAACTTTTATCCCCAATTCTTCCCAATCCAGGTCTCTGAATACCTCCTGTAAACACGCTGTGAATAGCATTGGAGATATCGTATCTCCCTGCCTGACGCCTTTCTTTAATGGGATTTTGTTGCTTGCTTTATGGAGGACTACGGTGGCTGTGGAGCCGCTATAGATATCTTCCAGTATTTTTACATATGGCTCATCTACACCCTGATTCCGTAATGCCTCCATGACTGCTGAGGTTTCGACTGAATCAAACGCTTTCTCGTAATCAATGAAAGCTATATATAAGGGTTGGTTATATTCTGCACATTTCTCTATCACTTGATTGATAGTGTGAATATGGTCTATTGTTGAGTAGCCTTTACGGAATCCTGCCTGGTCCTTTGGTTGACAGAAGGCTAAGGTGTTCCTGATTCTATTTGCAATTACCTTAGTAAATACTTTGTAGGCAACGGACAGTAAGCTGATCGGTCTATAATTTTTCAAGTCTTTGGCGTCCCCTTTCTTATGGATTAGGATTATGTTAGTGTTCTTCCAAGATTCCGGTACGCTCGAGGTCATGAGGCATTGCGTATACAGGGTTGTCAGTTTCTCTAGAACAATCTGCCCACCATCCTTCAACAAATCTGCTGTTACCTGATCCTCCCCAGCTGCCTTCCCCCTTTGCATATCTCCTAAGACTTTCTTTACTTCTTCCGGCGTTACCTTCGGGATTTCGAATTCCTCTAGACTATTTTCTCTTCCATTATCGTCGTGGGTGCCACTGGTACTGTATAAATCTCTATAGAACTCCTCAGCCACTTGAACTATCTCATCCATATTAGTAATGATATTGCCGGCTTTGTCTCTTAACGCATACATCTGATTCTTGCCAATTCCTAGTTTCTTCTTCACTGTTTTTAGGCTTCCTCTGTTCCTGAGAGCATGTTCAATTCTATCCATATTATACTTCCTTATGTCAGCTGTCTTACGCTTGTTGATTAACTTCGAAAGTTATTCGAAATGCGGCCGCCGCGGCTGGGATTGTCGTGGCTACCCACTCATTCATGTACAGTCGTAGAGTAGACAGAATTCAGAGCCTGTATACCCTGAAGTCTGACCCCCGTCTCTTTCTATTCCCCCTTTCCCTTACCCCCAGTGAAGGGTAGCAAACCGGACGCTCGTCTGGTTGACTGTCCTGCATTTCCTCTCCTTGCTTTCTCTATTTGTCTTCCAACTGGAAGCTGCACACGTTCCAAGAGGAAGCTGCTCAAGGTTCGGAGTGCTGGCAGACGAACTCGCGGCCTCACGCTCAGTAGTAGGACGCCACAGCTGTCACTGAGGCGGGCGCCTGTCATATTATACTCAGTAGCATATAGAAACACACAGAGAGAGAACAGAAACTCTATTTTCTCTTCTTTTTTCGTTTACCACGCTGCCTTATTTCTCATTACCGTGTTCCGTTGCGTCTAACAAGTATGAGAGTGCAGTAGAACACGGAAGGCAAAGAAAGAAAAATGAAATAAAACCGCCAGTAGTCACTGAGAGCGCGTGCGTAACGTTATTTCGAAAGCATGAGATAATATAGAAGACAGCCGGCTTACTTTTTCTTTCTACGTCTTTTTTAAATCTTGCATTCACAGCGCTGCCGTCCTTATACTGAGCTGCTCCAGCAGCATTCTCATTTAAGAACACCGCAGCAGGGTCACATATCAGGACAGTGCTAACATTAAAAGGAGACAGCGAAAAAGCGGGGAACAACGGGGAAGCTGTGAAAATCAAAAATTACCGCGCAACAGAAAACGCCTCTGCCCCCTGCCTCCTTTTCTCTCACCCTCGTGGGTGGAACCTTTCCCCTACCTTCCAGCTATACTCGGCGAGGAGGAAGAAGGTATGCCCGGAATTCCAGCTCATTTGGCGAGCTCTGCGGGAGCGCGCCACATGACTGAGGTCCGGCAGTGACAGAAGGCAGCGGGGTGGGCTGGGGTGGGGGGTGGAAGCGGGATGGAGAGAGGCTCAGGGGTAACCGCGCTGCTGCCACGCAGGGGTTGATGCCGCCGCTGCCTGCGAGCAGCAGCAGCAGCAGCCACCGACGCTGTAAACACGGCGGGAACGCCTCTCTATGGGCGCTCACCCCGGCTCGTCAAACTGGCTCGCGGCGCAGCCGAATCGGCGCGGCCACGCATACCTCGCAGACGGCACAGGAAACAAGGAGAGACCCGATCGACAATGGCAGAAACAACAACAATTTTGAAGGCATCCGGCAACCGCCCGATCGACCCCTTCGATAAAAGCTTTTCAATATCTGGTCCCCGTCGACGAAAGGCGATGGGGTCAGTCGTCTGCCCTGAAGCCTTATGCAAGTTTGTCTGCTTCTGGGAGGAATGGCGCATAATTATATTTCGTCAGTGAGCGAA
This sequence comes from Dermacentor variabilis, assembly GCF_050947875.1. Lineage (NCBI taxonomy): Eukaryota > Metazoa > Arthropoda > Arachnida > Ixodida > Ixodidae > Dermacentor > Dermacentor variabilis. The sequence goes on along the minus strand of NC_134568.1, from coordinate 26,495,267 downwards.
CACACACACACACACACACACGCACGCACGCACGCACGCACGCACGCACGCACGCACGCACGCACGCACGCACACACACACACACACACACACACACACACACACACACACACACACACACACACACACACACACACACACACACACACACACACACACACACACACACACACACACACACACACACACAAGCACTATAGGGCACTACAGCTGCGGTGCATCGCGGGAAATTGAGATTCCAGCCTCGGCAGGTGGTACTATTGATATATTTATTGATTTTGCAGTCATGGTCACATTGCAAATCCTGATAGTTGCCCCACTGAAAAGAAGGAGCTCAGAAATAACTACACAATTGCTTCTAGAACCGTGCGGTAAGAAGAAATCCTAGGTCAAAGTGCTCCAAGCGTAGCTGCAGCATTCTGATCCCAGACAGGCGTTGACAGTACAATTAACGAATTAATTAAATAAAGAGCGTGGACAATACACGTGCTCATTGTGAACATTCTCGAGAAGAATGAAGAGTGATACCCATGTAATAGACACCCCTCAGCATTCATGACTGAACATAAGCACCGGTTAAGGAAGGCACAATCCGAGTTCGCTTTAATTAAAAGCTCGTTAATACGTAGTTGACGGGCAACGTGGATCAGGTACACACTAAGCGATGTGCTAATTAAACGACAATGCCAGATGAGTGGCTACAAGTTTCCCGGCAAAAAAAAAAGCAAGAAATAAAAGGATAAAAAGAAGAGAACAAGTGAACTCTCACTCAAATACACACGCAGACAAGTTTTATTTGCAAGCAGGCCGCAACGAATCTGTGATTTTCACTTGCCGAAGTGGCAGCCTTTCAGCGACGACGGCATACTCAAACTCAGCCAGGCAGCGCGAGGCCAGTTTCTCTGTGAACGGCCTCATGGCGGTCAACGTAGTAGCCGCGTCGCATACGGAAGGGCCATCATCCACGGCGCCATCTATAAAGACTACGTGGAAGCGCCAAGCTTCAGTGCTTGGAAGCATCAAGTACTTGCAGCGCGAACCTTTCCAAACATTCAAATGAGGGACCAAGAAACTGACAAGAGAAAACTTTATTTAGAGCGAAGCCTCAGTCCAGGTCCGCGGAGAAACGTGAGGCGTACTCGTCAGGCAGACCTATAACTTTAACCAAAGCAAAACAATAAATCAACTTAGACTAATAAAGCACGCTTTGAAAACTTTGTTGTTAATTACACGATAATGCCGGTTAGTAGAAGAGAAAACGAAACTCAGTTTAACTTTTTGAATTTCGCGCCGGAAGTGCCGCGCCGATGCATCAGTGTGACGTCACGGATTTCAAATTATTTTTTCGTGATGGCGCCGCGTTAACGCAGTAAATGTTTGCAAACCTTGCCATGTTCAGTCTTTGGCTCCTTTAGAACACAGTGTAGTCAATCTTTACCGCCAAGGAATTACCTGGGCCCAAGCAGACGCTGTCAAAATTCATGACTTCACGGTAAGCTGGTGCGGGAACTTCAAGGCGGCGTCACCACCCGTCTTTTGTTTTTTCTGTCTTACCAAGCGTCTTCGCGCGGTAAGAGTGGTGTTTATGGTATTGTGGCAGATTGATATACTGATACAGAAGAAACCATTTTACATGGAAACTGTTAAGGGCTAGTTCCCCCCAGGATCGTGTCCGTGTGCAGACACAAAATCCCGAAGATAGTGCAATGCGGGGCAGACCCGCGGCGGAGGTAGTTCGTCATTAAGGGGCCCACATACACAGCTTCGCTGGTCATCCTTTGCAGAGTGGAAGGGCACTGAGTTTTTTTTTTTTCTGCTTGGTGTTTCTTTAAAGGCCCCTCACCAGGCCTAGCCATACTGAGCTGACAAGCGCAGTGCATACAATGCGCGCTAACGATCGTGTCTGCTAAGTATTATATCGCTACGTGTCGCGGAAAGAGCTTAAATTTCAAACCAAACGCTGTTTGCCCTTCTCGCGGGCGCCGCGCTCCCAGCCGGAGAGGTGACGTATATGCGCAAGCGCGCCTATAGGTTCACTTGCGTGATTGCACACTTCACTTCCACGTGATTTCGAGACTTATTCAAGGCAACACCCGTTATTTGTGTAATATGTTGCTGCAATAGACGAATTAGAGTTTAGAGAAGTAATAAAACACACACATCGAATGTCTGCGTGTTTTGCTTTGTACCGTAGCAAGAGATGTACTTCCGTTTCGTCTGTCTGTTCCCACGTCGTTCAGTCGCGCACGCAGACAGCGAAACTATGTAATTTTCTACCGTGTTCCAGCTCGCGATTATGCTGTGTGATCCGCTTGTGTCTGCCTGTTTTCGCGTAGCACTGACTTATAGCACTAGTCAAGTGTTTTCGTGCACAGCGCGCAAAATCGTGCGCTGCGCGAAACGAAACAAACGCAACGGCTAGCGCACGACACCGTCAGCAAAGGTGCACCGCGCAGAAAAAAAAAAAAAGAAAAAAAAAGGTGGGGGGAGGGGCCAATGACGTATGCATCAGACAAAACTTGGGCTCCGGTACGGGAGAACGCAGCGAAGGAATTTCGCTTGCGAAAGCTACACGGGGCAAGTGGCAGAAGTGTCCATGTGGGCGGTGACGCTCGCCTACTGAAATCATGGGTTCGCGGCACTGAAATATTTCTATATCGGCTATTAATGAACCAACTTGGAAAATTTTTGCGGCAGAACGGTCCCTAGAGGGCACGTAGCAACTTCCAGCGTATAAACGAAATTTTCTATGTGGCCTGATAAGCGGCCCTATAAGGGGTGTTGCAGCTAACTTTATCAAATCTGTTCACCGAAAAAAAAAAAAAGATTCAAAAAAGGATACACCGACGATTACACCCGCCGTGGTTGCTTAGTGGCTATGGTGTTGGGGTGCTAAGCACGAGGTCGCGGGTTCGAAATGCTAAAACACCCGTGTACTTATATTAAGGTGCAGGTTAAAGAACCCTAGGTGGCCCTAATCACCGGAGTTCCCCACTACGGCGTGCCTCATAATCAGATCGTGGTTTTTGCACGTAAACCTCATAATTTAATTAATTAAATCACCGACGATTACGAGACTCTCTAATGCGAAATTTGAGCTCAGTTGTATGAGTGTTTTCATTTCGCTATATATTGGCTAGCGCTGACAAGGTGTATCGTGCAGCACGTTGCAAGCGGAGCGAAGTTTGGCGTGACTGCCTCGCTAATCGGGAGATCGCGAGATGCAGCGCGTCGATGACGCGTGGGCGCGATTCACAACTGCCGCCGCAGACAGACCTCCACTCATTCAGTGCTTTGTTCCATATACGGTGTTTGTGGCGTCATCGGTGAACAGACGACGCGCACTATTCTGGCGCCATCCCGTAGCCATCGTCGCCGCAAAGCCCGTCTTGCGCGGCACTACACATTTCTTCTCACGCTTTCGCCATACCCTCCTCCTCCGCTATCCGCCTCATGGTTCCGCTGCACCATTACCTCCTAGACCTGTTGCAGGCCTGCGCGTCCCGTGCCTTGACGCCAGCTACGTAACCACTGCCCGTCGCAGGCGACGCGCCTCTCCCTAGCCTCCCTAGTTTGCTGCCTAGCGCTCGCTACGTAGCGCGCTCAGGGCTTGCACGAAGCTACACGTCCATTTTTTTAGTGGTCAAGAAGTGGCGTGTAAAAATTATGGATTATCGTTGAGGTGCGGAAAAAGACAAAATGATAAAGAGAAAATGACGATAACGCTTGAAAAATACCGCCTCATGGCGCTCGCTCCGGGTACACAGAGGAGCTAATGTGCACAAATTCAAAATGCAGAGAAGATTCACATATAGGGACACAATTTTATATTTTCTACACTCATGATCAAAGCACAAGAAACAACAGCCAAGAACAACCGTTTCTCATTTCCCTTCTTCGCAACCGTCTTTAATTTACGTGCATTTGCATTAGCTTTTGCAGCACCAGCAGCCGTGTCATTTCTGTTCTTGCAATAATTGTTGAGGATTATGTTTGTGTCACATCTTGCTAACATACCAACACAAGGTCAGGTTCATGGCCATTTTCACATGAATGTAGTTCTTCGAAGTATGGCAGACTTAAATTAGAAGGTGCGTCACAATGTCTCTGTGATTTGACATCTCCAGGAACAGCGTGGAATTTTCGGGCTGTAACAGTTTGTTTACAACTACTTCAGCGTGCAAATGGTAAATACACATGCACTAGAAAACTTTAGCCCCACTCGACTGAGGTTCACTGTGAGAGAGTGTATTTCTGTGTCTCCCTCAGCATCTCTTTCAACAACCAACTTCCAGCAGTTATCGCACTTCAAGACCTTTAAAACAGAGTGCACACAAAAGCCTGCCACATAGCAAAACACAGCCACACGTGAGCTCAGCTTGTCCAGGTCACCAGACTTGACGGTAATGTCGAAACACAAGTGTGCAGCACTCTGAGGAGAAACTTTATCAATGTCGAACAGGTCGTCATCGCTTACTACAGGGAGGGTGTTCTGCAGTCGAAGTCTGCCTTCATACTCATAGAATTGCCGGATGCTAATGTGGTAATTGCCTCCTGCCACCTGCCTGTACTGGCCGAACCTATGTTCGAGACCATCTGTCTGTACCTTCCCAAGAAGCACGCACTTGTAGCCAAGTTTAACAAGGCAATACTTCGCGAATTCCAGCAAAGCGTAGGCTGAATGCCTCAAAGCAGTAAGAGCTTCTTTTGTCAGAGTGCCATTTATCATCATCATCAGCCTGGCTATGCCCATTGCAGGGCAACTGCCTCTCTCATACTTCTCCAACTACCCCAGTGATGTGCCAATTGTGGCCATGTTGTCCCTGCAAACTTCTTAATCTCATCCACCCACCTAGCTTTCTGCCGCCCCCTGCTATGCTTCCAGAGTGCCATTATCATGCTTATAAAACTCTCACATATCCAGCCAAGTCACCAAGGCATCTAGAAAGGTCAACTTAGGGTCATCTGTCAAGCATGAAACTGGCTGCTCGTACACATCACGATAATGATACCCTTTGTGTGGCGTTTTAACATTGACTATTTTCCTCCATCGAACTACTATCCTGACAAAATTCGCAGTCTCCTTAGCATGTGGAAATGCTGGCAAGCCACTGTGGGCATCTAATGCTTTAGCAACAAGTTCATTAAACACTTGTAAAGCGAGCTTGACAGTCACATGGCACTTTCAAAGACATTACACTCATAAACAGCATAGAGCCCTTCAAAATCGTGCAGCGCATTTCATCTTATCAAACTACTCCCGATATGCTAGCGCTACTTCTATGAAAACCACACTTAACTTGTCAGAACTTTCTTTCCATCGTAGATGCTTCCGCCTTTCGCTTTTTTATAAAATCTACCACCACAACCCTTTGTTGAAAGATCAGCTCATCACCCAACCATCATACATATCATCTCGCTCTGACCACAGTTTCAAAGTTGGTGCGCCGTCTTCACGTACTAAACTTTGCAGCAATGCATTCATCCCTAGCACAAGCAAAGATTGGAATCACCTTCCCGCCACCGTCGCAGCCATGCTGGATACCGACACCTTCAAAACCACCATTCATGAAACGTCACGTTGAATATGTCTTTGTATCTTGTACAAATTTTTTTTAATGTTCACCCACTCCTTTCTGTAATGCCTTCGGGCCTTGAAAGTATGTTAACTAAATAAATAAATAAAACCTCAAGCAGCACTCGCCCTATCCTAGGATCTGTGTACGAAGTCTTTCATTCAAGGCATGATCCCTCGAAGTGCAGTGCGCATACCTGCATGCTAAGAAACCGAAATATGTGCTCTCGTATCACTAAAAATGAATAATCGAGTTTGCAATTCAGAGACACAATAGAAGTGCAATGTAAGAAAAACTTTCTTACCTTGTTATTCTATGTAGGAGCAAAATCCTTCCGCGGAATCGCCCCCAGCCCCTTCATGCACAGCACTTAGTCCTTCAGGAAAGAAAACACTAGGGCCTTTTCCCTTGTTCTGTAATTACTTGAACGTGCCGGCACACATTACTTGTACGGCATGCCAAGACCGGCACATGCCGCAAAATTTGGGCGAATGGCAACCAAATAAGACGAAGAAATCGCACACAACTGCAGCCCCCACACACACACCACACAAAGCAAATATGGCGCGCAGCGCACTTGTGCACCGGTGCAGACGGGGCGAGCGAGACGGCCCAAAGGACGGGAGGAAGTGACATCATGACGGAAAGCGCAGGCCTTAGAGCCCCTCACCAGGCCACTCAGCAAATTTTGGCTATACGCTGGAACTTGTTACGTGTCCTCTAGGGAGCATTCTGGCAAAAAATTTTCCAAATCGGCTCATTAATAGCCGAGATAGAAATATTTCAGTGCCGCAAACCCATGATTTCAGAAGGTGAGCTCCACTGCCAAGCGAGACACTCTCCACTTGCCCCATCTAGTATCCACAAGCGAAATTCCCTCCCTGCTTTCTCCCATACCGGACCTCGAGGATTGCGAGACGCATACGTCACTGGCCCTGCCTTCATTTTCTTTTTCTCCTCGCTTTCTTGCGGCGCGGCGCACTTACCGCTGACGGCATCGTGAGCAAGCTGTTGAGATTGTCTCGTTTCATGCAGAGCACGATTTTGCCCGCTGTGCAAAAGGACACCTGACTAGCGGCATAAGTCTATGCTACACAAATACTGAGGCAGACACAAGTGGATCACAGAGCATCATCCCGCGCTGGAACATGGTAGAAAATGACAGTTTCGGTGTCTGAGCGTGCGACATCATGACATGGGAACATATGACACTAATATCGCTTACATATTTGCAACCGTACTACCAACACACCTTACTTCTATATCGTTGTATAGAGGCAAGCCATTACCCGATGACATATTTGTCACATGCACAGATGGCGCGGTTGGTGCGCCACGCATGACGCAGTTGGAGCTAAATTTAGCCTCAGGCTCGGCGTTTAGAAAGGCGTATCTCTGCAGTGCGCTTGCCGATCAGAAGTGTTGGCGTTTGAGAGAGCTCACTGCGCCAAATTAGGTATAATCCCTCAAATCCAAACCTGTGGTCATAAGGAGTTATAAGTATTATATGTGTGCAATTTGTTGCAGAAATTGAGAGGTGAAAGCGTCAAACAGCTCATTGAGCGAGGAAGTCGGCGTCTGTAGCAGCAAAATGGCACTAAATTCCCATTAGCTAGTATGCTGCGTCATGAGTGCACCCCGTCATGAGCAAAGCGGGCGAAAGGGGACATCTGCTGCAGCACTAGCGCGCCAGGTGTTGCTTGAGGGGAAAGGACATTGCCGTGACCCACATCACCCTCGCTCTCGTGAGCCTTGGCTGTTATCGGCACGTACCTTAGTGCAAGCTCTCGCCTGCATTCTAACTGCGCCTTGGTAAGGCCAAATCAAAACGAGTCAAGCATCTCAACACGCTCCCTTGCCCGCGAGGAGTTCATAACTCGAAGGACCGCTCATTGGCGTTCAATTGGACATCAATGCTTTCGCATTCACAGCTCATAAGTGCTTAGGTGTCCTCTGATTTTTTCGATGTCTGTTTACAGAGCAATAGAGCTCTTCAGGCCAGATCCTACCGCTGTAGGCGTTGTCTGTGGGATGCACACGGTTCTCCCTTTACAATGTCGCACAAGTCTGAAGCCTTCATTCTCCAGATATGTGTTGTCTGCTACTTCACCATCATGAATGAGCGTAGATTTGGCATCCGTTTCTGCAGTATCATTTCAATACATTCCCGGTTGCTCTCAGCCTTTGTCGGTTGGCTCTGGCCCGGTGTCACATCAGGTGTATTCATGACTAAGTTCTCGCTGCTATCCAATGGGGCTCCCGTGGTTCCTTTCGAAGCGGTGGGTAAGGAAGGCCCCGCTGACCTTCGGTAGGCAATGTGTCTTCATGAGTTGACCGACGTCTTGGACGATTACAGTTCACAAAATGCAACAAAGATGCAAAAAACCAGGAAGTGAGAGAGCAACGGGACTGGATCGCTTAACAAAATTTCGGGACGTATTCACGAACACGGCAATCCAAGGCATATCAGACTATGTAGTCAACCTTAAAATTAAAATAAAATGTTCTGTGCGTCGTTGGATTCGAAAACCATTGACATAGCCGTCATTTATTTATACATGGTCCCGAAACCCAATACTCTTTTTTTGCCGCCGTATAGTCGCTCCGCGAGCGGCCTTTGCAAGCACTTTGGTACAGGCCGTTCACATATACGGCAGTACCCTTTTCGCAGAATTTGGCTGGTTTAAATTTTCAACAGACAAAAAAGCTCGACAACATGTTAAGGACCGTGAAAAGAGCAATGGAACAAAGAATGTTAGGCGTAACATTAAGAAACAGGAAGAGAGCGGTGTGGATCAGAAAGCAAACGGGGATAGCCATATTTTACTTACGTTAAAGGGCCCCTCATCAGGCACAATAGCAAATTTTGGTTATACAGTGGAAGTTGTTGCGTGCCCTCTAGGGAGCATTCTGCTGCAAACATTGTTCAAATCGGCTCTTAATGGCCAAGATAGGAATATTTCAGTGCTGCAAACCCATGATTTCAGGAGGCGAGCTGAAGTGCCAAGCACGACACTCTCTCCACTCACCCCGTCCTGCCTCCACAAGCGAAATTCCTTCTTTGCGTTCTCCCATACTGGACCTCGAGGATTGCGTGACGTCATGGGCCCCGCCTTCATCTTTTTTTGTCCTCACTTTGCGCCGCACTTCTGCTGGCGGCATCGCGTGCAAGCTGCTGCGATTGTCTCGCCGCACGATTTTGCGTGCACGAGGATACCTGACTAGCGGTATAAGTCAGTGCTACACGAATATGAGGCAGACACAAGCGGATCACAGAGCATGATCCTGTGCTGAAACACGGTAGAAAATGACATAGTTTCGGTGTCTGCGCGCGCGACTGCACGACATGGGAACAAGCAGACAAAACGGAACTACATCTCTCTTGCTGTGGTGCGAAGTAAAACAAAAACATGCAGACATTCGGTTTGTGCGTTTTATTATTTCTCTAAGCTTTCATTTGTCTATTCAAGCAACATATTACACAAATAACAGATGATGCCTTGAACGATTCTCGAAGTCACGTGTCACCACGAGCGACGTCACAGTGCAAACAGGTGTATGTAGACGCACTAGCACGTGTATGTAATTCTCCGGCTTGGAGCGTGGCATCCGCGTGAAGGGAAAATGGCATATAGTTTGAAATTTCAGATCTTCCCGTAGCACTTAGCGACGTAAGACTTCGCCCACACGATCGTTATCGCGCAATGTATGCTCTGTGCTTGCAGCTCAAAATGGCCAGACCTGGTGAGGGGCACTTTAAGAGGTACAAATCATATTGGGTAGGCCATGTAATGCATACGGTATATAACCGGTGGATCATTAGAGTTACTGAATGGGTGCCAAAGGAAGGGAAGCGCAGTCGAGGATGACAGGTTAGTTGGGATGATGAAATTAGGAAATTCGCAGGTGCTAGTTGGAATTGGTTGGCGCAGGACAGGGGTAATTGGAGATCGCAGGGAAAGGCCTTCGTTCTGCAGTGGACGTAAAATAGGCTAACGATGATGATGAATTTTTAACTGTTGTCGCGACGCCACCGTGTCATTTATAAAAGCGCGCTTGTAAGTTCGCAATGTCCATGCCTAGATCTTCAAGGGGTAAAATTTGCTAACACCACAGCTGCCGCAGCTGCTGCTGTGTTAGCTGATATGTGGCTAGAACCAAAGTTACAAACAAAAGTCAGTTCAATATAATGACCTGGAGCACGGCTGTATGCTGGGCATGTTGGTACTCCAACTTGGAAAACATTTTTAGTTCCAGCAGACGAGAACGGAAGGAAGATGTGCAGAACACAATGCACTAACTTCAACAAATTTATTTCCAGAAGAAGACCACCTTTATGCACCATGCTCAGTAGCACCACACCTCATCAATATGCCAAAATGAGTTTTCAAAAAGGCCATTTGTTTATCTAGCAGCTTACACAGCTTTCACCACTCTGATTGATAGCCTGTGCCTCAATGATTTCGCGCATATCGTTAGGTACGTTTGACTCACCTGCCCCGCAAGAACCAGTTCATGAGGTGCTGCACCCTGCCAATCATTTCAGTGGTGCAGCAATGGTGCCCTCTGAACCATGTCGTTTGTTTCAAAAGGTGCAGAGCTGGTTCACGATTTTGCTGCACCCTCTCTACTGTCGTGCCAACATGGTGCAGATGTACTGGTACACAAGCTGTAGGCTTATATATCCAACATGTGTGTTGGTCAGAGAACTCAAGCTGGATATCTAAATACCGCAGTGCTCTTTCAGCAGGCAAATAAGCTAATAAGCCCTTGCTACCGTACAACTTCGCCCATTTCAAACTTGTTAAAAGGAGCATTGCTAACTTATGTCTTGGAACTTCTTTAAAAAAGTCCTGCCATCACACGATTTACACAGGCCTGAAGAATCAATCGGAATGGTTATCTAAAGCACGGTTTCCAAAGTCATTGCAGGTTTCTGTAGACGAGGGGTTGCTAAAAAGATGTGTAGAAAATAACACTTGGGACGCAGCAAATGAACAGACGCAAAACAAACAAAAGGTAGTGGTTGTGCCCTACCTACACAGGACAGCATACTGTTTTTAAAAACTTGCTAGTCATGTGAACACAAACATTTTTTTAAAGCTCCAAATAAACTTAGCAGCGTCAGTTGACAGACCCGTGCCAAAAATCTGCAGTTGGGCATTCCAAAAGGCATCGAAACCTTTTTGTGGATTGTGAAAAGGCAGTGGTGCACGAGTTGCCACTGTCCTGCGTTAAGAAGTACATAGGACTGACAGGACAATGTCTTAATGACCGCTTAAGAGCATTGTTTAAATGTGAAGAATTACCATGACGGTTATCTGTCTGTTCACTGTCACAAATGTGGCTGCACTCCTTTGTTTGGTGATTGTGTGGTTTTGGCCAGGCACAGAGATAAAGATGTGCGCGAAATTATTGAGGCACAGGGCTATCAATCGGAGTGGTGAAAGCTGTGTAGCACTCCTTTTATCGACATGCTAGATAAAGAAACGGCCTTTTTGGAAAATTCAGTTTGACATATTGATAGGGTGTGGTGCTACTGTGCATGGTGTATAAAGGTGGTTTTTTCTGGGAATAAATTTGTTGAAGTTAGGGCATTTTGTTGTCTGTCTTCTTTCCGTCCTCGTCTGCTGGTGCTAAAATGTTTTCCAAATTAGTGCCCTGGAATATTTCCAACTGAGACAGCGTTAGTGAAATGAATTACAATGAAGTATGTACTCAATTCATTAGGGCTAAGGTGTGATTGCATGTTGCCTGCCAGAGCTAGCAGGAAGGAGACAATGAGAAGAGATGAAATGAGAAACAGAATAAATGGTTCATAAACTTCCGGCAACTGTCCAGTACCTCAGGGAGCACGGCAGCACTACTAAACAGGCTTCTTTGTGTTAGTACATGTATTTTCAAAGTATAACTTTTATTGTTCTAAAGGCAGTGCACTTGTTGACACGTGAACAAACTCTAAATCACACAAACACGAGTGGTCATGTTTGTGCAATTTAGTGTTTTTCTATGTGTCAATAAGTATGCTGCCTTAAGAACAATAATAGCCAACCAATTAGCATACCAATACCTCCTCAGCAAGTACAACTGACCTATTCACTACAGCCACTTAATCTCAACTACTTAGGTTGCCACTGTTCTACAATGACTTGGGGAATGTCACTGTGAAGAATAAGTAGGGTTATAAAGATGCCATTTATTCTACAGGTTGTTTTTTATGGGCTCTTGCCTGCCTGCACTGAATGTGCCGAGTCAGCCTGGATGCCACATCACACCATCAAAGCCCAGCTGGATTTCCGTAATACCAATACCAAAGTAAAAAGTGCCAGCCTTCCACCATCTCTACCTGGAAGCCTGGATACGCTCTCATTGCGGCCGATTCATTTTGACTACTTGGCTTGCTACTGTTCTGCGACCAGATGGAGCGCATAATCACAAGGTTTATGGTCATAAAGATGCCATACCTTTTGAACAGGTCAGTTGTACTTGCCGAGGAGGTATTGGTTGGCTAGTTGGTGGGCCATTATTGTTCTAAAGGCAGCACACTTGTTAAAATCTAGAAAGAATACTAAATCGCACAAACACAAGCACTCGTGTTTGTGTGATTTAGGGTTCGTCTATTCATGAACAAGTGCATTGTTAAGAGAACAATAAAGGTCAGTTATACTTTGCGAATACATGTAGTAATAACATAAACGGGCCTCTTTAGTGGCGGTGTAGTGCTCCCTGAAGTGCTAGACAGTCGCCAGAAATTTATCAACCATTTATTCTGTTTTTAATTCAGTCAACTGCAACTTGGCTGCATTCTTAGATCAATGCCAATAGAACCACCAATTACCGACTTCCCACCAGCCTCTCACGGAATTTACACCATGCAGAAAACTCAGCTGCTTGTTTTAGTTATTATACAGCTTGAAAGAATTTGTGATCTACATCAACAAACCTGTGGCTTGTCATACAGAGAGAAAACTCACGTAGAAAGTAAAGTAAACGGAACGAGTATCACACAGTTGGTTCAAAGGACCCTTTGGTGTTGACAATGGTTAAGTGAGAATTAAAGTAACGAGGGGCTCACTAGGTTTACACATTGGCTAACTACCGTATAGACTCATGTAAGGGCCGCACCCCCAACTTGGCAGCCTAAAATTTGGAGAAAAAAAATAAAAAATCCAACGGAGAAGCAATTGTGTTTGGTGCCCTGATGCCGCGCAGATAGCTGAATTTCTACGTGCTTCATACTTCTGCATGCCACAACTAGATGGCAGAGCCGTCTAGTAGCCGCATCTAGTATCTAGAGTCATCTAGTATCTAGAGTCATCTAGTAGCAGCCCTTACAAGGGACCGAACCAAGGACCAAACCTTTGGATGGGTCCCGTGTACCGGCCGCACCTTGTTAAAATTGTGAAAAAAAGCGAGGCCCTTACACGAGTCTATACGGTATTTCAGGGAGTGCAGCAGTACACATGGCTGAGAATACTAGGACCAAACTGCACACTAGCCATCGCACAAACTGGATGTAGAACTGCAGAAAAAAGAAACACATGCCCACCCATAATTAAGTTCCGTATTTGAAAAGGCCTTCAGTGCTGACACTAACTGAAATTAAAATAACAGTTTCATTCTGCTCTGAGACCAATTCTGGAATGGTCAAATAAACAAAAGAATGTTCGCATGGAGCAGTGCATGGCACTGCACTAACACACGGTGCTGTAATATTCTCTCTCCCATTTGGACTCACAATGGTCACAGGCAGCGATGACAGATGAATTTATGTAAACAAACATATGGACCTCTAGCAACTAGCGCAATAACAGGATCACTTAGCCAAAAATAACCACGTAAAAGTGAAGCACTAAATTCAAAGAGTTTTTTTAATGAAGCCAGTTTAAATTAAAGAGGCATTGTGACCATTTTCTGAGCACGCTAAGAAAACATTTGCTATCTGTATAGAGCATATGCTATCTGCCCTACCTTATCACAACAGCACGAACACATGCAGTGCAGTTAGCACTTATCACATATTTGCCTATATAACGGCGTGCCAATAAACCCTGCTTTCATTCTTGTTCCTGCCATCATGTAGTTGCCTTGATCCTTTACGAGACACACACCGCTATCAATGCATGGTGTCAGAAGTGGGCACTTCAGGTTGAAGTGTGGTTCGGACGAAGCAACAACGATGGAACTGCTGAAGGCACCGTCATCCTTGCGAATGACGGGCAACCTCTCCAGGAAGTGCAAGCACTTTAAACAGAAGTTTGACCTGTTCCTCGTGGCGACCACGACGAAGAAGCAACCTCACAGTGAATTTTTAGAAATGGTTTGAGGCGAAGAAAATAAGACACGGACAACAGAATAGAAGACACGGACAGGCACACACTTGCAACTGATTTTTATTTTCCCTGATGCTTCATTTATATATCCTCAGGCATGCGAAGAGGAACATACACAGGTGAGGTCACATGAGATAAACACCAAACCTAATCATATCAACGTGCAATCAATGTGTTTAACACGTTCAAGTTTGAAGCACAGGAATGCAAGGAAGGCTACGTGACAAAAGTTAGAAAGTTTGAGTCCTACTGTTCCGAAGTTAGCAGCGAAGTGCATGAACGATCTCTGTTTCACTCGAGGAAGCAGGCAGAAGGGGAACTGTTAAAAAAATTTGTTCGAGACCTCAAAAATAAAGCTGCGCAGAGCAATTTTGGAGACCAGCATGATTAAATGAATTGAGATCAAACAGTGTTCGGCACGAATAACCCCCAAGTTGTGCGAAAAAAATGCTGCGCGAACAGAAGTTGACGTTAGGGAAGGCGGAAGAATGTTGCAAGGTAGCCGAATCTGTGGTGCAACGAAACAAGGTCTGGAGGGCTAGAGACAGCCACACTGATGCTATTTGAGGGCCCACACCTGGACCAAAAAGCAAAAATGCCCAAGATGGCAACAAGCAGTACCGCAGTGCAACCGGCGGCACAGACCAAGGCAGTGTCCGACATATGGAAAGAAATGCAACTTATGCCACTTGCTTCACCATTTTGCAGTGGCTGTCCAGGAATGTCTAAAATTGCCGAAGTCACCAAAGACTTTGATGATAACTTCAACATCCTTGAGGTAGGTGTTGGGAAGAGAGACAGCAAAGACTGGGTAGAGGAAGCTGAGGTCACGGGCAAGAAAGTCTCCTTCAAAGTCGACACCAGGTCACAGACCAGCCTGTTGCCATTTTTGGTGTACCAGAAAATAATGCAGCGGAACAGTTGACGGCTACCAGCTCGGTGTTACGAGAGTACAACGGAGACGTCATGACCCACCTCAGTGCAACGTTGCAGGAAGTAATCATAGGTAATGCTTCCACCACAGTGGAGTTCTTTGTCATCAGATATGGCAGTCAAGCCAAACTAGGACTGAATGCAAGTGAAGCCTTAGGCAAGTTTTTCCAATGCACAGCAGCCACTAGAGGCACTTATATGAAATACAAAGCAGTGATGAATTTCAAGCACCTCTTTCAGAGATTAGGCTGCTTGAACCAACCATACAGTATAGTCTTGCAACCAGCAGTGATCCCTGTCATCCAACCAACTTGGCGTATCTCCCTGTCCCTGTGGGGCCACCCTTCAGGACGAGCTATGAAGACTGGAGAGCGAGACCATGATCGTAAAAGAGAACGACCCAACGGACTGGCAGCCTCTTGGTCATAGTCAAGAAAACAGACGGCAGAACTACGATTTGCATTGAACCAAGTATAATTAATGAGCACATAAAAAGACAGCACTTCCAGCTCCAAAGGCGTGATGACATGGAAGGGGAATTGGCCGGTGTCACTGTATTTATTTGCTTGAATGCTAATTCGGGCTTTCACCAGATTGCACTTGATGAACAGACGTCCAAGATATGCACTTTTGCTACTTCTTTTGGCAGGTCCCTTAACTTCAATTGCCATTTTGCATCGTCTCAGTGTCTGAAATTTTCCAAAGGACAATGAGTCAAGTATTTGAGGGTCTTCCAGGTGTACATGTGCAAATTGACAACATATTGGTGTGGGGAGCAAACAAAGAGGAGCTAGATCAGAGACTCGTGATCGTCTTGAAAGCGGCCGAAAAAGCAGGCTTAATGTTCCATGCTAAAAAATGCTAGTTTGGTATTACAGAAATAGTTTCTTGGCAACATCAACGTGAAGGTACTTCACCAGACCCAAAGCTTGTCAAAGGCTTGCTTGATATGCCGGAGCCCAAAAACAAAAGCAATGTTCAGCACATGCTTGGTGTGCTCAACTACTTTGCAAAGTACATGCCACGCCTGTCTGAGTAGACTGCACTTCTTCGAGCACACTCCAATGTGGACTGAAAGCCAGGAAAGTAGACTGAAAGCACAGGAAAGAGTGGCAAGGTATCTCACAGATTCTGAGCATGATGCCTATGCTTGCTACCTTTGATCCTTGGAGGCAGTCCATGATAACATGCGACGCATCAGAAGGCGGAGCGGGTGCAGGGCTTTTGCAGTGTCCCTATGGTGGAGAGTGGTGGCCAGTGGCATGTGCATCCCATGTGCTAATGCAAGCTGAGCAGTGTTATACACAGACTGAAAAGGAGGCGCTTAGCATTTCATTCAGCTGTGAGAAATTTCACCAATTCGTGTACGGGCACAAAGTGTTTATTGAGAGTGACCATAAACCATTCCTATCCATTGCTGTGAACGGGATTTGTTATGTGCCTCCCCACCTCTGATAGCCTGCAGGATGAACTAAAGCCGTTTTCGTCAGAGCTTTCCGTTGTAAACCGAATACTGCTAAAAGGAACCAAAGTGGTCATACCAAAGAGCATGCAACGTGAAATTCAAGGACGAATTCGTGCTGGACACCTGGGATTGCAGAAATACAAAGCAAGAGCACAACATCTAGTTTTTTGGCCTGGGCTCAGCAACGACATCTCCCTGCTGATTCAGAGTTACCCCACTCGTCGGAAGTTTTCCTACAAGCAACTGACACAACCGTTACTCATGCGCCCAGTCCTACTCTGCGCATAATTTCGAATTGACGTGGACATTTTTTCATTTAGAGGAAGTTCGTACATCATAGCATTTGACACGCTTTCAAACTTCCCAGAAGTCCAGAAGCTCTGCGACACCACTGCAAGAAAAACAATTGCCACACTCAGCGCCATGTCTGCCAGGTATGGTGTACCTCTAGAGGTGTGCACCGACAACGAGCCACAGTTTTCAAGTTACGAATTGGCAGAATTCGCAAAATATACAACTTCGCTCATGTCACATCAAGTCCGCACTTCCCACAGTCCAACAGTCTGGCAGAGAATGGGGTAGAGATTGTGAAGTGCCTCCTGAAAAGTAAAGACTCACGCGAAGACTTTCGGCTAGGCATGCTGGCATACTGCTCTACACCGCTTGAGGACAGCCAATCACCCAGAGAACTTCTTCAAGGCAGGCATCTCAGGTTGAATGTAGCAGACTTTGGTGACATGCAGTCTACGGCGGTCGAGAAGCATCGCCAGGACAGAAGCATGAAGCCTTTATCCCTCTTGGATAAAGGGTTGATCGTAAGCTTTAGGGATGCAACATGGTCCCCGAAGGGAACTGGGATTGGAAGAACTTCTCCAAGGTGCTACGAGGTGGAAACAAATTAGTCGGATGTTTAGATGTAACAAACGGCATCTCCTTCAGACTTGCGAACAGTGGGCAGCAGACATAAGTGATGATGACGACTGCGGTTCGTCCAAGAGTATGTCCGTTAACTCTGGTGCACCTGCATCGAGTAGCTAGTTGATGTTACATCGCGCCAGCCTACACAGCCTCATCAACAACTGTTGTTCACCAATGGTGCAGCACCTACCTACATTGTACCCTGTGCTGTCAACTCCTCCCAGGCAAACACTGGTCCCGAGGTCGCACGGTCAAGCCACCACAGTGGTCTCGTTACGGTGCGGCATTTAATGAAGTAACCTGAACTGTTGTGCTTCTTCATTACACCTCAGAGGATGTATCGGGCATGCGCTGTCTGCCCTACCTTATCACGACAGCGTGAACACACCCAGTGAAGTTAGCACTGTTATCACACGCTTGCCTATATAATGGCATGCCAATAAACCCTGCTTTCATTCTTGTTCCTCCCACTATGTAATTGCCTCGATCCTTTATGAGACGCACGCCATTATCAATACACAATCTGTAGACAATGCTGCCACGAATATGCAAGTCAAATACCGTGGCAACATATTCATTGAAAAGCACCACAATTGCTCCTGTGTGTTCTTAGTACTGAAGAAAATGCATTGCAGTGCCCCTTTAAACTTAAAAGTTAAATGTCATACTTAAGTCATAAGAAGCCAACAAACACTGACACCAAGGACTACATAGGGGAAATTACTTGCGTTCAATAAATTAAATAAAGAAACGATAAATTAATGGAAATTAAAGTGGATGAAAAAACAACTTGCCGCAGGTGGGAACCGAACCCACAATCTTCGCATTCCGCGTGCGATGCCCTACCAATTGAGCTACCGCGGCGCCGTTTTCCCATCCACTTTCTTGAATATTTATGTGTCCTAGTAGAACCCTGGGAGTGTTAGTCAGCGCCACCACTCACAGACCTTGGCAGTGGACGTGGAACATCCTTTTTGCCGCAGGCGTCACGAGAACATGATCTTTTTAGGAGAAAGCAACTGGTCAATAAACCCACATATGCTATTTGAAGGCATCAATGTTGCTGGATTCGAGACCCTCATTATGTAATAAACGAGAAGAAAGGGGGTTAACCGAGGGACCCGATTTTTATTAGTCATATCATAAGAAGCCAACAAACACTAACACCAAGGACAACATAGGGTATATTACTTGTGCTTAATAAATGAAATAAAGAAACGATAAATTAATGGAAAAAAAAGTGGATGAAAAAACAACTTGCCGCAGGTGGGAACTGAACCCACAATTTTCGCATTTCGCACCCCCTGTCGCACTTCGCACCCCCTTTCTTCTCGTTTATTACATGATGAGCGTCTCGAATCCGGCAACATTGATGCCTTCAGGTAGCATATGTGGGTTTATTGACCAGTTGCCTTAATAATCTAAAGCCCTGCAGAGCACAGAGAAATTGAGAGGAAGGCTGAGCATCAGCCCTTCAAATCTCAAAGCTGCTTGGTGTATAGGCTGGCACACGTACTTGGTTTGAGTATGCTGTGCAAAGAGAACAATGATATGATGGCTACAGTAAAAAGGATGTGTGCCATGATGCAATGCCAAGCCTAGTGTAAAATCATTGTGATATCAATTTCTATGCTGTGCACGAGAAGTAGAATGTTGACCAGCCATGCTGAACATGGAAGGTTTATTTATTTATTTATTTATTTATTTATTTCGGATACTTTCCTGGCCCGAAGGCATTACAGAAAGGAGTGGTAAGTGAGAGAAAAAAAAAAGTACATAATTATACAATAATAAGTATTACAAAACGGCAGAAAATACAGCAGTCTTGAAATTGCCAACGTCAGAAATGGCAGCGATGGAGGGAGGAAGGTTGTTCCAGTCGGCGCTGGTTTTAGGAATAAAAGAACCATGACACATCTTTGTTCTAAAGTATGGAACACCAGCTTTAAACATGTGATCGAAACGGGATGAAATGTATGAAGGTCGGGTAATAAGATGATCCTTTAATAGTGGGTTGTGGTGATACAGCCTGTGGAAAAGACACAGTCTAAAACATTTACGGCGCAATGAAAGCTCCGGTAATGTAAGTGTGATTTTCATGGAAGTAATGCTGGCGTAACGGGAATAGTTAGATAAGATGAAACGTGCTGCGCGATTCTGGATGGATTCTAGAGTGTTTATCAGTGTGATTTGATGGGGATCCCATACAGTGGATGCATATTCTAGCTTTGGTCGCACTAATGTTTTGTAGAGGGTAAGCTTTATCGGTATAGACGCAGCAGAGAAATTTCGACGCAAGTATCCAAGAACCCGGTTAGCGTTATTAGTGACGTGTTTGATGTGCGTATGCCATGATAAGTTACGTGAAATATGGACACCTAGGTATTTGTACGAGTTGACGGATTCAAGAGAAGTATCGTGAAGTAAGTAAACACGCGTATTGTCAGTGTTAGTGCGGCTTGATACATGCATTGTTTTACATTTATTAACGTTTAGTCGCATGAGCCATTTATCGCACCAGTTGGATATGCTTCTAAGATCGTCTTGAAGCTTATCAGAATCAGTGGGGTTAGTTATTTTGCGATAAATGACGCAGTCATCTGCGAAAAGCCTGATAGATGAATGGGAAATGCATTTAGGAAGGTCGTTTATGTAAATCAGGAAAAGCAGGGGCCCCAGTACCGATCCCTGTGGTACACCCGATGTTACGGAAGTGCGAGAGGATGAACATTCATTAGCTGAAACGTACTGAGTTCGATTAGACAGAAAGCTTTTAATCCAGTTTAGTACATTAGGGTCAATGTTAAGCATGCTAAGTTTAAGAATGAGAAGATCATGTGAAACAGTGTCGAAAGCTTTTGCAAAGTCCAAAAACACGCAGTCTACATCGAAGCCCATATCAGTATGGGTAAATAGGTCATTAGTAAAACATATGAGTTGCGTTTCACATGAAAATGTTTTCCTGAAACCGTGTTGTTCAGTCGAAAAGAAGAAATTAGACTCAAGGAAATCAATAAGATGAGAATGTATAATATGCTCCAATATTTTGCATGGTATACTTGTCAGTGATATAGGACGATAGTTATCGGGGGAATGAGTGTTACCTGATTTAGGGACCGGAACAACCTTGCCAACCTTCCAATCGCTTGGAAGAACTGAGGAACCTAGAGACTGGGAAAAGAGCATCGAAAGCATAATGGAAGAATATGGTTCAGTAATTTTAAGCATTTTACAGTTAATTGAGTCTTCACCTGATGAAGAAGATATTTTCAGGTTTTCAATCAACTTTTGTATGCCGACCCAATCTATATAAATGGAGTTCATTGGTAAATAGGAGCATTTAGTTACCGACGGTAGAATGGCAGGAGCACATTTGTGAAAGACGGAAGCAAATACATCGTTCAAAACGGAACAGCACTGGTTCGGAGGGATCGCGACATTGTCAGAACGGGCTAGTTGGATTGTTTTGCTTTCTTTGCCACCAACAATATTCCAGAATTTACGTGGATTAGACTGTAAAAGTGATGGGAGGGTGTTATCGAAAAAAATCTTTTTGCATTTGTAATAGCAATAGTATATTCTGCGTGAATGCAATGATATGCTGCCCAGCGTTCGGGAAGGTTAGTTGCTTTGGCGCGACAAAAAATACGTTTCGTTTTGTTGCACAGACGGCGCAGAATTCCAGTAAACCATGGCGAGGAAGGACTGGAAACAATCTTTCTTGTAGGCACATAGCGATCCATTAGTGTTAGCAGTTTGTTCTTGTACAATGACCAGTTCTCTTCAACGGTACGTTCAAAAAAGTTGACTGTGTAGTCAGTAATGAATGATTCTAGTTCATTTAAAATGGATGTGGTATCGGCGGCATTGTAATCACATATAGTTTTAACAGTTTTCTTCGAGCGAGCTTTCTTCTTAAGTGTTAAGTGGAGAAGCGAGTGGTCACTTATTCCTTTAAGGTATGTTGGAGGAGAAACCGAATCTGGAGCTGTTGTAAAAAAGAGGTCTAAAGTATTAGACGAAGTGCTGGTAGTGCGTGTGGGTTCATGAATCAGCTGAGTTAGATTAAAATCAGCGCAGATGTCTAAAAAATGGGTGCACTCGGAGGATGACTGCTTAAGGGAGGGAACACCGTTTTGCCACACTATGTTTGGAAAATTGAAATCACCTAGTAAGAACAAATGTGATTTTGGGTATCGAACAACTAATTTGTTAAGGACATCATGAAGGTCAGTGCAGAAATTGGTAGTGGAGGATGGGGACCTATAGCACGCGCAAAAGATGAGGTCGCCAGTGGGAAAAGCAACACGAGTGCAAACTATTTCTAATGGTGAGTCAATGGAGATAGTGAAGGAATGGATAGCAGAGCTCACGGCAATCAGTACACCTCCGCCCGTGCGGAAATCGCGATCGTACCTGTAAAAGTTATACGTTTTTTGACAGTCTAGTATTTCACTATCTTTAATTTTTGCTGAAAGCCATGTTTCGGTGAGCACAACTATATCAGCTGAGCATGCGTCGATATGTGATGACAGTGATGTGCGTTTGTTGGCGATACTTCGGACATTTGTAAAAAGAAGTGATAAGGAGTTTGCTTGCTTTGGAACACGAGATAGCTATACTGCACCCAAATGTGAAGATTGTGGACCCGATGGTTTGTTGTTTGTTGGGGTAATCGCGCTCCTAGCTGGTCCGATCTCGCATACTTCATCTGTAGCTGCGCAATAAACGTAACATTTTTTACCTATGATTAGTTTGTTATGTCGCAAAGAAAAAGACTGGCCGCTGGCCTTGCCAAAGTCATTTAGTGCTTTCCGCGATTGACGAGTGGCTTTGCAAAAGTCTTCGCCGACTGAAATACCATCGGCTTTAAACTTCGCTTTTTGCGAGAGTATATGGTCTCTCATCTTGGAAGACACAAACTTAGCTATAACAGGCCGTGTCTTGCCGACAACGTATGTGCCTAGCCTATGAGCCCTATGGATTGCGGCTTCCGAGGGAGTCATGTTGAGACAATTTCTAAGAAAGTGATGGATCTGGACTTCTGATTGAGCCCACGTTTCTGATACGTTGCCTGAGATACCATAGAAGATCAAGTTGTCGCGTCTTGAATGGTCCTCCAGAACGTCTAGTCTTGACGCGAGCACAGCGCTTTCATTTGAAACTGCTTCATGGACTGCGGTAGTAATATCACTTCCTGAAGGCATATTTTCAAAAGACTCAACCGCAGCTTCCACGGCAGTCACTCTATTGGAAAGGTCTGAAACGGTCTCAGTGAGGTTTTCTTGGTTAGCCTTTAGTTCAGCTATGGCATTCATCATCTCGGCATGTCGCGTGTCAAATTTTAACGACAAAGCAGCTATGGCGGCCATAGCTTCATTGTGCTTATGTTGAGCTTCAGTATGGGGACCAGGGTTTAATTCTACATCCCCGGAAAGTAAGAGCAACATAGCAACAGAGACACAATCACTCAGAGTGGCAGCCAGCACTTGTGGGCAAGGGAAGAGCAGCAAACCGACATTGTTTGTACGTTTACAAAAAAGCGATTCGGACTGACTAACCTGCACAAGAAAGCAGAAAGGAGAGCTTAGCAGCGACCGCATGGTAGCTGCTCTCCCGTGCCCACTGGAAGCGCCTTGCTGATGCCAGTTGCTTAAATCTGAGCGCCGCAGTGCTGCCGCTGACGGCAGTGTCCGTGTCCCACTTGATACCGGCGTGAAGATGATGTTTTCCATGCTCAGATAATCAAGGCTGTTGTCAGCTGCTTGTGGCGGTGGATCCAGCAGGAAATTAGATAGAGATGTGGACGTAGCACACGTGCTAGACGGTGACAACGATGAGCCGAAAACAGCAATCTGCACAAGAAAGCAGAAAGGAGAGCTTAGCAGCGACCGCATGGTAGCTGCTCTCCCGTGCCCACTGCTCTCCCGTGCCCAGGTTACAGGTTTCCTGACTACAGGCATTCAGTTTCCACATGGGAGAAATGTGTTTTCTGGCACAGTCAAATTATAACTCAAGGATAGTCATATGCACAGATTGTGTGTAGATTGTATCCTGCATGCCTTATGGCAAAAATAAATCAAAGACTAATTAGTTTCACTTCAACCAAGGGAGGATGGCAGTGGGTCAATAAAGAGGGGACAATTCACTGCACTTCATGCAGGCACTTTTGTGTCCACATGTCAGCAAGTAAGCTGTAGGCACACTCATGTCGGGTATGTACCTGTTCTTTTTGCACAGCAAGAGCCTGTTAGGAACGGCCTGCTGAGGTGAAGACATGCAATGTTTTCCCAGCCAGCTGCAGAAGCGGGGTTGGCATTTTCTAGGAAGCGACCGCCAGTCTCCAGCCGAACGGCGCCACTAGGTCTACTGTGGAGACTTGCTTTGAAAGGACGACAAGGCGTCATTCCGCAGCCTCTTGGCGTCACAATGTCTGCTGCAGCGACTGACTTTGTGAGGAGGACAATACGCCGAGTCAGCAACTCTTCGTTGCCGGAATGCTGAGACGAGGTCGGCGAACCAGGCTTTGTTAGTGAACTTGCCATCACCGACCTGGTCTGCCGGGAATGGGGGAGCTCCTGAAGGAATGTATTTGGCGGCACCGTCTCATGCGCCTTTCAAGACGCAAGGCAATGGTGAACCGCGGCGGCCGCTCTGCGGGGGTCAGCTTGGGGATTAAGAGGCGCCTCTTAGGGCAAGACCTAGTTCTGCGAAGACCATCTCGCCTCGGTGGGGGCAGTGAAAGATGTGCGGAAGTGTGTGTGTAAGCCCTCCCCCTCAAAGGCGACTCGGCTACGATGACTCTGGTCAAACGTTTTCGCTCACCTAGGGATCTAGGGAGGACAGAGTGTATTTAAGGAGCTGTTGCATGGCTACTCAGTGTGCATTCCTCTTAAAGTCTTGTTAGACTGATGAACTGTAACATTCTCATGTAATTACTGTAAATAAACCCATATTCCTCATTCTCTATGAGAACAAGTCTCTCCCTTCAACAACGTCCTCAGCGTGGATAAGTTGGACGACGGCATGAGCCAGCTACCATCTAATACGCGCCTGACTCCAAACATTACAAGCCCCAGAAGTTATGCACGTGGATGCAATGACATCACATCTGTCCCACAATGTAAGTTAGCCAGGACAATGTATATCAGTGGCACAGAGTACCGTTCGAGAAGCTGATAAAGGATCTGTGCAAAAAGCATGCCTTTAAAAATTTACTTTTATACAGGCATGGAGAAGGAACTGTGCTCTTACATTGTATCGTACAAAGTCTGCTTGGTCTTACTAAAACGAAATTCGGAATATCCAATAAAAGCTTACCTGAAGGCCTCACAAGGCTTCCTTTCATCATGCTAGGATGTCTACAGGATATACGAAATGGTTTTTGCACTAAAAGAAGTGGACAGAGAGAGGGGGGTACAGGACACACCATGCATCCCCCCCTTTCCTTGTCCAAGTCTTCTAGTGCAAAAACCGTTTCGCAATGTACAGCCAACTCGCCCAAACCACCACTTTGATTGCAGGAAATAGGTTTGTGGCGATCTGGTCATACAAGATGTTTGCCAACAAAATGTGCATGTAGTTCAGGTGTGTATATGCCAGTGGCAAGTGCCAAAGGCACATCTATGGGACATAGTTTTTTGTAGATCTGTGCTCTCAGAACAAACAAATGCTATAATTGTCACAGTGGTTTCATCTGTCAAAACTGCCTCATGCCTCTGTGCTCGCCAAGTGTATTGAAGGACTTCATGGTTGTCACATTTTTGTAATCACAAACAGCCGCCCAGTGTGTGCTTTAAAGAGAACATTTTACGCTTATTCTCCCCAAGCTGCTGAGCCCGTTTGTGACTACCTACTGAATGTCTTGTGACCTACAGCTTCACAACCACAGTAAAATCCACAGGTTTCTTGTGCCAGTTGCTGCTCACTGCAGCTGGAGGATCTTCACTGCCGTCAAAAATCAGGAGGCACTTCTTTGTGCAATGAATATATTTACAATACTCACATATTATATACAAAAAGGCAAATGGGGAGGATATGCAATCGTTAGGTAGGGGCCAGTTTGCTTCGGCCACACTTCGCCCGGTGTCTTCTACAACCCTCCTTCTATGACTCTCTACTCCTAACTAAAAACTTGCACGAAACTTTTCACGTGCTCGCCTCCACCTCCCCTCTCTCTCCGTCAAACTGACCTTCTACTCGACAAACGAGTTTGGCGGTGGCTCCTATGGGTCAACCGGTCAATTCACTCCAGCTGGGCACACAGTGGACATTGGCCTTTCGAGGCACATTCCTGCCTCTCCTTTCTTCAATTGTGCACCCAAACTGAGTAGGTACGCAGCATACCTTACAACAACTGTGCTAAGCAATGATACTGATAACTTTTGGGTAGCTTTTTCATGTTCTCAATGTGAGTTATGGACCCCTATGATTGTTCCACTTAGGTAACTTGAAAATTTGATCACCACAAATGAGCTGCGACTGCTACAGCATATGTGCATGTACCATTTTTCAGACTAAAAAGTTTGAATGCCAACAAGAGCAATATCTTACAAATTATTTCGGAACTTCAAAAGCAGCTACACGAAAGCCACAAGCTAAAATTGACTGATAATAAACAGTACCAGTCACCCAAGCCAAGGGTTTACTGTCATAAGCACGGAACTATTATGACTCACGAGATGCAATTCTTAAATTGCAATAATCAGGCATAGATTCGGCGGGAGAAGTCTGCAGCACAGGGGTCTCGCAAAAAGGTTTACTTTCACAACATTTCTTGCCTGCAGCCAGTAAAACTGCACAACATTATCTTGTTCTTGTATACTGCTAGTATAGATTGGAATTTCAAATGCCGGGCTGTGTGCCCGAGGTGTGGAAATATTCAGCTTTTGTGCAGATTGTGTGCTTCACAAGCTTTGGACACTCATAGTACACACTGAACTGGTAAGTCATGAGAGTTCGTTAAAGAACTCCTCATCAGGGCCCATTGTAAATTTTCATTTTACGCTGGCAGTAGTGAATGGCCGTACATAGTGAGTTCTATCACAAGAATTTTTCAGATTAGTTCATTAATAGCAGAAACAGAAGAAATTGAAATGTTGCAAAGCAGTGGAACCCGGAGGTGAGCTACCCTACCCACAGCAGCTGTTCTCTCCTACTGTCTTGAATAGACTTCGCAAGCTACTCCACAAGTACTTCTCTGCATTTATATACTGTGGTGAGGATAGGTTGCCTTGAAGAACACAAGTCCACTTGTTGAAACGTTGTATATGCTGTGGCGAGGAAAGCATATGTCGCATTGAAGAAGACAAGTCCACTTGTCAAAACGTTGGCTCCTGCTTTCATCTTGTTCTCATTTTGCTCAACGTCTCTGCATTTTGGCATACCAGAGTTGAGAGGCTGAGTCACGCTTACATCACAACCCCCACCTCGCTTTCTTTCTCTTCCTTTTTTTTTTTTTTTTTTGCTGCGTGGCACAGCAGCTGTGTGCTGCAATCTCACAGTATCTGATGCTTGATGGTCAAACGTTGGCACCTGCCTGAGCACCAGTAAGCTGATGTCATTAGGAGTGGTTGTGGCTGTTTTTGCAAACGAGTGTGGGAACCAGGGGCGGTATTCTGAAACAGTTCGATCTGGAATTGATTCACTCTGGCTATTAGGTCATTCAGAGAAAGAGTGGAACATCAGAGTGCAAGGGAGACCAATCAAAGATCAGCAATCTGCTAGAAGTTAGTCATGATTTCTGTTTGTACTTTGGGGACTATACTATATAGTAATTGAGCATCATTGCTAATTCAATAAAAAATATTGCTTTGTATAAAATACTTGTGCATCCAGTAATAACTGTGAGCTTGCGATGCAGACAGTCGCTGGTGCTTTAATTTTATACTGCGTTGTCTTGTTAATGCCAAAGCATTATATGACTCACGAAGTAGAAAATCCGCTGGCGTGGCCAGATATTCTACAAAAAGTCATGTGGTCACAGAGACGTGCTCGTGCCACTGCTCGTGCGTTCGTCATCTTCTTCCACAGTTGGCTCTGATGCCACTTATCATGCCAGCCTTCCCATGCTTCCCCACCCTCTGCGAAGGCGCTGACAGCGCGCACTGGGTGCGGTGATTTTGGTAAGTTCTTTCATGCGCTCTGATGGACAAACCTTCGATGGAGATGGTATAAAAAATCACGTGGTCACGAAGACGCGCCGGTAGCCGGTCTATATATAGCACCACACATGGCGGCGCTGCCAGTCAGTGGGGTGATTTCAGTGAGTTCTGTCGTCCCGTCCGATGGACGAACCTTCTACTTCAACTTCGCAGTCAGTGGCTGCACCTAGCTCCTTTGGACATCTACACAAGTAAGTAAACAAGGTCGAGGCATGTGAAGCGAGAAATGATACCAGGCAACATGAAAACATAACCATTATGTTTTGTAAAACGAGTCATCATCGGGAAGACGTCGCAATGCTTTCACCTTCATTTGCATAGGGATACCTGAGTGCCCTTGATTTTATTTTGCTGTTGCTGGGTGGTGCGTGATACGTTAATGAAACAAGGTGGCTCTCTTTCTTTGGGTGTAGGCAGCGACTTTCATAAGATTTCGTTTTGCTAAGGCTGAGCTTTTTAGACTGGACAATTGCGATGAGAGTTCTGTCCACACATCCCACCCCTTCGGGAATCTTGTAGTGATCAAGAAAGCATTTTTTGACTGCGGCTTTCTCCTGTGCTCACGGAAGAAAATCTTGGCTACATTTTTTTTTTTCCTACAACTGTAATGGCACTCACAATGGCTGTAATCATGCAACTGACTGACGGTTGCAACAACCCAAGTGCTTCATTCCAGACGCACTGCTGAAAACTCCCAGTGGCAAAAAATTCACTGATGATTACAATGCTCCCTAACACAGAATTTGAGTGCAGCTCTATGTGTGTTTTCATATCGCTACATAGTGGCTGGCACGGACACTCTGTCTCATGCGGCACATTGCAAACGGAGCGAAGTGTGGCACAACTGCCTCGCTAATTGGGAGATTACAAGAGGCAGCGCGTGGGTGACGCGTGGACACAATTTACTGCAGCTGCCGCAGACAGACCTCTGCTCATGCAGCGCTTTGTTTCCACACATGGTATCAGTGCACGAGCTCGCTGCATGCCATTGGTGTGTTACTCTGGTGCCATCTCGTAGTGGTCTTTATCATAGAGCCCATCTTGCACGGCACTATGCTTTTCTTCTCCCAATTTCGTCACACCCTCCTCCTCCGCTTTCCTTTTTGTGCTCTCTTCACTGTTGCCATCCTTCTTCAACCACTGCGCCTCACGTTCGCTCTCTTATTTTTCACTGCTCGTTTGCTTGGTTACGCCAACGCCGATGCTCAATGAAGGAATGAGCATAAGAGCTGAGCTCTAAAAAAAGCGCAGCACGCACAGCACTTTAGTTGCAGTGTCAACACCACTAAATCTTTTTGGGCGAAGATTTTAGTCTAGTTCGTTTCATCACAAAGCAATCACACTGTGTCTTTGGAGAGCCTACAATACCTTCAGAACACTTTCTTGCTCATGTTCTATGCGTCAGGCCATTGCCTCTCATCACATCATTGCCATTGTCTTTTGGCAACGCTCGCCGGCAACACAACCAAAGGAGCCACCATTGGCATCTCTGTCTTGTCATGTTGGCCAGCGCGAGAGTAGCTTGCGGCCACAGGTGCCTTAGCAACCGTCTAAGCTGTTCTCGTTACTGTCACAGAATAGAGCTTAAGGGTGTCGAGCTGAATTGGAACTGAACCAAAAACTGGAGCTGAACCATTATTTTCAGCTGAACCAGAACCAAGCCAAACCATTATTTTTCCGCCATCTGGAAACCCGAGCTGGAACTTATTGAAGGAACCATTCTGAATTGGTTCGACAAACAGTTCAGAAGTCCCTGTGTACCAGTGTTGCAATAGTGATTTGTTGACAGATTTAGCAACTTGTCTTTCTAGCAACAAATTTTTCTATTAAGTGACCAGTGACATTTTTTATCGACATGACAGAAGAACTTGCAACATTTAAAGGACTGTGAAATTAGGAACAATTCAAAAACCACTTTCTAGAGAACGCATCTTATTATTCAAAAACTACATGTAAGTGGCCAAAATTGGCTGTGCGATGCATGGGCTCAGTAACCATGATGAAAGAACGTCTTTCGAAAGATAACATGCGCGCATTTTCCATTTTTTTGGCTAGTAAGATTTGTGTAGAGGCAGCACGCGACGATGGAGCACTTTGTATAGTGAAGAACAAAACACTCAGGTTTATTTCGAAATGTTTGCTTTGAAAACTTCCTTGCGTTAAAAGAGCGCAAACGTGAGCTAATGTTTTAAAATCCCTAAGAGTGCACTGAAGAATGGTTGCTTTCAAATTGGCGGTCTTCACGTTGGGCTTCACAGCATGGTGGCCTTAATGGGATTCACATTGCACTGACAAAATGAATGTTCTTTTTTTAAAAGCCCTTACAAAAGCGATTTGAGTGGGTCATGTAACACTGCGGGTTCAGCACCTTTACTAAAACATTCGGTTGGCAAACATTTGCAAGTGTAGGGCTAAGTAAGTTTGGCAAAACCTACAGCAATAAACTTTATGGCAAGATTCAGAATGCAGCAGGTAAATAATAAGACGGAT
Source organism: Dermacentor variabilis (assembly GCF_050947875.1). NCBI lineage: Eukaryota > Metazoa > Arthropoda > Arachnida > Ixodida > Ixodidae > Dermacentor > Dermacentor variabilis. Next base: position 26,465,389 of record NC_134568.1, on the reverse strand, counting down.
AGACTTTAGAAAAGCGCAGATATTGGATTGGGTAGGCTCGTTCAAGCTTAGTCTGAACAGGCTGCTTCTTTTTCTGATTGCCTTTGGACGAATTATCACGCGGCGATTTCATCTACATCAAAGTGTGGAAGCGCATTATTTGACCTATATATATGCCATGTAATTGTCATCGCCAGCGTTAACATGTGACCAAGCACGCATCACAGAATCTAGCGCGCCTTTCAGGAGCGGGAAGGACTGGTAAATTTTCTGGAGTAATGTGGACCTAGTGGCTTTTCGTGTTGGGAAAAACAGATAACTCTTGTTTATCGGAATCATGCCACATTTTTTAACCTTGCAATCTGAAGGTAAACACATAATTTTTGCTGTCATCGTCCGTTGTTTATAAGTATTAAAGCTAAAGTTCTATACATTTCGCTGGTAAATTCACTGCTTATTCTTCACCTGTATGGACGATAGACAAATGTGAAACTTATTGGCAGACAATTTATGCCACACTAGCCTATATTATAGTTTTCCTAAATACCTACATCATTTAAAATTCGCTCAAGTGTTTTGGCGACAATTTTGTTCCACTTTAGCGACACGAAGAGAGAGAGAGAGAGAGAGAGAGAGAGAGAGAGAGAGAGAGAGAGAGAGAGAGAGAGAGAGAGGCTACACTGCTGTGAACCCTCTGCTAGGCACGTCAGACGGGAAACAATGAACAAAGGCTCAAAGCCTCCCGTAACTGACAAGCGACTCCCATGCTGCAGGCAAGATTAAAATAACTTTACCTCAACTTAGTTCTGACAACCACGTAAATTTTTGTGCAACCAAGGCTGGTTGAAGTGCACATGGCCATAAGATAATTGATCTCCATCAACTACCGTATTTACTCGCACAATGATTGCACTCGCGTAATGATCGCACCCGTGAATTTTGTCATCAAAATTCGATTTTTTTCTTTCCCATGTAATGATCGCACCCTGAACTTGTTGCAGCAATATGTCATGTGCCAAGTCTAGCTAATCATGATCATGCTTACCATCAGTTGAATGCTACACGAACGACTCTTGAAGGCATGCCAAGCGGTCTGCACAAACCCAACATTCCAGTAGATACCCATTTCATTCCTTTCATCACTATCCGCACTTCCATGAAAGAAAAAGAAAGCTACAACCAAACTTGCCTCGGCTTTATTGTTTATAGGCTTCATAATGGTTTTGGTCAACAACAACAACATAATGCGCACCTTTCGATTCTTCTCGTCCGCACTCGTGGGCACGCAACAAATCGCGAGTGGCAACGATAGTGGCCACGTTCGTCAGTTTACACTGATATGTTAGAAGTGCACCCTATTCGTACGCCGACGCTGGTAACGAAGCTAAGATATTCATTCACCCTTAGCGGAAACGTGCCTTATTAGGATAGCAGTGAAGACAAATGCCACAGTTTCCGCATCATGCCCGCCATGTGTTTCTATGTCACTGACAGCTAAGCACACCCATCTCTGCTTCTGTCCCCTCAAAGTGGACGTGGCTACGTTATTGTTGCAAACTTGCCGATATTAATGATATTATTCATTACTGATACGGAAGAAACTGTTTCAATGCGCGTAATGTACTCACGAGAAGAAAAATAATCACGTTCGGCGCATTCGACTTGCTCCACCGGCCGCCATTTTTGTTTTGGTGTCCCGCACTGACAGCGGCAGCCACCTGCTTGTTGATCCGTTGTCATCCTGCAACAAATGCGGAACGAAAAAAGAAAATGTTTATTTTAGTGGGCAATTTACCCTCGTAATGGTTGTGCCCCTGAATTTGCCTCAATTTTTTTGACAGAAAAGTGCGATCATTATGCGAGTAAATACGGTATATAGCCAACTACAAAATAGAGCAAAGCTCGTAACGTGAAAGGCACGTTAACTGAAACACTTATGCAAAAAAAAGAATAATGTCCAAGTTTTAGCGCTTCGAAATAATGGAACCTGCATGGGTGTGTTGTTAGAGTTCCGTTGCAGGCTGGCAGAATGAAACATTCTTGTAAAAGCAATGCCTCACACGCAGGCTTGTGTCATTACCAAATCTTACTATATTATTCACTCACTGGTGCGACAGTCTCAACGGGCGAGGTGCAGCAAATGTACAGCAGCTTACAGGTGCAACATAAATCAAATGTGTTTTCAATGCATTGGGGACTGTGGGCCTTGGAAAACAAATGATATGCCTGCGTACCTGCAGTCGCAGTGTATTCAATTTGGTGCATGATATTAAAGACACTATAAGCAGATCGGTCTGTGTCACGTAAGGGTAGAAATAAGCTATCTTCGTTCAAATAAATTCGCATGTGAGACTGAAAAATGTAGTTTCCTAAAGCTTTGCCGGTTCCCCTTAATTCCGAACCATTATAAACACGTATGAACCAGTTCAAACCGGTTCAACAGACCTGAATCAAACTCGAAAGCTTTTCGATTTGATATCCTAATGGGAAAAGCAGACAAGTATGTGACTACTGGAATTATGGTGCGAAGAAAAACGAATATTTGTGGACACTTGGTTCGTAGGTGTTATTTCTTTAAACATTAAATTATGTTAAGCAGCAACACATAAAACAACTATTGCAGCATTGAATGGTTTATCAATGTCACGTGCCATGATGAATGATGTTGCCTGCAGTATATCTTACATAGCAGTGTTTATCTGTGTGACCTTGACACACAGGATGTAGGGCTCCCTTGATAGGAAGAGTTTGTAGGGTTTCACTTGACATTGCAGCTGTTTTCATGCTGTGCAATGGCTTGATCATTTGCAGACACAATTGCCAGTGTGTGATCTATGCACTGCACTTGTCTGTCTGCAATGACCAAGCTTGGTGAGGGGCACCACCCCCATAGAGCCAACCAATGGCAAAATGCCAGTTCAGGTGCACACCATAATCACAGGTATTGGCAGCAGGTACCAAACAGTTGAATGCACGGTTTACTTGCCGATATGAGCCCCCACAGTGGAAGAGGTTAAAGACTATTTCCATATCATAGTGACCATAAATAAAGACGAGGACAGCGGAAGAGAATACAATAACTACACAGCCGGTTGTTCATACCGCCTGTGTTGTTTTTGTGTTCTCTTCCGCTGTCCCCGTCTTTATTTGCGGTCAATATTGTCACGGGTATAAAACTATTTACACGGTGTATTTACAAGGCGTATATAAACATAATCTGAGAATCCCGAGAGGCTGTTTCCACTTCGTCATCTTCACCGTCGACGACCTTGTTCTCTTTTCCCTCCGTAACACGATCCCTGGCAGAAAAAGGCCCGTCCCGGTGCTTCGGACGGGGCCATCGGTAAGGGCATAGCAAGGCTTAAACCGAGAGACGTGTACAATGTTAGGTGATGTGGAACAGGGTGTCATGACGGAGGTCTCGGGGATTATCTCGTAAGTGACATTGGTCACTTGACGTAGAACTCGGTAAGGGCCTTTGTAGCACGGAAGGAGTTTCTCGGAGAGCCCCACTCGGCGGCAAGGGGACCAAAGTAGCACGAGAGAGCCTGGTGAAAAATAGGTGTTGCGACGGCGGCGATTGTAAGCATACTATTGAGATTTCTGCGATGTCAACAGACGAGTGCAGGCAAGCTGGCGCGCATGGTCAGCGTAGGCGATGGCGTCGCGGGCATACTCGGTCCTCGAATCCTGTAGCAAGGGGAGTGAAATGTCCAATGGTAATACAGAGTCCCGACTGACGAGTAAGTAAAAGGGGGAATACCCAGCAGTATCGTGGCGTGATGAATTATAGGCGAATGTGACATAAGGGAGTGCCACATCCCAGTCATTGTGATCGCGTGAAACGTATTTTGACAGCATGTCAGTAATAGCCCGATTAAGTCGCTCAGTAAGGCCGTAGGTCTGGGGACGATAGGAGGTAGCCAGTTTGTGCTTGGTAGAACACGAGCGTAGGATATCGGCGATGACGTGGGAGAGGAAAGTGCGGCCGTGGTCAGTAAGGAGCTGTCGCGGGGCACCATGTACTAAAATGATATCCCGGAGTAGGAAATCTGCGACGTTGGTTGCGCAGCTCGTGGGAAGTGCCCGAGTGATGGCATAGCGCGTTGCATAATCAGTAGCGACAGCGATCCACCTGTTGCCGGAGCTGGACTCGGGGAAAGGGCCAAGGAGATCCAAACCCCCGCGAAAGAATGGCTCAGGTGGAATGTCAATCAGCTGTAAGTACACGGCAGGAAGCGTTACTGGATTTTGCGATGTTGACAGGGCTTGCAAGCAGCTACATGGTGCCGTACAGAGCAGGCGAGGCCGGGCCAGTAGAAGCGGCGGCGCATGCAGTCGTAAGTGTGAGAAAACCCAAGGTGTCCGGCAGTTGGGGCATCATGAAGCTCCTGACGCACGGTTGAGCGGTGGTGTTGAGGAACGACAAGAAGGGGAGGACCGTCAGGATGAAAACTGTGTCGGTAGAAAATCCCGTCGTTGACAACGAACCACCGTAACGATGGATCAGTAGGAGCAGATTCCATTCGGTCAATGAGGGTCCTCAAAGTAGTGTCATGGAGTTGCTCGTTGGCCATGTCCAAAAGCTGGGAAATGGAAAGAACACTTGTGGAAGCGTCCATGTCGGCGTGGGCGGGCGTGTGTACAGGGTAACGGGACAAGCAGTCGATGTCCTTGTGTAGGCTTCCAGACCTATACACCAGTGAATAGGAATAGGAATACTCTTGTAGCCGCAAAGCCCATCGTCCAAGTCTCCCTGTGGCATCTTTTAAGGACGAAAGCCAACAGAGAGCATGGTGGTCCGTTACAATGGAAAAGGGTCTGCCATATAGATAGGGGCGGAGTTTCACCACTGCCCACACAACGACTAAACATTCGCGGTCCGTAATAGAGTAGTTCCGCTCCACTGGAGACAAAAGATGGCTAGCGTACGCGATGACGTGTTCATGGCCGTGTTGAACTTGTGCCAAGACGGCACCGATTCCATGGCCACTGGCATCGGCGCGCACCTCTGTAGGGGCTGAAGTAGTGAAGTGTCCTAGAATCGGTGGGGTGGTGAGTATGGTGGTAAGGCTAGAAAAGGCGGTGGCCTGAGAGGATTCCCATGAAAATGGCACACTTTTCTTCAGGAGATCTGTGAGAGGGCGTGCTATGGTGGCAAAATTTTTAACAAAGCGGCGGAAGTAAGAGCAAAGGCCCACGAAAATTCGGACATCTTTTGTAGACATTGGAACAGGGAACTCCTTCATGGTGCAAATTTTCTCTGGGTGTGGTTGCATGTCAGTCGCATTGACGACATGTCCAAGAACAGTAGTCTCACGATGGCCGAAGTTAATTTCTTAGAGTTGAGCTGTAGACCGGCCTTGTGAAAAACGGCAAGTACAGCTGAAAGGTGCTCAATGTGTGTGCTGAATGATGGCGAGAACACAATAACATCATCTAGGTAGCAGAGACAAGTCGACCACTTGAATCCTTGGAGTAATGAGTCCATCATACGCTCAAAAGTAGCCAGAGCATTGCATAAGCCCAAAAGGCATAACTTTTAAGTGGTAAAGACCATCAGGCGTTATAAAGGCGGTCTTTTCACGATCTAAATCATCGACAGCGATTTGCCAATATCCGGACCGTAGGTAGATGGATGAAAAATATTCTGCCCCATATAGGCAATCGAGGGCGTCATCGATACAAAGTATTGGGTAGACGTCCTTCTTCGTGATGTGGTTGAGGTGGCGGTAATCGATGCAGAATCTCCATGAGCCGTCCTTCTTTTTGACCAGCACGACAGGGGACGCCCAGGGACTTGACGATGGCTCAATGATGTCTTTCGCTAGCATCTTGTCTACTTCCGTTTTGATGACGTGACGCTCCGAAGCTGAAACTCGGTAGGGTCGCCGAAGGATGGGTGGATTACCGCCTGTATGTATACGATGTTTGAAAAGTGACGTCTGGCCTAAAGGTCGGTTGTTCAGGTCGAATATACCCTTGTAGGAAAGCAGTAGATAGCAGAGCTGTTCAGTCTCCGCAGGAGTGAGATTCGGGGCGATCATTTTCCTAATGTCGTTGTCAATACATTTGGCAGACCAGAAAGGCTCACAGGAAGCGTCGACTGCAAAAGTCTCAACGCAACTAACTTCGAAAGCAGTGATTGTAGCCAGGGTGATATCTTTAGGCAGAATTTGCACAGGGAGGTATGCGCGATTGTCTGTGACCCTCAGTATTGTATGCGGGACAATAACGCAGTGGGTGAGAACGATGGCAGTTATGGGAGCGGAGATGTAATCATCATCGGGAACTGGCGTAGAAGGCGACATTTCGATGTATGTCAAGACCTGTGGTGAAACGTGAACAAAATCAGTTGGTCTTAGGCGAATTTTGTGTGGTGTTGGAGGAACGTCCAGTAGAGGCAGGTCATGACGCACAGTACTTGAACAAACGATGAGTGCAGAAAGGGCGGAGAGGAAGTCTAGGCCTAGGACGAGGTCATGGGGGCATTGGTCAAGCACAGTGAAAAAGACGACAGTATGGCGGCCAGAAATGCTCACACGTGCAGTACGCATTGGAGCCACGGTCACCGTGCTACCGTCGGCAATTCGTACGAACCGAGTAACGGCAGGCGTAATAATTTTCTTTAAATGGCAGCGTAGGCAACTGGTCATAATCAATACGTGAGCTCCAGTATCTATGAGGGCTGTGACAGGTGTGCCATCAACTTGGACGTCAAGAAGGTTATGTCTCGTAAACAGCGTCAAAGGAAAATTTTGTGGCGAATTTGACGTTGCAGCACCACCTCGAGGTGCCGCATTGCCTAGTTTTCCTGCTGGGACGGTCCTGGGTAGGTCGGTGACGGTGAGCGGTAAAGCTGGGGGGGACGTGGCTGGCGACGTTGAGGTGAGGGCGAGTGAGCATAGCGGCGAGTCGAGGTAGTGGCGTCGGAAGCGTCATAAAAGCGACGGGGTGAAGAACTTCGGGGCGAACTCGAATTCTGGAAGGTGTTTTGAGGAGGGCACGGCCTACGGCTCCGGCAGTGATGGGAAACGTGACCGATTCGGCCACAGGAGAAACAGATCAGCCTGTCGTCAGGTGTTCGCCAGTCCGAGGGATTCCTGGTAGTGTAGGGATAACGGACACTGTGAGGCGGACTGCGATAGTACCGAGGCATAGGAGCAGGCACTGGGAAGACCCATATTCGCGATTCCCTGGCAAACCACGGACCGGATCAGCGATATCGTCTCAGTGGTGTTGTTCCAAGACGTCTGTTGAGGCGAGGCAGGAAACGCTGCTTCGAGTTGGCGGCGTACAATTCGTGTCGCATTTTCGCTTGGTGGTGGCGAGCTAGATTGGTCGGTGGTGTCAGTACAGGAAGAGGTCGCTGCAGTATTTGGAAGCCGTGTAAACTGATTGTATATACGGCAACTCTTTGCCTGCTCGAAACGGCGGCATTCCTTCATGATGGCGTCCCCAGTTGATAAGTTTCTGAAGACCAGAAGGTTGAATGCGTCGTCCGCGATGCCTTTGATAATGTGTCCAACCTCGTCCGCCTCTGGCATGGACGTGCCGATTTTATGCCAGAGGGCTAGGACGTCCTGAATGTAGGAGACATAGGACTTAGTAGCCATTTGGCCACGCGTGGCAAGTTGTTGCTTGGCGGTTAGTTGTCGACCGATCGGAGTGCCAAAAATGTCGGACAGCTTTTCTTTTAACAAGTCCCAGCTGGTTAGCGCTTCCTCATGTGTGTAAAACCACGTTCGCGGTGTTCCGTCGAGGTAGAACACAACATTGGCCAGCATTATGGTCAGACCCCACCTGCTCACTTTGCTGACGCGCTCATACATCTTCAACCATTCTTCCACATCAACACCATCGAGGCCGGTGAGCTTGCCGGGGTCTTGCGGCTGAGGTAGAGCAACGTATGGGTATAGGTAGTCGGCATTGCAGCTGCAGATGTGGTGCCTTCCAATGGAAGCATGGTCCCAGGCTGGGTGAGACGTCCACTGCGGAGCTCCCGGGCGAAGACGCGCACCCCGCACCTCCACCAAAATGTCACGGGTATAAAACTACTTACGCAGTGTATTTACAAGACGTATATAAACAGCATCCGAGAATCCTGAGAGGCTGTTGCCACTTCGTCATCTTCACCGTCGACGACCTCGTGCTCTTTTCCCATCGTAACAATATGATATTCAGTAAACAACAACTAGGCCAAACTGAAGTTCTTCTGACTATCTCCATGTATACACGGACAGCTTGGTCCTGCAAGAGCGCAGTGCTAATGCTGCAGCCACGATACTGGAGCTCCCAACCAGCTGCAGCTGCCGGTTCAACAGGCAGTCTTCCACTACCACAGCTGAACTCATGGCACTCAGTATGGGCTAGAAGCTGTTGTTAGAACTTTGACTACCACCTACACTTCTATTAATGGACTCCTGCTCTGCACTTGTCAGGCTCTAAGCAGCGGGTGACCTCTCTTCTGAACTTGCTCGCTCGCTGCCCCCTACTTTATGCCATCTGCCACGATCTCGTGGCTCTCAGCAACAGGGGGGAGTACCTTCGCTTTCAGTGGGTTCCCAGCCACATAAGTGTTGCAGGAAACGAGCAGGTCAATTGCCTCGCGGTCGCAACATAGGCTCTTCCACCCAGCTATTATGCTGTGCCTGCAGATGACGCATGCAAGGCAACTTGAGTGCACCTCATTGCCCAACATGCAGAAGACCGTATATAACGAGAGCCCACCAAGATCCATCAGCCGCCACAGGCTCGCAAGTTGCCAACGAGCCATTGTTCTCTGTTGCAGATAGATTACGTGCTGACCAGTGCCTGCCGGCGGCAGCTAGGACTGACTAACCAGTGCCTGTACTGATTGTGAAGAACATGAGCCTTGAGCATCTCATGCTCTGCTGCCCAGTGCACACTCCTGTGCACCACCAACTCTTGTCTGCCTTCAGGTACGTCAGCCTTGCTGCAGATTTCAAGACCGCACTGCTCTTACTTGAGGGCACTGCGCAGTTTCATGTCTTGTGGAAGAGCCCATGCTATCCTGGTGGCCTTCCTGGAGGAGACAGGCCTGGCATTCCACATAACACTGGGTGGCTGAATGACACCAAGCATAGTACCATGTTGCGCTCTGGAGAACCCTTGCGAGTTCTTCACAAGACCTGAAGAAGGCTACAGAAATGTACCCAAGAAAGTTTCAAATTTCTGCAAAGGCCTTTCGTAACCTTTCAAAATTGGCTTGTTGCTACTGGTCACTGAATCTTCTGTCTGCAAGAGTATGTTCAGTGCCTGTTGAATTCTGGTATAATGATCAATGAACCTTTTCATTTGTTTTACTCTAACAGCACATTGCGGTGGGCAAAGCGACAAGTTATTTGGCTTTGATACAGTCCCTACAGAAGCCTTGTGTCCCATAAGAATTACTATGTCTGCTTAAACACTTTTGCACGTCTTTGAGTCAAGGATTCTATTTAATGCGTTTTTAACAATGCTAAGGGTGTCTCCAATCACATTGCAGCTCTTGCTAGCCTCCTGCATTACCAGGTAAAAATAGTGATTGCTGCACTGCAAGCACAGAGACCTTGGCTCAGAGTCGCTAATTCTTTTCTGTACACTTGACAAACAGCCAGACATATTCGCTGCCCCATCAAAGCAGTGGCCACATAAACAGTGAAAGTCAAAGTTGAGACGCAAGATCATACCCTTAATAGCAGAGTTTAATGTCTTGTATCCACTGTCTCGGACCCACATTGTATCGGCCAAAATACTTCTAACTTCAAGTGTCTGGTTTTGCACCCAACACACATAAAAAGTAAACTGCCCCTCATCATTTATATCCGTTGTGCCATCAGTGATAATACCGTAGAATGGACTGACCGTCCTTCACAATTTTGCCAAAGTACGAGCCATAATCTCTATAAGCTCATTTTGCAATCCATGTCATAAGGGCCAGAACAATCTCCAATCTCCCCTCGAGCAAACTGAGCCAATTTCTGTCACCTTTACCTTGTCCTCAAGGAGCTTGAACTGTGTGGCATAGGTAATGTAGAGAGCTTACTATGACACGCAGAGCTGCCTTGGCATCATTCTGCTCTTAAGAGGAAGCTTTAGCTTGGGCCCAACTCCAACGCGACCTATTCAAATACATGTAAAATGTAAAAACGCTTTTCTGAGATAACCACTGGACCGATTTAATGAAATTTGCTGCATTTGAGAGAGAAAGTTCTAGTGACTGTCAGAAGTGGAATTTCAATTTAGGGCCTGAATTTTGTTAAGAAGGTTTTCAAAAATTCGAAATTGAAAGAAATAGAAGCACGAAGTTTAGATATTAATAGCTCTGCATCAAGAACAGATATCGTGGTTCTGTAAACAGCACCTATTAGATTATTGAAAACAGACAAATTCCCTATGCCATTTTATATCTTATGTGAATTCGTTATGTTGTTTACAAGGGTTCTGTAAAAGCTGTATTTACGGATTACTAAATTTTTGAGATTCATGTGTAACATATCAATTAACACTTTAATGTAACAATTTAGATGTACTATCAGATGCAATTCACAGAATTGTGATACGATTTTTCCTTGCTGAGCTACAGAATTGTAAACTTGATAGTCTCGTTTTCTGAAAATTTTAATTTTTGCCACTTAAAAAAAAAAAAAAATTGACGACCTAAATCAAAAATTCGAAACCAACAGCGACTAGATCTCAAGTTTTTTTTAAAAATGCAACAAACCTCGTCAAATTTGGTGCTGTGGTTGCTGAGAAAAACGAATTCTCCTTTTACATGTATTTATATAGGAGCACCCGAGCTAAAGCTTCCTCTTAACTGCACTGCTGTAACAGGAGACTCAAATAAGGAATACCACTCTGATGTGACAAATTTGGGCTCATAGAGTCCAAACGAAACTGACCCTTTTCATGTGGCCTAATTTGTTAAACTCAGTTTTATCAAAGGTGGCTCGATACTTCCTATGTTTCTTCATTCTTATTCGCAATGTTGAAGGCACTCATCACACAATGACGATGCTGCTTTTGCTTTCCTACGAAAGACAAACAAACTTCACAAACCAATCTCGTTGGCACAATCTACTGGCTTGGTTTCTGGGGACCCTGTAGTTTTCAGCAGGAAGTGACCGACAGTTGCACAGCGCTGACTTGTCCTTGTTGGGTGTTCCTTGAAATTGTGAAGGTGAGCGAAAGCCCATTGCTTGCTTCATCAAGCTGGTTGCTCCTGCTGTCTGGCAAGCAGGCCCAGATGATGGAACTTTTACAAGTGAAACCAAATATGTATGGTCACATTATTCATTTTTTTCACATGTTTTCAGTAATTGCAAATTCAGCGATTAATTTTCAGAAACTGTGAAACAGAGTAATTGAGCAATACGGCAATTGAGCTTTCGCCCAACAAGCTGACATTGTCAGTATAGCAGATAGGCAAGATTTTGTAAGCGAAGCTTTTGGTGTGAAACATCATTCAGTTCTGTCGGCATAGGGGGTTGCTTGATAAAGCAATCTGTAACGAAAACACATTATAGTATTATGATCACATATCTTTACAACCATACTACCCATGCGCCTTACGTTGGTATCGTTGTGAAGAGGAGAGAAGCCATTACTCAAACATGCATGTGTTGGGTGCAAAAGATAGCACGTTGTCAAGCCATCCATGATGCAGTCAGATCTAAATTTGACCTCTCGCTAAGCATTAAAGGAGGCATAGCTTTGCAGCAGATTTGTTGATAAGAGTGGGAGTGGTTGCGTTTGATAGAGCTCAGTCAGCCATAGAAGGTATTAGACCTCAAACTCAAAGCTATGCTCATCAAGAACTAAAGGCATACAAATGTGCTATTCTTTTTCAGAAATTTCACACTTGCTCGGTTATGGCGCTCCCGTGTTCGACATGTAGGCTCCAGAAATGACATGGAGAGACTCGGCCGTCAAGACATACAGATGGCTATTCACGCCCATCACCTTTGAGCACAGGAGGCCTACTCCGAATAGGGAGCGAGCATGACCACAAGATTAGACCGTAGGACCCCCCTAGCTGTAGCATAAATTAGACATGCAAGCTTTCTAATGCATGAATAAATGTAACTTGAGTATTTAGTTAAGTCATTTCTGTACCCTAGTACCACCACACACTCTGTACCACACAAAAGACACACACACATTTCACTTACTCCAATGTGGCTTTGTAACTGACACAGTCTAGCAGGGTCCCCCCCTCAACAATCCTTGAGCATGGTGCAGGGTAGGCATTGGGTAGCTATGTGTGTTTCTTGTCAAATAGACAGACAAAGCGGTCGCATATGTAAGTAGAAGCTGCGTGGTCACGCGAGGGGAGAAGGACAATATGCACAAGGGGCATTGTAATAAAGGCAGACAAATTGGGCTTGTGTACCGGCCATATGGACTTGCAGGTGATTTTCTGTTTCACACAGAATGATGCAATAAAACAAAAAATACCAAAAATTCTCAATGCAAAAAATATATGCTGTCAAGAGCATGATTCTGTTGAAGGGTTCCTGCAACACTTCTTGAACATGGCAAGAAAGAGCTCCAGATTTGTAGAGAATGCTGCCGGGAACGTGCAAGCCAAATATTATTGCGCCGCGTTCAGTTCGGAATATACAATCTCGTATAGCCCATCGCTAACTCTCTCCTGCAGGATTGAAAGCAAGCATTTTTTTAGCTTTAGTTGACATCATCAATCATGCAAAGGTGAGCAGCTTTAGCCCTTGGCCTCCAAGATCATAAGGCACGCTGTGTGGTCTCAGATCCTATGCATCGACGACTTCCAATGGCCCATTGAAGTCTGCTCCGCGCTAGCAAGACAAAGGAAAGGGAAATACAAGCATCAATGTAACATATACGGTTGCAGTGACTTTGCTTCTATGGAGGGATTCAAAACATTCTTGTTGTAGGAGAATCATGAGGCGATACTCTCTCCTTTCACGTCTATCCAGTGACTGCTTAAATAGATGTTGCAGGGCCCCTGTGCCCATACACTCCCTGCAGCATGCACAAGATGTTTCACCCACCCCGCTACAGCTGCATAACTGACACAACCTACCCTATTTTATTTTAACCCAGATGTGAAAGCAAGATTTGCCTTCAATATTTAAGTATTGAATGAGACTCACTTTGCATGAGTGATCTCCCTGACACCATTTTTTCTTTAATCGCCTTCCACGAAAATATGTGGCAAGTGCTGATGCTGACAAACAAGTACTTTATAACTTTTATTGCTAACTTCTATGGTCGTTGTTCCAAATTTCATGTAATGTTAAGCAGCCAACCATTGTTCTGGGCTATCCTGTTTATCAATAAGCAGGTGGTAACAGTAACACCTATATTTAGATGGGTAGAATGAAAAATATGGGTCTCATTAAGAGAGCAACTATTGTACATCTATAAGCAAGCAGAATTAACAGTGAATAAAATTTAATGGGGATGCAGAGGCCCCAAGATGTGGCAAAAAAAAAAAAATGGTAATTGAGACAAGAAGTGAGGAGAGCCCTTCCATAGGAATACTTGGGGTATGTGCCACTCTGTCTGTGCTAGTCTCCAATGAACCTTTTTGATGCCAGCTTGGGTTACTGGGTATGTGGCAGCAGGTGTACGCCACTCTTCAATAAACGTCTTTCATGCCAACCTGGGTAACTAGATATGTCACACTGGGAATGCACCGTTCTACAATGATGAAAAAGGTCCCTTAAATTATTCCGACGCTCAGTGGAATTGAACCCACCTACACAGGGGATCCCCAAGGACAGCAACCTAATGCATTAGCAGGCTGTGCCACAAATGCACTGGGTATGTGTTGCTTTTAAATGAACGGATATCACACACCAATGCTTTAGCGAGCTGCACCATGAATGCCTGAGTATGTGCAATGGAGTCTCCAGCAAGCGAGGGAACAATTCTCAGCATTCGCAGGCACCAGTGTGCTGCACTTCTCATCTTGGAGATGTTGTGCAGAGTTCTTGGCAGTGCCATTAGATAGTGCAGCATGTCAAGAAAGAAGCGCGACAGAAGCCCGGTTGTCATGTAACGCATTTCTAAGCGTTCGCATGCACAGGCGCGCCATGCATTTTGGAGGCCACATGCAGGCTTTGGAAGGGCAATGCTAGATGGTGCTGAGTGTTCTTAGGGAAGCGCGAAAGAGGAGTCCTGCTGCAGTACACGCCTCATACATGCCTCGTTTCGGCAATGGCAATACATTGTCACCATATTAATTCCATGCTAATGCATTACCGTTGACAGTCATCGTGAGATGGGTTCCGCTGCAATTTCTTTTCAGTGTTTAGAGTTACGTTCCCCTTTTCACTAATGTCCTTCTATTTTCTTTGTCTCTTTTATTGTAACTTTCCACTCCCCTATCTATTCTTTTACCCCATATGTTTCCCAAGGCAGCGGGACAGTTCAAGTGTACACTGGAAAGCAAGAAAGTTAGTGTCTGCAGCACTTCCTTTTCTTTCCCCTTTTTATTTTCTTATATACAGTAAACTAGTACTATTACTTTAATACACAGATAAGGTTGTTGTGTCCTCCTTTGTGCCATGGTTTGTGTTGTTTTCATTGTCGGTTTCATGGTTACATCAGTTCATAGACAATGTTGCATTTGCAGCACAAAGCGCAGTCCAGAGGCAAACAAAAATGCCAACCACAAGCTGCATCACGACCAATACTGGCATAACAACTTCAAGTGGCAAAACAGCCAGCACATAAAAAATTAAGGCATGAGGTCTACCCTGCTGAAAACATCACATACATATCATTAATAGAATGAGCAACTGACAAATGTAAAAAGAAAAATACTTGACCAATAGACGTAGAGATCTCAAGCTTTATTTTTGAGCATTCATCAGATGCCTTTACCCGACTGGATAGTGTCCTGTTGAATCCTTCATTATGTCACACATTATTGTTTGAGCAACTCCCAGGTGCACACAACTGTGAGGCTAGAAACATAGCTACATACTGATAATTCCCAATACTGTGGGCAACTCTGCTTAGTAAGCTCACTTGGAACATCTGCAGTAAAGAGTCACATTCCAAACTTGTTTGCTTTATAAGATGTGTGTGCCTCCAGGTAATCTGAAGGTATGTGGCACTGTTAGGGACAGTAAGAGCAGAAGTAAAATCAAGGTGCCTACTAAGTTGACATTTCCAAATTCCTCGAATTTTCCAGGTTTTCCCTGAATGCCTTCGTAAAATTTCCTGAGTGACACAGAACTTTATTTTATGCAAGGCGGGCTGACACAATGTCGCCCGATGCTGTCACTCTCTAGTAAGCATGTTAAAAAATAAAACGGCCTAATCCAGTTTGAACAGTAAGGACAAGTGTTTATTAAAGAAAAATAGAACAGAAGGGAGAGGTTAGTAAAATGCACAATGATTCAAATAGCTTCGGAAAAAAGGGTAAAGCCCATTGCAAATTGAGTAGAAAATTTTCAACTATGAATAAAAAGTGATGCATACAGAAGCAAATATTTTCGAATATGAGCTGTTTCTATCAACTGATAGCAAGCTCACTGGTATGAGGCCCGAACTTTGTTACAAATTAGATTCCCTCTCAGAAGCTGGAAAGTCGATCTCAACTGTCCTGACATATTCTCAGCCCATGCCCGTCTCAGTGTTGCCTTTCACTGCTTTAAAGAGTTCATTTTGGTTTGGATGAGGGACACCTGCATCTCAACATCAGCCAACACTTTGTTTTTTGATGATGATGATGATGATGATGATGTGTGGTGTTTTGTGGGGCAAGGGCCAGGTTTGGCCAAAGAGCGCCATGACAAGTGGTAATGTCGATGATGTATTATGGAAGATGTGACTTGGCTGTAAAGTGGCCTAAAAATAGTCACTGTAAAGTGCGTAAAATCTACTTGCTATAAAATTGTGGCGATGACAAATGACGAATACTATGAACATTAAAATCCATCATAAAAGAATGACGCAGGATAGAAAATATATGAGATGGTAAAAATACCTGGAGCACTGTTGCCTCACCGGAGCCCTTGAAACACAAGGGCCTAGAGGCACGTGCTATACGAAAGAACTATCACAGCGCCATCCTCTGAAGAGAGGAGACACTACGAACATGTGGGGCTAACATGCAACACAACACCTTTCAGATAACTTAGGACTGCGTTGGTGTCAAATAGCGGTTCTGGGACGAGTAACATTACTGGATGAAGGGGGATCTGCTGCTGGTATGCTAGGGGAAAATGTTTCTTTCTCTCAGATTCAGCTGCCCGACACTCCAGGAGGGCGTGAGGACGGTCAGCCTCTCCCCGCATCTACCGCAGGTTGGAGGATCATTTTCAGTGAGTAAAAAGTTATGTGTGCCAAATGTGTGTCCTATTCTGAGGCGACAGAATAGGACATCTGTTCGCCGTGATTTTGTTACGGAGGGCCAAGAACCTAACTGTGGCTTTATTACGTGCAGTTTGTTATTTACTTCTGCGTCCCACTTACGTTGCCAGTAATTTTGCAGTTTCCTTCTTAAAAAAGGCTTCAGGTCTGTGACAGGGACCGAAGCAGTAGGATTAACTGTATGCAATGAAATTGATGTGGCCATCTGGTCTGCTAGAACGTTACCCTCGATGCCCCTATGTCCAGGCACCCAGCATATAATGACATGCTGGTTAGACATATACGCACTACAGAGAATGGAATAGAGCTCAGTAATTACGGGGTTTCTGTGTTTACAGTGTGACTTCAAGGCTTTTACGACGCTTAAGGAGTCTGTAAATAAAATTGTTTTTTGAATATTTGATTTTCTGATATGTTTCACAGCCGACAATAGTGCATGGGCCTCAGCCGTAAATATACTTCTTTCAGGGTGCAGTACGCCGGATTCCGAGAAGGATGGACCAATGGCTGCGCAGGACACCTAGGCATGCGACTTAGAAGCGTCTGTGTAAAACTCTGTGCACGAGTACTTGTACTGGAGCTCCAAGAAGTGCATTTTGATATGTGTCTCTGGCACATGTTTAGTGACCTCTACAAAGGATGTGTCACACTCTATCAGTTGCCACCCCCAGGGCGGTACTAGCTTCGCTGGAGGCATTAGGCTTTGTTCGAGAACTGGGACATCCATTTCCGTGCTAAGTTCTCTTGCACGCAGTGAGAAAGGAAGTCTCATAGAAGGTCTGTTATGAAAAAGTGTTTCACACGTCAAGTCGTTAGCAGTTGCGAAACACGGATGTTCCTTATTAGAGCGAACCTTGAGAAAATACATTAAGCTGATGTTTGTTCACTGAAGATGGAGTGGCCACTCATCTGACTCTACATATAGACTTTCAACAGGGCTTGTTCTAAATGCGCCAGTGGCCAGACGGATACCCAGATGGTGAACGGGGTCTAACATCTTAAGCGCGCTCGGTGCGGCAGAGTGATATACTACGGCACCATAATCTAACCGTGATCGAACTAGGCTCTTGTAAATATTCAATAAACACTGTCTGGCGCTACCCCACGTTGTGTGGGATAGGATTTTAAGTAAGTTCTTTGTTCTAAGACATTTTTCTTTAAGATGTTTTATGTGAGGAATGAAAGTGAGCCTGGAGTCAAGAATAACACCTAGAAATTTGTGTTCTTTGTTGACAGGAATTTGTTGTCTGCCCAGTTCTACACAAGGATCTGGGACCAGGCCTCTCTTTCTTGTGAAGAGAACACAAGAACTTTTGTGGGGGTTGACCTTAAATCCGTTTTGGTCTGCCCATTTGGACACTTTGTTTAAGCCCTGCTGTACCTGTCTTTCGCATACTGTGAGGTTGCAGGATTTGAAGCCTATTTGTATATCGTCTACGTATACGGAATAAAAAATGGCAGGTGGTAGTGAAGCACGTAGTGTGTTCATCTTAACAATAAAGAGAGTGCAGCTGAGCACGCCTCCCTGGGGTGCACCAGTTTCCTGGGTAAAGGGACGTGACAGTGTATTGCCGACTTTTACACGGAAGGTACGATTGGACAAATAGCTTTCAATTATTTTCAACATATTTCCACAGATGCCCATTGCCGACAAATCTCGCAAGATCCCGTAGCGCCATGTTGTATCATATGCCTTCTCCATATCAAGGAATATGGAGAGGAAATACTGTTTGTGTACAAAGGCATCGCGAATATATCCTTCAATGCGCACAAGATGATCTGTTGTTGACCGCCCTTGTCTGAAGCCACACTGATAGGGATCGAGTATATTGTTGAGTTCAAGGAAGTGTATGAGTCTGTGATTAATCATTTTTTCAAAGAGCTTACACAAACAATTCGTAAGAGCTATCGGACGATAACTTGCTGCCAAGGAGGGGTCTTTTCCCTGCTTCAGGACAGGAACCACAATCGCCTCTTTCCATGTAGATGGGAGGTATCCCGCAGCTAAAATAGTGTTGTAAAGTGTGAGTAGTGTAACTTGTGTGTCAGCATGTAAGTTTCTGATCATATCATACAAGACTCTGTCAGGTCCCGGTGCAGTGCTTTTGCATGTGTTCAAGGCAGCTCTCAACTTGGCAATTCTGAAAGGCCGTTTATAGGGTTCATTCTGTCTGGATTTTCTAATTATTGGCTTGCATTCTTCTATTTGTTTATATTTGAGAAAGGACTAAGAATAATGGGTTGAGCTCGACACGCTTTCAAAGTGCTCCCCAAGTGAGTCCGCCTGATCTTGCAGGGTATCGCCTTGTGTGTTTACCAGAGGGAGTGAATATGTTTGCCGCCCTCTAATCCTATTAACCCTGTTCCAGGCTTTGGCCTCGTCTCTAAACAAGTTAATACTCAATAAAAACTTCAGCCAACTCTCTCTTCTGGCCTGTCAGTGCGTTCTCCTGCCTTCGGATTTTGCTTTTTTAAAGTTAATAAGATTCTCCGCAGTGGGAGAGGCGCGTGGCAACCCCCACGCTTTGTTTTGTTTCTTACGGGCGGTCCTACATTCGTCATTCCACCACGGGACGCGCCGTTTGCATGCTAAACCACTCACTTCGGATATGCATTTTGATGCGGCGTCTATTATGAATTTTGTAAGATACTCCACCGCAGCATCAATTTTTAAAGAAGACATGTCAGCCCATGAGATGCTAGTGAGAGTTCGAAATTTCTCCCAATCAGCTGTCTAAATCTTCCACCTAGGAGCTTGTGGAGGATATTCGTTTTCTTTAGGTGACCTTAGCAGTATAGGGAAGTGGTCACTGCCGTAAGGGTTGTCGGTAACTTCCCATTCAAGTTCAGGCAGTACAGACGGGGAGACTATGCTAAGATCTATTGAAGAATAGGTTCTGTTTGCAATAGAGTAATATGTGTGTTCCTTCTTATTCAAGAGGCACGCACCAGAAGAAAAAGGAACTCTTCAACAAGACGCCCTCGCGCATCTATACGAGGGTCGCCCCACAGGTAGTTATGTGCATTGAAATCGCCAAGAACAACATATGGTTCTGGCAATTCATCTATAACGGATTGAAATTCATGTTTGCTTAGTTTGTGGTGTGGGGGTATATAAAGCGAGCAAATAGTGATAAGTCTGTTTAGCAGAACAGCTCGAACCGCCACTGCCTCAAGAGCCGTTCGTAGTTGTAACTGTTGACAGGCTATGCTTTCTTGAATTACAATTGCAACACCACCCGATGATGCGACAGCATCATCGCGATCTTTGCGAAAAGTAACATACTGTCGAAGAAAGTTTGTGTACATTGATTTTAAGTGTGTTTCCTGTAAACACAGCACTTTTGGATTGTGTTTACGGATAAGTTCTTGCACATCATCGAGATTCCTAAGAAGACCTCTGACATTCCATTGAATGATTTGTGTATCCATATTTAAAGAAAAATTGGTGCTGTGTTTACAGAAACGGAGGTGATGCCTTAGGTTACTGAGCTCTTTCGAGGCCCTGTAACGGGAGTTATGCCCTTTCTGGAGCGTTCAAGGGAGCCTCGCCGCTCCTTAGGCGCTTGGCGCGCCGTGGGGATAGGTGTAGTGTCCATTGCCTCTTGTGAGGCGCCGCACATGTGCTCTTGTGAGCGAGAAGTTACCAGGGAAGGTCCCGCCTTGGAGGGCAAGACCCCTGCGCCCACCAGCCCGGAGGTCGATGGGGCTCCCTGGGGGATTTGGCTGCGCCGGCCGTTGCCAGCACTGGAAGGGACCTGGGAGGTTGAGGCAGCCTCGGCTGCGCCCACCTTCGGGGTCGATGGCCCCTTTTTCTCGGTTGGCGGAGCAGCGCTAGCTGCAACCACCGTGGGGCCAGATGGCGTAACTGGCGACTCACTGCGTGTGGGTCGGACAGTTGCCGGAGGCCGTTGTGACGCTGCCCCCTGACGCGCCACTTCGGCAAAGCTTTTCTTTGGCAGGTATGCTACCCGCCTGCGTGCCTCTTTGAACGTTATATTTTCCTTAACTTTGATTGTGACTATTTCTTTTTCTTTTTTCCATGATGGACAGGACCGCGAGTACGCGGCGTGTTCCCCATCACAGTTCACGCAGTGTGGAGTATTTTCACAATTGTCAGATGGGTGTTCTTGGGCACTACATTTTGCGCAAGTCTGGCGGCCTCGGCAGTTCTGTGAACTGTGGCTAAATCTTTGACACTTAAAGCATCGGAGAGGATTGGGAATGTACGGTCTGACTCGGATCATTATGTACCCAGCCTCAATCGTCTCAGGTAGCATACTTGATGCAAAAGTTAGAATTAAGTGCTTTGTCTCAATCTCCTTGCCATCGCGCCTGATCTTTATTCTCTTGACATTGGTCACATTTTGGTCGCTCCAGCACTCCAGTAGTTCAGCTTCAGTCAGTTCCATCAGATCGGCATCGGAAACGACTCCGCGGGTGGTGCTCATTGTGCAGTGTAGTGTGACCGTCACTGGAAGACTCCCGAAAGATACTAGATTAGAGAGTTTCTCGTACTGTGTCTTATCACGCAGTTCTAACAGGAGGTCGCCACTTGCTAACTTAGAGACTTTGTAACCTGGGCCAAAAGCTTCACTAAGTGTCTTCGCAACAAGAAAAGGTGAGATCATTCTCGCTGCTTTTTCTTTTTTCTCGGAATGTACAACATGAAATCTTGAGAAATTGTCATTATTTCGGCCAAAAAATCTTAAAACTTCTTCGGTGCGCCCTCGTTTATGAGGGCGATCAGGAAGTGTTGGAAAAGAACTTGCCATAGATATATGTCAAAATTCGGCAGCGCCGCCAGCCACCCACCATGGAGCCCAACAAGGGGACGCTGCAGGACCGTGAAAAGACAGCCTGCATGCGCCAGCTGTACGACACTACTATAACCAAATCTGTTATTACCAAGGTTGACTATCCCACACAAGGTTAACCCTTGCCGCCGAGGAAAATGAAGTAAATGGAAGAGAGGAGAAGACAGGAAAGGTCAAAACGTAAGAGATAAAGACGAAGATTCGAGAGGAAGAGACAGGAAAAGGCGACTGCCGATTTCCCCCGGGTGGGTCAGTCCGGGGGTGCCGTCTACGTGAAGCAGAGGCCAATGAGGTGTGTTGCCTCCGCCGGGGGGCCTTAAAGGTCCGAACACCCGGCATCGGCTCAACCTCCAGGATCCCCCTTTCCCCGGACACGGCTAAGCCGCGCACGGCTACACGCGGGAGGGTCCAACCCTCGTGTGCTCGGGTACGCGGTGTCGCAACACACCAAACACCTGCTGATGCAGACGCCCCCGTGGGGCTTTTTTTTTTTTTTTTGAGCTCAAGCTCCTTCAAAGAAGCGGCGGCACACTTCCTTTCCCGTTCATTCCTCACTGTGTCAGTCCTTTCTGTTCTCGTCTTCCTTCCACTGCGCGTTCGCCTCACGGACCATTTGGTCGCTAGTACAGTCAACGTCCAATTTTTCGGACTCCCTAGGGGCCACGAAAACATTCGGAAAGTCGGGCAGTTCGAAAAATGTGTCTTTTACTGCCCTTACGGGATCAAATGGCCACAAGCACATCCCAAAAAGTTCTGAAGGCCTGCCAGTACATTTATTAGGCATATCGGTCCTCGTACTCTGACAGGAGATGGCGCGTGCACGTGCGTATAATTAAGCTATACATAATGGGTCCTGTGACAATTGCCCCTTCCCACACTTAAGCTTCACCGCAACACTTCGCGTATGCTTCACCGCGTAACACCGCTGTATCGAGGCGAAGCTTACTTTCGGAAGCTGGCATAATTTAATGCGTCGTGCCTTCCGAACTTCGAAGCCATTGGCGAGGATTACAAAACCCGAGTCGGCGCCATTGCAAACAGCGGCGTATTGCTAACAATAGCGAATGTCGAAGTAGCTAGGCCTAGCGTTGTCGCGGCGGTGGCTACAGTTGCCAGCGGATCTGCGTGCGATAGCGCCGGTTCAAGGTGGCTAGATAATCAAAATCGCGGCGGTGGTGGCTCTGATTAATGCCGTTTCGGACCTGTGGTGACGGCAAAATGTCCGGAAAATCAAATGTCAAAGGATTCTTGAGTCCGAAATTTCATACGTCCTTGTGCATTGACTCTATGGGGCACGTGGTGGTGCCACGAAGTGGTCCAAGTTATGGGACATGTCCCAAAAATCGGGTGTCCAGAAAATCAGTCGTTGACTGTACACTAACAACTCCTCCAGCCGATAACACGGCGTCAAAGACAATTCCTCTCTGTTACTCGAGCCAGCATTAGCGCGACTTTCGTTCCCTTTCGATAAAGTTATGGCTAATTTTTCCTTATAGAAGCACAAATTTTCTGAGTTTTTCATGAGTATTCCCAGACTATTCAAGATCTTTGAAGTAGTAATTTAGCGCGATAAAAACACGGAAACAAGAAAGGCGGACAAGGAAAAGCGCTACTCACAACTGTTTAATGGAAGGAAGGATAGTACATATATATCCTCTTGTCACGCGTGCGCCTACCAAACAGAAGAGAAACTGGCACATGCACATCAAAGGCAGTTGCGCAAGAAGTTAAATTAGGCATCTAGTAATGTGATAGAAGGCTCACTCACACATCTATCTCTATTCTTCTTGATAAAGAGGGCCTCAAGAGCGAGCCTGGAAGAGGCGTTGCCGCACCTGCACAGAATAGTAGTCGCAGGAAATTGAGCATCACAACCACACGCACTAACATGAGCCACCAAATGTGCGCCCTTATCCTCCTTTTTCTTTAGTTTTTGCGCATGTTCCCTTAAACAGTCATTTACAAAACACTCGGTTTGTCCAGTTTAGAGCTGCCCACAAAGGTGCAAGGGAATTGCATAAACAGCCCCTCTGGAGCACTCAACAAAGGGCTTCTTATGCCTCGTGCGGCAGCCCTGCCTGCTCTTACAGCAAACTCGAGAACACAGCTTCGAAAGCTTGTTGGGCGCAGAAAAGACCTATGGGCGCAGAAAAGATTTATGGCCACAATTTCATTCTTTCCTTCCCTCCTCTCTCTCCCTGTGATCATTGCTTTCCCCTTTCCCATTCCCCCGGTGTAGGGTAGCCAACCGGACGTTATTCTGGTTAACCTCCCTGCCTTCTTCTTTTCTCTTTCCTCCTCCAGGATTTATGTGCGTTTCCTCGTTTCGATTTGTGTGTATCCTCCGAAACGCCACTACAGGGTCCAAGATGAAAGACAAAATCACACTCAGAGCAGCGTATCGAAGGACAGCCATCAGCAATAAGCTGTCGGCACACGCAGCAGCGTAACATGATGTATGCGCGATCAACAACAGTTCCCTTGGCAGCAACAAGCATACGCAAAAAAAGAACAGAATAACACGGATATTACGAACGCATAGACTAACAAATGCAAGATGGCAGCAGCAGCAGCGAGAGTGCTCTTCAGAAAATAGACCTCGGGTTTACGGAATAGGGTTGTGACACCAACCTGAAAAAATGGAAGCAGCGTTCGTGAGAGACGAGTTCACGTCCAGCTGCTGCTGCTGCCAAATGACTTGTTTCACTGTGAAGCCACCGCTTTTATGGCCCAGGGTGGCGCCGAGATCCCGGTGACGTCGTAGGTCAGTCAATTGCACGCCTGGTGTAGATGCGTCTGGGCATGCGCAGAGCAGCAGAATACTGGCTGGTGACGGAGGCACGATGATTAGGAATCTTGACAAGCACCAGGAAAGCCAGGACGACAGGCGCCGAAACAGAAGCAGATAGCTGAAAAAATGGAAGCAGCGTTCGTGAGAGACGAGTTCACGTCCAGCTGCTGCTGCTGCCAAATCCCAGGAACAAATTGGAGAACTACAAAATTAGGTAAACATGAAGGCGCCTTAAACTTCAATATGCACAGCAATACTCGCAACAAATATGGGAAAAAAACTTAGATTATGGGGTTTTATGTGCCAAAACCACTTTCTGATTACGAGGCACGCCGTAGTGGGGGGGCTCCTGAAATTTCGACCACCTGGGGTTCTTTAACGTGCACCTAAATCTAAGTACACAGGTGTTTTCGCATTTCACCCCCATAGGAATGCGGCCGCCGGGATTCGATCCTGCAACCTCGTGCTTAGCAGCCCAACAAATATGGAAGTCAGGAGAAGTAATCTACAAAAGTAGGTGAATTTCACATGCTCTGATTCCTTACAAGTTATCTAGCAAAACAAATGCACTCTGAGAAACTGAATTGAGGGTACTGGACTGCAAAAGGCATAAGTCGCCAATAACAGGCCATGCTTTTATGCAGCAACTTATACTACGGCATTTAAATCCGTGCGTCCATCTTGTTTATGAACACCCAAGTTGATAAATACAAATGCACACAATTAAACAGGAACAACAAGCACTTAAGTGCACTCTGAGAGATTGGATTGAGGGTACTCAACTGTACACGACATAAGTCACCAATAACAGGCCATGCTTTAAAGCAGCAACTCGTACTATGGCACAAAAATCTGTGCTTCTATCTTGTTCATGAAGACTCAATTTGATTAATACAAAGGTACACAATTAAACAGGAACAACAAGCACTTATGAAACAATACACCAAACTCCTGAAACTATTGTAAGCAGCTTGTGAAAATTAATTGAAGCCGTATACTAAGTAACTGAACCTGGATACCGAAGATATTCAACAAAAAATAAAAACTTTAGCTGAAACTGCCACAAAAATGGTGATAAGCTGGGCTGGATTTCACAGGCAGACACTGATGTAATTCCCTGGGCACCTTGCAAGGGCAAAGAAAGAGCACTGCGGCGCATTCTGAACCCACTTCATCCTGTGTAGGGTAGCAAACTGGGCACGCATCTTGTTAGCCTTCCTACCTATTCTTCCTCTCATTGAAATGTGTTTTCCTTGACATCCTCCTAGTCTAGCTTTCCTTGCTCCCCCTTCTGCAGCGGATCAATCAATGAGCTTGCGATCTATAAAAAAAGAAAAGAAATTAAGAAGAAAAAGAAAGGAAAGAAAGATGTGGATAACATTGGTAATATTACACGTCCAAGAACACAAATATATCCTTTTTTATTTCGCGACTGAGGCAACTTTGCAATAGGCTCTATTGCTCCAAAAGCTGCCTTGTTGCCAGAACTAGCAGATATCCCGCACAGGTTATCTGTGAAGAATGACAGCTGCATTTTTAAGCTTTTATGGTGAAGCCTGTGCTGTACAGTTGTTATAACGCATTCCTGAGGTGTGCACATTGCAGCTGTTCAGAAAGATAGCCACATCGTCGAAATATGGGACCATTTAGTAACTATTACATATCTTTTAGTACATTGTACAATAACTTAGAGAAACTAAACAGTGCATTCTAGAGTTCAAAGCTCAACACAAGTGGAATGAATGTGCTGAATGGAGAGACAACTGCTATGTAGCAGCTGTCATTTTCCAACATGAGCGCCTACCATTGTCCCTAAACTATATAAAGTGCTAAAATGTATTTCACAACGTTTTCTTTTTCGACCTTCCCCTTAACCACTACCGTGGCATGCTATTTATCCCATATTCTGACCAAAATTTGCCAAATTTTTTAACGCAGATTTTTCAATGAAAAATGTTGCCTACAATGTTTTAAGCATCTGAAATATTAACCATTATTGCAAAACAAACTTAACAACACTATACCATATACCGTGCGATAGATATAAAAAGGAAACATGAAACTCTAGGTTTGCCTGCAGAGTACACTTCGAGATACTTCAATGGTTCACCTGTGTCCTCCGCGTCAGATGTCATTAACTAGATATGCCAAAGAACTAGAAGTGAGGTGAGAAGCATGGAGGGGCTTTGTTTACATTGCGTCCGCACCACTGCCTTGAGACCTCAAAGTCACCAGAAGCAGCGGTCTCAGAAGATGAGCTAAGTGCACCAAGTATCTTGGTGTCTCCTTCATTTGAAGAGCAGTACACTTCATCTTGAAAACCATAATTCATCACTGAAATCAGCTCTCCTTTTTCGTGAAGAAGACAACGAAGCTCAAGACAATGGCAGTACCATTTTTAAAGACCCCAGTGGCCAACTTGTTTAACTTCCTCTGCCAGAATAAACTCACTCCTGCTTGCACTGCCCCGCAGATTATGTGCTACCATTTACCAAAAGCAAGACTTGCACTGAGACAAAACCACCTAGTCAATGCCATTGCTAAAAAAAATGAAAAGTACTGACGACGAGCTTTGCTGTCCTTGGCCGTTTTTACTAGAAACATGTGGACGAACCTAGCTCGTCCAAGGCACAGAAGGCGTTAAAATGCAACGTATGGGATAACACTGGTCTTAGTGATGTTCAACATGTGATAATCCATTCAAGGGCATTCTTTTCCAGGCACTTCTGCTAGGATCATGGGTGAACAGTAATCACTGTCAGTGGCCTTGATCACCCCAAATTTGACTATTTGCTTGAGCTCTGCCTCTGAAATCACACGCTGTCAAGGGGAAATGCGAGATGGCTTTGACCTGACTTGACTTTAGCTCAACTTGATGAGTGATAAGTTCTGCCTTTTCTGGCCAACTATTAAATCATTTGCAGAATTAACCTAAGAATTAGAAGCACTTTGTTTAAGACAAAGATATACCCTCATGTGTTTAGCATGCATCTCTACCACTAGGGTTTCTCCCCAGCATCTGAAACAATCTTCACAACATCCTCCATTCCTAGGCAAGGTTTTAGCAAAATTCAGCAGTATATATTTGCACTATTAGACCACAGAGAATTTTCAGGGCATAGTATTGAAGATCTTGCACATTACCTAAATGGGCCCTTCCCATTGCATCTCTACTTTATCCTTTTGAAGGGCCGCAGGATCATGACATAATCACCGACCTGAACGACCCAACGGCACACATTTCTGTTCAAATAAACCTTTATGCTTTCCTGGGAAACTTCTTAGTTCTTTTCAACCACTTCACACTAACAACTAAACACTCCACAAACTGCAACACATCGCTCACAACCATTTAGCTTTCTCTGGTACGTTCCCACATTCCTCACGACATTCAAAGATCAGAATGCAGGAGTTCAACTCACAAACATATCTTTCCTTTTGCAAAGCTTCGTACATTTCACAATGGAATTTTGAAAAGAGTCATGCAGAATTGAAAATGTTAATGTCTGCTATTTATATAAGAAGTATGGAACAGCACATTTCTTTAAACCAATATTTAAAAAGTACTTTGATTTTATTTTTGCATTTGGAACAGCAGTGCTCAACTATACGTTTTCATACTGCTTTAATGGTTCAATTTGGTAAGTGTTGCATGCTGTATGCTGCAAGAGATAACAAGCTAAAGCCATTTGGTATGATTGAAATGAGCATCTTGCAATGAAAGCTCACACTATACATTCACATTACAAGATTAACTTGATACACTAACTCAGACCCTACCTGAGATTACAAATTGCTTACACCAGTCATACCTCTCATAGGCAACACTGAGTTTGTCGCTTTGCCACGGTTGATCTTACCGGTCACTCTGAGACCTTCTCTCAAGGTATGCTTAACCTTTCAACTTAATACAGTTATCTTGCTCATCTTCAGTTATATTGGTCAGATATGCATATCTGAAAGGGATATGTTAAATTCTGAATAGACAATAGATTCATAATAAGTATACCAAGGTGTCGGATAAAAGTAAAATGTGCTACATGCGTGTGCATGACGAGACAAGAAAATGGAAACCTTGTTTCTGAGACTTTATATTATTCACAATTTTGTTTGCTTATTTCCGTCCCGTCCCTGTTGTGCTGAGATGCAGTTTCATATGGTGAGAATTTAATGCTTTACTCCCTGTATTAGAGTTGTGGCCTTCCTTAGGTAGGATAATACTCAACAAGAGAAACTTCTGCCCTCTCCTGGTCTCACCGTACAAAAAAGGCTTCAGCTGGCAAGTGCTGGTTGCCTTGATAATTCTGTTAATTTTCTTGATGTGGCTGTTCCTTTATTTTTTACCTTGAGACCCCATTTACTTGCTTACTGCTGTTGGTTTTAGCCGCAGTGCCGTGATGCTTAACAGTGAAGTAGACACACTGTGGTTGCTTCCATGGGCTTAATTTAAGGACATCAGCAGCTTTATTAAGATTTGCAAGGACAGAACATGACACATAAGAAAACAATAAAACCAGACTAGTACTAAGTCTGCTTATAAGCAACTTACACATACTTGTAATAACAAAATGCCATGGCAGCAAGTTTTGAGAGCCAGGTTTTAATTCAACGCTGTTTCTTGCAATGGCATTTTCTATACAAACATATTTCTAGTTTTCTTTCTTTTTTGCTTCTCCTTCGTCACTCAACATAACAGTACTATGCCTCACAAATCAAAACAGCAGATGAACAGCTTCACTGCCTATGTGGCTTTAAACCAGCTATGGAGACTAGCATGGCTCCAGTTAGTTTAGGTACTTATGCAGCCAAAGCTTGCAACTACTGTTTACATGTTTATGTTTTATTACAGTACACAGTAACATGTGACATAGCAGTAGGCCTAGTTTAGCCAGAACATAAGATGTCTGTTTTGGACTCTGTCCACTGTTTGAGCTAGGGAAGAAATACAGATAAGTTTATGTAAAAGTAATAGATTGTCTTGGTAGTACATGACTAACCTGCACTTTTTGGAACCATTAGATTTTTTAAAACATACTTTTGTTTACACCCCTTTGTCTACGCATGTAGTTCACTTGTAAGAACTGAGGAATGAACCATGCATGGAGCAATGAATCTAACTAAAATTTTTGGTCGAGTTGGAGAAAAGTCCTTCAGACGCATTTGAAATGTTTTGGCAAGTGTATGGAGATAACACTATGTCATGCACACGTGTCAAGAACTTAGGAACGTCGCCAACCAAATAGTGGACTTATGTGAAGTCGACTAAGGTTGCAAGTTGGGCTTGTTGGCAAGTCATAATAAATGCCATTGGAGTATCTCATTTAAGACGAGAGAAAGAGGCACAGAAACACACACACAGCACTAACTTTCAGCAATAGATTTCTGAGATAAGCAGTACATATATGCTTCACTAGGTGCGTCACTGGACATGTGCTCCGAAAATGGCAGTAAAAGCAACAAAGGAATCATGCGCAACAACAGGAGGCTCATGGTATGTATTTATGACATGTGCAAAAATTCTAATTCCTTTGTTGATAATGCGATGGAAGGTTTGCTGACACGTGCATCCCCATACATGGCTATGTATTGTGCTTCGATGATTATACCCTAGTGATTTTGTTTGCGCTCTTACCCAGAATAACGATTTCGCTAAAGAGGGGCCAACAGGCACACTTATCGCAGTGAAGTGCAAGGAAACCATCAGGTTGGCTCTTGCTTGCTTTATTCCTATGTTCACATTACTAGGGTTGTATTCTATGCACCAAAAAGGTTGAGCAGTCTTTACCAGAAAACGAGGCCAGAACGCACAGATAAAACAAGCTGTGAGAAGAAACACAGTGAAAGGTACGTAGTGTGCAGCACAGTTGTTATCTACCATATCCCAATGACATGTGGAGCGAGCTATGTTGGCCAAACTGGCAGATGGCTTAATGATAGGCAATGTGAACACAGGAATAAAGTAAGCAAGGACCAACCCGATGGTTTCCTTGCACTTCACTGCAAATAAGTGTGCCTGTCAGCCCCCCTCTTTAGCAAAACTCTTATTCTGGGTAAGATTGCAAACGAAATGACTAGGGTAATCATCGAAGCACAATGCAGACAGCTGAGCCATGTATGGTGATGCATGCATCAGCAAACCTTCCATCGCATTATTAACAAAAGAATTAGAATGTTTTCGAATATCATAGATGCATATCATGAGCCTCCCATTGTCACATGCAATTTAATTTTTTTTTCTTCTTTTTTTGCTTTTGCTGACATTTTTTATGTACCTAGTGAAGGATATATGTACTGCTCATCTTTGAAATAAATCTATTGTTGAAAGTTAGTGCTGTGTGTATGCTTTGGTGCCTCTTGTCCCCATATAATATGCACTATGCCAATGGCATTTAATAAAGCTGCACAAGAGGTTCTAAGAGGGATATGAAGGAGTGAAAGATAACTCCAGGAATGGGAGGTCTCCAACAAGAGGTCTGACGGTAACATCAAATGAGTAAGGCAGACATTGGGTGCTAATTGTCAGATAACTGTTAAAATGATCAACTATTAATTGGGCATGCAGTATGACAATGTTTGGAAGACCTTGACTGAAGATTCTGGCATGCAGGCATTATGTATGAGTTCTGATAGAAGGAGCTCGACATGCAGGTGTATCAGGACTTCATCGCACGTTTTCAAATGGAACTCAACGGAAGTTATTACTGTGGTGATGAGACACGGATTTTCGAGTGTGACTCAGAACCCAAGCGCCAAAGCTGTCAGTAGAAGTCTCCGTGATCACTGAGACCAAAGAAAGCAAAGCAGTGCAAGTTAAAAGTGAGACATGCTGACCACATATTTCTATGCGAGAGGCATCATCCACAGTAAGTTCTTGCCACAGCGTCTGACAATCAATCAGCAAGTCTACAAAGAGATCCTAAGGCGTTTACTTCGGTATGAGTGCGAGGAGATACGGGAGTTACGGCAGGACAAATCGTGGCTGCTGCATCAAGACAACGCACCAAGTCACAAGGCCCTCAATATAAGGCAATTGCTGGGCGAACATGGTCGTCCCGAAGAACCACCCTATTCTTCTGATCTTGCCCTCTGTGACATCCCTGAAGAATCCTTCCAGCAGTGCATAGAGGCGTGGCAGAAAAGAATGGAAAACTGCGTCTGACTGGAGGGGGATTACTGCAGTCTGCTGTTTAGCATAAAAACAAGCTGTTAGTAACACCAGTCCCATTACTTTTCAGGCGGCCCTTGTACAGAAGTAGATCAGGAGAGGACGGAACACAGCTCTCGTTCGTAGCGTCAGGCCCAGCGCCATAACAAAAGGAACATTCTGCAGTCAATACTAAAGAAATGTGCAGGGGCCGACTAGACCGCTCTGGAGCAACTTACATCGATGACTGCATTAAACAAAACTGAAAACGCCAACTAACGTTATAAGTTGTATCGTTCAAGCCGTGCAACATGGCTTTCAAACGAAACAAACACTTTTATATCATAAAAGTCCTTACCAAACAAAGCAGTGCTGCGGTGCTGCAGTTGCGGTTCTCCATCCATGTTGCACCTTATTATACCCTTATCAGAAAATAAAGAACCTACGAAGCCTGATCATAGAATAAGGAAGGAACTCTCTCCACTCGAAAAACTTTGCTTTTGGCGCGCAGCCATCGCGTTACCTTATGCAAGATTGGCATGATTTGGTTCGTAGCGCCACTGACGCTACAAACTAAATCTTACATAAGGTGTCTCAGATCTTGATTGAGCACTTAAAGTTCTTGTGAAACTATTTTTTAATGGTATTGGGGTTATTTGGCCGACATTTTTTCTGGCATTTGACATAAAACTTATTATTTTGCTAGTAGCAAATCACGGAGGTGACGCCATAGCTGTGGCGCAATATTTGAATTCACGGACATATTCACTGAAAGACATGATGATGATGATGATGATGATGTGTGGTGTTTTATGGCGCAAGGGCCAGGTTTGGCCAAAGAGCGCCATGACAAGTGGTAATGTTGACGATGTATTATAGAAGATGTGACTTGGCTGTAAAGTGGCCTAAAATAGTCGCTGTAAAGTGCGTAAAATCTACGTGCTATAAAATTGTGGCGATGACTAATGACGAATACTATGAACATTAAAATCCATCGTAGAAGAATGATGCAAAATAGAAAATATATAAGATGGTAAAATTACTTGGAGCACTGCTGCCTTGAAACACAAGGGCCTAGAGGCATGTGCTATACGAAAGAGCTATCACAGCGGCATCCTCTGAAGAGAGGACCCGCTACGAACATGTGGGGCTAACAACATGCAAGACAACATCTTTCAGAAAACTTAGTACTGCGTTGGTGTCAAATAAAGGTTCTGGGCCGAGTAGCATTACGGGATGTAGGGGGATGTGCTGCTGGTATGCTAGAGAAAAATGTTTCCTTCTCTCAGATTCGGCTGCCCGACACTCCAGGAGGACGTGGAGGACGGTCAGCCTCTCCCCGCATCTACCGCAGGTTGGAGGATCATTTTCAGTGAGTAAGAAGTTATGCGTGCCAAATGTGTGTCCTATTCTGAGGCGACAGAATAGCACATCTGTTCGCCGTGAATTTGTTACGGAGGGCCAAGAACCTAACTGTGGCTTTATCACGTGCAGTTTGTTATTTACTTCTGCGTCCAACATACGTTGCCAGTGGTTTCGCAGTTTCCTTCTTAAGAAAGGCTTCAGGTCTGTGACAGGGACCGAAGCAGTAGGATTAACTGCATGCAATGAAATTGATGCGGCCATCTGGTCCGCTAGAACGTTCGTTACCCTCGATGCCCCTATGTCCAGGCACCCAGCATATAATCACATGTTGGTTAGATATATATGCTTTACACAGGAAGGAGTAGAGTTCATTAATTACCGGATTTTTGTGGTTACAGAAAGACATCAAGGCATTCACAACACTAAGGGAGTCCGTATATATAACTGATTTCTGGAGTTTTGATTTATTTATATGCTTTACGACCGACAGCAGTGCGTAGGCCTCAGCCGTAAAGATACTAGTTTCCGGATGCAGTACATCGGCTTCCGAGAAGGATGGACCGACGGCTGCATAGAACACCCCGTCGTGTGACTTCGATGCGTCTGTGTAGAACTCCGTGCAGGAGTACTTGTGCTGGAGTTCCCGGAAATGCATTTGGATTTCAATTTGGAGTCGCTGAAAGACAGGCGCAGGAAATACATGCAGGGTCTGTCTCCGCGCGATAAATTGACGCCTGAATCTAGCAATATTTTTGTTGGTTACCTTTACGCTGCAAAGCGGTTGCTAAACCTTACTAACGTAACTGTAACCTTTTCTAGTTTCCGCATCGTGGTCTCATACTTTTAGATTCGAAAACAAGGTAAAGATGGGAGTGCTAAGAGATGGAACTTAGATATCAGATATGGACGAAAAATAAGACAGAAGTAACTTTATTTGCAAAGTACGTTAGATAACGTAATAAAGGAGGCGACGACTGGGTGGAGTGAGTCTGGTACGGGAAATTAGGGTACGCATGATAACGGATCGCTTAAATCCGTGTTGAGAAGATAAGTGGTTCTCGTGGGGAAGGAAGGAGGAAAGGCTAGCACTATCTTCTGCAACCCATGCGGGAGCACGGCTCAGCGCCAGCAGGGTGGGGGAGATGGGATTAAAAGAGAGAGAGGGTAGGAGGGAGAAAGGTAGAGGGTCGTCCTAGCAGCATCAAAGCAGCCCGGCCGGGAGGGCCCAGTGGGTTCGACCGCAGGAGTAGGCTGGAGGTAGACCGTATAGGAGGTGGCCCAGCAAAAGCGAAGTAGTGGCGGATCAGGAAGCCCGAGGTGGTGCGATGGCCGTTAGGCCATCCGTCTTTGTAGAAATTTCCTATAGTCTCGCCGAGAGCCCCGACGAGTCGAGGTACTCGACGACACTTAGGAACGCTGGTAGCTGATTACGACAGGGGAAGAGGATATCTTCCTGTCGTGAACATGGGAGCCCCGGGTGGTGGAACTCTTGCAGAAGTCGGCCGCAGTGCTGCAGGTGAGCAGGGCAGGCCAGCAGGAGGTGCTCCAGAGTGTCTGCTTCCCCACAGGAGGCACAGGCTGGCGAGGTGGCTTTCGCAAGGCGGTGCGGGCGGGCTGCCGTCCAGTAGCAGCCAACTCGCAGTCAGAGCAGCAACGAGGCATCCTTTCGTAGGAGGCCGTGCTGTGGAAGAGGCCGTGGAGGCGGGCCCAGGGATACCCGTTTGTCCGGGTGGCAGGCGATGATGTGCCGGCGCAGCCTGTGTCTCGAGATGTCTGCGGCCGTTACAGCAGGGCTGAGGTGGACGCTTGAGTGGTGGGCACTTTTTGCAAGAGTGTCCGCCTCTTCATTGCCCGGGATCCCCACGTGTGCCGGTAGCTAATGCAGGGATAGTGAGCATCCTGCGTCCTGAAGGGCCGTCAGTCTTGAAGAGAGACACACAACCCCAAGGCTAGCCCTGTCAGGGTACTGCAGGCAGAGCAGCGCCGCCTTGGAGTCGCAGAAGATCGCTGCCGGGGTCGCTGGTAGCTCCTCTGCAAGTAGGTCCACAGCAAGGTGGAGTCCTGCTAGCTCTGCTGCGGTGGAGCTTGCATGTCCCGGGAGACGGCACAGCTTGCTCTTTTGTAGGGCCGGATGCCTACATTTATGCTCTCTCCTCGCCCTCAATACTCGAGTCTAGTCCTCGTAAACTTATCACAATGCTTACAAGGGTTTTGCAAAAACCACATTCACTAATTAGCCGTATCTTACAGAGCCGCGTGTACTGATTCTATTTTGTCGGCTTTAGATGTGGTATTAGTTGCAGTTTACAAAATTGTGATATCGTTTTTTATTGCTATGTCGCAGAGTTGTCAGCTTGATAATTTGGAATTTTCGAGACTTTTTCTAAAAACAGCGACGGCATGAATACGTGCTGAGAAGTGGCCAAATGCATACATTTATTCGTCATTAATTTTCAATTTTCGGTCTTTCATTAACTCGCCCTGCGAGCGAAAACTGTCCACGTAGATTAACAATGGCAAAAAATTCATGAGTCATTCCACTTGCGAAGGTGGATGATCAGCGAAGGTGATCCGATCGGCGTTGAACTTGAGAAGGAGGCCGGCATATGCGGGTACACGCAACCGTTCGTCGTCGAGAAACGTGGAACCGCACCCTTTAGCGGAGCCTCTGTACAAGCGTTGTACTGAACCTAGGCACGTTACCCTTTATAAGCGCCTCCGTACACGTGCCGCAGACTCGATACTCCCCAACGCTCTCGCCGGGAAAGCACCACGTCAGCACATACATCGTCTTCTGCCGTCGGTCTTCCGACTGTACGCCAGAGGTCGTTATCGAACCATAGGCGATTGCATACTCGGCAGCTTGATCCGAAGTTGCGTTCGACAAATTCTCTTTGGAACCTTGCGTATATGTGCTGTCGAATCCCGGCACCGTGCCCTCGTGGCGTCGGGAGAACTTCTTGTGGCCTTCTCGGCGCCGCGATATGCGTCGTCGGCTCTTGCTCGTCGTTACGTTCCACATCGCGGACACGCTCTTCTTGGGACGTTGGTCTTGTTGCGTACTCCAGGGTAGCGTACTACAGGGTAGGGAGAAGTAGCGACGCCTGCCTATCGAAGCTCGACCGACATTACTTATTGGGAAGCGTGGCGTTGTCGGCGGGCTGCAGGCATCCGGTAGATCATGGCGACCAAGCAGGGGCGAGACGATTTGCTAGTGCGAAACTTCCACTGTTTATTCAAAGGTAGTTGAAAGAAAATAAGAAAAGCATGAAGTATGAAGTCGGAGGTATGAAGTATATCAAAAGTACATTTCGGAGCCCCTTAAATAGGCACTCTACAATTGTGGGCGGGATCTTGCTTCCGTCGATGACACGTGACAGGCACGGAGAAAGGGCCCCTCCTCCTGCAATACCGAGCACGGGCAGGAGAAGTCGATCCTCTTTTCGACGAATCCGGAGAGAAGGTCGGGTGAATGACCTCTCCGGCTCCGTGGGGTCCGGCCAAGAGAGGGTAAGGGGGGGATGAGGTAGCACCGACGGTGCCACGACCATGAGAGGTGAAGGGGATGAGGTATCACCCACGGTGCCACGACAATGAGAGGGGAAGGGGATGACGTATCACCCACGGTGCCACGACCATGTAGAGGGTAAGGGGGGACGATCTGTCGCCCGTGGGCTCCGGCCCAGAGGGTAGGGTGAATGACCTGTCGCCACGTGCTGTCAGACGCCAACCCTAACAGCATCTCCGGCGGGGGAGGAAGATTCCGACGTGTAGGGGCCAGCAGCCGCTGTACGAGGAATCGGCGTTTCGGTATCAGGATTCCCCGTAGAGGTCACGAACCCTTCGTTCGTAGCAGGTAGATTCCGGGGAGTGGTCATCCGTCCTCGTGGCGCTCTTGTGACTTTTCTCCTTGGTCCGGTCCGGTGAAAGTGGTCTTTGCAAGCAGGTCTCGCAACTTTTCGTCTCCTGCGTGGGCAAGCAATCACCCCAGAACAGTGCCGGACCCACAACCACAAAGCAGCGAGCACAAGGCCACTCTCCCCCAAGACACACCCGGCTTTTAACAAAAAAAGGAAACCCCCTACACCTTTCCCATTCCCTACGCGCGTCCTCCCCCCCTCAACACTAAAACCAGCCATTTCTTGAAGGCGTTAGGACGTGGTTATTAAAATCAGCTAACAATCGGCTTCACTTCGGAAAAACATATGAATGCACGAAAAAAATGCCACGGAAACCCGGATGAGCATGCGGCTTTCGATACTCTAGGGGCAACGACTTAAACCGTCGGCGTTGCCGTTAAGCTTACCCTTCTTGTAGCGAATATCGAAGGTGTACTGTTGAAGAGCCAAGCTCCAGCGCAAAAGACGATCGTTTTTCGTAGACATGGACTGCAGCCATGTGAGGGGACAGTGGTCAGTCTCAATGGTGAATCTTGAGCCAGCGATATAGCAAGCTAGCTTCCGTACCGCCCAAACTACGCAGGCGCATTCCTTTTCTGATGCACTGTATGCTTCCTCACGAACTGAAAGCTTTCTACTGGCGTACAGTACATGATGTTCGTTCTCGTCATCTTTCTTTTGACAGAGCACCACCCCCATACCCCTGTCACTGGCATCACACTGAAGACTGAATGGCTTAGAGTAGTCGGGCGCGTTCAACACTGGCTGACTCGTTAGTGCGTTGTTCAGCATACTAAAAGCCTTTTCTTTTGCGTCATACCACTTCACCGTTTGTGGTTCTGTTTTTCTGAGAGCATCCGTTAAAGGACTCGCAATCTCGGAATACCGCGGAATATATCATTGGTAATAACCTGCCAAGCCAAGGAATGATCTGATATACCGCTTGGTGCGTGGTTGTGGGAAGTTGTCTATCGCGGTTAGTTTAACCTCGGAAGGCCGACGATGGCCTTGCCCTATTACATGACCTAGATAAGCTACCTCCGCGCGCCCTAATTGGCATTTGGGAGCCCTAACAGTTAAGTTGGCCTCTCGTAGCCGACACAACACGGTTCGCAGTTGTTGCATATGGTCCGCCCATGATGAAG
The DNA here is from genome assembly GCF_050947875.1 of Dermacentor variabilis. NCBI lineage: Eukaryota > Metazoa > Arthropoda > Arachnida > Ixodida > Ixodidae > Dermacentor > Dermacentor variabilis. Next base: position 26,427,878 of record NC_134568.1, on the reverse strand, counting down.
AAAAGATAGCTATGTCATCGAGATAGGGAAGTGCAAAGTCCTCCATTCCTCGTAGCACCTGGTCCATAAGGCTAGAGAAGCAATATGGCGCATTCTTCAATCCAAAACTCAGGACTTTCGGACGAAAGGTTCCCATCGGGGAAATAAACGCTGCAAGCCTGCTTGCCCTCTCGGTCAACGGAACCTGCCAATAGCCTCTGACTAAATCGAGCGTAGAAATGAAATTAGCACTGCTCACTTTCTCAAGCCTTTCCTCGATATGCGGTGTTGGATAAGTCTGGTCCTTCGTGATTAAATTGAGCCTGCGGTAGTCGATACATGGCCGCGGCTCTTTTCCTGGGACCTCAACCAAGATAAGAGGTGAGGTATAATCACTCTCTCCTGGCTCGATTACACCTAGTTCTAACATCTTGTTTATTTCAGCGGTCATGACTTCACGTTGACGAGGCGAAACGCGACAAGCTTTCGAACGAACAGGGTCCGACGAGGTTAACTCGATATCGTGAACGATCGCAGTCGTCCTGCCCGGTGTGTCTGAAAATACGTCTTTAAATTCAAACACGAGTTCCCTCAGTTCGGCCTTCTGAATGGGATTCAACTCCGCCTGTTCTACTAACTTATCAATGGTCTCGTCAATGTCCTTTGTCTCCGTCACTGCTGTTAACTCTGGAAAGTCGACAGGCATTTCCTCAGGTTGGTTAAGGGACATGTGCACAAAGGCTTCCCTCTGCCTGTAGGGTTTAAGTAGATTGCTATGGTGCACTTGTGGTGTCCTTCGTTTTCCCGGTACCGTGATTACGTAGTTTGTTTCAGATAATTTCTGAATTATGTCAACCGGTCCTTCCCATTAAACCTCTAGTTTGTTTTTCAACGAGGGTTTCAGGTTCATTACCTTTTCCCCAACTTTAATGTGTCGCGTGCGAGCCGTCCTGTCATAGTAATGCTCAGCATTGTTTTGTGCTTTACGCATTTCCTGCGCTCAACAACCATTGTGGCAGGGCTTAGGTTTAACAACTTTCTCCTACATTCTGCCTCTCGCGACATTTCAGGCTCCGCTGCTTTCCTGGTTTTTTCATTAGCTGGCGTACTTTCCGCCTCATCCCCTATAGGGCTATCCTGTTCAGTACTGGTTGACGAATCAGCTGTCAAACCTGTTTTCTCCACCACAGGACATTCGTACACTGCCTTGGAACGAGTTAGGGCTTGCACTGTTCCCTCACTAAACCCGATTCCGTTGCGTCGTAGCAAATCCTCTGATTTGTTAGAAAACAAATATGGATACTGCGGCGGGAGATGTGCCGAGACGGCGGCTTCAGTGTCCAGTACTCCGAAAGGGCCTTCAATGCGAATTTTGGCCACCGGGAGACAAACACTGGAAGCCTCTACGGCTTGCCTTATCGAAGCACATACCCCCGTCAACTGGCCTTCCTCTACGTACGACAAGTGCACTACGTCCATTGTGGCTGCCGAGTCGCGAAGCACTCTACACGGTTTGCCGTTTACCATGAAGTCTTGAATGTATGGTTCTAGCAAGCTCAGATTTTCTGTGTTACTACTTAGTGACATCAACACTAGTTTGGGATTTCTGCATCCCACGGAGATATGCCCCGTTTGCCGGCAGTTGTAGCAAACTACTGGTTTCTTGGCCTCGAAAGCCTTTTTCTTTTGCTTTTCTGCCCTCTGTTTGGGTGACTCCTTTTCTCCTTCGCTGTCCTCGTCACTACTTTTCCCTGAATCTGATGTTTCCTTTGTTTTATACCGACTCGATTTTGACCATCGTTTTGGCTAGTCGGGTCTGCATTTATTCATCTCCTCCTTAGGAGCTTCGCTGCCTTCGTCCGCACGGCGAGTTACGTACTCCTCAGCGAGATTGGTCGCTCTCGAAACAGTGTCTACGCCTGGCCTATCATGAACCCAATACTTGATGTTTACTGGCAGCCGGCGGTAGAACTGTTCTAAAGCAACGCACTGCATTGTCTTTTCGGCGTCGCCGAGTGCACCCTCTTCTCTGAGCCATTCCTTCAGGTTTACCTCCAAGGTGTACGCAAAGTCTGAATATGACTCACTTTTGGTCTTCTCGACTTCCCTGAACTTTCGCCTGAATGCTTCAGCTGAGAATCCATACTTTTTAAGCAGATTTACTTTGACTTCATCGAAGTCCTCTGCTTCTTCCTTCCCCATGCGGGCGATAATATCAGCTACCTCACGTGGCGGTAACGTAAGGAAGCGTTGCGGCCACGTGTTTCTCGCGAATTTCGCCATCTCACACGTGCGCTCAAACTGTACCAGAAAAAGACCTATGTCCCCTCCTACTGCGTAGGGTGCCACCAAGTCTGTCATTCTGCGCTCGCTTTCACGTGCCTCTGTGCTAGGTCTTTCGCTATTTTGTGCTTTCAGAAGCTCAATCTCTAGGCGCTTCATTTCGAGGTCGCGCTCTTCCTTGGCCTTACGTGCTGCCAGCTCGCGCTCTTCTTCCTCTAGGCCCTTACGCTCTCCTTTTTCCTCTTTCTCTAGACGCTTACGCTCTTCCTCTCTCTCTTTAATGCTCTCTAGGCATTCCGTCAGTTCCGGTCGCTGCCCCGGTCGCTTCGATCTGCCCCGGTCGCTTCGATCGCCTCAATGATCTCCGGCTTTCTCTTTGATTCGGCAATTTGGAGGCCCAACTTTTTGGCCAAGCTCAACAACTCCGGCTTCTTTAGTGCCTTCAAGTTCATGGCTGCCCTTAGTGCTGCTAAACCTTCTCTCTATACAACCTTGACGTACTCAAACTTCCGTCAACGGTTTAAAGAAAAATCACTGCTATGTACTTTCCAAAAATACGTAAAAGCCAAGTGATATCTCAGTGAAGAAAAGCCGTGCACTCACCATATGCAGTCATGATCCAGACATCTTCCTTCCGAATGTTGTTGCCAGGACGAAGAGGCTACGATCTCGTAGTTGTCGTTCAAGTTGGGGTCTCCAGGATGCCGTATCCCAATCGCTGCCAGTCAGTTTGTTGCGCTTCAGGGGCGATCCCACCGCTGCCACCCGTTTGTTGCACTTCAGGGGTGATCCCACCGTTAGCAACCAGTTTGTTGCGTTTGTAGGCGATCCCACCGCTGCCACCAGTTTGTTGCGTACTCCAGGGTAGCGTATCGTACTGCTGCCGAGATGTAGCGGCGCCTGCCTATCGAAGCTCGACCGACATTACTTATTGGGTAGCATGGCGTTGTCGGCGGGCTGCAGGCATCCGGTAGATCATGGCGACCAAGCAGGGGCGAGACGATTTGCTAGTGCGAAACTTGCACGGTTTATTCAAAGGTAGTTGAAAGAAAATGAGAAAAGCATGAAGTATGAAGTCTATCAAAAGTACATTTCGGAGCCCCTTAAATAGGCTCTCTACAAGTGTGGGCGGGATCTTGCTTCCGTCGATGACACGTGACAGGCACGGAGAGAGGGCACCTCCTCCTGCAATACCGAGCACGGGCAGGAGAAGTCGATCCTCTTTTCGACGAATCCGGGGAGAAGGTCGGGTGAATGACCTCTCCGGCGCCGTGGGGTCCGGCCAAGAGAGGGTAAGGGGGGATGAGGTAGCACCCACGGTGCCACGACCATGAGAGGTGAAGGGGATGAGGTATCACCCACGGTGCCACGACCATGAGAGGGGAAGGGGATGACGTATCACCCACGGTGCCACGACCATGTAGAGGGTAAGGGGGGACGATCTGTCGCCCGTGGGCACCGGCCTAGAGGGTAGGGTGAATGACCTGTCGCCACGTGGTGTCAGACGCCAACCCTAACAGTCTCTCTCCTACCGCTGCTCTCGCTGTCGCTCCGCGTAGATACGCTGCTCTTCAGGCGCACGGATCACGCGTGGCCTTCCCATAGCAACGGTGCATGGAGCGAAATGGTACTAAAAGTTCCCTTGGCCGCCTTATCAGGCCCACACTACGTCACACATTCACAGAGACATAGCTGCGACGGAGCGCCGTTTTCGACGCAGGCGGCCGTTAAACTGAGCTCCGACGCGAGCGGCGATACGAGTGCTTTTTACAGCGAAGCTGCATATGGCTAGCCGATGCGTCCATTCGTCCATCTGTCGGTCGCCTGTACGCCGAAAACTCCTCCGGCGCAACCCCATGCGCATGCGCTAAAAAAGAAAGAGAGGCAGCGATTAGCCAACATCACCTATTAGCCATGGAGTTAGTAGACTATTAGCGGCGAGAATTTGGAGTGGCGCCCTCTCGCGAGTGACGTCACGGCCAGGACGCCACTCGCTCCGGCTCGCTCGGATGCCGCGCGCGCTCGTTCCCTTCGTTCATGCTTGAGGTGTAGGTGGCTCGAGCCGTACTTAATGAAGGATATCTCGGCTTCTTTCTGCTGCCAGGCCTGAACCGCAGTTCCTTCTTTAAAAGCGCGTGACTCGAGAAAATGTGTGGCTTGGAGATCACAAGCTATGTAGCGTTGAAGGGGCACACTGATCTTGCAATTCATGTATGAGCCCTGTCGGTCCACAAATTTTGCGTAAAAGTAATGTTGAAGATGTGTACAATGCTTCGCTCAACATTTAACATTCCCTTAGTACTTAGCTATGAGAGACATTGCATTTTACGCGAAAGAAAAATCTTGGTCATTGGTGTCAACATGTTATCTGTGTTAGAAAAACACTGACCAGCGAAGTTTTCATTATTTTTATTACTCTGATGAGTTGTTCTTGTCAGATAAGGCCACTTATTAATGCGTAAAAGAAATTGGTAGGCGCGCATTTTGTATACAAAAGTTTACTCCTACTTTCACCGCTCTCTGAAACAAGCCCTCATAAAACGAATTGCTCATGGCTGCTAACACGATGGCGCGTCATATGTAGAGTATTGACATATATCATTAATTCACAAGTACCATTGTAGCAATGACTTGAAAGAAAAGTTTCGTGGTTAAGAACGAGATCCAATCAAATGCAAGCGATGAAATGTTTCGTGGTGGCACTCAGTAGCTTTTATCGGCAATATGGCACACCCCTCACGCCATGGTAGCAACCGATTGTCGTTATGGCGAGGCAGGCATTGTTTTCGAAACCCTTCGGCAGGCATTGTTTTCGAAACCCTTCAGTTCACTACAAGTTCGAACTGAAACCATGAAGCAGTCTTTTACAGCCTCAATTGCAATGCCTAAAATATACTCGAAGTACAACAGCGCAGCTTAGGGTGCCTAGAAAAGGAAAATTCAAGCACCTTCTGCCTCACCGTGTCTCGATTCAGCGTTGTTTAATTATACAAACGGAGAACTATTCGCTTCGTCGGTACATGAAAGAGAACCTCGCAAACCTTCATAACGGATTTAGCACAAGCGTTACATATATCATTTGATTTTTGACCCTCCACTGAGGAATAATGATGTCTTCAACATGTCCCATACTACTAATGAATGACGCTTCGGCTTCTTTCTGGCTGCAGCCATACGGTCCAAAATGCATATTTCACTAAAAAATTTGGGCCGAGCGGCCTGTATCAGTTCGCCAAACAGATTCGTCATGCATATTCCTCAAGCAACAAACACTAGTAAATTTACTCAAGTCAGTTGAACGTGTAGCACGGAAAATGGTATATATATATATATATATATATATATATATATATATATATATATATATATATATATATATATATATATATATATATATATATATATATATATTGGTAGATTCCTTTTCGTATTCTGCAAACAGCTGTAAGCCTCCATTAGCTTTACTTCAAATTACCGCGATTTGAAATAAACACGAGATTAACCGCCTAATTTTGAGAAGCAGTTAGAAAAGCTAGTGGTGCTGGTAGAATATGAACTGCAGTGTTAGTTAAGTCATGTTACTGCCGAGAATTTCTGTGAAGAAATGCAAAAATTCGAAATATACCATAAACTACTCATCGTGAGCAAACCTGTTTTAGCGGAATAAAATAAATTAAAAATTACATTGGGGGGTTCTACGTGCCAAAACCTCTTTCTTATCGTGAGGCACGCCGTAGCGAGGGACTCCGGAAATTTGGACCACCTGGGGTTCTTTAACATGCACCTAAATCTAAGTACACAGGTTTCGCATTTCGCCTCCATCGAAATCCGGCTGCCGTGGCCCGGATTCGATCCCGCGTTTTCGTGCTTAGCAGCCCAACACCATAGCCACTAAGCAACTGATTAAAACCAAGTTAACAATTGTAGAAGTCATATAAACATTGCATTTATGACATAATTGTTGCACCGCGGCAGATATGGTATAATAGCTGGATTCTCGTATGCTATGTTTTTGCGGTTGTCGATTCGCGCATGAAAAACCCGCAATGAGCTGATTTGCGCTCCTTCAGCTGGCACTATAGCGTTGCAATTGAGAACTGTATTGTCGACTAAGAAATAAGCTCTTTGAATAAATTTTCGTGAACGAAGACGTCGCAAAAATATATTTTAGACGACCGCCATAAATATACAAGAAGAGGGAACGACAGCGAACAAACGAAAACACTGCAAAAGGCGCCCCGATTTCAGGGACCATATGGACACCGCCTTAGCTGTAGCAGACGACAGGCGCGAGTCCTCGCCCTGACGTCACGCGAGCGGCGCTCGCAGCGCCCCTGTAGTTCGTTCTTAGGGCTAATAGACAGCACAAGGCCTGTTCTCTCGGATCCATAACGTCACGCTACCTGGCCCGATATTTCCATTGACAAGGCTGGCGTGATGAAGGCGGTAACGTCAAAATCGCTGTTGCCTACTCGGGAACATCTCCATTAGATTCTATGGCAGTCGGGCCAGGTAACATGACGTCATGGATCGGAGTGAAAAGGTTTTGTGCTATCTAGGTGGTGTTGGATTAGCCGCACCAGTAGAGACGTCGTTGCTCTCCGTCGCAGCCGGGCGCACGCACAGCAGTTTCTGCCCAGCTCCGAAATAGGCAGGCCACGCGTCATACGTTCACTCGAGGAGCAGGCAGCTTTCGATCAGCAACACCGCGAGCAGAACCGGGAACACCCGCCGAGGTTGCTCAGTGGCGATAGTGTTGGGCTGCTGAGCGCGAGGTCGCGGGATCGAATCCCGGCCATGGCGGCCTCATTTCGATGGGGTTGAAATGCGAGAACACCCGTGTGCTTAGACTTAGGTGCACGTTAAAGAACCCCAGGTGGTCGAAAATTCCGGAGTCCTCCACTACGGCGTGCCTCACAATTAGAAAGTGGTTTTGGCACGTAAAACCCCGCATTTTTTTTTTTTTTTAGAACCGGGAACGAGCTCGTGAACGCCGTGCCGAAGCTGCAGCCCGGGCATAAGAACAGGCTCGTGCAGCCGAGCGCAAGCAGCAAATGCGTACCGAGGATCCGGCAGCCTACCAAGCAGTCGTTTAATAAACCGTCGGCATTAACCGAATGTTTAACACCGGGGCCGCACATTTCAGTTTCGCTGGTTAACCATCTGTACAGAGTGCTTCGGCGGTGATTTTTGTTGGCTCGTTCACTCAATATTTAGGGGAGAGTTTTCCCGTGCGGACGTCATATCCCGTATCTTAGCTTCGCTGTAAAAAATAAACAGTTACCCAATTTATCGTAACTTAAGATGGATGCACAGGACGGGACTCGCCAGTTCAGTATGCAGGCGAGCGCAACGGGGCTCATTTGTCGCGGAATCGGGCATCATACAAGCTACTGACGACCCGATTCCTTGCAGCTCAGTGACGTCACAGTTTGCCGACTTAACCGGATAACAGTCCTGTTGTGGGACTTGTACAGTGAAGCTGTATATAGCTGTTCTCCAGTGGCGGTCGATGTCCGTTCGCCTAGGCGAAGAATAAGTTCGTCTCCAGTTTCTCGCGAATGCTCTGTAGCTCTGTCTTCGAAAAAAGTTACAGTAATTTGTCTATGAGAACTTATTACGCGGACTTTCATTCACTGGTCGTAATTAGTTCACAACGAAGTTCAGAGCGGAAGAGGTGACGATTCGTGGAAATCGCATTTGTGCGTTGAATGACTAGTGAAGAGAGCAGATGAAACCATGCTTCGCGGCAATGGTGCATTAATCTGCAGCGGTCTATGCACTATGCATGCTCGTTCTAAGCGAAGGTGATGTGTGCCGTCAGCGAAGCAAGTGGTCATCCGCATGCCCCGACTCAGGCAAATGCACAGCACACGAGTGCCGACAACGCGGGCCGTAAGACCGAGGTGTACGCAGAAGCGATAACAGACGCATTGAACAAGCAAGAATAGAAGTAAAAGAATGCTTTATTGGGAATAAAAACCACGTTATATAAGAGACGTGGTGCATAGCGCGACATTAAACGACGTCGGGCATGCTGAGGGATAAGAAGGGACCGACGCCGCTGCGGTCCTAGCCGAACAAGGGTGAGTCCGACGGACAGGTCAAGGTGGCTGAAAAGAAAGAAAAGCAGGGACATGATAGCAACAAGCCGCAATTAGTCCAATGGAGCAGCAAGGAAGTGCGAAATTAGTACGAGGGAAGGCGGGAACAGAAAATCGAGTCGAAGGCAACATCAACGGTGTCCGCACAGATCGATCGAGGTGGCAAGGCGGGCAGAAGTACCAAGTTTTCTTTGCTTATGCATTAGGTTGTGCAAAATAGGAAAGTGTTCGGACCCAAGGCCAAAAGCGGGTAACACGGCCAACATTAAATATTATACAGCCGTGGCAGTAAGAGTCCTAATGCGTAAGAGTGTGGAATACTTAACAGCAGCAAGACTATGGGAACGCAAACTAGTGGCACGCAAACTTGAGTAGGCTGATACATAAGCCTACGCGAGATGGGTGCCACTGGTTTATTATATTACGGTATATTTATATTAAGTGGCTGCAATTTGATGGCGCCTGCTCGGGATGCTGCCGTGCCCTGTATACGTATACTATAGGAATTACAACTACCCACGGTTTCCACGGTTCCAGCAGCTGTAGTCGCGGTCAAAGGGGCGTCGCTCTCAGGAGTGGTAGAGCTCAGGCCACTCGAGCTGCTTGCCACCTGCGCGGGAGGGCCTTCGCGGCTCTCAGAAGACGTTGTCGCCGGAGAGACGACCGTCAGACTGCTGCCCGCCGGAGAGATGGCGGTGGAGAGGCGACCTTCAGTATCGGTAGTTTCGCCTAGGGACGACGTGACGGCTGCCTCGGAATCTGAGGGACTCTGGACGGCAGTCCCGGGAACGGACGGCAACGATGTTGGTTTATCCGCTGCGGGGGAGTCTTTCTCCAGCCCTTGTTGCGGCGGTTCGGGTTGCTGTTCGGGCTGCTGCTCAGGGCTCTGCTGCTGCTCTGGCGCCTGTTCCAGTCGCTGAGCGGATCCGAAGAGCCACGGTAGTCGACTACGCAGCCTTTCTCGGGCATGGCTGCAGCACTTGCAACCGCAACAGCTCATCAGTTGGCCCATGGCTTCGTTCTCGTGTACTCCGCAGCGTACGCAGTTGACGGTTGCAGCGTGTCTCGCTTCGGGCGGCTGATCAGAGGCGGCGACCGGATGGCAGCGCTGCGTGTTGTGGCGGCTTGCGCTGCCAGCGCTTCCAGTTTTACGGGTTTTGGCGAGTGACGTCAACCGAGCTAGTGACCAACAGTGCGCGAGTTGTGCTTATCGAAATGGCAACGTCATGCAGGTAGGTATAGCGTGACCTTCGAGTGAGACATGAAACTATACGTCTTTCCGATCCCATCACGGAATTACTTTCGCTGTACTCGACGCACTTGTAGCACAGGGCAATCGCTGCGTAGCTTGAGCAGCGGCTAGTAGATATCAGCGCTCTAGGAATACTGTCTGATAACCAGTGTGCTCGATAGCGCGATCCAAGCATGCGTAATTCTAGATCTGCCTTGAGCAAAACTAACAAAAATGATCTTCGCGTCGATTCTCTACATAACTCGAGCACATAACCCTAACAGTGTTCTTTTTTTCACCCTCAGATATTATAAAACGAACACAATGGTTTAATTTCAATTATGCAGAAGCGGCAAAAAAATAGCAAGAAAGAAATTAAAAAAACAATGCCTAATGCACCCTTAGCATGGTCCGCATACTGCCATCTCCGTTTTGTATCTTCTACCTGTAGCTTCGTTCTGTGTTAGCGGTGCACTAAGTCCGCGAGCCACCGCTTCCATTTACGGATACGCGCTGCGCAACCACGCTCACGAAGGCAGGGCACGTTCTGCAGGGCGCTAATAAATCCTGTTTGAATCGCACCGCTGGTACGAGTTGTTGTGGTCGTACCCGCTGGTACGATTTGTTGGGAACTCGGCGCTGACGCCCGTGGTTGTACCTGGGTCGCAAGCCCCAAGGGTAGCGTTGGCCTGGCGGCCTGGGGTACAACTGGAAGCATCCGAAGGTCCCGGCAAAGCATGAGTCGACTGGTAACAACAAAACAACTTGTTTATTTTAACATCGCAAAGAGTTGGCGGTCAGGTTGGCCGAAGTAGAGAGACGGGAGAGCACTTTACTCAACAGAAGAAATCGGAGCCCTCCTTTTGGCGTCCGGGGGCAGCTGTTTTTATACTCTCGCAGTTGAGGGCAAGAAGGAACCCCTCAATAGACGAGCACGTGATTGTACAATGGGCTAAGGTGACGTACCCTGTCGTAGCGCCGCCGGTCGGGCACAAAGACTGGGAGGAGTAGGTAACCTCGGCTCTCGTAGCGCCTCTGGTCGGGCACAATGACTGAGAGGAGAAGGTGACCCCCTGCTGTCGCATCGCCGCCGGTCGGGCACAATGGCACATACACTCACACACGCACATGAAGACACGTGGCATCGGAACATGCCTGGAAACGCCTGGAAACGCCTGGCGGGGAGCGTAGCGGCGACGCCGAACGGGCCAAAATGTCTGCCGCATTGTTGCAGTCGCGCCGGCTAAACCGCGCGTCGTAGGCGAAACGTAACAGACCGCCCCGCCGGGGGAAGGAGATCCCGATGGACAGGGGACTGCATCCGCTGTCCGGAGGGATGTCGCTCGATGATGCTCATAACCGAAGTCGGGCGTCCCTCGACGTTTCTTGAGCGCAGCGCACAGAGAAGGCCTCGTTCTCTCGTTCAGGTTCGCACAGGACACTGCAAAGTGACTTCGGGAGAGTTCACATTCTTGTTCTCGTTCCCGGCAAGCGTTAGAACTACGCTGAAACTCAACCGCTCAGTCAGCAAGCACGGCACAACCCTCACTAAGCCCTGCCAGGCTCTTTCCCCTTTTTATACCACTGCCTAGTTCCTTACAGTAGTCTAGCATCACTCAGAACGCGTCCACAAATTGGAAAATTGCACTAGAAAGCATATCATCACTTTGAAACACTAAACAAAAGCAATATGTTAAACAATCCGGCCTCAGGAAGAAAAACATCAGTAACAAACAATTTTGAGGCTGATTCCTACGTTAGGGGCTTCGACTTAAGCCATCGGCGTTACCGTTGAGACTCCCCTTTTTGTAACGCACCTCAAAGGAATATTGTTGCAAAGCGAGGCTCCAGCGCAGGAGGCGGCCATTTTTGGGAGAGATGGTCTGCAGCCATTGGAGAGGGCAGTGATCCGTCTCAATGATAAACCTCGAGCCGGCTAGATAGCATGACAATTTCTGAACGGCCCACACGAGACATGCACACCCTTTCTCGGTGGCGCTATACGCCTGCTCACGACTGGTCAGCTTACGACTAGCATACAGGACGGGGTGTTCTACTTCTCCCTTTTCCCGTTGGCACAGTACAACGCCCATGCCTCGCTCACTAGCATCGCACTGAACAATGAACCCTTTTGTATAGTCTGGCGATCGTAGCACAGGCTGGCTTGTTAGGGCACTCTTTAGGGCGCTAAAAGCTCTTTCCTTTGTCTCGTCCCAGACGACTGTTTGGGGCTCTGTCTTTCTTAGAGCATCCGTCAGGGGAGCCGCGATATCAGAGTACCTGGGGATGTACCTCTGATAGTAGCCGGCCACACCTAAGAACGACCGAATATCGGTCTTCGTGCGCGGTTGCGGAAAGTCTCGCACAGCGGCCACTTTTATTTCAGAGGGGCGGCGACGACCCTGACCAATCACGTGACCGAGGTAGACAACCTCGGCCTGTGCTAACTGGCACTTAGGAGCCTTGACTCTCAAGCCCGCTTCGCGCAGGCGGGTTAGCACTGCCCGCAAGTGTGCCATATGCTCAGACCAGGATGCGGAGAATATCGCTACGTCGTCTAGATACGGTAAAGCGAATTCTTGCTGTCCCCGCAACACTTTATCCATGAGGCTTGAAAAACAGTATGGCGCGTTCTTCAAACCAAAACTCAACACTTTAGGACGGAATGTTCCAATTGGTGAAATGAACGCCGCATACCTACTAGCCTCTTCTGTAAGTGGAACCTGCCAATAACCCCTGACAAGATCTAGGGTGGAAATAAACTGAGCGCTACTAACTTTCTCAAGGCGCTCCTCGATGTTAGGGATCGGATAAATTTGATCCTTAGTGATGGAATTAAGCCTGCGGTAGTCGACGCAAGGACGAGGTTCCTTGCCCGGTACCTCAACTAAAATCAAAGGGGAGGTATAATCACTCTCACCTGCCTCAATAACACCGAGCTGTAGCATTTTCTTTACCTCAGCCTCCATAATATCGTTCTGGGGGGGTGACACCCGATACGCCTTGGATCGTACTGGCTCTGGGGAGGTAAGTTCTATATCATGAGTAAGTACAGAAGTCCTACCAGGCCTCTCAGAGAACAGACCTTGAAACTCTTGTAATAGCTGGTGTAGTTCGGTTTTCTGCTCAGGCGACAGCGGTGCTTTACTGATAAGTCACTAATGACTTCACCGGTGTCTTCCCTGTTCGTCACTGAGCCTAGTCCCGGAAGCTCGACCGGAAGCTCTTCAGGAACGTTTACCGTCATGCACACCACTGCTTCCCTTTGTCTATAAGGTTTGAGCAGATTACAGTGGTAAACTTGCTGTGCATTCCGCGTTCCTGGCAGACTTACCACGTAGTTAACGCCCGACAGTTTCTGAACAATTCGTGCTGGGCCCTCCCACTGCACGTCTAGTTTGTTGTTTAGCGATGTGCGCAATATCATGACCTCATCGCCCACCTCAAAACGACGGGCCCTGGCTGTCCGATCATAATAAACCTTGGCCCTCTGCTGGGCCTTTGCCATTGCTTCACCTGACAACTCCTGTGCCCTTCTTAAGCGTTCGAGGAGCTTAAGCACGTACTCCACCACGACTGGGTCGTCGCCCCTGCCTTCCCACGATTCTCGAAGCATGCGAAGCGGAGACCGAAGCGAGCGACCGTACACCAGTTCAGCTGGCGAAAACCCCGTAGCTGCACGCGGCGCGGTCCTTAATGCAAACATCACCCCAGGCAGACACAGCTCCCAGTCAGTTCGATGTTCAAAACACAATGCTCTCACCACGCGCTTCATGACGGAGTGGAGCTTCTCAACGGAATTCGACTGTGGGTGGTACACTGAGCTGTGTAGCAGCTTTACCCCACACCTTTCGAGAAAAGTTGTCGTCAAAGCGCTAGTAAACACTGTGCCCTGATCTGATTGGATTTCTGCAGGAAAACCAACTCGCGCAAATATGGACAGTAGTGCATTGACTATCTCAACTGAGCTGAGATCTTTAAGCGGCACTGCTTCAGGGAACTTTGTCGCTGGGCAGATCACAGTCAAAATGTGTCTGTACCCCGTGGCTGTTACCGGCAGAGGTCCCACTGTATCAATAACGAGCCGTCTAAAAGGCTCCGTAATGATAGGTACCAATTTCAACGGCGCCCTTGATTTGTCCCCTGGTTTGCCCACCCGCTGACAAGTGTCACATGTCCTCACGAAATGGTCTGCGTCCCGAAAACACCCTGGCCAATAGTACTCTTGCAAGAGACGGTCCTTAGTTTTCTTAACTCCAAGGTGTCCGGACCACGAACCCCCGTGCGACAAGCGCAACAGATCCTGACGATAGCATTGAGGCACGATCAGCTGATCGAACTCCACTCCTCTGCGGTCTAGATACTTCCGGTACAGGACTCCACCTCGTTCCACAAAACGCGCATTTTTCCTGGCGATACCTTCCTTGACATTGCAGCGTATGTTTTCTAGGCTACCATCCTTCTTTTGCTCGGCTATCAAAGCCGACCGGCTGACTTTTAGCAACCTATCAAGTCCGTCTGACGTAGGCGCGATGAGCAAATCAGTAGATAGCTCTTCTAACTTTCCCGTGTCGGGCATTTCCTCTCCAGTATCTGGCGCCTTCAACGCTACAGACTCAATTTTATTCAGTTCGGGCGTGCTCTGAATATCAGCTTGCTGCGCCTCTGACCCTTTTTCGTTGTTTGATAACGTCGGCCCCGCAACTACCGCCTTTGCAGCGAGCTCCCGAACCTTCGACCTGGTTAAGGCCTGAACACTAGCTTCACCAAACAAAAGCCCCTTCTCGCGCAGGAGGTGATCGGACCTGTTTGAAAATAGGTACGGGTACTGAGGTGGCAGCATAGATGACACTGCGGCCTCCGTCTCAAGCGCTCCGAAAGGTCCTTCAATAAGCACTTTTGCTACCGGCAGACACACGCTATGAGCTTCCACGGCTTGCTTGATCCATGCGCACTCGCCCGTGAACATATGGGGTTCTACATAAGACGGGTGAACTACATCCATTGTAGCTGCGGAATCGCGAAGCACTCGGCACTCTTTCCCGTTCCCGAGGAGGTCTCGCATGTAAGGCTCGAGAAGCTTCATGTTCTCGTCAGTGCTGCCTATTGAAAAAAACACAACTTTTGGTGTTGTTTCCGGACACTGCGCCGAAAAGTGACCCGGCTTCTGGCACGTATAACAAACGCGCGCTCGCCTCATCTCGAACCGCTTTCTGCGTTTGGCTGCCGCCGTCTCTTTACGTTTGGTCGGACTGCTTTCACTCGCATCCTCACTACGCGTGTTCCCCTTTGCTCTCATGGGTGTGAACTTCGGCCTCTCAAACTTCGAGCCAAATTCACCCTTTTGACCGTCCTTAGCTCCGCGAGCCCGACGCGTCACAAACTCCTCGGCTAGCTCAGCGGCTTTAGCCACCGTACAAACGTCTGGCCTATCCAAGACCCAGTATCGCACGTTCTCCGGTAACCGACTATAAAACTGTTCTAGCCCGAAACACTGCAGAACTTTATCGTGGTCACCAAACGCTTTCTCTTCTTTGAGCCACTCCTGCATGTTTGACATAAGCCTATACGCAAACTCTGTATATGACTCACTTCTGCTTTTCTCATTTTCCCGAAACTTCCGACGGAACGCCTCCGCTGACAGCCGGTACTTTTTTAGAAGACTCGATTTCACTGTGTCGAAATCCTCTGCCTCCTCTCTATCCAAGCGAGCGACTACGTCGGCCGCCTCGCCGGGTAACAAAGTGAGCAAGCGCTGTGGCCACGTTTCCCGAGAGAACCCCTGCTTCTCGCACGTTCGCTCAAAGTTAACCAGGAACAAACCAATGTCCTCTCCAAGCTTAAACGGCCGCATCAGGTCAGTCATTTTGAACAATACGCGTTCTCCTGCACCGTGTGCCTGACTTCCATTACGAGCGCGTTCCATCTCTACCTCAAGACGCTTCATTTCCAAAGCGTGTTGACGGTCACGCTCTTGTTGCTCTCGCTCTTTCTGTTCTTTACGTTCACGCTCTTCTTTTTCTTTCTGTTCTTTAAGTTCGCGCTCTTCTCTTTTTGCAGTCTCCCTCTCCTCAATGGTCTCAAGGCATTCCGACAGCTCGTCATCCTCAGCTTCTAACTCAAGAATAGCCTTTAGCAGTTCCGGTTTTCTGAGTTTGTCTGAGACATCCAGACCCAACTCTCTTGCAAGCTCCAACAATTTCGGTTTGCGCAACGACTTGAAATCCATGGCTGCTCTGAATGCTGCTTTCTCTACTGCCTATTATTGTCTTGCCGCAAACTAACCCGGCAGCAACGACAACCACAATTACCAGCTCTGTTTCTGACACTAACAAAAGCCTGGCAAAGCTCAGAAGAAGAAAGTCCCGCACTCACCAAACCTCGCAGCCAAGAGTCCAGCGCAGTCGTTCCGCTGCAGGCAACCAGTCATCACACAGGGCTCGTTGCACTGCTCCCGGATCGTTGTTGAGCTGCTCAGCATACAGTCAACTGCATATCTTCGATGCTGGCCTTCGTTGTCGCGATCTCACCGCTGGCAAACAGTTGTTGCAAATGGGTCACAAGCCCCAAGGGTAGCGTTGGCCTGGCGGCCTGGGGCACAGCTGAGGCACAGGCCGCCAACGACGGAGGCACAGCTTCGCTGCTGGCCTCCGTTGTCGCGATCCCACCGCTGGCAGACAGTTGTTTGAATCGCACCGCTGGTACGAGTTGTTGTGGTCGTACCCGCTGGTACGATTTGTTGGGAACTCGGCGCTGACGCCCGTGGTTGTACCTGGGTCGCAAGCCCCAAGGGTAGCGTTGGCCTGGCGGCCTGGGGTACAACTGGAAGCATCCGAAGGTCCCGGCAAAGCATGAGTCGACTGGTAACAACAAAACAACTTGTTTATTTTAACATCGCAAAGAGTTGGCGGTCAGGTTGGCCGAAGTAGAGAGACGGGAGAGCACTTTACTCAACAGAAGAAATCGGAGCCCTCCTTTTGGCGTCCGGGGGCAGCTGTTTTTATACTCTCGCAGTTGAGGGCAAGAAGGAACCCCTCAATAGACGAGCACGTGATTGTACAATGGGCTAAGGTGACGTACCCTGTCGTAGCGCCGCCGGTCGGGCACAAAGACTGGGAGGAGTAGGTAACCTCGGCTCTCGTAGCGCCTCTGGTCGGGCACAATGACTGAGAGGAGAAGGTGACCCCCTGCTGTCGCATCGCCGCCGGTCGGGCACAATGGCACATACACTCACACACGCACATGAAGACACGTGGCATCGGAACATGCCTGGAAACGCCTGGAAACGCCTGGCGGGGAGCGTAGCGGCGACGCCGAACGGGCCAAAATGTCTGCCGCATTGTTGCAGTCGCGCCGGCTAAACCGCGCGTCGTAGGCGAAACGTAACAATCCCCAGACTGAATTGAGTTCTAGGGTTTTACTTGCCAAAACCACGATTTGATTATGAAGCACGCCGTAGTATGGGTCTCCGGGTTAGTTTTGACCACCAGGGGATCTTTAAACGTGCCCAAAATACACAGGACCACGGGCGTTGTTGCGTTTCGCCCCTATCAAAATGCGGTCGCCGCGGCCGGGATTTGAGCCCGCGACCTCGTGTTTAGCAGCGCAACAATATACCATAGCCGCTTAGCAACCAATCGTCGTGCAGAAAAACGGGCGGAAGACCGCTTCCAGAGGGGGTGGGGGGTGTAAACTTCGCTCGCTGCTGCTGCAGCGCTTCCTCACGCCAGCGTTTTGGTAGCGAGTGCCCACGGTCATCAAGTGTGATTTGTACATATCTGCCTGCGCGCGCTGACACCATATTGTTTAATTTAGTTGGTAAGTGAATGTTTCTATGTTTAAATGGCCGATAAAACTTCTATCCTTACTTCGTACAGCTGTCTACTAATTTGCTATTGCAACCGATGCTTCGCCTTTCTGGCGAAACTGCTACTTTTGCGTTACTGTTATCAGACCAAAACGTGTACGTCGTTTATAATTTTCAGAACAGTAATATTGCTGGTATTAAGTTGCCAAGAAGCTGAAAAAATACTTTGTCATAGACCTCACTGATAAGCAGATAAACTATCATGATTATGCAAGATTGTTTATAACGCAGTCACTGGCCTTTAGAGGATGTTGCGATGTTGCTGTAACGCCATATGGTTTTAGGAAACTGTGCAAGTTTGCTGGACTGCTTGCTTTTTTTGTGATTGTTAAGGAAGTAGTGCGTCGGTTCATCGCGTAATAAGTTTTCCCTATAAACGAAGGGCAGACAGTTACAATAAGGTATATGCAGCAGAGGAAATTTCATCAGTGCGGTGAAGAGGCAACTGTCATCCGCATTCTGTGCCAGTGTCGGCAGTAACGTGTACAGAGACGCTAATTTACCGCTGTAGCTCAACAAGATCGACGACCGGCTTCTGCGGGTAGAAGTACCCTACAACATATGCGTGGCTCGATATCCAGTCAGAATACCGTGAAAATACTGATGCGCTTTTTTTTTTCGATCCACCGGACTCAGTGAACGTCTGCAGTAGTTAGTAATTCCTTCTCTCTCTCTCTCTCTCTCTCTCTATCTTTCTCTCCTCTTGACTGGAAATGTTACCGCGGCAGAGGAAGTCACCTTTAGGTAGGTACTGAAAGAATCATATTGAGTAAAAAACTGAGTAATGTAATTAATTGACCAAGTCTAGCTTAGTCTAAATGGCAAGTTTACCGCTTTCTTTTTTGTATATATATAGCCTCGCCTAAAATCAACGTTTAGCGCTTCGGGACTATGTTCCCATTCGGGAATATCGGGTAGCCATTCCATTACCATACGATTCCGGGTGTCTGAATATGTAGAATGATACCGGAATAATTCAAACTCCGGAGTTTCCGCTCCACAACTCTGGTATCCACCATTCTCAAGGTACGTGTTGTGCACGAAACACGGCCAATATTGTCAAGCGCCGAGTCTGAATGATGTGTTGTATTGTTATAACATTGAATTGTTATATGCCCAAACTCTTTATTGTATAAGATTTAGTATGCAACACCGTATACCATGTTCCTATGTATCACATACAGCCCTTCCTGTTACAATCCCTGATGGGATTCACAGTATCAATAAATGCAATTAATGAATGAAATGAAATGTGTAGTAATGAGCGCCGCGGGGGCTTTATCTCTGCGTTGCCACAGATGCATCCATTTAGTCCTCAGTGGTACTGTTAGGGACAGTCGCCGTTTTGTCGGAACAGCAGGAACCGTTTGTAGGGGATGTGGACAGTTGTAATTCACAAGCAGCAAGTTCATGCTCGAGGATTCCTATGATTAAATGTGGCGCCCAGTCCGCCCTTTTTTCGTATAGCGGTCGCACCTGTTGTGTATTCGTTCTCATTTTTATTAGGAATCGTCGTCAAAAGTGCAGTGAATGAGGTTGGACGGTCTCCATACTCCATGGGTCCCAGACTGAGCAAACCCAGATAGATTGAAAAAAAAATATGTGTATATATATATATATATATATATATATATATATATATATATATATATATATATATATATATATTGTCACGTGGTGGTGACGTTAAGAACACAGTAGCAATACTGTGAAAGGCAAACCAAGATTTTATTGGGCGAACCTGTGCCCACAAAACAGGCCACACTTATAGCACAACGAAAGCGGCGAACAGAGTCGGCGATCGTCGGAAATCTGATCAGCGGGTCAGGCGCGTCGGCTTTTATAGAGCAGTCGTCGAATGTTCCAGACTAATCGTTTGGACCCGCGTGCCTTCCACAAAGTTCTACACCATTCGCGTTACGCGATGAAATCAGATAACACAAGGTTCGGCGACAACAGACAGCCGGGTAGAAGCATCGATAACTTTCCAGAAACGTCGGATACATGCAGGCGCGTCCGTCGCTGTGCGATTACAGTTGTTAAGCGGCGAAACGTGGTCGCCCGATAAAGATAAGCACACGTGTCAATACCCCCCTCTTAAAAAGCATCGACCCGATGCTGCATACAAACGAAAGTAATAAAGGAAAACACCCGTAGCAAAGAAAACAATAAGGAAGTTCGTCAGCGCCCGTAAAAGGGTTTCAGACGCACCACGTGGACCACTTCAGATCGTGCGCGGCGCCGCTGTGAATGCGAAATTCCGTCTGGCACGACCTCATAGTCCAGTGCGCCAATACGTCGAATGACCTTGTAGGGTCCGAAATAGCGGCGCAATAGTTTCTCACTCAGACCTCGTCGGCGTATCGGTGTCCAAACCCAAACACGGTCGCCGGGCTGGTACTCGACGAAGCGTCGTCGGAGGTTGTCGGCTGTCGGTCCTCTGTTGGTTCTTGATCCATAGGCGGGCGAGCTGTCGGGCTTCTTCGGCGCGCTGCAGATAGCTAGCGACGTCAACATTCTCTTCGTCAGTGACGTGGGGCAGCATGGCGTCGAGCGTCGTTGTCGGGATCCTGCCGTAAACCAGCTTAAACGGCGTGATCTGTGTTGTTTCTTGCACTGCCGTGTTGTAAGCGAAAGTTACATACGGCAGGACCGCGTCCCACGTCTTGTGCTCGACGTCGACGTACATTGATAGCATGTCGGTGAGGGTCTTGTTCAGGCGCTCCGTGAGACCATTCGTCTGCGGATGGTAGGCAGTTGTCCTCCTGTGGCTTGTCTGGCTATACTGCAGAATGGCCTGGGTGAGCTCTGCTGTAAAAGCCGTTCCTCTGTCGGTGATGAGGACTTCTGGAGCACCATGTCGCAGCAGGATGTTCTCGACGAAAAATTTCGCCACTTCGGCTGCGCTGCCTTTTGGTAGAGCTTTATTCAGCAAAGCGGGTGAGATAGTCCGTCGCCACGACGATCCATTTATTCCCGGATGTTGACATCGGAAACGGCCCCAACAAATCCATCCCAATCTGCTGGAATGGTCGGCGAGGAGGTTCGATCGGCTGTAGTAATCCTGCTGGCCTTCTCGGTGGTGTCTTGCTTCGTTGACAGTCTCGGCATGTCTTGACGTAACGGGCGACGTCGGCGGTCAGACGCGGCCAGTAATACTTTTCCTGTATTCTCGACAGCATCCGGGAGAACCCCAGGTGCCCAGCGGTTGGATCGTCGTGTAGGGCGTGCAGTATTTCTGGACGCAGCGCTGAGGGTACAACAAGAAGGTAGCTGGCGCGGACTGGTGAGAAGTTCTTCTTCACGAGCAGGTTGTTTTGTAGCGTGAACGAAGAAAACCCGCGCTTAAATGCCCTAGGGACAACGTCAGTGTTCCTTTCCAAATACTCGACGAGGCCTTTTAGCTCCGGGTCTGCTCGTTGCTGTTTAGTGAAGTCTTCCGCGCTTATTATCCCAAGGAAGGCGTCGTCGTCCTCGTCGTCTTGCGGCGGGGGATCGATGGGGGCGCGTGATAAGCAGTCGGCGTCGGAGTGTTTTCTTCCGGACTTGTATATTACCGTGACGTCATATTCTTGTAGTCTGAGGCTCCACCGCGCCAGCCGTCCTGAAGGGTCCTTTAAGTTAGCTAGCCAACACAACGCGTGGTGGTCGCTGACGACTTTGAATGGCCTGCCATAGAGGTAAGGGCGGAATTTAGCTGTAGCCCAAATGATGGCGAGGCATTCCTTTTCAGTCGTAGAATAATTGCTTTCCGCTTTTGACAGCGACCGGCTAGCATACGATATCACCCGTTCAAGTCCTTCTTTCCTCTGAACTAGGACGGCACCGAGGCCTAGGCTACTGGCGTCAGTGTGGATTTCGGTATCGGCGTCCTCGTCGAAGTGTGCAAGTACCGGCGGTGACTGCATGCGTCGTTTGAGTTCTTCAAATGCCTTGGCCTGCGGCGTTTCCCACTTGAACTCGACATCACATTTGGTTAGATGTGTTAGCGGCTCCGCGATGCGTGAAAAGTCCTTGACAAAGCGCCTATAGTAGGCACACATGCCAAGGAATCTGCGCACTGCCTTCTTGTCGGTTGGCTGCGGGAACTTTGCGATGGCAGCTGTCTTCTGTGGGTCGGGGCGTACTCCTGATTTGCTGATGACGTGGCCTAGAAACAAAAGCTCATCGTAAGCGAATCGGCACTTTTCTGCCTTCAGAGTGAGCCCTGATGACTTGATGGCCTCTAGTACTGTCGCAAGCCGCCTCAGGTGATCGTCGAAATTTCCGGCGAAGACGACGACGTCATCCAAGTAAACGAGACAGGTCTGCCACTTCAATCCTGCTAAAACCGTGTCCATCACGCGCTGGAACGTTGCAGGCGCCGAGCACAGTCCGAATGGCATAACCTTGAACTCGTAGAGGCCGTCTGGGGTGATGAAGGCCGTCTTTTCGCGATCTCTTTCGTCGACTTCTATTTGCCAATAGCCAGACTTGAGGTCCATTGACGAGAAGTATTTAGCGTTGCAGAGCCGATCCAGTGCGTCGTCTATCCGTGGGAGGGGGTATACGTCCTTCTTCGTGATCTTGTTCAGACGACGGTAATCGACGCAGAAACGCAGGGTTCCGTCCTTTTTTTTCACCAAGACTACAGGAGATGCCCACGGGCTTTTGGACGGCTGGATGATGTCGTCGCGCAGCATTTCGTCGACTTGGTGCCTTATAGCTTCGCGTTCTCGCGTCGAAACTCGGTATGGGCTCTGGCGGAGAGGTCGAGCGCCCTCTTCGGTTATTATGCGATGCTTTGCGACTGGGGTTCGTCGAATCCTTGATGACGTCGAAAAGCACTCTTTGTATCGTCGAAGTAGACTTCTGAGCTGTTGTTGCTTAATCGCGGGGAGACGAAGTCTGGCTCGGCAACTAAGGTCGTCGGGTGGATGCGGCGGAATCCGAGAGGACAAACGCATTGCTGTTTTCCAGAATTTCCTCGATGTATGCGATCGTCGTGCCCTTGTTGATGTGCTTGAACTCCTGGCTGAAGTTTGTCAGCAACACTTTCGTGTTTCCTCCGTGCAGTCGAGCGATCCCTCTTGCGACGCAAATTTCACGGTCTAGCAGTAGACGTTGGTCACCTTCGATGACGCCTTCTACGTCAGCGAGTGTTTCGGTGCCGACCGAAATAACAATGCTGGAGCGAGGC
Organism: Dermacentor variabilis; assembly: GCF_050947875.1. NCBI lineage: Eukaryota > Metazoa > Arthropoda > Arachnida > Ixodida > Ixodidae > Dermacentor > Dermacentor variabilis. Next base: position 26,405,235 of record NC_134568.1, on the reverse strand, counting down.
GGGATGCTCACTTGATGTTCGAGCACACTCAAGGCATGGTGACTACGAGGGCTCTCCGGCGGTATCGCATGATCTTCCGACAGCGTTATGGACTTCGACTTCAGGTCGATGACTGCGCCGTGTTGGTTGAGGAAGTCCATGCCGAGAATGACGTCTCGTGAACACTGTTGGAGGATAACGAAGGTGACAGGGTAAGTGCGGTCGTGAATGGTAATTCCTGCCGTGCACATTCCTGTCGGCGTAATCAGGTGTCCTCCAGTGGTCCGAATTTGAGGGCCTTCCCATGCAGTCTTAACCTTCTTTAACTGGACGGCGATGTGTCCACTCATGACTGAGTAATCGGCGCCTGTGTCGACTAAGGCGCTGACTGCGTGGCCGTCTAGAAGCACGTCGAGGTCGGTGGTTCTTTGTCTTGCATTGCAGTTGAGTCTTGGCGTCAGATCACGGCTGCGTCGTGTTGAACTGAAGCTGGTACGTCGCATCGTCAAGTCGTCTTTCGTCGGTGTAGTCTTGGCTTCCTGACTTCCTCGGGACGGCGGCGTGTCGTTATTATGTCGTCGAGATGGTTTCTTCGGCGTCTTCGTCGGCGGCGGAGGATCTTCGTCAGTTCGACGAACAGCAACCGCACCTCCATCGGTTGCTGCCTTTAGTTTTCCGGATATGGGCTCGCTGACCGGCCCCGGGCTGGGCCAGTGTATGGTCGGCGCTGCGGCGACAGGTAGCGGCCTGGTGATGGCGAACGCGACGGTCGTCGAGAGCTCCACTGAGTAGCGGCGAGGTAGACGGCGATAAGCCGGGGGCGTTCACCTTGCTGCGGGCGCGGAGCGTTCACGGCGAAACCTCGCAGTCCCATCTCCCGGTATGGACATCGTCGGTAGACGTGACCCGCTTCTCCGCAGTGGTAGCAGAGCGGGCGGTGGTCAGGAGCGCGCCAAATGTCCGTCTTCCTCGCGTAGGTGCGCTGGACGACGGGTGGTCGTGCTGGCTGCGGCGGCGGCGGACGACGGAACTGCGGCGTGACAGGGCCCTGGCGCGGTCGCGGAGGGGGACCTTGACGGCGCGCGACGGCGGCGTAGGTCATCGCTTGCGGCTCAGGCTGCGGCGATTCAGGGGCTACTCCAAGCTGTTGTTGGAGCTCCTCACGCACGGCGTCGGCAATCGAAGCCACTTGAGGCTGTGATGATGGGAACAGCTTTTGTAGCTCCTCCCGCACGACAGCTCGGATAGTCTCGCGTAGGTCGTCAGTGGCCAGTGATTGAACCCCGGCGTAGTTTGTATAGTTCGTGCGGCGATCGAATTGCCGGTTCCGGATCTCGAGTGTCTTCTCAATGTTCGTCGCCTCGCGAAGAAACTCTTCGACGGTCTTCGGTGGGCTTCTTACCATCCCGGCGAAAAGTTCCTCCTTTAAACCACGCATCAGTAAGCGGACTTTCTTCTCCTCGGCCATATCCGGGTCGGCGTGGCGGAACAAACGGCTCATTTCTTCCGTAAAGATGGCGACGTTCTCGTTTGGCAGCTGCACTCGGGCGTCCAGTATAGCTTCAGCCATTTCCTTGCGCACGACGCTTGTAAAGGTGCGTAGGAAGCCGGTACGGAACAGGTCCCACGTTGTCAAGGTCGATTCCCTGTCCTCAAACCAAGTTCTGGCGGTGTGTTCTAAGGCGAAGTAGACATGCCGCAGCTTCTCGTCGGAGTCCCAGTTGTTGAATGTTGCGATTTGTTCGTAGGTCTCCAGCCATGATTCCGGGTCTTCAGTCGCTGCTCCATGGAAGGTTGGTGGGTCCCGAGGTTGTTGTAGGATAACGGGGGACGCTGGGGCAGCCATTGGGGTTGTCTTGACCGCGATCTTCTTTGTCGTCTCAGGTAGAAGTCCGTGCTCTGGGGGCAGTCCTTGCAGTCTGCGGCTAGCACGCTGGTCTTGGGCGATGTTGGTTCTGTCCTCGGGCTTCGGGCTTGGATCGCGGCTTTGCGGGGGCGTTCGGTACATGAACGCACAAGCACCTCCACCAGATGTCACGTGGTGGTGACGTTAAGAACACAGTAGCAATACTGTGAAAGGCAAAACTAGATTTTATTGGGCGAACCTGTGCCCACAAAACAGGCTACACTTATAGCACAACGAAAGCGGCGAACAGAGTCGGCGATCGTCGGAAATCTGATCAGCGGGTCAAGCGCGTCGGCTTTTATAGAGCAGTCGTCAAATGTTCCAGACTAATCGTTTGTACCCGCGTGCCTTCCACAAAGTACTACACCATTCGCGTTACGCGATGAAATCAGATAACACAAGGTTCGGCGACAACAGACAGCCGGGTAGAAGCATCGATAACTTTCCAGAAACGTCGGATACATGCAGGCGCGTCCGTCGCTGTGCGATTACAGTTGTTAAGCGGCGAAACGTGGTCGCCCGATAAAGATAAGCACACGTGTCAATATATATATATATATATATATATATATATATATATATATATATATATATATATATATATATATATATATATATATATATATATATATATATATATATATATATATATATGCTTCTACAAACATACAGCAGATGGCGGCCCTACCTCAGAGCTCCTAGTAGGTGACATGGGTGGCGGCAATGGAAAATAAACCTGCCACGAGTAACTACTTAAGAGGAAAAAAAACGAAATCAGGAAAGAAACAATTTATGATAACTGAACGGGAAGCTCATTACATTTTGAAGCGAGATCACGATGCCTTAGAACACGTACCTATAAAGCGAGATATGAGAAGGAAAAAGAAGCATGTGCTTGCTGCGGTAAAGCTAGGGAAATGATGGAGCATGTTTTATTAGAATGTGAAGGCATCTGCCCAGCGGTAGAAAGCCAGAAAGTAAGGAAGCACTGGTGAAAATAGTGGAAAAAACTTTAAAAGATAGACCAATAGCACACAGTTGGCGACAAACAAGAATGAATTTAATTTATAAAGGTAAGGGGGAGAAAGCTCGAATTCACTCGTATAGACCGTTGGCCATTACATCGGTAATATACAGGCTAGCAATGCAGGAAATCAAATTAAAGCTGCAAGCATGGGCAGAGAATAATAGCATTCTGGGAGAACTTCAGAATGGCTTCAGAATAGGTAGGCGTTTGGAGGATAACTTATTTGTTGTTACTCAGTGTATTGAAATATCAAGAGTAGAAAGCAGACCGTTATATGTGTGCTTTTTAGACATTACAGGAGCGTATGACAACGTAGACCGCAACGTTTTGTGGGATATTCTGGAAGGGGAAGGCTTAGGTGACGAATGTGTACAGCTCTTGAGAGAGGTTTACCTAGAAACTACCGTTTGCGTTGAATGGGAAGGGATGAGGAGCGAGGAGAAAGTTGATATCAACAAGGGGCTGAGGCAGGGGTGACCTTTATTCCCACTGCTGTTTATGATGTTCATGGTGAGGATGGAGAGGGCGCTAGAAGGAAGTAATATCGGGTTTAGTCTCTCATGCAGACAGGCGGGTACAGTAGTAGAGCAGCAGCTTCCAGGTTTATTTTATACGGACGACACTGGGTTGCTAGCTGACAAGCAAAGTGATTTGCAACGTCTTGATAATATCTGTGGACAGGAAGGCAACAATTTAGCTTTGAAATTTAGTGTTGCAAAATCAGGTGTTATGGTATTCAATGAAAACAGTGAACAGACAGTGGCAGTACAGGGCCAGGAAATACCTCGGGTAAGAGAATATAAATATCTTGGTATATGGGTAAACGAAGGCAATAGATATATGGAAACACAGGAAAAAACAATAACAGCAAATGCGAAGAGAAATGTAGCCATAATGAAGCACAGAGCGTTATGGGGATACAATAGGTACGAGGTGCTCCGGGGTATGTGGAAAGGTGTAATGGTTCCAGGACTTACTTTTGGAAATGCGGTTGTTTGCTTGAAATCAAGGGTACAGTCAGGAATCGATGGGAACCAAAGGTCAGTGGGTCGCCTCGCATTGAGCGCTCACGAGAAGACTACAAAACTACAAATTAATTAATTTATTAATTTATTTATTTATTTATGATACCCTCAGGGTCAACAGACATTACAGAGGGGAGTGGTACAAAACACAGAAAAACAATATTTTAACTACAAGAAGCAGCACAATGTTTCTAATTATGCGATAGTAGTTATGAAGAGGCAAAATACATGTTACGAAAAATACCATATATATACAAAGAAGCAGTCCAGTTTTTCTAATTATACAATAATAGCTATAAAGAGGCAAAAAAAAAACAAGATGTTACAGAGCATTGGTTTATGAAGTCACAAATTTTTCATGATCTGAAATTGTTACTACCAATTTGGGAAGGCAATTCCAATCATTTGATGTGCGTGGTATGTAGGAATGTAGGAATGATTCTGTTTTACACAACGGAATGCCAACTTTATGAGCATGATCCAAACGGTGTGAAACGTAATGGGGAGGAAGTATTAGTAAATCAAGCAGGTAGGGATGATGATACAGTTTGTGAAAAAGGCTTAAGCGAAGCATCGCACGTCGAGAAGCAAGCGTAGGTAGATTAAGGTTAGCTTTCATTACCGTGATGCTCGCGATTCGACTGTAGTTAGAAAGTATAAAACGGACGGAATTATTTTGCACCATTTCAAGCGTATGTACCAAAGTATTATAATGCGGATTCCAAACCGAAGCGGCATATTCTAACTTAGGGCGAATGAGTGTTTTATATAGCATTAGTTTGAGAGACGAAGGTGATTTTGCAAAGTTACGACGAAGATATCCGAGCATGCGATTAGCCTTGCAGACAACATGAGAGATGTGAGTATCCCATGCTAGATTGCTACTGATGTGAACTCCGAGGTACTTATATGAAGATACGCTGTCGAGTAGTGAATTATTTAAGTGATAAGTGGGTAAACTAGTAATCTTTCTAGACACTCGCATGAATTTGCATTTTTTAATGTTTAGTTCCATAAGCCATATATTACACCACTCAAAGACTGCGTTAATGTCAGCTTGAAGAAGAGCGGCGTCATTTGAACTTGTTATTTCTCGGAAAATTACGCAATCATCGGCAAACAAATGAACTGATGAGGAAACGCAGGATGGTAAATCGTTAATATAGATGAGGAAAAGAAGAGGACCGAGGACTGAGCCCTGCGGTACACCAGAATGAACAGTGCATTCTTCAGAATTCGCGCCGTTAGCTGAAACAAACTGAGAACGGTTAGCAAGAAAACTTTCAATCCAGATTAAAAGACAGGGATCGAGCTTAAGTAGTCGTAATTTATAGATGAGCAGTTTGTGACACACTTTATCAAAGGCTTTAGCAAAGTCAAGGAAAATGCAGTCAGCCAAGGACCTATTGTCAAGAATGGTGTTTAGTTTGTGTACAAAAAGTGTTAGTTGGGTTTTACACGAGTATGATTTGCGAAATACATGCTGTGATGGTGCGAAAAATGCATTCGACTCCAAAAAAGTAGCAAGATGAGAAGCCAAGATATGCTCTAGTATCTTACAAGGTATACTTGTGAGCGAAATCGGTCTGTAGTTTAGAGGGGAATGCTTATTGCCTGATTTATGAATTGGAATTACCTTCCCGACTTTCCACTCGGATGGGAGAAAACCATCGGGCAATGATTGCTGGAAAATTTTAGTTAAGATGATTGATGCGTAACAAACTGTGCTTTGAAGGAATTTCACATTAATGTGATCACTACCCGGCGCAGAGGATGGTTTTAGTGACCTAATGATGCTCGCGACCCCATCATAGCTGATAATGAGAGGGAACATTACATCATGGTCATATGGTCGCTGGTGTGGTGGAGTGGAATTGCTAGGTAACGAGAAATGTTTTGCGAAAACTTCATTTAGTACTCCGGGACACTGGTTGGCCGGTACAGCGTCACCATTTACGTCACTGAGCGCTATTATATTATTGTCTTTAAAATTAACCGTGCGCCAAAATTGTTTAGGGTTAGTTTCAAGCATACAAGGTAATGTGCTGCTTAGGAAGTTATCTTTGGCGGCTTTTAGGGTCTGCGCGTACTCATCGGCACTCTGTTTGTAGGCTGACCAACGAATATTGGTACAGCTTAGTTTAGCCGATTTAAACAGGCGCTTTTTTTTATTAGACAAGCGTTTTAGCTGATGATTATACCATGGTTTCTTTAGATTAGAGGTGATCGTGTAAATAGGGATATGCCTATCTGTTAATTCAATCACTTTATTAACAAAGATACTCCAGTTTGACTGAACATTACGGCATTCAAATTCACGCAAGTATTCATCAAGGAACACTGCGAGTTCATTATTAATTGAAAGAAAGTCAGCCTTGTTATAATTTCTTAATGTCTTGATCTTTTTAATCGGTTTAGGTCGCTCGAGGCAAAGTTTAAATGAAAGCAGGCAATGATCGCTGATACCTGGCGAACATGTTAGGTCGGAAATAAGATCGGGTCGAGTAGTAAAAACAAGGTCAAGTGTATTGCAAACACACGTGGTTATTCTTGTCGGTTCCTTAACGATTTGGGTCAGCGAAAAGGTATTGCACAATTCTAAGAAGTTTTGCGCCATAGAGGAGTTAGGATACACTGTGGGGGGATCATTGTACCACATAATATTTGGCATATTAAAATCACCAAGCAAGAAAATTGGCACTGTGGTGTGACGAGAGCAAGCACTATGAATGGCATCGTGTAAATCGCTCACAAATGTTGCAGTGAAATTCGGGGGGCGATAGAAAACACCCAAAATTAATTTTTTGATGTGCTGGTTTAACGACTGCCCATGCAATCTCCAAACTGGATGCAATTTTAATGCAATTTGAAGGGAGCCTTTTATTTATCGCCAGCAGTACACCGCCTCTGTGGCGTGCATCGCGGTCACAGCGGTAAACAGAAAAAACGCACGAGTTCATGAATAATTCATGGTCTCCGATTTGTGAATGAAGCTGTGCAGGGTGATATGGGCTGGACTATTTTTGAAGTGAGGGAAGCTCACAGTAAAATTGATTAAGAAGAACGACTGAGGAATATGCAAGAAAGTAAATGGGCTGGGAGAATGTTGAGGTATCTGTAGAGGAAAAACACTGATTCTCAGTTTAGAAAAAGTACTAGGAAGCTTATCAGCAAGTATGCGGCCTGTAGGGTGGGCAACACAGCAACAAAGAACGTCAAGCAGGAAGTCAGAGAGGCCGAAATGATCTCATGGGTGGCAGCAATTGAAAATAAACCTGGCATGAGTAAACACTTAAGAGGAATAAACGAAATCAGGAAAGAACCAATTTATGATAACTCAAAGGGAAGCTCATTACTTTTCGAAGCGAGATCGGGTTGCCTTAGAACATGCACCTATAAAGCGAGATATGAGAAGGAAAAAGAAGCATGTGCTTGCTGCGGTAAAGCTAGGGAAAAGATGGAGCATGTTTTATTAGAATGTGAAGGCATCTGCCCAGCGGTCGATTTAGGCATCACTGGCCTCATTGAAGCCCTTGGGTTCAGCGAGAGCAGGGGAAAAGTAAACATGTCCTCAATAGAGATTAGTAAGAGGCGACTGGAAGACTGGTGGAAGAAAGGTAGGGAAACGACAAAAAATGGAGACGCACAAAAGCAAAGTTCGCAATAGGGGGTCAGAAAATTTGGTTGTGGAAGTTCATAGTGTTTTTTTTTCTTAACTTAGGCAGGACATTAGGCAGTATTATAACAAGAGCTTGGTGGCGCAACCCACCGCCCCGTTCCAAAAGGGATGCTCATAACATCCATCCATCCATCCATCCATCCATCCATCCATCCATCCATCCATCCATCCATCCATCCATCCATCTATCGCCAACTTAGTGTAACTGCGCACATTCGACTAGAGAGTGGAGAACGTACCGGTACGTCAGTGACATGGCGGGACAGAAACGGGCCGGTACGCATCAGTGATACTGAAAGGGCTAATACCTATGTTCAACCCGCATTACTTACACTGGATGTAGTTGTTTCACACGGCTAGTATTTATGCTCTGGACCCCTTTCACGCTTCACTGTGTGGTACGATTGCGTGACAGAACTTGTTATTTTTTGTGGTCTATCATTTTGTTCGTGCGCATCAATAAAATATACCAATTGGCCTTCTGCCGGATGGCTGAAATTTAAATCCTGTGGCCTTCCATGCCAAAACGACGATCTCAATAGGAGGCATGCAATAGTGAGGGACCCACTATTTCCATCTGGGGTTCGTTAACGTGCATCCAATAGACGGTACACGAGGGCCATCCACTCCACCCCCATCGGAATGGGGCCGCCACGATCGAACTCAAGACCTCGAGCTCAGCAGCGCGACGCCGTAGCCACTAAGCTAGCGCGGCTAAAGCCGCTTTAAGCGCGGCAGGTCCGGCCGGTATAGCTGCATACGGCAATCTAAGCAATTTGAGTTAGAGGCCACATTGACTTCAAATGAAGGAGCGCGGCTCCTCGGGAGTTCCAGGACAACAAATCGCATCCTTCTTCACACGGCTCGGCTCAGCGCCGCGTTTACATGCGCAGGCGTGTGAAGACACCTGTACGGAGGGGCGCAAGCACACGATTACGTCACCAAGTAGACGTGTCTTTACGAAAATGAAAAATTTCACCGACGATTACGATACTCGCAAATTTAGGGAAATTTGAGCGCAGCTCTATACGTATTTTAGTTTAGCGTGTCAATATTTTGTACTATGATTACATAGGTACACGGTTAACATTAGGAAGAGAACTCTCTGAGTAGCGTATCTGGCGCGGACGATCTGTTTCGTGCGACACATTGCGAACGGAGCGAAGTGTGGCGCAACTGCCTCGCTAATCGGAAAATCGCGAGAGGCAGCGCGTGGGTGACGTGTGGGCGCGATTCACAGCAGCCGCCGCGTGACAGACCACCGCTCATGCAGCGCTTTGTTTGCATACAGACGACGCTCGCTACTCCAGCCCTATATCGTAGCCGTCGTCGTCCCACAGCCCCTATTGCGCGGCACTACGCTTTTCTTCTCACGCTTTCGTCCCACCAACGACGAAAGCGGCCCTTCGTCGTGGTGAAATCATGCCACCGGTGCCAGCGGCAATACCCAAGGGAGCGTCACATCGAGCCTTACCGGTCTTACTCGTAGCCGCTCGCCATCGCTCCTTGCCGATGCAGTGATCCCCGTCACACACGCTGGTATCGCGGATTAACATCAGGAGCTGACGCCACAGACGAGCGTAGCCATTCCCCCTCACCCCGCCCTGTCCCCCCCCCCCCCCGGAAGGGCAGATGAGATCAGCCACGCTGCTGCGGATGCCGCGGCCGCGGCAACTCGGCGCATGCGACTAATGCGACCGCCGTCCCCCCTACGCTACTCCTCCGCTTTCCACCTCATGCTTTCGTTGTAGCCTCCTCCTCTTCCGCTTTCCTCCTTGCGCTTTCTTTGTTCTCGCCCCAGCGAAAGCGAAGGGAGCTCTCGCGGGGGCGAGAGGTATCTTTTTCATTCCCCGCTGCGCTCCACGTTCGCTCTTTCATCCTTCGCGCTGCTCGTTCGCTTGGTTATGCCGACGCCGCCGAGGTACGCCGACGCTCAACGCAAGGGCTGGGCTCTGACAGGTGCATCGAGCACTCACATGCAAATACATCTAGAAAAAGAGCATTTGCTGGGGTTAGTTGGTACGTAATGGGAACGTAGTTGCTTTGTAAGTGGGCGTACTATATTACAGCGAAGCTGTATAAGCTAGGATTTTCATGCATTTTTCGTGTTAGTGCGTCACAAAAAAGGTGAGCGTGGACCGATACCGCAGATTGTGCAATACTGGGCTGACCCGCGGCGGAGGTCAAGCAGGCTTCAAATACTCCGCCCATAATAATAATAATAATAATAATAATAATAATAATAATAATAATAATAATAATAATAATAATAATAATAATAATAATAATAATAATAATAATAAAGACAAATAAACCAAGATGCATTGTTTCAAGTCGATGAGTATACTGGTATCATTTATGAACAGCACATGGACTCACGAGCAGGAGGCGTTGCCATATACGCAAAGGACAAAATGTATGTTCTACCATACATCTTTTTACGGCGTTGCGCTGCTAAGCACGAGGTCGCCGGATCGGATCCAGGCCGTGAGGCTCCTAAGTTTCTTTTTAAAATCATCGAATAAGGATTGAGTCTGAGAAGCACAACGATTCGAGTGTTTTCTGCGCCTCCTCACCGGTACGCACAGGCCGCCGTCTTTCTGGCTCGAGTACAACATCAATGCGACGCCATAACGGGACGCGCTATTGTCGCATTCGTGTAACTATCGCTTCGTTACATGGTAATTCTCATGCTTGTTTTCCTTTAGCAGTAAATGTACATGTATAGACGTTGCACTTGACTATCAGTTACGATTTAACTGTCATATAGACTTACGCCGAAAAAAAAAAGAACCTGGATACGGAACTAGAGTGTTGTTAAAGGAACACAATACCTTAGATGTATCAAATTTAATTACTTACTATAATGCATTTGTTCAGGACAACACTGATTACCGCATATAAACATGGGGGCTCACCTATTATTCTCATATTGTTTCGTTACAGTACATTGAAAATCTGTTCGTCCGAATTCACGGAATCCCAGTGGAGCTGTTCTATTTTGCTAACTCAGTGTGTTGCGCTGAGAGGACTAATTTTGTATGGTCTTGGCATTATCATATGCATACCGACTAGTGCGAAATCCACACTTTTCTTTCGTCGAGGATACCAGGCAGCTCAGTAACTTCAATAATCGATTTTCTTCTGTACCAAATCTGCATAGGAATCATGGTAAGCAAGCAGTTGGTTTCGCATTTATTAAACTTTCGAACTCATTATCCACATCTTTTGCATCTTTCAATATGTATGCTTCGCGCTCATATGTTGCGTTAACGACTGTCTCTAAAGCAACTTTTTGTTGTTTTTGGGATCCGCCGTCGTTCATTAGTGGCTACGGCGTTGCGCTGCTAAACACGAGGTCGCCGGATCGAATCCAGGCCGTGAGGGGCACATTTCGATGGGCGCGAAATGCAGAAACGCCCGTGGGCAGTGCATAGGGTGCATATTAAAGATACCCAGGTGGTAAATAATTATCTGGAGTCCGCTACTACGGTGTGCCTCATAATCAGATCGTCGTTTTGGCGCGTAAAATCTCAGAACTTACTTAAAATTTTAATTGTTGTTGTGCTTGACCACCTTGGAAAAACAAGTCAAATGATTTTCTAGGCGTGTGCTCCAACTGTTCCGAATGTGGTTGAAGTACCATTGCTTAAATTGATATGTTCATCTTTTCTGTTCACGTTCTATCACGTTTACGTTAGCGTTTTTAATCGAATGCGATTGCAATTATTGGGACACTCGCAACGCGTTCTCTATATTGCCATTCGTACCCTATCGACGGCGCATGCGCAGCACGCACGCAGGTGTTTAGTGGTCCTCCAGAGACGCGGAATGCGTTTGGCCGCAAGCACGATGAGGTTAGGTGGATGCATCGCCAAATGTGTACGCTCAATAGCCAGCCAGGGCGACGTTCTGCGTTCCGCTGCTGGCATGACCGTCGTGAGCCCGCCCACTATAGCGACACTAGCGTTCGTGCTGAACTGCTGTGCGAATATGCATTGATCTGAGGGGAACTGGCAGTAAACGCCAAGCTAACGGCATATAATATTTTCTGGGCGCTGTTGTGATCGGCCGTTCGCCCCGCGACACCCTTCAGTCACGGTTCGCACGATTACGGGGAACGGACCGACGGTCTCGTCGAAATGGTTCTCGACACGGATGAATTATGACCAGCGCGGGAATACCTCGTTCAGGAGAGGTTTGAACAATTAGCAATGATACGGCTGTCACCTGTCAGCAGCACAAACTGGCGTGTCCAAGACGGAGACGCGGTCAGTGCGATGGCCCGGCCATCACCAGTCAGAATACGATCGGAGTCAGCGAAAAGGGCAACCTACCTCCGGATTGGTGGGACCGGATGTCATCGGTCTCCTGACACCGGATTGGTGGAACCTGATGTCATCGGCCTCCTGACACCGATTTCGGGGCAGTGACTAAACAATGATCACGCAAGGTATAAAATGAGCTACGGACGGCGGGAGTGATCGGCGACTACCATTTTATCAACTTTTCTGTATTTCTTTGCCTTTTTTTTGTACATATGTAAATATATAGACGGAAATAACCAGAAGAATAAGAATGCGCTGGGGTGCGTTTGGCAGGCATTCTCAGATCATGAACAGCAGGTTGCCATTATCCCTGAAGAGAAAAGCGCATAACAGCTGTGTCTTACCAGTACTCACCTACGGGGCAGAAACCTGGAGGCTTACAAAAAGGGTTCTACTTAAATTGAGGACGACGCAACGAGCTATGGAAAGAAGAATGGTGGGTGTAACGTTAAGGGATAAGAAAAGAGCAGATTGGGTGAAGGAACAAACGCGAGTTAATGACATCTTAGTTGAAATCAAGAAAAAGAAATGGGGGGGGGGAGCATGGGCAGGACATGCAATGAGGAGGGAACATAACCGATGGTCATTAAGGGTTGCGGACTGGATTCCAAGGGAAAGGAAGTGTAGCAGGGGGCGGCAGAAAGTTAGGTGGGCGGATGAGATTAAGAAGTTTGCAGGGACGACATGGCCACAATTAGTACATGACCGGGGTTGTTGGAGAAGTATGGGAGAGGCCTTTGCCCTGCAGTGGGCGTAACCAGGCTGATGATGATGATGTTGAAATATATACGTGTTTGTCAAACGCCCTGAATATCCGACCCAGTCTCACGTTCACTCACTCCTCCACGAGGAAAGAGGATTCTATGCCTTCGAACCCCCATTCGCAACATTAGATGGCAGGGGTGAGACAGTCTGCGCAGTGCTTCGACTTCGGCATGGTGAGTGCACGACCTTTTCTCCTTGAGAGTTGCCAGGCTTAACCTGATTCTTCCTGGTAGCAAAGGTGTTCGAAGCCTTGTTGAAAGATACCTTGCATCAGCTCTTATTTCGTTGTGAAACTCGTCGGCAAAAAATAGGTAGCCATGGATTGGACGAAGTTGCGCAGACCGGACCTAAACGCGATATGCGGGGAATTCGGGATTGATTGTGGGAAGCAGCTAAAGGAGGCGGAACTCAACGAGGCGATAGAGGCAAGTGGCAGAGATGAAGAGGAGATTGTAGCGGCCTGGAAGGATATTCAGGGACATAGGGAACGCGAAAGCATAAAGGAAGAAGACCAGAGAAAGCGAGAGCAGCATCAACGCGAAAGGGAAAAGCAGGAGAGAGAGATAGAGATTCTTGGTTGGGAAGGAAAAATTGGGGTTAAGTGCAGCGCAGTAACTGTCTCTCAGTTGGGGACACCTCAACCGCGCTGCACAAGAGGGAGAGGGAATTGAAAGAGAGGTGAAAGAGACGCGGCGGCGGCGGCCAGAACGACGTGCGCGGGCAAGTTGGTGGCCTTCGCTTATATGCCGCGGTCACGCGCCTAGTCGCGATGGAGCAGTGCTTCCTGCGCGGCGAGAGCCGCGTCACACATTTGACGCACGTTGCCATCGATGGCTGGGCACTGGACGAGCAGGGCACGGAGTGCAGCAGCGAGAGCGGCTATTAGCGCGTCTCTGGAGTCGCTGTTCGCAGCGGTTGGAGGGCCGCGTGACGGCTCAGCTGCGGCTGTCTGGGTGCTGCGGCCGCGCAGGGCGTCACTTACAAAGATCGGCCCTGCGGGAAGCGAGCAGACGTAGACGGAGCGGCTGTACGCGGCTCGGTCGGTGCGGCGCCGGCTAGCTCAAGCGCTTTTTTGCGCGAAAGGGGCCGCTGAGACGATGACAGCAACACGGCCGCCTTTCTCTCGCGCTGCCACTCGGGACAGCTCGGTTCGGTCGACGGGTGACGGCCACCACAATTAACGCAGCATGGCTTCTCTGCGGGGCAGTCTCCTGTGGCATGCGACTCACCGCAGCGGAGGCAGCGGGCGTCGCGGAAGCACGCGGCGCCGGCGGGGCCGAAAACGCCGCAGCGGTCGCATTGAAGTGGTCGGGGCAGACGAGGACGTACGGCGCGCAGCTGCTTGAAGAGCCGCACGTTTGTCGGCACGACGCTCCCGACGAAGGTGACGGTGACGCCTGCTCCACTCCGTGAACATGAAAGCACCGCGACGGGGGCCTCAAGGTTTTCTCGAACTGTGCGGGCGTCGAAAGAAGTGTCGACCCCATGGATGACACCCACACAGGAGTTGCTGTGTAGCGCCTTGGGGCGCACCGCCACGTCGCCGATGTCGCACACTTCGAGGAGGGGCGCCAACTCGGCACCGCGCGTCACGTCAGCAGCCACCACATTCCGGCGGAAGTTCGCGCGAACGCGTCTCACGCCTGGCACAGAGGAGAGCTGGGCAGCGATACCATCCCATGAGAGTGCGAGGAAAGTGGCTTTGCGCCCGATGGGACGGTAGAGAACCGTGACGGTGGTATCGCGAGCGACACCGTCGTCAACGGGTGGGGTGTGCGGCTCGAAGTCGACGAACCATCGGTAATGGCGTCTCCTTCTTGCGGCTTGTTTTGGGGGTACCGCTGCCGGCTGGCAGGCTTGGGCGTCCTCGGCGGCCGCGAGCAGCAGCGGAGAGTTTCTCTGGATGAGCTCCCCTGTTCCCTCAGCAGCTGGGGCAGGGGTGGGCGCTCTCGGCCGGCTCTCGTTGGACGAAGGGCCGTCAGCTGGGTCGTCGTCATCGACGGGAGCAGCCACCGCCGCCGAGCGCGAGCCCTCCTCCGCCGCAGGTGCGGTGGGCTCGGTGTTGGTGAGCGGGGGCGACGAGCAGTCCGCCGGCGACGACAATGATGGAGAATCCGGCCGGACAGGACTTGTCGCGGGCGAGTTGGTACCGTCTATGCCGGAGAGAGTGGTGGCGGCATCGACCATACTGGCGGTTGGCAGAAAGAAGGTGCCGGCACTCTCGTTGGTGTCAACGGTTGACTGCGAGCTGGCAGAGTCGTCAGTAGAGGTAGCCGAAGTGGTGGCCTCCGCGGTGGTGTCCGTTGAAGCGGATGGTGCGGCGTGGTGGCCATTGGCAGTAGTCTTCGGCGCATCAAATGCGCGGAAGGGAGTGTCCAGGGCAGATGGGGCGCGCGCGGATGGCATCGCACTCCCTTGCGTAGGCGGGCATGACGGCGTGGAGCTCGTCGAGTCAGCCGACAGTGCTCGTAGCGAACGTGCTTTCAGCCCGCGCTTCCATCGCAAGGCAGGAGGCGATCTGCCGGTGCGTGGTTGCCGTCCACGTGGATGGTGCCATCGCTACTTTGGGTGGTGCTGCAGGGCTCGTCGGTATTCCGAGTCATCGTTGAAGCCAGGAACTGACTTCTTCGGCCTCTTCCTATGCTGCTTCTTCGGAGGGTCACCCATGAGATGGGGTCTCCGTGCGGTAGCGTGGCTCAGGAGATCGTGCCAGCTGCCGTGCGAGCCCTGAAAAGGGCTGCGCTCATAAGCGCGGTCGAATGCGGAGACGTGCGCGCGCGAGAGGTAGCGGGCGAGCCGTAGTCGTCGGAGCGAGGGGCGATGCGACCGCTCGCTTCGAGTGTCCGGGAACGTCTCAGCAGGAGCGAGCGCGACAGCACAGAATGCGGATGGAGGAAATGGACAGGGAACTCCAGTATCTAAGGGCGCTGAAGGCATGGTCTAGGCTGCACGTATTCGAGGACAGCGAAAACATATATATAGAACATTTTCTTGAATTTATCGAGAACGTTTGCGCAGAGGTGCAGCTGGACCGTGAATGTTGGTCGGTAGGGTTATTGGGGGTACTTCCCTGTAATGTGTCCTATTGCTTAGCTCACCGTTCCGACAAAAACTTCTGGAATTACGATAAAGCCAAGAGTGCGTTATTCCGGCATTTTGGTATTCCTGTTGAGCGCATGAGGGGAAGCTCGACTGACGAGTGCAAAATTTCTCCTTTCAAAGAGAATGAGCTTGCGCCATTAAACGATGAGCACGAAAAGTGCGAGGTGGCGAAGTCCTCAGAGACAGAGCGCGTCGAGAGCGAGGCCGTTGCCGGTCTACAGAGAGGGGCCATTCCGGAGGGCGTCCCTTGCGAGGACGCGGCTTGTTCCAGTAGCCATGAGAACCTTAAGGCGCTGGAGACCTTCCTCGTATCGGAGCACTTGGGCGACTTTCCGGAATCGTCTAGGATAGACCCAGATACGGTAGCGGCCGAGCCAAAAAAAACAGTCGACGTGGCAGAACGGGGCCGAGATCGCTCAGGGCTCTAGCATCGGTGACTGCGCCATGCAGTCGTACGCCGAAACCGAGCCAGCGGCCATCCCGGAGAGCCCTCCTCGCGTGGATGAGTTTTGTCCCAGCAACCCTATGAGGGTCATGGACTGGATACCTTCTTCGTGCCTCAGCACTTGAGTGACTCTCTGGCATTGCCGAGAATCGAGAGCGAAGAAGCGACAGTGGCGATTCCGAAAGGCGTTCCTTGCTTGCCGGGACGAGGCTTATTTCAGTGGCCCTAACACTGTAAAGGAGGCGCTGAAAACCTTCTTCGTACCACCACACATGAGCAACGTTCCGGAATCGCCAAATGGAGAAAGTGCCATGGCTGTCAAGCAGTGTAGGAACCCGGCCCTCGAGGGTTCTTGTGACACATTCGGTGATCACCTGGCAGCGAAAAATTGGTTCAGGCGGCGCAGGATCAAAAGAGCGAACGAAGTATTCGGCGCATCGAAAATTCGCGAAAGACGCCACATCACAACGCGTGAGACAGAGGGACAGTCCATCGCGCAGAGACGAAAAGGGTTCGTTGTGGCGATTCAGGAAACGGAGGCGTTGCGAAAGGTTGATAACGACAGGACAGAGCGCGTCTGTGCGAGTATGGGTGCGGCGGAAAAATTCAACATGCGCGTCGAAACCGGGCCAGTCGAATAGTCACTGAGCGGGAGGGCGCCTCCCTCCATGTCGGACCCCGTTTCCATGCTTACGTCACCGCGTTCCTCGCCCACCGCACAGCCGAAATCTCATACGGACCACTTTCTTCTCCTTCCTTCTCCCTTGGCAACAAGGGTACCCCCAAGGCTCCGTCTTGTCCCCTCTTCTGTTCAACATCACCCTCTTCCCGCTGGCACGTGCTCTACGAGCTATCCCAGCTCTGTCTCATGCTTTCTACGCCGATGACATCACCCTCGGGTGACCACCGGCAATCTTGGCGACATGGAGACCGCTCTACAGACAGGTGTGGACGCGGTAGCAGCTCACGCCCGGGCCATCAGGTTGAGCTGCTCCCTGACCAAATCGGAGCTTTTGCTCCTTCGGCCTGGGCGGATGGCCCCCCTGTCGCCTTCTCCACTCACCGTCTACCTTGACGGCACACCCATTCCTCTCGTCTCTACCCTCCGCATCCTCGGACTCTTTCTTGAGTCCAATGGCAAGCACACCACCCTCATCACTCGACTCACAAACACTGTACACCACACTGTCCGCCTCATACGCCGCATTGCAAACCGCCACCACGGCATGCGCGAACACGACCTCCACCGCCTGGTCCAGGCCTTTGTTCTCAGCCGCTTCATTTATTCTCTTCCGTATCTCTACCTTTCTCGTACCGAGGAAGACAAAGTCAACAGCATCATTCGCCACGCATATAAGTGAGCCCTGTCCCTTCCCACATCTACGTCGACAGCTCGGTTACTGTCGATGGGCGTTCACAACTCCCTGACGGAGCTGATGGAGGCCCATCGCACGGCCCAGCTCCTCCGTCTCTCCCGCACCCGCCCTGGTCGCGCACTTCTCTCCAACCTTAATCTCTCCCCTCTTATTCCTCTTCCCGCATCACTGCCCATCCCTTCCCATGTCTTCCCCCTCCTAACCGTTAATCCCCTCCCTAAAGATATGCATCCCGAACACCACCCCTCCCGTAGAGCAGCGCGAGCCTCCGCGCTCTGGCGTCAGTGCGAACGGCAGGCCGCCGTGGCTTACGTAGATGCTGCCCCATACCGCCGCTACCCAGGACATGCCCTTGCCGTCACTGACAATTCTCTCCGGCCCACTCTTACTGCCTCAGTCTACACTTCTACCTCTGTCGGGGCCGAGGAGGCAGCTATTGCCCTTGCCATCACGCAAACCTCCGCGAAGTACATCTTCAGCGACTCCAAACCTGCGGTCTACAACTACGCGGTTGGACGGGTGGCACACCCGGCCATCGGAATCTTGCGTTCCGATACCGTTCCCTCTCGCCCCATCCAAATCAACTGGGTGCCCGCTCACGCGGCCCATCCTGGTAACGAGGCGGCTAATTCCATCGCTCGAGATACGACTGACCGAGCAAGCCCGTCCCCGCCGGGAATGGATACGCGCGACGCGCTCCTCACGTACCACGATATCACGCAGCACTATCGCCTCTCTCGTCTCACCTTCCCCCCTCCGCACCAATCTCTTTCCCAGCCCCACCAACACTTATGGCGCCACCTTCAGGCCCATACCTATCTTACTCCTGCACGTCTTGCCCTCTTCCACCCCAGGACGCACTCGCCGGCTTGCCGCTTATGTGACGGCTCCCGCGCAGATTACGCTCACGTCCTATTCTCCTGCCCGGCACACTTGCCCCCTGCCTCTTGGCGCCTAAGAAATCCGCAGCAGTGGGAGGCTGCTTTGTCCAGCACCTAGCCGGATATCCAACTCCGGCTGGTGAACTGGGCGGAGGACGTCGCGACTAGGCATGGCCTGGACGCCACAACCGGCAGCCTGAAGGCCGCCCACAACGCTGCTTTTTAATTTGTTTTTACTTTTGGCCTTCTCATCAATAAAAGTTTTTCACCACCACCACCGCAAGAACGAGAACAAAGGGAAAATGGCTATTCCCGCGTTTGCGGCCTTCCCCTCAGGGACGACCACACTGTCGATATTGTGGCGAACACCCGAACACATCCCATATCCTCTGGTCCTGTGGACCACCCTCACCTCCCCTTCCTGCCCCCACAAATCTTTCCCCTAAACCTCATGCCGGGTGGCTGACAAAAGCAGCCAGCGCCGACGACCAACGGTACCTTGCGGTGTTTATCAGTGCTACACTGAAGAATGCCGCAAGCGAGGCTCTGGACGGAGGGCCTTTGCACCATACCACCCAACATGAAAAAAAAACTTTTTTTCTCTCTCTCAGGGACGAGACAGCAAGCCGCGAGCAAATGGGGTGAGGGCTGACGGCAGAGGACAATCTAGGTCTTGCACACCATGTGCTCAGCGTGGCCCAAAGGCTGTCAGTCGGCGACCAAATCGAGCGCGCATGAAGAGAGAGTAACTGTAGAATCGCACTGTAGTGCACTGCATTGCATTGTAGTGCACTGATCCCTTCGCCCATTTCAATCGCTGTGACGAATCCCGTGGTTCAAAAGGGTGCCTTTTTCTTTCGTTTTGGCGACTTGTGAATCACGAGCTACTTGGAATTTTCACTTCAGAGGAGCGGAGTTGAGGACACGAGACTCGTTGCCAGGGGAGGATCCCAGTTCTTCAAATTTCAGCCTCGCCGTACCATGACCACGGTATTGGTCATGGTACGCAGCGAGTGCATGGCGGCGGCGCTCCGTCGTTCCACCATGACCAAACTGACAGCGGTCTTGGGGCCGTTTTGATGGGGAGGGACAAAGTAGCCGACTCATGAGCTATGTCGTTGGTTAGGTGTTTATGCCTCGATAGGGTACATTAAGATTTTTCTTTTGTCTGTTCTGTTCTAAACGATCACCAATTGTTTATCGTTTGAGTTGCGCCTTCTCTGAGACACGATAGAAACGAGTCATTGTTTGAACGTTGTTTAGGGTCTGAAATTTAATTTACTAATTATTTGTTTAGGTTCGTTTGCGTGGTGCTCCTCTATGGTTGCCTTTCTGGCGCTCGCTGGTTCTGACCTCGGGATTAATTAAGGGAGAGGGTATGACTACCTGGCATATCTCGGAGGGGGTTTGGGGGCTTGCCTTATCGCTGATCGCATGCTGTACGGAGTTGACAGCTAAAATGCCAGTTGAGAGCGTACGACCTGCATCCAACCAACCCTCCAAGATGGCCATGGGACGTGATCCTCCCGGCGAACCTGGGACTTCGAGCCGGAGCTAAACGTGCTGAGCGGCCAGTACCTCTTCAAGGCGCATTGATGAGCCGCCCCCTCTCGAGCCCTCTTCCCGGCGGTGGACGGGCTGTTGTGATCGGCCGTTCGCCCCGCGACACCCTTCGGTCACGGTTCGCACGATTATGGGGAACGGGCCAACGGCCTCGTCAAAATGGTTCTCGACAGGGATGAATTATGATTAGCGCAGGAATGCCTCGTTCAGGAGACGTTTGAGCAATTGGCAATGATACGGCTGTCACTTGTCAGCAGCACAAACTGGCGTGTCCAAGACGGAGACGTGGTCAGTGCGATGACG
This sequence comes from Dermacentor variabilis, assembly GCF_050947875.1. Classification (NCBI taxonomy): domain Eukaryota; kingdom Metazoa; phylum Arthropoda; class Arachnida; order Ixodida; family Ixodidae; genus Dermacentor; species Dermacentor variabilis. Next base: position 26,384,856 of record NC_134568.1, on the reverse strand, counting down.
GAATGCTGCGCGACGACATCATCCAGCCGTTGAAAAGCCCGTGGGTATCCACCGTTGTCTCGGCGAAGAAAAAGAACGGAACCTTACGTTTCTGCGCCGATTATCGTCGACTGAAGAAGATCACAAAGAAGCATGTATACACTATACCACGGATAGACGACGCATTGGATCGGCTCTGCAACGCTAAATACTTCTCGTCGATGGATCTCAAGTCTGGCTACTGGCAAATAGAAGTCGACGAGAGAGATCGCGAAAAGACCGCCTTTATCACGCCAGACGGCCTCTACGAGCTCATGGTCATGCCATTCGGATCATGCTCGGCGCCTGCAACGTTCTAGCGCGTCATGGAAACGGTGTTAGCACGATTGAAGTGGCAGACCTGTCTTGTTTACTTGGATGACGTCCTCATCTTCGCTGGAAATTTAGACGATTACCTTAGGCGGCTTGCGACAGTACTGGAGGCCATCAAATCATCAGGGCTCATCCTGAAGCCGGAAAAATGCCGCTTTGCTTACGGTGAGCTTCTGTTCCTGGGCCACGTCATCTACACAGGCAGTGCGTAGATTTCTTGGCATGTGTGTCTACTACAGGTGCTTTGTCAAGGACTTCTCACGCATTGCTGAGCCACTGAGACGTCTAACTAAATGTGATGTCGAGTTCAAGCGGGAAACGCCGCAGGCCGATGCAGTTCAAGAACTCGAACGACGCATCCAATCGCCACCGGTACTTGCGCACTTCGACGAGGACGCCGATACAGAAATCCACACTGACGCTAGTAGCTTAGCCCTGCGTGCCCTTGCCCAGAGGAAAGACGGACTTGAACGGGTGATAGCTTACGCTATAGCCGGTCGCCGTCAAAAGCGGAAGGCAATTATTCTACAACCGAAAGGAAATGCCTCGCCATCGTTTGGGCTACAGCAAAATTTCGCGCTTACCTATATGGCGGCCCATTCAAAGTCGTCCATGACCATAACGCGTTCTGTTGGCTAGCCAACTTAAAGGACCCTTCAGGACGGCTGGGGCGGTGGAGCCTAAGACTGCAAGAATATGATATCACTGTAACCTACAAGTCGAGACGAAAACACTCTGATGCCAATTGCCTATCACGCGCCTCCATTGACTCGTCGCCGCAAGATGACGAGGATGGCGACGCCTTCCTTGGAATATTAAGCGCAGAAGACTTCGCTGAACAGCAACGAGCAGACTCGGAGCTGAAAAACCTCGTCGAGTATTTGGAAGGGCACACCGACGTTGTCCCTAGGGCATTTAAGCTAGGGATGTCTTCGTTCGCGCTTCAAACAACCTACTCGTAATGAACTTCTCATCAGTCCGCGCCAACTTCCTTCTTGTTGCCTCATCGTTGCGTCCAGAAGTACTGCACACCCTACATGATGGCCGACAGCTGCACACCTCGGATTTTCCCTGACACTATCGAGGCTACAGGAAAAGTATTACCGGTCGTACCTGACCGCCGACGTCGCCCGTTACGTCAAGACATGCGGACACTGTCAGCCACGCAAGACACCACCGACAAGGCCAGCGGGATTACTACAGCCGATCGAGCCACCTTGCCGACCATTTCAGCAGATCGGGTGGACTTGTTGGGACCCTTTCCGATGCCAACTACCGGAAATAGGTAGATCGTCGTGGCGACGGATACCTCACCAGCTTCGTTGAAACGAAAGCTCTGCCGAAAGGTAGCGCAGCCGAAGTGGCGAAATTCTTCTTCGAGAACATCCTGCTGCGACATGGCCCTTGTTACGATCGGCCAGCAGGGGTACTGACCTGCGAACCTTTTCCCAGCCCACTGCAGCTGTTTCGATCGTCCTGCGGGGGTAGCGATCTTCGAACCCTTCCCGGCCAGCTGCGACAAGTCGCTTTGGAGGAGCCAACAATGCGCCTCCTTCGGAGAACTGACGACCACAGCAAAGTTAATCAACCATGCGCCTCCTTCGGAGAGTCAACGGCGCCAGCAAGTCTAGCCACGTTCGGCGGACCGAGTATTATTAGTTGATTCGCTGTCGCCTTCACGGTCTACTTGGAGCAAGAGAACTCCTGGAAAAGGGTGCTGTGTGCTTCGTGCTTCGGGCTAGCGTGCTTCGTGCTTGGTGCTTCACTTTTCAGTCTTGCTAGACTGTTGAAGTGTATCTGTTGTCTTAATGTAAATATTGTAAATAAATCCAGTACTCTTAGTTCTCGATGAGAGCAAGTTCCTCCCTACAACCTCCTCCCAAGCGTGAGTGAGTTGGACGACGACATGGGCCAGCTACCACATATTTCATACCCGACACCAAATTCTAGAAGTGGTTGCCAGCGGTGGGATTGTCCTTCAACTCTTACACACCCCAGAAGTCCTTATCACCGACAGAGGAACGGCCTTTACAGCGGAGCTCACCCAAGCCAATCTGCAATACAGCCAGACAAGCCACACGAAGACAACTGCCTACCAGCCACAGACGAATGGTCTTACGGAGTGCCTGAATAAGACCCTCGCTGACATGCTAGCAATTTACGTCGACGTCGAACACAAGACCTGGGATGCCGTTCTGCCGTACGGAACCTTCGCTTACAACATGGCGGTTAAAGAAACAACACAGGGCCGGTATTTTGTAACGATGCTCTTCCGATTCTATTTTTTTCGGACTTTTCGCGCTTTGCCAGTGGTCAGAACGACGGTGTGCCCACATTATCAACTGGATCAGGCGGCCGTGTGTGGTGGATGATAAGAATAGTATAGAATAAGGCATAAGGCATCGCTACAAAATAGCGGGCCAGATCACGCCGTTCAAGCGGGTTTACGGCAGGAATTCGACGACGACTCTCGACGCCATGCTGCAGCACGTCACTGACGAAGAGAATCTTGACGTCGCCACTGTTACGTTTCGCCTACGACGCGCGGTTTAGCCGGCGCGACTGCAACAAAGCGGCAGACATTTTGGCCCGTTCGGCGTCGCCGCTACGCTCCCCGCCAAGCGCGTCCAGGCACGTTCCGATGCCACGTGTCTTCATGTGCGTGTGTGAGTGTATGTGCCATTGTGCCCGACTGGAGGCGCTACGAGAGTAGAGGTTACCTTCTCCTCCCAGTCATTGTGCCCGACCAGAGGCGCTACGAGAGCAGAAGTCACCTTCTCCTTCCAGTCATTGTGCCCGACCAGAGGCGCTACGAGAGCAGAAGTTACCTTCTCCTCCCAGTCTTTGTGCCCGACCAGCGGCGCTACGACGGTATGCGTCACCTTAACCCATTGTACAATCACGTGCTCGTCTATTGAGGGGTTCCTTCTTGCCCTCAACTGCGAGAGTATAAAAACAGCTGCCCCCGGACGCCAAAAGGAGGGCTCCGATTTCTTCTGTTGAGTAAAGTGCACTCCCGTCTCTCTACTTCGGTCAACCTGACCGCCAACTCTTTGCGATGTTAAAATAAACAAGTTGTTTTGTTGTTACCAGTCGACTCATGCTTTGCCGGAACCTTCGGATGCTTCCAGTTGTACCCCAGGCCGCCAGGCCAACGCTACCCTTGGGGCTTGCGACCCAGGTACAACCACGGGCGTCAGCGCCGAGTTCCCAACAAATCGTACCAGCGGGTACGACCACAACAACTCGTACCAGCGGTGCGATTCCAAACAACTGTCTGCCAGCGGTGAGATCGCGACAACGGAGGCCAGCAGCGAAGAGATGCAGTTGACTGTATGCTGAGCAGCTCAACAACGATCCGGGAGCAGTGCAACGAGCCCTGTGTGATGACTGGTTGCCTGCAGCGGAACGACTGCGCTGGACTCTTGGCTGCGAGGTTTGGTGAGTGCGGGACTTTCTTCTTCTGAGCTTTGCCAGGCTTTTGTTAGTGTCAGAAACAGAGCTGGTAATTGTGGTTGTCGTTGCTGCCGGGTTAGATTGCGGCAAGACAATATTAGGCAGTAGAGAAAGCAGCATTCAGAGCAGCCATGGATTTGAAGTCGTTGCGCAAACCGAAATTGCTGGAGCTTCCAAGAGAGTTGGGTCTGGATGTCTCAGACAAACTCAGAAAACCTGAACTGCTAAAGGCTATTCTTGAGTTAGAAGCTGAGGATGACGAGCTGTCGGAATGCCTTGAGACCATTGAGGAGAGGGAGACTGCAAAAAGACAGGAGCGCGAACTTAAAGAACAGAAAGAAAAAGAAGAGCGTGAACGTAAAGAACAGAAAGAAAAAGAAGAGCGTGAACGTAAAGAACAGAAAGAGCGAGAGCAACAAGAGCGTGACCGTCAACACGCTTTGGAAATGAAGCGTCTTGAGATAGAGATGGAACGCGCTCGTAATGGAAGTCAGGCACACGGTGCAGGAGAACGCGTATTGTTCAAAATGACTGACCTGATGCGGCCGTTTAAGCTTGGAGAGGACATTGGTTTGTTCCTGGTTAACTTTGAGCGAACGTGCGAGAACCAGGGGTTCTCTCGGGAAACGTGGCCACAGCGCTTGCTCACTTTGTTACCCGGCGAGGCGGCCGACGTAGTCGCTCGCTTGGATAGAGAGGAGGCAGAGGATTTCGACAAAGTGAAATCGAGTCTGCTAAAAAAGTACCGGCTGTCTGCGGAGGCGTTCCGTCGGAAGTTTCGGGAAAATGAGAAAGGCAAAAGTGAGTCATATACAGAGTTTGCGTACAGGCTTATGTCAAACATGCAGGAGTGGCTCAAAGAAGAGAAAGCGTTTGGTGACCACGATAAAGTTCTACAGTGTTTCGGGCTAGAACAGTTTTATAGTCGGTTACCGGAGAACGTGCGGTACTGGGTCTTGGATAGGCCAGACGTTTGTACGGTGGCTAAAGCCGCTGAGCTAGCCGAGGAGTTTGTGACGCGTCGGGCTCGCGGAGCTAAGGACGGTCAAAAGGGTGAATTTGGCTCGAAGTTTGAGAGGCCGAGGTTCACGCCCATGAGATTAAAGGGGGACACGCGTAGTGAGGATGCGAGTGAAAGCAGTCCGACCAAACGAAAAGAGACGGCGGCAGCCAAACGCAGAAAGCGGTTCGAGATGAGGCGAGCGCGCGTTTGTTATACGTGCCAGAAGCCGGGTCACTTTTCGGCGCAGTGTCCGGAAACAACACCAAAAGTTGTGTTTTTTTCAATAGGCAGCACTGACGAGAACATGAAGCTTCTCGAGCCTTACATGCGAGACCTCCTCGTGAACGGGAAAGAGTGCCGGGTGCTTCGCGATTCCGCAGCTACGATGGATGTAGTTCACCCCTCTTACGTAGAACCCCATATGTTCACGGGCGAGTGCGCATGGATCAAGCAAGCCGTGGAAGCTCATAGCGTGTGTCTGCCAGTAGCAAAGGTGCTTATTGAAGGACCTTTCGGAACGCTTGAGACGGAGGCGGCAGTGTCATCTATGCTGCCCCCCCAGTACCCGTACCTATTTTCAAACAGGTCCGATCACCTCCTGCGCGAGAAGGGGCTTTTGTTTGGTGAGGCTAGCGTTCAGGCCTTAACCAGATCGAAGGTTCGGGAGCTCGCTGCAAAGGCGGTAGTTGCGGGGCCGACGTTATCGAACAATGAGAAAGGGTCAGAGGCGCAGCAAGCCGATATTCAGAGCACGCCCGAACTGAATAAAATTGAGTCTGTAACGTTAAAGGCACCAGATACTGGAGAGGAAAATCCCGATGCGGGAAAGTTAGAAGAGCTATCTACTGATTTGCTCATCGCGCCTACGTCAGACGGACTTGATAGGTTGCTAAAAGTCAGCCGGTCGGCTTTGATAGCCGAGCAAAAGAAGGATGGTAGCCTAGAAAACATACGCTGCAATGTCAAGGAAGGTATCGCCAGGAAAAATGCGCGTTTTGTGGAAAGAGGTGGAGTCCTGTACCGGAAGTATCTAGACCGCAGAGGAGTGGAGTTCGATCAGCTGATCGTGCCTCAATGCTATCGTCAGGATCTGTTGCGCTTGACGCATGGGGGTTCGTGGTCCGGACACCTAGGAGTTAAGAAAACTAAGGACCGTCTCTTGCAAGAGTACTATTGGCGAGGGTGTTTTCGGGACGCAGACCATTTCGTAAGGTCATGTGACACCTGTCAGAGGGTGGGCAAACCAGGGGACAAATCGAGGGCACCGTTGAAATTGGTACCTATCATTACGGAGCCTTTTAGACGGCTCGTTATTGATACAGTGGGACCTCTGCCGGTAACAGCCACGGGGTACAGACACATTTTGACTGTGATCTGCCCAGCGACAAAGTTCCCTGAAGCAGTGCCGCTTAAAGAACTCAGCTCAGTTGAGATAGTCAATGCACTACTGTCCATATTTGCGCGAGTTGGTTTTCCTGCGGAAATCCAATCAGATCAGGGCACAGTGTTTACTAGCGCTTTGACGACAACTTTTCTCGAAAGGTGTGGGGTAAAGCTGTTACACAGCTCAGTGTACCACCCACAGTCGAATTCCGTTGAGAAGCTCCACTCCGTCATGAAGCGCGTGTTGAGAGCATTGTGTTTTGAACATCGAACTGACTGGGAGCTGTGTCTGCCTGGGGTGATGTTTGCATTAAGGACCGCGCCGCATGCAGCTACGGGGTTTTCGCCAGCTGAACTGGTGTACGGTCGCTCGCTTCGGTCTCCGCTTCGCATGCTTCGAGAATCGTGGGAAGGCAGGGGCGACGACCCAGTCGTGGTGGAGTACGTGCTTAAGCTCCTCGAACGCTTAAGAAGGGCACAGGAGTTGTCAGGTGAAGCAATGGCAAAGGCCCAGCAGAGGGCCAAGGTTTATTATGATCGGACAGCCAGGGCCCGTCGTTTTGAGGTGGGCGATGAGGTCATGATATTGCGCACATCGCTAAACAACAAACTAGACGTGCAGTGGGAGGGCCCAGCACGAATTGTTCAGAAACTGTCGGACGTTAACTATGTGGTAAGTCTGCCAGGAAAGCGGAAAGCACAGCAAGTTTACCACTGTAATCTGCTCAAACCTTATAGACAAAGGGAAGCAGTGGTGTGCATGATGGTAAACGTTCCTGAAGAGCTTCCGGTCGAGCTTCCGGGACTAGGCTCAGTGACGAACAGGGAAGACACCGGTCAAGTCATTAGTGACTTAGTCAGTGGAGCATCGCTGTCGCCTGAGCAGAAAACCGAACTACACCAGCTATTACAAGAGTTTCAAGGTCTGTTCTCTGAGAGGCCTGGTAGGACTTCTGTACTTACTCATGATATAGAACTTACCTCCCCAGAGCCAGTACGATCCAAGGCGTATCGGGTGTCACCCCGCCAGAGCGATATTATGGAGGCTGAGGTAAAGAAAATGCTACAGCTCGGTGTTATTGAGGCAGGTGAGAGTGATTATACCTCCCCTTTGATTTTAGTTGAGGTACCGGGCAAGGAACCTCGTCCTTGCGTCGACTACCGCAGGCTTAATTCCATCGCTAAGGATCAAATTTATCCGATCCCTAACATCGAGGAGCGCCTTGAGAAAGTTAGTAGCGCTCAGTTTATTTCCACCCTAGATCTTGTCAGGGGTTATTGGCAGGTTCCACTTACAGAAGAGGCTAGTAGGTATGCGGCGTTCATTTCACCAATGGGAACATTCCGTCCTAAAGTATTGAGTTTTGGTTTGAAGAACGCGCCATACTGTTTTTCAAGCCTCATGGATAAAGTGTTGCGGGGACAGCAAGAATTCGCTTTACCGTATCTAGACGACGTCGCGATATTCTCCGCATCCTGGTCTGAGCATATGGCACACTTGCGGGCAGTGCTAACCCGCCTGCGCGAAGCGGGCTTAACAGTAAAGGCTCCTAAGTGCCAGTTAGCACAGGCCGAGGTTGTCTACCTCGGTCACGTGATTGGTCAGGGTCGTCGCCGCCCCTCTGAAATAAAAGTGGCCGCTGTGCGTGACTTTCCGCAACCGCGCACGAAGACCGATATTCGGTCGTTCTTAGGTGTCGCCGGCTACTATCAGAGGTACATCCCCAGGTACTCTGATATCGCGGCTCCCCTGACGGATGCTCTAAGAAAGACAGAGCCCCAAACAGTCGTCTGGGACGAGACAAAGGAAAGAGCTTTTAGCGCCCTAAAGAGTGCCCTAACAAGCCAGCCTGTGCTACGATCGCCAGACTATACAAAAGGGTTCGTTGTTCAGTGCGATGCTAGTGAGCGAGGCATGGGCGTTGTACTGTGCCAACGGGAAAATGGAGAAGTAGAACACCCCGTCCTGTATGCTAGTCGTAAGCTGACCAGTCGTGAGCAGGCGTATAGCGCCACCGAGAAAGAGTGTGCATGTCTCGTGTGGGCCGTTCAGACATTGTCATGCTATCTAGCCGGCTCGAAGTTCATCATTGAGACGGATCACTGCCCTCTCCAATGGCTGCAGACCATCTCTCCCAAAAATGGCCGCCTCCTGCGCTGGAGCCTCGCTTTGCAACAATATTCCTTTGAGGTGCGTTACAAAAAGGGGAGTCTCAACGGTAACGCCGATGGCTTAAGTCGAAGCCCCTAACGTAGGAATCAGCCTCAAAATTGTTTGTTACTGATGTTTTTCTTCCTGAGGCAGGATTTTTTAACATATTGCTTTTGTTTAGTGTTTCAAAGTGATGATATGCTTTCTAGTGCAATTTTCCAATTTGTGGACGCGTTCTGAGTGATGCTAGACTACTGTAAGGAACTAGGCAGTGGTATAAAAAGGGGAAAGAGCCTGGCAGGGCTTAGTGAGGGTTGTGCCGTGCTGGCTGACTGAGCGCTTGAGTTTCAGCGTAATTCTAACGCTTGCCGGGAACGAGAACAAGAATGTGAACTCTCCCGAAGTCACTTTGCAGTGTCCCGTGCGAACCTGAACGAGAGAACGAGGCCTTCTCTGTGCGCTGCGCTCAAGAAACGTCGAGGGACGCCCGACTTCGGTTATGAGCATCATCGAGCGACATCCCTCCGGACAGCGGATGCAGTCCCCTGTCCATCGGGATCTCCTTCCCCCGGCGGGGCGGTCTGTTACGTTTCGCCTACGACGCGCGGTTTAGCCGGCGCGACTGCAACAAAGCGGCAGACATTTTGGCCCGTTCGGCGTCGCCGCTACGCTCCCCGCCAAGCGCGTCGAGGCACGTTCCGATGCCACGTGTCTTCATGTGCGTGTGTGAGTGTATGTGCCATTGTGCCCGACTGGAGGCGCTACGAGAGTAGAGGTTACCTTCTCCTCCCAGTCATTGTGCCCGACCAGAGGCGCTACGAGAGCAGAAGTCACCTTCTCCTTCCAGTCATTGTGCCCGACCAGAGGCGCTACGAGAGCAGAAGTTACCTTCTCCTCCCAGTCTTTGTGCCCGACCAGCGGCGCTACGACGGTATGCGTCACCTTAACCCATTGTACAATCACGTGCTCGTCTATTGAGGGGTTCCTTCTTGCCCTCAACTGCGAGAGTATAAAAACAGCTGCCCCCGGACGCCAAAAGGAGGGCTCCGATTTCTTCTGTTGAGTAAAGTGCACTCCCGTCTCTCTACTTCGGTCAACCTGACCGCCAACTCTTTGCGATGTTAAAATAAACAAGTTGTTTTGTTGTTACCAGTCGACTCATGCTTTGCCGGGACCTTCGGATGCTTCCAGTTGTACCCCAGGCCGCCAGGCCAACGCTACCCTTGGGGCTTGCGACCCAGGTACAACCACGGACGTCAGCGCCGAGTTCCCAACAAATCGTACCAGCGGGTACGACCACAACAACTCGTACCAGCGGTGCGATTCCAAACACCACCTATCTCCAGCTCGCCGAGGAAGCCCGACAGTTCGACGCCTACGGATGAAAAAGCAGCAGCGTACCGACAGCAGACACTACAACCTCCGACGACGCTACGTCGAGTACCAGCCAGGCGACCGTGTTTGGGTTTGGACCCCGATACGCCGACGGAGACTCAGTGAGAAACTATTGCGACGCTATTTCGGACCCTGCAAGATTATCCGACGTATTGGCGAACTGGACTATGTCGTGTCAGACGGCATTTCGCATTCACAGTGGCGCCGCGCCCGACCTGAAGTGGTCCACGTGGTGCGTCTTAAGCCCTTTTACGCGCGCTGACGAACTTCCTTATTTTGTTGTTTATTTTCTAGGGTTGTTTTCGTATACTACTTTCGTTTGTTTGCAGCATCGGGTCGATGCTTTTCGTGTACTCGCTTATCTTTATCGGGCGACCACGTTTCCCCGCCTAACAAACGTTATCGCAAAGCGCAGGACGCGTCTGCGTGTATCGGAAGTTTCTGGAATGTTATCGATGGTTCCATCTGCTGTCTATCACCGAACCATGTGTAATCTCATTGCATGTATGCACTACGCGAATGGTGTAGAACTTTGTGGAAGACACGCGGGTCCCAGCGATTACTCTGGAACATTCGACGACTGATGTATAAAAGCCGACGCGCTTGACCCGCTGATCAGATTTTCGGCGATCGCCGACTGTGTTCGCCGCTACCGTTATGCTTTAAGAGTAACTTGCTTTTGAGGGCACAAGTTCGCCCAGTAAAGATTTAGGTTCACCAATTAGTTTTGCTACTGTGTTTGTCGCAGTCACTACTACGTGACAATATAGATATATGTCTCCCGATGTGAAATTTTTTTGCCTTAGATATAAATGTGCCAAGTTGCCTACCTTTCTCGTTAGTAAATTTATTCTTTCCTGCGAGTGTGCAGAACACTCGATGCTTGGATTCCACTACGACTTCATGGTGCAAGGACAGAACTCTTGTTTGAGATTTCAACTCCCATCACACGTCTTGGGGCTTTGGAATTGACCAATGTGGAAAGCGTTTGTGGGCCCCGTGTCGCAAGAAATCCGGCGTCGGTGTCGGCGTCCAGCGTCGGACGTCGCAAATATTTTCGAACCACCCATACTCAGGCCCTCCATGTGGTACAAGGAAGTTACTGAACGAGCTGTATTTCTGAAGCTAAAATATGTAGGAAAATCCTAAAGTACGACTTACAATCCGACGCTATCATGTCTATAGATTGTGTGTATTTTGAATATACGAGAAAACGGAACTTTGTTACGCGAAAACTGAAAGAAACTCCCTTTTCCAGCGTTTCTACCATTCACAGGCCGGCCATAGATCCAAGATATTCGCACGCAGGCGCGTTAATATCTTGGAGGCCACGGAGAGCGCGCCCGGTTCCTTGTCTTGTCTGAACTCCAGAATTCCTACATTTGCAGTCAGTCTCGCTCAGCCTTGGATTTAAGTTTCGTCAGTTCGTCTCTCACTAGATCATCCTGGACAGCCTTGGATTGTGCCACCAACAGTGACCACTTTCCAGGAATGTTTGAAATTGCTTGCCCGATAATGCCACCCTGCTCTCAGGTATGCGCATTTGTAAATTCTTATACGTTTAAATCCAATCTCAGGGTAAATTTGGCTTCCTATTCTGAAGATCGTGAAGACACCAAAGCTATAAACTTTGCGCTGCAATCAAAAGAACATACAAAAAAGCTAAATTTAGTGTTACATCTGCAAAGAAAGCATCTCATAGCCCTTGGTGGAATTAGCACCTTATAGCCCTTGGAACGCGAGACCACCGACGCCGACAGGCAGCTTGGAAGCAGCTTCTTTATAACCAGTCCACAAAAAATTGGTCTAATTGCAAATTTCCGGCTGCTGTATTTAAACGCACAGTCGCTGAAGCTAAAGCAGAATATGATAGGAAACACTACAATTTCCTTTCTAAATCTAAAAAAAGCGTTGTTTAGTTATGAGATGTCGCAAAATTTTGCCATCACCAATTAATATTGAATATGTAAATCGGTCGTCTGATAAATTGATAAAATCTCTAGAACTCATTGCTAAAGGCTTGCGGAGTAGTGTCATATCATTGATGCCCTATAATGTGTAAAAACCAGCCCCAACATCAGTGTTTACTGAAGTTATATTGCCTGAGTTAGCTCAAGTGATTCGTAACTTACCCTTGTCAGCCCCTGGTGCTGATGGAATTGCCGTTTACATGATAAAAATTTTATTTGATCTATCTCCTGGTGGACCTTCTAAACATTATTAACTATTCATTAAACAAAGCCTGCATACCTTACGATTGGAAAATAGCTGAAGTAATCCCGATACCTAAAAAAACAAGGAGTTGGTTATAACATGGAACATATCAGACCTATTTCCCTTACTTCTAATAAGGTCAAGCTCATGAAGAGCGTATTACATTGCAGGATTACTCTGTGGGTGACGGATAATTTACTATTAAGTCCAAATCAAATAGGCTTCAGAGTTGATTGCTCAATGTGGTGGGCCCATGCTGATTTAGAGAGCCGCATCCAACTTGCTCGGAAAAGGAGACAATCTTCAGCTTTAGGGACGTTAGATATAGCTAAAGCATATGACAGCGTTGAACATTCACTTTTACTGGATATTCTGCAGAGTCGTAATTTCCTAATTTATATTATCGCGTGCTTGACAGAATTTTTGCGATCAAGAGAATTTTATTGCTTCAAGGACGGCTGTTCCTCGTCTAAATTCACACAGACTCGCGGTGTTCCACAAGGAGCAGTCCTGTCTCCAATATTATTTAATATATTAATGAGCTACATCCTCATTTGTCAGGACGTGCAAGTTTATGTGTATGGAGATGACACTGCATTCTTCACGGTTGGCAGTGACATTTACGCTCTATACCAAAAATTACAGATAGATAGGTATGCTTGAGGTGTGGCTTCATACAATCTGCTTGTCATTAAATGTAAGTAAAAGAGCAATCTTAGTGTTCCCGCTCACGGATCCGATTTCAATTTCTATAGTTTTAAGCAAGATCCCATTCCCCAGGTTGAGTCTAAAATATTTGAGAATCATGTGTGATAGAAAACTCAACTAGAGTCCACATGGAAAGTATAGCGCGCAAGGCAAAACGTGCTTTAGGTATACTGCGCAGAATGAGTAGCCGACAATATGGACTGCGTAGGGATTTTCTGCTAATGATTTCGAAACTGTATATACGCCCAATATTGGAATTCTGGTGTGTATTGCTCTCAGGCGGCCCTGCTTATAAAAACAAGCCTCTCGTTCTTTTGTAGCGTGAAGCCCTGCACCTGTGTCGGTGAATCTCCAGGTTTGTGGCTATTATTGTTATCTATCAAGAAGCGCGCCTACAAGCATTGCCCTGCAGATTTCGCATCTTAACGATCCAAACAGTTCAGAAAAATTTCACAGCTTGCCGCTTAGACGATCTGACTACGCCTTTATTATTGATCCAAATTCATTCTTTAATTCTTGCTAATCGGTCTCGTTTTCACACTCCACAAATTGTATTTGTTGAAAAACAATTAGATACTCTAAATGTGAACATTCGAGAAGTAATTCCATCAACAGAATCAGATCAGAATATTAAGATAGAACTTGACGACATTTTCCCCCCAAACTCAAAGTTTCAATCAGTCACGTTCATAAATAACCGGTTGCAAGATTACCGTGCACACGTGCGAACATATAATAGCTGCAGACGCTTCAGGAAACAACGAAAAGGCGGACATAGGCATTTGCTCGCTTTCACTTGGCTGGTCATTCTCTTTTAGACTGCCAAATTTCAATCCCGTTTTTAAAGCCGAGTTTTTAGCAGTTTTTTGCGCTTTGGAAGCTCCCTTATAACGCAGTAAGCGCTGTTAGTATAACAAATTTCCTTTCTGTCTGTACTTCGCTTACAGCTTCATTCAATTCGCCAACTCTAAAGACGTTTCCAACATTAGTTCCACCGGAGTTGAATTTTCTAAAACTATTATTGGTACCAGGTCGCTGTGGATTACATTTAAATGAAATGGCAAACTCGTTAGCGCGAGCATCCCTGAGTGTACCTATAATGTCGGTTCTTCCAGTAGTGGCGCACATAACAGCAATTAGATATCGAAAATTTTCAATTGATAGAGATGTCATTGAATCAATAACATGGACAGGATTTCAGCCCTTAAAACTTGCGTGGAAAATCCAGTGGTATCCATCGAGACAATCAGAAGCAGTGATACCCACATTATGCTGACGTGTCGCTCCTTTAAACCTATATTTATAAAGGACTTGTCTGACCTTATCGCCTTTGTGTCCCTACTGCAAACTAACAGTAGCTGTCCCAGGGGATTACCACGGAGAAGGCGCTTCCTTGAGCTTAAAGTCGGAGAACTTACCATCCCGGAGCGCCCCAGTATCAAAATATTGGGGCTAGACTTTCAGAACACGCTGCGCTGCGGGCTCATGTTAAAGAAACTTCAGAGGGCGACCAACTACACACTACAGCTCATTCACCGGGTGGCTAATCGGCACCACGGCATGGGCGAGGGCGATCTGCTTCGACTTGTGCAGGCATACATAACCAGCAGAACCATGTACTCGACACCATATGTCAAACTCGCACCCACGGGCTTGGCCAAATCAAACACCATGATCCGACGAAGCACAAAGGCAGCCTTAGGCCTTCCGGACCACGCGGCCACCGCAAGGCTAGAGGCCTTAGGCATGCATAACACGATCGAGGAGCTGTTAGACACTCACCACACAGCCCAAGTCCGTCGTCTCTCGTTAACCCCGGCTGGCCGCACCGTCCTCCGGAAGCTCAGTCTCGAGGCTATCCCCGAGGTTACAGAGTACATTACGATTCCGCGAAAGGCCAGGGGGCATATTTATGCCCCACCTCTACCCCGAAACATGGACCCCGAGTTCCATTAGGGCCGTCGGCAGGCCCGTAGTGAAGCCATTTGGCGACGCTACGGCTCGCAAGATGGAGTGGTCTACACAGACGCAGCCAGACACCCTCGCGGCGACCTCATGACTGCGGTGGTAGCTGATCACAACGGAGGACTGATAGAACATACAACAATCACGGCTGGCCGAGTGGTGGAAGCGGAGGAAACCGCGATTGCCATGGCCATGCATGCGGAAGCGAATACCGTCGTCAGCGACAGCAAGCAGGCCATCGGCAATTTCGTCCGTGGTAGAATTTGCAAACAGGCGTACCATGTCCTCACACGACGCCCCCTAAGCGGCTTGACAACCCTCGTGTGGACCCCCGCTCACGCGGCTGTGCCCGGCAACGCGTCGGCTCACAGTTTGGCTCGAGATCTCGCGCGCCGAGCCTCGTCCGCGGATGCGGACGGCGTGAATGAGGAGGAGAGACACGAGGAACCCTGCGAGACTTATTATGAAATAGCCCATTGGTATCGCTTGAGGCGTCGCGCGCTCCCACCACCGGCCAAGCAACTCGACAAAACGCAGGCGGTCGCGTTTCGGCGACTTCAGACAAATACATAGTTAGTTAGTTAAATGGGGTTTAATGGCGCAAAAGCGGCTGAGGCTATGCTGCGCCAAACACGAGGTGTTTTGAAATCAAGTTTATGAAGGAAAAGGCTTTGTTAATCTATATTTTATGCAAAAATCCAGTGTCGTGTAGAAATTTACGGACGTCACATAATGGGACTAGCGGGTCATCACCTAAAATTAAAGCAGGGTGTAAAGGTATGTGTAGTTGATATAATTTGTGCAAAAGTGTTCGTCTGTGTGTTTCAGTCTGCGTACATGTGAGTAATATGTGCATAACTGTTAGTGGCTGCTGACATTTCTCGCATGTTGGTGTGTCTTCTTTCGTAAGTAAGTAATTGTGCGTGAGGTGTGTGTGCCCAATGCGTAGTCGGCATAAAACTACTTCGATGAACCGCTCCTGATGATAGCATGACTTCCACTCGCCAACTATGGGTTTCGTGAAATGTAGCTTGTTGTCGGCACAACGGTCCCATTCGCGTTGCCATTTTACCTTGAAGGCGTTTCTAATTGCACGGATGCTATCATTATATGGGAGTTTCGTGTTTGTAATATCTTTGTACGCTGCCATCAATGCATATGTATCAGCTGCTTCGTTACCCGGTATCCCAACATGGCTTGGGACCCAGCAGAAACGAATTGTCCTCCCGTATTCGTTAAAAGCCACCATGTTTAAAATATCTCCAATCAGGGGTTCACACTCAGATTTCAGATGTAGTGCCTTCAGTGTGCTTAAAGAATCTGTGTATATGACTGCATGTTTGTGTTTATCAGTTATAATCTTTTTAACAACAACCCAGATAGCGTAAACTTCAGCCGTGAAAACAGAAGCATGTTGTGGTAATCGAATACTTGTTTCCCAATTTTCCGCTACGACCCCCACACCCACGTGATCTTTTGTTTTAGAGCCATCAGTGTGATATTGCATGTTATTTTGATATTTGTCCTGAAGAGCATTGAATTCTTGTATAATGTGTTCGCGTGGAGTGTCTCTTTTCTTTAAATGTGCCAATTTCCAGTCGCACAACTGTGTGAAATCGTACCACGGGGCCAGCCGTTGTGGTTTCTTGGCAACCTGGAGGACTTCATGGGGAATGTCATAATCCCGACAGTATTGCTCATACCGCAGGACAAGTGGCCTAATCATGTTCGGTTTATTCGTGTAGTGTAAGCGTGAGTTGCATTGTGTGAGGATGTTGTAGCATATGTGTTGCGGTGATGACTGAATTCTGAGTACGTAGGAAAAAGTGAGTAATGCTCTGCGCTGCTGTAAGGAGGGTTCATTACATTCGACGTACAAAACTTTCAATGGGTGAAGTTCTGTAGGCACCACTCGCCAGTCGCAGTCCAAGGTTATGTACTGGATCAAGTCATTGGATGTAGGATTGTCTGGCTGAGCCGTAAACAATGGAGCCGTAGTCTAAAAGGCTACGAACAAGAGACCGGTAAATACGTAAAAGACACGTTCGGTCGGAACCCCAGTGCTTATGAGATAACACTTTGAGGATATTCAATGCTTTATTTGCCTTAATTTTTAGTGCTTTAATGTGGGCAAGAAAGTTTAGTTTTTTGTCAAAGGTTACTCCCAGGAATTTATATTCTTGTTTTACCGGCAGCGCGACATCATTCAATCTTAAAACCGGGTCTAAGTACAACCCTCGTTTTTGCGAAAATAGCACTGTAACAGTTTTCTGAGTAGAGAAGCGGAAGCCATTTTTCTCAGCCCACTCCATTAGTTTATTTATTGTTATCTGAAGTTGCCTTTCACATGTTCTTAAGTTAGAGCCGCGGCACGCTATTTGTAGATCATCGACATATATGGAGTGCATAACAGAGGTGGGAATTACATTGTTGACAGAGTTCATTTTTATTATAAAGAGTGTTGTGCTAAGTACGCAACCTTGTGGCACGCCGCTCTCCTGGATAAATGTGCGCGAGAGCACAGTGCCTAGACGGGTTTGGAATGTTCTGTTGGACATAAAATCAGCGAGACAGTTTAGCATTTTGCCACGGATTCCTAACGCGGCGAGGTCACGTAAGATTCCAAATCTCCACGTGGTGTCGTACGCTTTCTCAAGGTCGAAGAACACCGCCAGGCAGTGCTGTTTGTGTAAAAATGCTTCACGTATTTCGTGTTCAAGTCGGACGAGGTGGTCTGTCGTTGAACACCCTTTCTTATAGCCACACTGGTGAAAATCAATGGAGTTCCGTTTATCAAGCGTGAAGGTTAACCTTGCATTTACGACACTCTCGTACGATTTTGACAAACAACTTGTCAGGGCAATGGGTCGAAAGCTGCTTGGGGATGTGGGGAATTTTCCTGTTTTTAAAAAAGGTACAACTATTGCATTTTTCCAACATTTTGGCATGCTTCCGGATTCAAATACTTTGTTAAAAAATTTAAGGAGAGCATCTACGGATGCTTGGGACAGGTGTGCGAGCATAGAATAATGGATCTGGTCAGGACCTACTGCAGTTTTTTTGCCAGCACAGAGAACCCTGTTAAGCTCTTGTAACGTAAATGGAGCGTTGTATTCGTCCCTTGACGTACAAGTAGTTGGTAGTTTTTCTTTTTCTGCAGATAGTTTGTAAGTTAAGAACCTGTTTGTATAATTAGCCGAGCTAGAGACGTTATAGAAATGTTCCCCAAGTATATTCGCTTGTTCTTGTAGTGTTGTCTGAGTGCCTGAAGGTGTGAGTATGGGTATCGTGTATGGTGTGTAGTCCCCCTTAAACTTCCTGACCTGTTCCCACATCCTTTTGGATGTGACGGTGCTATTAATTGTTGATACATATTTTTGCCATGAAGATTTTTCTGCCTGTCTCCGAATGTATCGAGCTTTCGCTTTGGCTTGTTTAAAATTTAGAAGGTTGTTATGTGTTGGGTACCTGCGTAAGATTCCCCAGGCCCTATTTTGCAGCTTTTTTGCTATGGTACACTCGTGTGTCCACCAAGGATTTAGCTTTTTGCGAACAACGCCAGAAGATTGTGGAATGGCCTTTTCAGCTGCAGAAATAATACAGTTAGTAAATTTTTCATTAATTTCGTCGATGCTTAAGTTTGTTAAAGTGAGCTCCTCCAGCCTGGCACTTTCTGTAAAAACAGCCCAGTCTGCCATTTGTAACCTCCATCGGCGTGGCCTGTAGGATATAATGGGTAGCGTTGAGGTGAGGTTGATTATGGCAGGTAGATGATCACTGCCATATGAAGTCTCGAGTACATCCCATTTAAAATCTGTAAAAATGTCCGGAGAGCAAAAGGCTAAATCGAGGCAGCTAAAATTGCGTGAACTTGGTGAAAAATAAGTTGGCGCACCTGAATTTAAAAGACAGATGTTGTTTGTCAAAATGAAATCTTCGATAAGTTGTCCCCTTGGATCATTCTTATCGCTGCCCCAAAGAGTGCAATGAGCATTAAAATCTCCAACTAAAACAAAAGGCTCCGGCAGCTGGCTAATTAAATTTTTCATATCTCGAGTTGTGAAATGGGTATGGGGAGGGATGTACAACGAACATATGGTGACAGTCTTAAATGTTAAAACAGTGACGGCTACTGCCTCAAACGCAGTTTGTAGTGAAACGTTCCGTGTGGGGATGCCGCCTTGGACGATAATAGCGACACCTCCTGACAGACGGCTGGAGTGCTCGCGGTCCTTTCTTATGACAATAAAACCTTTAAGAAAATGTGTATGTTTGGGTCCCAGGTTCGTTTCTTGAAGGCAGAATGCTACTGGTGATAATTTATTTATGATGTCTTTGATGTCACCTAGATTGTGAGTTAGGCCTCTGCAGTTCCAATGAATGATAAAAGCCATCTTATTGGAATTGGGAAAAAAATACTTATGTGTGTGAGCTTACAAATTGTAGGTGACATCTATTTGAAACCTGGTTGCTCTTATGAAGGGTGGTAACCGCTCAGGTTACCTTTCCCTTTCTCACAGAAGTTAAAATATGTTTCTCCTTCTGTGTGCGCTCCAAGGAGCGCGGGTCTTTTGGCGTCAATGACGCCGGGATTTTTGTATCGACGTCCATCGCCTTTTCCGAGGCACTGGACGATCGAGAGCCAGGCGCCGAGACGCGCGTCTCGGGCCGTGGGGTACGCTTCAACTTCGGGCCCTGCGGCACTGTTGTCTGCGGGCCCGTATTCGTTGCTGGTGGAAGAGCACTCGCTGCAGCCACCAAGGGGGCGGTTGGGGTTTCTACAGGAGTACCGGACGTGGACCCTGTAGATTCCTCAGACCGGTGTGGCGCTGCCCCCTGCCGCGTCACACTGGCATAGCTTACCTGAGGTAAGTGCGCTAACCTTTTCCTCGCTTCATGGAATGAAATCTTTTCCTTTACAGTTATTGCAATTATTTCTTTTTCTCTTTTCCAGCAAGGGCAGCTCCGCGAGTAAGCTGGATGATCGCCCTTGCAATTGACACATTGTGCGGGAGCATTGCAGTTGTCAGATGGATGGTCGTTGGCACTACACTTTGCACATGTCTCCTTTCCTCTGCATGATTGTGATGCATGTCCGAACCTCTGGCACTTGAAGCACCGTCTCGGGTTCGGTATATATGGTCGGACGTTGATTTTCAGGTAGCCTGCGTCGAGTGAACTTGGCACAGTACTGGAGCCAAATGTAAGTATTACGTGTTTTGTGGGGATCTGTTGGTCGTTTCGTCGAAGTGTTATCCTTTGTACCTTGATTACATGTTGCTCCTGGAATCCCTCAAGGAGCTCTTCGTCACTGAGGTTCATGAAATCTTCTTCTGATATTACTCCTCTGCTGGTGTTGAGCGAGCGATGTGGGGAAATTGTGACATTAGTGTCACCGATGCTTTTGAGTTCACTGATTTTTTCGACTTGTTCTTTCTTTGTCAGTTCGAGGAGGAGGTCTCCACTTGCCATCTTTGATGCTTTGTAGCCTGATCCGATCGCGTTTGATAGGCATTTGGATACTATGAAAGGTGATAGTTTTCTAATAGTTGTGTTGCCTTCACTGTGAAGGACATGGAACTTTGGGAAGGTGTCATAGTTTGGTTTTAATAGGAACTGAAATGTTGCTTCGGTGCGCCCTCGTTTTGGAGGGCGATCTTGGAGGGGGGGAAAAGCGTTTGCCATGTAAACACTGGAAAATTCGGCGGCGATGGTGGCCACCCACCACCAAGCCCAACAAGGGGACGCTACAAGGTTGGAAGAGAACCTGCAGACGCCAGCCATGCATCGCCGCTATAACCTAATATATATATACCCAAGGCAGGATATATTACACACGGTTAACCCTTGCCGCCAGGAAATACGGAAGTAATAAGAAGTGAAGAGAAGACAGGAAAGATGTAAAAGTAGGAGAGAAAGACGAAGATTGGAGAGGAGGACAGGAAAAGGCGACTGCCGATGTCCCCCGGGTGGGTCAGTCCGGGGGTGCCGTCTATGTGAAGCAGAGGCCGAAGAGGTGTGTTGCCTCCGCCGGGGGGCCTTAAAGGTCCAAACACCCAGCATCGGCTCAACCTCCAGGATCCCCCTTTCCCCAGACACGGCTAAGCCGCGCACGGCTACACGCGGGAGGGTCCAACCCTCGCGTGCTCGGGTACGTGGTGTCGCAACACACCAAACGCCTGCTTACGCAGACGCCCCTGCGGGGAGACAAATACATACCCACACCCAAAATACATTAACAAAATCACAGGGGGCAGGGAAAGCGACCAATGTAGGCTCTGTTCAGAAACAGGAACACTCACACACATAATGTAGGAATGCCCCTCGCTCCCGTTCTCTCATCCCCCCGTCAGCAGCGAGACTGACTGGACAGCCTGGCTCAGTTCCGGGGACGTCGACCGACAACTTGAACTGGTGGACTGGGCGGAAAAGGCCAAGCAGGCCCAGGGCCTTACTTGAGCCCTAACCCTCAGCCACGTCCCTCTTTACCCTTCCCCTTTCAATAAAGTTTATCACCACCAACAGAATCCCTAGATCACTATCTTTGTTATGTCGTCGGTATAAATTGTTAAGAAAAAGACTTCTAGAAATTTCACTTGCTAAATTAAGGTTAATCTTATCATCAGAAATAATACCATCTTTCGGTGCGTCACTTGTAGGTTTCAGCCACAGTGACGTGTTGATGCCGTTTGCGGTTACTTAGAATAAACCAAACGAATAACTTTTTCAAGGTTCTTTCGTTATTCCTTTGTCTTTGTGTCATCTTCTAATTGGTTTAATCGAATCTGCAATACATCAAAAGAGTAAGTAAATGTTTCAGCACACAATTCTGGGCCAATCCCCCGTGTAGGTATCAGCCATAATATGAGGCAATCATCATCATCTTCATTCTCATAACAAGTAGAAGAAAAAGAAAGACGTATGACATGAAGCGAATTATCAATTTGGAATACAAGGGATGGTCAATCCCGAACTGTGAGCATGCGCCACTATACCCCTCAGGTCAACAACAACAAACGCAACAACAGGAAAGCTTAATTTAGGACCGCCTCCGCAGCTGGGAATGCGACGTGCTAAAACAGGAAGAAGGTGCGCAAGCTATCTCTATCAAGAACATCTGTGATGAGCGGGCGTTAGCCAGTCATAGCGGCTGCTGGCGCGATCGCGCTCTCCAATATCAATATTTTCCACAGCTGTAGCATCGGGTTAGTGCCCGAGAGGTCTAACCCTGGACGGCCAATCTGTTGGTGGTAACTTCGAATCCTCAAGGCAGAATAGGAATTTATTTCTTTATAATTTTGTCACAAATCATTCTGGGATTCCAGCGGCGGCACTGGCCGACATAAAAGCGACCTGAGCAGCGAACGCATAACAGCTGTCACTGTAAATGGCCGACCCTCCGCACAGAAGCTGCGTTAGATGGACAAGTTAAAAGCAAGAGTTAAACTTCCTTTCCTAGGAGGCTGTAAGGCCATTCGATAACTGCGAAATACCGACGACGAATTCCTCATTGCTCTTTTATTGCATGCCGTCCTCTAGAAAATTAGGCAATGATCGTTGTACGCACTTTCGTGCGCGTTCCACTCAGTCCCCTCTAAATTTCGCTCCGATCACTGCGAGTAAGTGGCCGTGGTTTCTACCTTCTGGGTACGAGGTGCCATCTAACGACAATGCATAAAATTACTACTTTGTTATTTCCTGTACCATTTCTTGTCGCGTCAAAGAACAGTGTCGCTCATGCTGCGTTTACTATTTAGCACAATCTCTGCCAATAATCGCTAGTTCATCATGACACCTAAGTGCACGTGCGACAGAGCTACTGAATTCCAGCAGAATGCGAAACCCCCGCGGGTCACACAGAATAAGCGCACGAACCCTGAAATCGACAATTCTGCGGCAGTATATTGGCGGCTGCGGCCGCGGCCGAGACTGTCAAGCAAGAAAAGCATGGCTGCCGGAAGAAGAAACTGTAGAGGGCACAAGTAAGAACTACCCGTATCAGAGAGACTAAAGAATGCTTGAAACCGTGTGCGTGGATAACGTAGAAGCGAGATTCCCTGTTGGTCAGTGGCTACCGTCACTCGCCAGTGCCCGTGTGGCGGTTTCCAAGGGAAAAACGCATGCGTGAATCTAAACTTTTTTTCGTGACGGAAGTAGCTGCAAAAAAGTCGGAAGAAAAAACGACTGGACAGTACAGAGAGCTACTAATTTCCTTTTGTAGAGTGTTTTACAGTGCTCCTCGCCTGCTTGTCGTTCGACGGATAATCACGCAAGTCACATGAGCAGCATGGCACTTGAATGAGGGGGGAGGGGAATTTAAAAGACGATGAGACCAGAGCACGCGAACAGCAAAGCAGAAGCAAAGTGTGCTAGGACTGCTGCAGATAACATAGTAAAGTTTTTTTTTTCATCGACCAGCAGTCAAATACATTCGACCCAGCAAAGTCAACAATGGCCGCGTTCGTGTCTAAGCAAGACCGATGCGTGCATTCTGGTGCCCTAGTGAAGATGAAGGTAAATAATCGAAACAAAAGAAGCGGAAAACGTTTGCGTTGCAGAGCTCCTTCATAACTTTTTATAGCAACGTCTAACCTAAGGCAAGTTTAAGGAATGAGCATCCTTCACTGCAAGCCCACTCACATCTGGAAGAAATAGCAGCTGAAGAACTACCCTCGCTTTGCATCAGTTCAAGTTCCATGGCCACTGAGCTTGCGAGCTGAAAGTTCGAATATTTTTTGTGACGTTTAATGCACTTGGGGTTTGCAAAATCAGTGATGACGATGAGCCACAATAAACAGGAGCATATTTGTACTAAGCAGAAGGCCCTAGCTGACGGTCATTCCTCGGCGAATAAATCGCCTGTCCCTCGCGCCGGCTGCGCGTGATCTGTGCCACGCGCCCGCTTTGCTTGCTAGACCTGTCCCTAGCCAGCCGCCGTTCTCTTCATCTTCCTCGACGTCGGTGCTGCTACACACTAGAACAAAACTATGCACCTGGAAGTTTGTGCTTTCTAATCTGTACCAATCCCAGTTCTAACGCTGCTATTTTCATGGTGTAAAATTTCTGCAGTGCAAAAAACTGAAGTGCCGAAAGAAAGGTCAAAAAGGACGAAGGAAGAAGGATTACTAGAGGACAAACACGAGCGCTTTCTTCGTCCTTTTTGAGCTTTCTTTCCACACTTCAGTGCTTCAGGCTGCAGAAATTTTACACCATGGACTTAAGCCAACTCACCCATATCGCTATTCTTATTCGCGGTATGTTACTCGAGATTCTTCGAAAGCCCTGTAAGAACACAAATGTTTTCCTTGCGGGCTTACTGTTGAGGGAACCATAGAGCCTTCGAGAGTGAAGTATACCTCATACTTGAAAATCGCGTTTTTTTCATACTTTCATAAAGCCCGGAGACCGATTTACGAAACTTGATGGTGAGAGTGTTCCCCAAGTGACAAAGAAGCTTGAGAGCAAATTAAGGACCGCGAAAAGCGCGATGGAACGAAGAATCCTAGGCATAACGTTCAGAGGCAGAAAGAGAGCGGTTTGGATCGGAGAGCAAACGGGTATAGCTGAAATTCTAATTGACAGTAAGAGCAGGAAATGCAGCTGGGCAGGTAATTTAATGTGCAGGTTAGATAACCGTTGGACCATTAGCGTTACAGAATGGGTACCAAGAGAAGGGAAATGCAGTCGAGGGTGGCAGAAGACTAGGTGGAGCGATGAAATTGGGAAATTCTCGGGTGCTGGATCGGTTGGCGCAGGATAGGGGTAATTGAAGATCGCAGGGAGAGGCTTTTGTTCTGCAGTGGACATAAAATAGGCTGATGATGGGGATGATGTTCCCCAATTAGACTCAGGACCGGAGCGAAATTTCATGGCCTAATATAGCGGTCAACTTAACACAGCTGCATTGACATTGGGCTTAGGAGTCATTGGGGATACTTTTCCACAAGGGGCGTGGTGGTGGCGGTGCATACAGTATGCGTAACTGAATATTAGTTGGAAGAAAATAAACCACCAAACACAGCAGAACTAATTAGCACGTAGAGGCGTTAAATAAAACCACCAATCGCATCGCGAATTCTACCGGTCGCCCTTTTATTTTCGCCTCCTGGTTCCATGATACGCGTTTTTACTTTTTCAGTGCTATGTATGAGCATCGCCGCGTGAAAGGGTAACGAAAGGTAGCAGCGATAGCTGTACTTACATTTACTAAGGTTGGCAATGATGTTTTTTGGTGCCTCCAGTTTGTCTCCTTTCTCGTTTATTTACTTCAAACCATTGGCTTTTGTTTAAATATTGACGAAAGAGGACGTGCAAGAACGTCCATCTTCGGAAATGAGCGGACAACCGCTCCATTGGCGGTGCAGCATCTCGTCAAAAGCAAGCTCTGCTACAGGAAGCTTTTCTGCTCTTAGCATCACACTCCTGTTTTCCCAAGATGCACCACCCTACAGCCGCATAGCCGTCCTGTACAGCCACTACCTCAGGGAAAGGAGGCATAACGGAGATACGTCATCGACGCTGAAGTTGTCGCACATTGTCCCCTCTGTACGACGTTCTCAAGACGTGAATGCGAAGGAAGCGACGCTGGCAGAAGCTAAACGGCGAACGCTAAACGGGCGTCTTTTTGTTGAAGTGGGCGAGCATTACAAAGAAGCGAAAAAAAAAAGCGCAGCATAATTCATAATCAGCGTCAATTGCTGATCTTGCCAAGAGTCCCAGTGGGCCACAACAGGATAAAGTTTGGCACTAACGAGGATTCGTGGCAGAAAGGAAGCATCTAAAGCCCGTCTGGGTTTCCTGAAAGATCGCCTGCCGCTCAGTTACGGCTATACCAACTACTCACGAGCGCCTGTCGCCGAAAGAACCCGATTGCCTCAGAACGTGCAACAGGACGTTTTCTGGCTCTCGCGGAAACACGCGAAATATTAGCGGCTCCTTCACTGCTTGAGAGAAGTTTTGGGGGATGCCGTTGCCTCCGCGAAGCTCTTATAAGGACTGCTTTGCGAATTTCCGGCCACAACAAGAATGTTTAACCGGTCCTCATAAATTCGTCTTCGTACCATGATTACGGGAACGCTCCAGCTGGAGTTGAATAGAGGGTAAATACATAGGAAAATAATGTTTACGATTGAAATGCTGCATCGGCTCCGGGTACAGAGAATTATACTATAGTTTTGTCTCTTGTGGTACTTCAGATGTTTTCAGAGTGTACCATACAAGGCGTGCTGTGTTGGCCACCGTATTCTCACCATTACAGCTACAGGAAGGCTGTCCACGCGACATCCAGAGTATTGAACACAGCGCCACGGAAGGACGGCGTGAGGTATATGCGATGCAAGTTACTCAACACTTTATTGGTACGAGCCAACATTGGCGAAGACGTCCTGCCTGCATTGAGACGATTCTTTAATAGCCTCTGGAGGTTGTTAGATGCAACGAACCGGACGACTGATCTAGTGAATGACCATTATGAGCCGAGGAGCAGGCGGAGAAAAACTGCTTCACCAAATTTCCTTCGTCAAGCGCCGGGCTGAAAAAGAGCTAGCTCATAGTATCGACACGTGTGGGTTGGACGTGCGTTCTCTGTATTACAAGGAAACACGACGCCATCATGTCTGTTGACATACTGAAACGTATTCGGAAAATAACTTTTGGAACTTCGCTATCAGGATGGTGGTGGTGTCGATACAGGCAGGATTGAGCTTCGATAGGCCTGTGCATCATTTTCAGTGTCGAATAGGTCACGTAACGTTGATCCCGAAAGGGTCGCTCCTCGTGAGTTGCCATCCTAGGACTCTGGCCTGCCAGATCATAACTGAGCAGAATCTCAATAAAGTTGTTACCACCAGCCTAGTTTCTCGCAGATATGCGAGTAGAATGCGCACCCTTTCTTGTAGCCCTATCTGCGTTTCTTCCGACAAAGCTTTCCTGCTCCCCGATTAGTAATCTCACGGGAGCGTTGACCGAAGGATCAGCGGTTTGTCACGGAGCGCCATAGCGAAAGCCGCAAGAGTACCCGCATGAACGCGCAGTATCCTGCCCAAACAGCCTTCTAGGCTTTCCATTCTGTGGAAATTAGCATCCGATGTTTAACAGCTCATCTATATCTCGCCACCGCTTATTGTGTCCATCTCGTGCGCGCACGAGCCGTGGGAGAAGATCAAGCGCAACAGATTCGTGGGAGCTACGCGGCGCTGGCTCAAGTGCGAGCGCGCATTTGTTCCAGCGTTGGATGTGAATAAGCAGCAAGGGGTACGTCAAGCTCAATGGAACAGACTATATACGCAGTCGCCGCTCGAACAGGGGGGATGCTCTGCGCCCCGCATGTGCCTGCTCTCGCTATTTTCACAGATGCGCGCAAGGATGCTGTGGCGAGAGTCACCTAGAGATTAAAATTTCAAAGAGCTCTACACTTCTAGGCAAAATGATTAGAACATTATAACAGGTGAGAAAATTGCCGAGGTTTAAAGGTAAAGTTTAGAAATACAGTTCTGCTCCGCCTTCAGACGATTAGTGCACTTAAGCAAACTATTGAAACAATTCCGAACGTAAATAAGTCTTTGCCGTGTAACGCCAGAAAATTTTGCGGACATTCCTGTCCAGCTTCGCTTAGCATTGCTCAGAGCTTCGTTTTGACGGCACAGCAAAAATCGACGATCGGTTCTGACGCGTGCGCTCTCGATTTGTCTATAGGCAGAGAGCTGCTACGGGGGAAATCACATGTTCAGGGCCCCGTCTTGATTTTTTTAGTATCTTCTAGTTCCGGAATTTCAGTGCCGAAAAGCATTCCTTACGTCGGAAACAGGCAGCAGCGGGTAGCGCTTACACAATACCATGGTGCTGGCCCACATAAGCCAGCTATGAACGTTTGTGCATGACACTTTTTGATAAACGGTAAAACAATAACACGGTTATTTTATTTCAGATAAACTCATAAAGAAGGAAACGCGAGAAGCTCTAATTTAAGACGGACCAGTGAATGCTCTCAAACAAGGTCAACTTAGAATGTATAGAGCAAGAGACACTCGTATCGACTTGAAACTAAATGGGAAAACTGAAGCGCATGGCCGAAGGTAGAGTGCGCCTTCTACCAGTGACCATCAGAGACAGCCGTGCATATTCTGTTTGGCTGCAGGAATCGAATAAACATATCGTGGTGTCTGTCTTTGATGCCAAGCGCTCTCACCTCAACTGCACCGGCTGCAAACAGTGTGCTACTGCACCAGTATAGACAGTTGGGAACATTTTATGACGTGTCGCTGTAGCGACAAAACGAGAGAAGGACCCTCAAAGAAATCATAAGCAACTGCAACCCTCTTGAGCGCGCATCCTCGCCGACAAACAGCGAAGATCACTACAGAAGGCGGATAAAACTACCTTCGGCCATGCGCCAGCGTTTCATTTGACAGACAGTACAAACGCCACTACAATGCGTTTATCGCGAACACAACGTTGCAAGGTCAGACAATAAAAACATATCGTTACAAACTAGAGGAAATAATTACACTAACAAAATGTTGGTAAAGAAATTTACTAATAAAGGTTGCGTAAAACAATGTTAAAAGAACCTCGGCTCAGCCGATGGCCTAGCAATGGGCCCCTGGAAAAGATCTTCCTCGCAGGTACCGACGCCGAACCGCACCGCCTGATGCCTCTCGTCGCAGGGACAACGCCGATGCTGCTGCCAGCGGCTCCCCGGAGGCAGCGTGGTCGGAGGACGGCGCTGGTCCAGATGGATTTGGCGCAGCAGGGCCTCACTGTCCAAGTCTCGGAAAAAGGTCGCCTGGCCCCTGTCCACAGCGAAATCGTCGTCGCAGTAGGCGACTTCAGACGTGAAGCCGTTCCCAATAACGGTATGAAAAAGAGGAAACTGCGCTTTTTCTTGGTAACTGCCCTGCACTGCAACTGGTTCTTCCAGGATTTCACGTTGGAACAAATCCTGTCCACACGTGCCGCGTGCGTCGAACCCTTCCTGCCACGGACAGCTGTCGTGAAACGACGTCGTCGAGGAGGGGATGCTGCAACAAGCAAGGAGATTTTTTTCTACCAGGCATTGATTAACGGCGGGCGAACATGGGAAGTCTCAGCCTCGACCTAGCGTTCCGGCGAAGACGTTGTCCTCATCAGGGCCAAGACTTGCTTCTGACGAAAGCAAATCCCCCTTTCAAAACGCTAAGTCCAGACTGGCGCATCCCTTGTTTGTCCACGGTTCGTCAATTCTTACTTCCACAATGCAGTACGTGACCCCTGTTTCAGACCAGCGAATGAATGGCAAGACTAGTGAAGTAGTGAAACGTGACAGAACGCTCTCTTATGTTGTGCTGTATAAGCGGAGGAACAGATGCTTTATGGCACAGCGAATCGCACTCGTTTCAAGCTAACCTACATTCGCCATCTTGTTGCCGTTTCCTTCTAAATTTAAAATTCCGTGGTAATGCAAATGGTGGTCGCTATTTACTGCTGCGTTTACATATCAAAACAGTCTCACGGACCATAGGCTATCACTTCTGTTTCACTGAATAATCAATTGGCCAATTTGAACACACGTCACGAAATTGGACCATAGTGCCCTCATGTTTTGCTGCAAGCTATAGTATCAGCTAAGAAAAACCTCATTTTCGAAAAAGAAAGATGCGAGATTTCCTAAAGTATGATAGTAATTTCACCAACCTGTAGGATCCCAACGAAGCGAGAGTGACCGATGTGCGATCGCTCAGAGATGCGACGTCCTGCATTCCACAAGGAAACACTACTGGGTGGTTCAATGTCTGCAAAGGAAGATCGACCAACATAACTTAGTTGTATTCCGCGACTTACAGCTATATTCGTCATTGCACTGCCTCAAAAAGACGAAATTAAGGAAGTAACTATTTGCTCGATCAATAATTCTGACACTGGGAAGGTGTCTTAGTCACGGTAGTACGCGAACGTGCCTATCATTAATTAAGTTCTGGCGTTCTGCATGCCAGAACCACGGGTTAATTTTGGCCACCTGGGTTTTCTGTAACGAGCATTAAACATACAAGTACACGAACGTTTTCTGAATTCCTACCTCAAGAAATGCGACGACCCGGGTCGGAGTCAAACCCGCGACCTAGAGCTAGCAGCTCAACGCCATACCCACTCGGCAACCGCTGTGGGTACTATTCTTCCATAGGTAATGCATATGCCAGACACTTACAAACCTATTTGCGACAACTTTTGCTCTAGGGATTGCCACACAATCTGCGGCCGCAGCTTCTGCCTAGAAATCAAGTAGTTCGAATATCGAACTCGATCTCTCTCTCTCACTCTCTCTGTCTATGTCTGTCTCTCTTTCACTCTCTCTGTCTCTCACTGTCCCCCTCTCCCCCTCTCCCTCTCTCTCTGCGCCTTTCTTCTCATGGAAGTCCCAGAGTCGTTCGCGTTGCTCCTCACTGCAGGATCAACGCTCGCGACGCGGAAGCGCTCTACGCGTGAAGTTATTTAGAGGGCGGGCCGAGGAACTTCTTTAATAAAGGCGCGGACATTTCTATGAAATTTCAGCTGTGTGCAGCTTCGATCAATAACATCTTTGGGGAGACGCTTCTCTCCGCGTGATCCGCGCACCCCGTTTGACTGCTTGCAACGTCCCACTCTCGGTGAGCAGACGTTTAAGTCCCTCGCCGAGTATGTCGGCGCCGTTAACGATAGCTGTTACAGGCAATGGAGATGTAACGGTGCCAAGGACAAAGTGTAGCGATACCTTTTATTCATGGACTTTAGCTGCTTCCTCACTTTGGGTCACATGCTTTCGTTGCTCACCACGCCTTAGGGAACGCGCACTCTTGAGAATCACGGAAAGACAGCGACACGTGTCTAACTTTCCCTAACGTAGTGCTCGAAATTATTCTTAGGCTGTGAACAACTAGTTGTCGCGTTAGAAGTTGCAGCAAGTTGAACTGGATAATACAAGCCTCGGAAGGGAACAAACCGAAATATAAGCTACTTTTTTCCGCGTTCAGTTTATGCGAGGAATGCCGTGTCACCGATTCCAAGAGAAGCATATAACATAACCGAGGTATTTCTCTGGCGGGACTAACTTTACACTGTTTCCAATTCAAGCTCGTGTATCTATTACTATTATGCAAGGTCGTTCTCAGTGCATTCCCGCCGAAACAAAGGTGGGCGGCTTCCTTCTCAACTATAGTCTCACCTGGTGGCGGTCCGAAAGTAGTTCGTGAACGAAGCCCTCTTTGAGGTGAATCAACACTGGCTTCGCGCTGACAGGCCAGCAGTCCTCCGACAGTTGGAGTATGCGTACCGTCACCTGGTAGCGGATGTCGGTGCGTGTGGGAGCCGCACGAACAGAAAACTACAGAAGCGAATAATAAGTCACGATTAATGACCCGCACCTATAAATTTGCTCGAAAGCAATGGATAAAAAGCTCCCAACGGAAGCATAGCGTAAAAAAAAAATTGAAGAGAAAAACTTGGAAATACCCGAGGAGCTTATCAGAAGCACATCTCAGTGCGCGCCCACTGAGGGAAGGGATTAACCTGAAATACTCTATGGCTGCCAAAGACAAGAGTGTTTGAAAGTTTGTATTGATTACCGAATCCTTACGCAACATTTGGCACGTACGTAAAAATGGCGTCTTGCGCGCCGGAATCACGTTCTCCTTACAAGGCACACCGCAGTGATGGGACTCCAGATAAATTTTGAACACCTGGGGCTCTTTAATGCGCCCCCAAAATCTACGTACACGAGCGTTCCTTGTGCATTTCGCCCGCCTTTAAAATACGGCTTACATAGTTAAATAAGTAACCCACACAGAACGGATTAGGTAAGAAACGTAGAAGGAGAAAAATACAGGTTTTAGTTTAATTGAAGTCCGCAGAAATGCATCACCTATGCCCGAACGACCAAACGAAAAAGGAGCATTGCTACTGGATTACAGACAATATTAAGAAGGGATAACGTATTTTCAACATGACGTACACAGCACAATGTATCCTTCAGAAGAAAATATTTAGGAAGAACTTTGCCACTTCTTTTTATAAATTGAGTTTAGCAATAGCGCATCATCGAATGTGTAGCCCTTAGAGCAGTTCTTTATTAAGCTGAAGCAATGCCTCCATATCCTCCTGTAAAGGAAGAAATGCTGTCGTGCGGATATCGGACGCATGGACATAACTCGGAGAAAAAAATCGCCAACTTCGGAGACCACGGGATCCGGCAAAGGAAGTCCTATAAAAGACAACATCAGGCAATGCTGCGATGTAGCGTATGGTGGTGGTGGTAACAACTTTATTGAGACTCTGCTCAGTGATGACCTGGCAGGCCCGAGTCCTAGAATGGCCCCTCACGAGGAGCGACCCTTTCGGCCCAGGCAACGAGGGCTTTTTGTACTTTTTCTTCCGGCGTTCTGAGCAGCTCTTCCCACGTCTGTTGTGAGGGAGCTGGCAGGAGCGACCTGGGAGGGGGTAAGCCCTCGCACCCCCAAAGAATGTGATTCTGTCACATAATGTCTTGAGTGGACAGATTTGATCTGAAGCCTATCAACGTATGGGGCAGCAGCCCATTGCTTTCGGTGTACTCGTTTAGCCTGTTAAGAATGACGTGTTCCATAACCTTCCCCAGGCAAGAGGTTAAGGAGATAGGGCGGAGATTCTCTAGCTCCAGCTTCTTCCCTGGTTTGGGTATGAAAATTACGTTTGCATGTTTCCAGCTGGTGGGTATAGTTCCCTCTTTCCAGTGGATGTTGAAAAGATTGGTGATTTCAGTAACCGACTGATCGTCCAGGTTCCGTAGCATTTTATTGGTGATGCGGTCCTCGCCAGCCGCCGCTGTTTTGATGTTTAGAATAGCACGTACTTCAGATTCCATAATTTCGCTGTCTAGTTCCCTGTTTTCCTTTCCGGTATAAGCTACGGGTAGAGGAATATCGGTGCTTGTATTAAAGTAGCGGTTTTTTAGAGCTTCAAAAAGGGCATCATTATCTCCCGGGAAAGAGTATGATCCTCTGAAGGTTCTTTTGTGATGCTGTTTTAGTCTGACTGGGGTCAAGTAGGTGTTTAAGCAGGAACCAGGTGTTTTTGCACCCTAGCTGGCCATTAAGGTGGTCGCATAGCTGGTGCCAGTATTCCTGACAGCTTTCGTGAGTATTTCTCGATATCCCGTTCCAGTTGCGCGATGCGTCTGAAAGGAAAGATTGTCTTCGGAATGTAGCACGAAGGTACAAAGAAAACAGGTAGGGGTTTCAAAGAAAGAAACATTTATGGAGTGCCACTTATTCTAACATATTTAAAATAAAATTATAGTAACCTTGCGCGACAGACTATTTACAACTCAAATTTATGTGCAATAGAAAGGCAGACAGGGGGTATACCTGCACAATAACTTTCCAGTTGAAGTTTCTCCAGTTCCTGTAAAAATTTCCCACCGGCCTCGTTCACCCACATCACCGGGTCGACATACGAGCAGAGCTACAGCTGTTGAGCAGGTGCTCTTGAAAGCGCATCCACTTAACAAATAACGCCCTCAAATTAACACTGCAACTCAGGTACTTTTTTTTTACGGTCAAATCTAAGCTGCGTTAAGGTCTCCTGCACATGTGCGCAAATATTTATGTAGGAACTTGCTACAATTTTCTTACCGTTACGATTCTAAAATTTAATTAACTGCTCGAAGCAGCGGTCTAAGGCCCCTCACGCCAGCTTAGCAATGTAGAACGGCGCTCCTCACGTGCCTAAATACTGAATTTGGTAGCATGTTCTTCCCAATGCCCACCAAATTTTTTGCTGGAGAGAAAAGATTCTGAAAGCGGGGTGGTGAACCGAAGGACAAACACCCAATTTACTATCGTGAAGTTCATCTAAGGAAACGCCTTAGCTGCAAACGTTTTATTCCTGCGGCAACCAGTGAGCGCAACCCCAATTGGTACTAATATGATAATTGCGTAAGTCTCCCCTACCACCCTCTTTTATTTAAATAAAGAATTGTGAAATATGAAGTCACCCAACGCTTACGGCTACTTTTTTCCTAACGGTAACATAAGAATAATCTAGTAATCAGGCTTGTGCGTGAAGAATTAGATTTACTTATAATTATGTTCGTTAGTAATATTGTAACTTCCCAATTTCTTTGGAAACTGGGACACACAATTCAATTACTTTTTTTCGCTAACCGATTACTGCAGTATTTCATACAGAAACTGAAAGCAATCGTTTTATGTTTGCAACACTTACCGAACAACGGAGCAATGTACAGCGCGTTTCTTCTTTTATTTGTTATCAGACATTGGCACGCAGCTTGTTTCTTGCTAAATACGCGGCCGCGTAACAGCTACTTCTCAAGCTGGCTGGTATACTGCTTTTTCTGCACACGAAGCGTTAAATCAGGGCTAGCAGACTGGAGGAGAGCAGAATGGGAGAATCACTACTGAAGGCCTGTCAGGGTAGATACTTGGGCTTGCTGGTGTAACATTCTGCAGTTTTTTCCTGCAGCAGAAATAGCACGCCCGTGTATGTAATGTTTTCTACGTCCTTATGCCATTTGCGCCACAGGAAAAAAAAGAACTGCGAAGGTCCGTTGTGAAGAGGGAGAGCAGCTGAGGCAGATAGCACGGCGACATGCCGCACACGCTGAGGGAGAGCGGATTCGCTGCATTGTCAAGGGTGCAGAGCAAGTGCCTTGGCCAATGCCGGAGTCGGCGCTTCTATCTCAGTGCGTGGTCGAGGCGAAGAAAAAAAAAAAAGACGCCTGCTGGAATTGAATCTGTGGACTAGCGTTTAATCTGATCTACGAGTTCCATCTCCCTTCGACGAAAACGCTCGGCCACCACCCGATCAATCGCAGCGACCCTCCTGCAGGCTTGGATCTATCATTTTGCCATTGATTGCGTCACGTCTATGTTACGATGACGGCAATTTTGTAATTTCGGGCTTTTTTCAGACGCGGTTAACAAAGCTTGACAGTAAAGTCTTCGGAAACTGTAGATGCCCTAGAATTTTAAAGCGACACTAATTCAACCGCAAATCGTCTGACTATAACATTGCCTCGGAATTCTGACTTACAGTTGGCTCCTAATCTTTAAATTCGAACGAGTTTTCTTCCACGAAATACAGTATAGCGCACCTGGGATCGAGAGCTCAGGCCGCGGAATTTTTCTTCCAGACGTTCCTAAAGGATGCGCACTGTGATAATTTGCCCAAATGCAGGACTTACAA
This sequence comes from Dermacentor variabilis, assembly GCF_050947875.1. Lineage (NCBI taxonomy): Eukaryota > Metazoa > Arthropoda > Arachnida > Ixodida > Ixodidae > Dermacentor > Dermacentor variabilis. The sequence continues at coordinate 26,350,039 of NC_134568.1, read as the reverse complement.
ACCACAGCTGTCAGCACTTACGGCTGCTAGAAGACAGTAGTTGTTGGTGTCCCGACTCCTTCGTTATGCAAATTTTATTGGGCTATCTCTAATTGTGCTCTCCATCTTCATTCGCATGTCGAGTCGGCACTCCACTGCATTTATTGGCAAAAGAAAACGAAGGAGACAATCACACTGTTACGACTGACATCAGGTACGGTGGTTTTGGTCAATACGCGGTGCCCGTTTTTACATCGCTGATAACGATCTAAGGGAACGGCGTTCTGGAAAGCACATATTTTGTGACCTAAATGTATGCTCACACCGACTAACAATGACAATGAGCTCACTACTGTAATGCGAGTTAATCTCATAACGACGGTGGAACGCTGCTAGCTACCACACGGTATTAGCTAATCGAGAACAAAGTGGCACCCTAGGCTGCTCGGATCCACTTGCGCGTATTTCCAACAACATTAACACGAATAAATCAACCAGATATGCCGGGAATAGCAAGTGGTGCGCAAATTTCATACAACGCCTTTATTCAATTACAAAGTAAATTGTACCCACGAGTGGTAGTACCAGCCTGAGTTGATAGGACCACCCAAAAAGCCCACGTAATGGCGGGGTATGCTCGTACGTTCACAAGCTTCGTGATGCCAGCGGGGAAGAGCTACATATAAATGCGTTTCAGCGAAGTGGAGGCCATTCCAATGCAACTAGTCGGCGCTGAAAGGCAACGACGTTGCGTTGCTCACTCGGCGCGAGCGTCTCGACGTCATCCAGCATTTAGTGCGCAGCGCAGCTAGCCAATCACCTGCTGCGCCGAAGAAATCCGGCGGAGAAAGGCACCGGCCACTTACAGCAGTTCTGCTTGTGAAGCAACGCAAAGACGATAATTCATGCGAAAATTTCAATGTAGAGGCGGCTAACATAAAGCAACTATCCTGAAGCGTGCTCAACACTGCCGTCAAACATGACGTCATCTCCGTCGACGTTACTAGAGTCGCGCAATTTAGAGGATCACAAAACATATTTGCCCCCCATCTGCATCCACACCACTGCAATCTGAATCATCGCCCGGTAGGGCCCCAATCAGCAGTTTATGGTGTAATACGTGCCACAGCACTCACCGACGAACTCCGCAACCCTTCCTTGAGATGTGCAGGCAAGTCGAGGTGCAGTGTGGACTTGGCCCAACCGAAACCGTCCAGCAGGTTTGGCTGCAGGGCTACATACGACGCTGCGTGAGAAGTGAAGACACCGATTTTAAGCAAGACAAAGCACTCCACACTCGTGGATATAAGGGTGAATAATAACGCCAGCAGTAAAGCTCAAAAATAAGCGAGAAACTTCGAAAACTAAAGAATCAGAGAGTCCGGAAGGCCGCATCAAAAATGAGAAATGAAAGCTGAGACAGTATAGTCTATTTGCCGAATGACTTATCGACAAAAATATAACATTTGCAAAAATATTCTGCGCATGTTTGAGAAAGGCATTTTCCAAACGAAAATGCTATTGTGGGCTTTCTCTCATTGTTCAAGAAAACAAAAGTCTTCGTAGACTGGCGCCAACGTGCGACTGCACTGTACTGAAGAGCGAGTTCTAGGCCGCGTTAACGCGATCTCGTGAAACGCAAGACGAAGCTCTACTCAGCTGGCCGAGAAGCGGTCACATATCACAAAGGAGGTTTAATATCATCGAGAGCGATAACAGGAATATGCCTTGTTTCCCAGCCAGAGTTTCTATTTCTGGCTGCTGCACAGAAGAGGGTGCGCACTATTTTGCAAGTCATCTATCATAACAGTCGCAGCAGTCATGGATTACTCGAGTTCTTTTAGTAACAAAGGAGCCAAAAATAAAACTACTTATTCTTATGAGAGATGAATGCATTAGACAAACAGAAGATATCTTACACCTTCCATCAAGAGCGTTCTTTACAACTGACTTTAGTTTTATTCATTTTGATCAAGATTATGAGAGTTCCTGGCCGTTCCGTATCCAGCTACACCCAAAAAATTTAATTGCAGCAGCAAAAGCCTACCAGAACGTGTAATATTAAAAATAAGAATTTAATTTCGAGGGTGTTACGTGCCTAAACCACGATATTATTACGAGGCACACAGTAGTGTGGGACTCCGGATTAATTTGACCCCCCGCGGTTCTGTAACATGCAGCCAATGCACGGCACACGGGCGTTTATGCATTTCGCCCTAACCGTGCTCTGTAGGGCATTGCATTTATGTGGCCTACGTAAGCCATGTTAGCTTAAGTATAGAACACATGAACGCTAAGAAATGAAGTTGTCAAACATGGGCTGTATAATGTAAAACTATTCCAACCTCCTGACTTCAACTTTACGTCACCGCCGACGCAAGCACCGGGCGGTGACCCGCAGCGTTGTTTGAACCGGCCAATCAAACGCTCTCCTCGTTTATAGGCGGTGAGTTTTGTTTACTTTCAAAACGAATAGCATTGCGTACCTTGACCGGCTTTTCTCATCTAATTGCCTGCCAAGAGGCGAAGAGCACGCGGCAGTAGAAAAGGTTTCGGTGGGGCCGAACTATAGTGCAGTGCAAGTAGATAAGCGAATGAGGAGGATGGTGCTGGCGCCTTTTGATTTGCCCGATTCCCCTTGCTTATAGCGGGTGGTGCTTGGTCGAAAATCGAGGCGGAGTGCAATGGAAGGTGAAAAATGCAGCGGAAACGGATCCTGAGCGAAGTTGGCAGAGCGATGCCGTAAATGTGTAGCAAGCGCTCGAGAACGTTATACAATTAAGCAAAAAAAAATGTTTATTAAACGCAAATCAATTGATGCTGGCCAGCAGCTCCGAGTAGCCAGTGTTCGAGTGATCTGCTGGCAGACAGTTTTCTTTCCGGAATGGGTCAGTCTCTGGCAATTCCGAAATAAAATTTCACCGACGATTACGATACTCCCTAATGCGAAATTTGAGCGCAGCTCTACAAGTGTTCATTTCACGATATATTGAGGCAAAGAACTTGAGAGAGTCGGCAGTCGTCAAAAGTCTGATCTGCGGGTCAAGCTCGTCGGCTGTTATAGGAGACTCACCGAAGGTTCAACTGTAATCGCTAGTGCCGCGTGGCTTCCAGAAAGTACTACACAATTCGCGTCGCGCGTACGACGAGCGGTCTGGTTGAGACCAGATACGAGTTCGCATCGAGTGGTCGGGCAGGTCGCCATGATACCAGTTTCCCGCGAGTACGAGGGGCCGCTGATATTGGTCTCCGCCGCTCGCGTATTTCAACTCTCGCTCCGCGTTGGCTATTTCATCTTTCGCTGTGCTCGTTAGCACGGCTGCGCCGCCGACACCAACGCAGGAACGGGAGCCTAAGAGCTGCGCTCTCAAAACCAGTTTTATGCAGCATACAAATGCATCTTTAATGCGCACACGCCACTTTGACGTGTTGAGCTTTCGCAGTTTTGCAACATCGCGTTTCAGACAGAAGTGGCCTCAGCCCGAAAATTTGACCAATAGCGGTGGAGTAATGGCAAAAACAAATGTGTAGAAACGTAAATAAACATTTTTCTTTTGTTTGGTCTAATCACGCATGATCACTGCGCACGTCATATCTGTGCAGTCTTTGTGACGTCGCATGACAGACAGGTGAACTGGGGTGTCCGAAAAATTTGAGCAATCGCGAAGGTCTGATTGCAGAAATGCAATAGAAACAGTTTGGAATATATAGCTTTACGTTCAAGCGCCCATCGCGACACTCATGCCTCCCGCTTCAATCTGACTTGTGAAGCATTAATGCGCTTGCTACGGTTGATAGCCAGCTAATTGAAAATAACCTCACGTCGTCCAAGATATTCACCTGTCAAAATCTATTGCAACACTGAAGCGCATGAATGCTTGCATTCCGGATGTGATGCTCCTACCGAAGCCGGAAATGGAAACGTCGGACGCGTGCTTGTCAGCAGGACGTGACTCAACCTAAGGCACCGATACTGTTACTTAAAGAAACGCACTGTTTTCTCATACATGTGACGCACAAAAAAAAAGCGTTCGCGACAGTAGAAAATGCCTACTTCACTTCTAGCAGAATCCAACAACAACAACATCCATAGGACCTCTCCAAATGATATTTCATATTGACGGCAGTTATGGCTTATGCCCTGCCCCACAGTTCCCTGTGCATTGGAACGACCTTGCTTTATCCATTCTTCGCGCTCGGCCTTGCTTTGTACGCCCTCCTTTTGAGCGCCACGTTCAAAAGCTTCTCAGCCACATGCGAGGTGCCCAAGCTATACCATTTGCGCATTCAGCAGCCTCTTCCTGCGAGCGCTTTTACACTTAGTAGCTTTAACGGAACACTTCACCCATGCTGGGCTTCTTGCTCACAACCATAACACATCGAAGGATTTGAGAGGTTGACGTAATAGTGTGCCTCAGTAAGTCACCACTGCTTGTACGCCCGGCTCGTAGCCAAGCTGGCGTGGACCAGCCCCGTAACATGAGCCGTGTGTGCGTGTGTGCGTGCGTGTGTGCGCGTGTGCGCGTGTGCGTCTGACACGTGGACTTATCTTTCGACTGTTTCTTTGAGAAGTGTCGTTTTGTGTTTCGCTTTCTTGTTACGTTTGTAACATCGGGACAATGCTTTTCGTGAGGGGGGGGGGGCATTGACACGTGGACTGGTTTATCTTTTTCGGGTGAGCGCTTTTCACCGTCTAGCAAACGTTATAGCGCAGCGCGGGACGCGCCTGCATGTATCGGAAGTTTCTGGAATGTTACCGATGGTTCTATGCGCTGTCTGTTGCAACCGAACCTCGTGTAATCTGATGGTATGTATGCGCGACGCGAATGGTGTAGAAATTTCTGGAGGACACGCGGGCGCCAGCGATTTCCCTGGAACGTTCGATGGCTCGAGTATAAAATCCGACGCGCTTGACCGGCAGATAAGATTTTCGAAGATCGCCGACTGTGTTCGCTGCTATCGTTCTTTGAGCGTAGCCTGCTTTTGAGGACACAAGTTCGCCCAATAAAACGCTAGTTTCTCCAATCAGTTTTGCTGCCTCCTTCACCGTCACTACTACGTGACACTTACGTTGGCCGCAGGAAATTTCTTCCTGCCACAATAGTTCTAGGGCCGTAGACAAAAAAATTACAAACATTTTGAACAGGAATGAGACGCCCCCTCAAACTCACAGACGTCGTCAGACGAGCCGCTTGTCTTTTCATAAATATGCACGTCCACGGAGACGAAGTAGCGCTGCAGCACCTCCATCCCGCGAAGTTGTACGTGAAGGCAGCGGGAACTGCACGAGGGAGGAAAGCATTTTCTTTCACCCAAATGAACGTTTCATGGGAACTGACAGTCTGGTGTATATTGTTCCCTTCATTTGATCATTCATAGGTGTAATGCGGTTATTCTTACCTTCCTAAACCAATAACTGGCTTCGAAGACCGCAGTGGCACCAATAAAAGGGATAGCAAGGGATGACGAGAGTACAAGGAGGGACGTTAACTTAATTGCCATCTCAGCCCTGCGAAAGTGGATGTCCAGCGAAGCTGCTGAAAACCACTAGAACTGCTGTGGGGGCGCACAATGCTTTATTCTTTTAGAGTAGGGTAGTAAAGGAGTAATTGTAATTTCGGCATCAAGCCGCTGCTGGTCGTATTGCTGGCTTTTTTTTTTCCTTTAACACTCCTCATATTCACGCTGCTGCTCGGGAGTCCTAACTGTACGTTGCGTACCCATAGCGGTGTTACAACAAAAATGAGATCAGTTGCCAGGCTGGTTCTCTTATGGACGAAAGGCTAGAGACGTCACTCAGCCTGTCACAAGCTGCGGCCGCCGCGGCAGCTTGCGCAACAGGAATATTTACAGGGAAACGCATGCGGGGAGCGCTTCGTGCTTGGCATTATCAGGAGCGCCTTATCAATTATGTGGTTTGGATGCTTGCTTTGGGCTTGTTATTCATTGAAACGAGTGGCGTTATGTGGTATGCGTGATTCCGTATAATGGATGCACTTTTCGCTTCACTTTGCCGAGAGCTTGAAGCCTCTGCCTTACGCGGGTACGAACCACTGCTCCTGCCCTGCATTGCCGCCGGGATAGGCCCACGTTTTAACGCGAGAGCGTTATAAGGGCCTCATGTTGCAGAAAATACGGCGTCGGCGGACTCACCCGTGAGCGAAAATTTCCGCAGATATTTAGGCACGTGTATACGTCAAGCCTTGCTGTATGAAATGCGGGTTATACTGCCACACCATTACACCACTAAAGTTGCTCATAACTTGTCATATTCTTGACAAAGTTGTTTCAAAATTTTGAGAGTGACAGCCCAGAACAAATGGCATGAAACAAAACACCTACAGCGCATGCCTTTACGTTAAATCTTCAGACCGTCATATTAAAAGCTCGAAGCAATATCAGCAAGCTGTAAATGATCTAATTTTTTTGGCGCGGCTGTGCACAACCTCCGGGATCTGCTCACGCAAGAGGCCGCGTTTCTACCAGAAAATTGGTCTTCGTGCACAGCGTTCGTCGCGAGCGTTTCCCCGTAAACATTACGGTTACATAAGCTGAACTTGCCGGGAAGCGTGAGAAGCAGTCGGGGATCTTTCAGTGCTGTCGCGTTCCACTCCTAAACAAGCTTAGGCATCCATTAGATGTTTTGCTAACGGACCGCGACTCGAAAAACGCCGACTATCGAGAGGCTAACAGCCTCGCTCTAAAAGATGCAAAGCGAGCCATTGAGCAGCGCACCAATTAGAGTTTCTAGTTGATACCTCGAACTGAAGTCAATGGTAGTGCCTCGTCCGCCACTTCATCCTTTCAGCGTTCATTGAAAGCTTTCTAGTGAACTTCTGTCGTCCCAAGCAGTCCGCACACGCCCAACGCTTAAGCAGGAATATCACAGCGAAAGGAACAGCTAAACAGGCATTTGCGATAAGAGCATACCTTGCGTGCACGCTAGCCGACAGAAGCCCATCGCTGCCGATGATGGTCTCGGCGTTCACATTGCTGTAGTCGATTCCATTTTGACATGTGCGAAACATCATGGTCTCCAGTAACAGCTTATAGTGAGCCGCTGTCACCATTTCGGCGATGACGTTGGGCACAGACGTCAGACACGGCCGCACGAAGTTTCTTGGAGGTTGCACTAGCGGCGTAATAGTGCCCTTCTTGTGATTCCGGCAGCCTGGAAGTTCCTTAAGGTAACGTGGGAGGCTTTCCGTCTCTTCCTCAAAGAGGTCAGAATAATCCAAAGGCGGCGAACGCGCGCGCTCTGCAGCCCTGCTAATGGACGCCCACAGAAGACGCCTCGGCGACGCCCCCCTCTCGAGCACTCCCGTTTCCATGAGCACTTCAGGAGCACGAAGCGGAGCGCTGAAGTGTGAACACGCTGCAGCACAAGCTGTTATGGAGAGGAGCGCTCGATGCCTTAAGTAGCGTACTGCCCTTTCCACGATGTGCTCGATGTGTCACTGCGTTCTGCGGTGGCGCTGCCGTCGCGAATGATGATATGTTCCCGGAAATCAGTGCGAAGTGATATGCTCAATTACGTGACGTCACTTTGCGAATAGTGTCTCAGTGAACTTGGCCCGTAGTTGAGCATGTTGATGCAATGTGGTCAGAACTTAAATATGACGCCAGTTACTCGCCAATGCGAGAGCGCCCTCGACGTTGCAAGGTAACTCTGTCTGACAATGGGGAATCAGCGCTGGCGAGGAAGCTTTACCGCTGTTTATATACAAGTTGTAAATATACAAGGGACATCTGTCCCTATATCTATTCGCTATCACATCTTTTTCATGCAGTCACACGCCAGATATTCTTCGTGGTCTCGCTTGTCGGTCGTGCACAATGAACTGATCAACCGCTGTGCACATTGCATGTGGTGGCGAAATGGTGTATCCTTAAAGGGGGGAATCCTGATCAGCGGGGGTTCACGGGTGTTCTCAAACAAGAGCCGCCGACATATTCTACACTGTTGTAGCGTCCTCGTCTCTTCTACAGTAGTACGCGGCTAAGAGGAAAGAGCCTCGGCCGCGGGGAAGGTAATTAAGGCGATAGAGCAACCGATGAATTGCCTTCAAACTCGGAGTAGTTCAGGCAGTGTAGGGGCAAATATTCGTCTTAGAAACGTGACCAGTTGTCCAAGTGAGCTGACTTCCTTCATAATTAAAGCGCAACCGCACAGGTTAGTTCACAAAGGGTTGAAAAGAATGTCGATTCACAACAGAAATTTTAATGGTATCACATGAAACATATTGCCGGCAGCAGTACGCATAGTTTAGGGAAGAACAACGTGCCATGAGGACAGCTAGAAACATGGATAAGCCCGAAGTCGCAGAAAAAAAAAAATCAAAGGCAAGCACAGTCAAGCGCTGACTTTACCGCCAGCGCTTGCTTGTGATCGGTTTTGCTCGCCTGTGATCAGACTTGCTTTCCCTGCCCATAGCTGCAGGTTCGGCGGTTCATAATATTGAGGAGGAGATAGAAGAACCAGAAGATACTGCTGCTTTGTCCCTTCGCAGCAGAATCCCACTACTGAATAATTGAAGATCTATCCCGCAATCACCATGTGCTGTCTCTTCTTAGCTTCAGCATGGCACAGAAAAATGCGTATTTCTTAAAGCAGGTACGTTTGGCGGTTCCGTTATTGCCGGGTAGTGTTCGGCAGTTCTGTGCTAAGCAATGCTTTCACATTCTTTGTAAATGTGGCACAGAGGTGACGGCGCCCGACCAGACCTGCGTAAAAAACTGTTGAATATTGGCAGAATGCGGCAGCTAAATTTTGTGAGGGCGATTTCCAATTTACGTGTGGGATTTAAGTCTCCCATGACAACCGCTAGCTTGCTTTCTTCCTATATTATGGCGCGTATCTACTAAGTAGGTTGGCCGCAAATGGTCACTCCAGCATGTCCGGCATCTTTGTTCTCTTGTGCCCAACTATAAGAGAAGCACATAGTGGGTATGGAATGTGCAACTACATTATCTTCATAGATGAGTATTCTTCAGAATAAGCAACTCTATTTAGAAGGTTAGCACTCGAAAAAAAATAGTTATGACATAATATTAATAGGCCACTTGATTTAGAGTAACATGAAATAGATTAGAGCCAACCTAATGATGAATGACAAGACTGGGGTCTAGAGCAATAAAATGAAATTAATGAAGCACGGAAAAGGTTTAATAACATTTCATGTATTGCTTCATAAACATGTCAAAACAAGCATCTATTTTCTGGTCCTTAATGAGAACCAACAACGGACATTCCCACACTCTAAATTAGCAAGGTCGCTCTTTTTCAAACTTAAGTTTTCTAAGTTTGGCCAATTTTAAGTTTCAGGAGGAAGATTTAGCTCTTGCCCAACTCCGATGCCGCCTATTCAAATGCATGTGAAACGGAGAAACGCTTTTGCGAGATAACCATTGGGCCGATTTTAATGAAATTTGTTGAATTATAGAGAGAATGTTAAATTGTAGTGGCAGTTGGAAGCGGAATTTTCATTTAGTGCCCGAATGTCTTAAAAGGAGCTTTCAGAAATTGGTGAGTTCGAAAAGAATAGAAGAACGAAGTTTACAAGCTAGGCAGGACGAGCGCTGTCTATCAGCTGAAAATAATGAACCTGTGAAAACTAGCAATGAACTGTATAGGGATGGTGAAAGGAAACAAGTTGGAAATGATCTGTATTAAGCAGTGCACAATTGGACGAATGCAACAAGTTGTAGCTCTGCACCGAGAACATATATCTCAGTTCCACAAACTACATATGTTAGAGCTTGCGAAGCGGGCAACTTTGATATATCAATATATATTTCACTTGAAATTTTTGCATTGTTTATAAGTGTTTTGCAAAAGTGCTACTCACATATTAGTGGTCCGTCCATTTGGGATCTATGTATACTACATCAATTTTGACCACTTTAGATGTACTCATATTTACATTTTACGGACTTGCGATGTACTTTTATTTGCTGATTTAGAGTTCTGAACTTAATTGTTTCGTTTTCTAGGAATTTGCGACTTTCAACAATGTTTAATGAAAAATTTACGGCGTAAATCAAAATTTGGATACCAACGGACACTTTCTAATAAGTGCAACAAGGAGCGGACAAGATGCGACTGCCCTTTTTGAAACGCTGCTTTCTGCAGCTGCTGGCAGGCGGCGACACAAGCCTATGCTTGCGCTATCACGGCAGCAGCTCTCATCCTCGTAGGCTAAGGCAAATGTGCACTTTTTTCTTAAAAAGCAGCAATTAACTGCGTCAAATGTTACACTAAACGTCATAGACTCCAAAATGCGATCTTCCAGCAATATTTCAGCACGAACAGGGCAGCGGTGAGCGCAAAATCCTCTTTCGAACAGGCGCAGCGAAATATGCAGACCCTGCACAATAGTTGTTACAGGGAACTCCGGCGCTAGTGTGAGCGCCGGAGTTCAATTTCACGGGGGCTGCAATTTGGAGCGTTTCAGCCAGCATGGGAATTATGGGACGCACATGGATTTGCCTAACTTCGTCCTTCCCGCTTGAAACGGCTGTGTGGCTTTGGAAACGCGCAGTTTTCCACAATGTACTGCGTAGTAAATAAGTAAACATGATAAAAATTGTCCGATGGGAGTATTCGAACACAGGACCTCTAGCACAGACGCCCGATATTGACACCATTACGCCACAGACGCGTGCATCGACAAGCGACATACAACACCCTTATGAATTTATCGCGGGCGAGCCGGTGCCTCGGGTCGCTTGGCGTGTTTCGATTCGGCTACCTGGACAAGCTGAACCGTTGCAATAGTAGCGAGTGTGCGTGTTCGCAGCGTCTTCAGCACTTAGAAAAGTAGATTGCTCTGAAATTTACGACTATGAAGGCATACACAAGCGTAATAAACGAATCTACAAGAACGTCTGAATCCACAAGCACGAAGATCAGACAAATCCATGTACTTTCCATCATTCAAATGGTGGCTCAACGGTGGCCACGCCAGAATTCCTCCTAGTATGTTGTAGGAAACTCTATGGAACCCATGGTTGCTAAACGATTGCAGCGCCAAAGTTCCTCCTAGTAATTATTGTAGGATGCTCTATCGCGGAAGTCCCCGCTAAAACGACAGTAGCGAAAGTACAAAACCAATAAAACGCCGCCTGCAGGGACACTAAGCTGCGCCACCCAGTGCAAAAAATTGTGTAACAGATAAACAAATTCAGTAAAAAAAACTTTTAGTTCTACAAGTAACTGCATTGCATTAGTTCTGTACTAATTAATTTGTAGAGTCATTCATTCTTTGGGTGCCCATGTGCGTACCTACCGCAAGACAAGCAACATTAAATCACAAAATCGAAGCTATCTCACTGTCGTTCGTCTGATGTGACCGCCCCACTCCTTCTGTCGCTATTCCGTTGATTCCGTTTCCCAACGTGCGTCAGCGATCATTCGACGCAAGCGTGGCAAGGAGCGTGGCAGCAGTGCGGGTACACCTTTCAGATTCTGGTGGGCAGAGCACATGTTCGAGAATCCACGGCGGGGAACCTACAGCAGGAGCTTCGACATTCAAGTGCCACTTCGCACTTAGCAGCTGTCAAGAATCACCGACTGTCTGCACGGCTGGTGAGCAACTGTTGCCTACCACACAGGCACTTCTTTCTTGTCTTTTAGATGACACGACGATAATATTGAAGGGCCACTGCTGCCGATATGCAAGGGCAGGATGTCGGACAATTATGCAGGTTCTTTTTTGTTTTTTTCGGGAAATACGTATATTTTTGTAGGATGCTATAAGCGCAGCGAACGTGGCATTTCTTGCAGACGAATTCCTGGGCGAGGCGGACATACTTCGCCTCTAATAACGTGAGATTTAGAAGACTAGCAAAAATTTCATTTTATTAGTGCCTTATGTGCAGTTTATATGGCGAATTTTAAAGCAGTCACATTTGGAAGTACAATTCTTTAAAGCATGAAAGTCTCACCTAATTCGATATTTATCGTAGAATTTCAGCGGTAAATCCAGACAATATCGAAGCCGAGTGCCGCGGGAGTGCATAAAAGGCGGCCCCGCTATCATATCAGACCTAAATGCCCCGTGACAATCGTGAGAAAGTTGGAAACCAAACGTCTCGGCCAGTCGCGGCAGTTACTGATACGCCACGTTTTGCCTGGGAAGCCTGTTTGGTTTTGTGCCGGGCCAGGATTTGCCGCGGCATGCCATCATTCAAGCTTCACCCCACAATTCTTTACGGGGCGTTGCGATATGACGCGCAGCGAGCCACGCTCAGTCTCGATATTGCCTCGATGAGCTTTGGAATTTGACGAATATCTCGAATGAAGTGCGATTTTCAAGAGTTTAAAAATGTGGGTCTGTATGAAAATGTCACTGCCTCATAATTTGTTAGACAACTGCGCCCAAGGCACTAATAAAAATAGTGTATTAATAAGTTTTCGTTATTTAGTCTTCTGAAGCTCACGTTATTAGCCCCAAACTATGCCCGCCTCGCCTAGGAACTCGTCTACAAAAAACACGTCCACTGTAGTATTGCGTTGTGTGGCATATACAGGCGATGAATTGTAGGCATGTGCAAGCAAGGCGTAACAGCGGTTCATGTGGGCCATTCTTCTGCAGCCACTTTTGCGGTCCTTACACACAAACAGCAGTCTGACAATTCATTCACGGGTCTGCCGCTTCATTTTTATTTTTTTTTCGACACCGTTAAACCCTTCACTCATTTACCGCAGGAATTGCGCTTTCGGCTTTATATCTCAAAGAATGCTTATGGTTCACGTGCAGCCTACAAACGGTGCTATCTGGGTAATGGTGAACAGCGGAGAGAACGGGACATGTCAACGGAGGGGGCAGCGGATCTCTCGGCTCATTTAACCCGTCGACTGGACTGTTCGCCATCATGAACATGCGTACACTGAATGTATCCGCTTAGAAGGCTCGTGATGTCCCCCGTCTTGGATCATTCTGCCGGCATTTGGCCATCGAGAAGTGCTTGGACGCTGCTCGCGTTATCGTAGTACGGGTGTAGCACTTCACAAAAAATTATTGATTGCTAGGTATGCGCTTGGCCTTTCCGTCGACAGCGCGGAATTCCTCCTCTGACCGCGTGGATCCGTCTGCGCAATCTACGGAATTCTTGAGGTGTTCTGCAGCGAATTAGACGGGGACAAGAAAGTTTACGCACACATAGCTGAACTTGGTGAGCTTTATTTTAATGAGGGCATGAACAGGAAACGCACAAAAGACAGGGGAGGCAAGAAAATGTGATCAGCCGCAGACAACCCTGCGCACGTGTCGCTCATTCAGGAATAAGGATTCGCACTCGTTCCTTCACAATGACAGCGATTCGACGCTTACGCACGGGTCGCCACTTTTCGAAATCTCTAGTGTTTCGATAGTTTCTCGCGTAACTCTGTCTTTTCTAATTGTGATCACAGGTTCATTATCAAATAGTGGCCGGCAGTCGCAATTGCGACGATGCACCCCGAGGTGCCCATTGGCAACCCTTTCAACATTGTCTGTGTTCACGAAGACGTTAGTTCATGCACCGCCGGGTTTACCCGACATGCTCACTATTGCACCCTAACGGAATACAGCAGACAACACGAAATTTTCCTTATGCTTAGTGCGGTGCACCTTTGTCTAGGACCATGACTATCATTTACCTGAAAACGCGGCTTCCACTTCCTTCAGCTCGTTCGCGAATGCGCGTAACGTTGGGGCTGATCTGGTGAACATAAGGAAAGAACGCAACTCTTGTCTTGCGTGTGTGCAGTGCCGCAGGCGTTTGCATAAGCGCTTCCGGCTTTCTTGAGTTGCGGTCATTCCTTACTCGTCTGAGATCATGCGCAACGTTAAGCGCTAGCCCAGCTCTCCGCATTCTCCTTCGCGCGCGCCAGATTGAGCCGCGATCGCAGGCTTCCCTCGCGTGCTTTCACTCGCCCATACAGCATACGGCGCGCGGCGGCATCGCCCTTGGACTTCATGCGTAACATCACGGCGACGGCGAAAATGCGCCTGGAGTGTCCGTATAATTGCTACCACAATAAAAAGAACTAACTAAAGCAACGCATTACTGACATCCGCGCATGACCTTGCTTTAGATGAGTTGATCTACTCCCCTTGTTATATTCATGCCGAACATAGGAATAAATCACACCACCGTTACTCTCTAATCAATAGGCCTGATGCTGCTTCTTCGTGCATTCAGCTGATATATGATAGTACAATTCTGAAGAGCGCATCTCAATGTACTAACCTAGTATTCACTCCAATTATTTTCGAAATATCGTCAATCGGGTTCATTTTGAACATGGGAACATTGCCGAAGTTCCCACCTTTGTTCAAATCCAGTGAACGCACATCGCTTGAACTGTCAACTGATTTCCTTAACAAGCGATCATTTAAAAACTTCTAAAGCACATCATTCATTAAAAACTGATTCAAACCTTCTTGAGAATTGCAACATTATTTGTAAAGATGAGAACGGTTCTCGCAAGTTATTCCTATGAAGGCCAGCTAGTTGGATTTATTGACTTAGCCTCGCACATTGACGACGGCTTTGAATATGCCATTTTCCTCGACTATTCGAAGGCATTGGATTGGGTCCCACACTGTAGGCTGTTATGAAAGCTATAGGAACATCTTAACATCGAGCCTAACACGCATGCGTTGGCTAAAGAGCTGCTAACGTCACGCAAGGAAGTCACATATAAATTCCTTATGAATTAATTTCTCCTTATGAAAACGTATCAGGCATTCCCCAAAGCAGCGTGATTTGCCCTCTACGCTTCTTAGTTTAAATTGCATGTCACCCAACAGTTTCTTCCCGAACACTTCTTTTCGCAGACTACTGCGCAATATATTGTATCATTTCCTTCTAATAGCGACCGCCGCTAGCCCTCCAGTCTGACTCGTATGCAGTCACCACGTGGGGCTTCTTTTGGCTATTGACACTAAACAACTGTAAAACTAAAGCGGTGTCGTTTACAAAGCACATTCGTAGAATTCTCACTTTCTAGACGCTGAACAACAGTGCCAAAGAACTTACTGATAATTAGAAATACCTTATGTCTGCATATGCAGCTCAATTAAACATGGAAATATCATATTAATCTCCCCCTTTCCCTAGCCTATTATCACGTGGTCTTTTTTTTAGACGAAGCCTCAAACAAGCTCCAGTAAACGTTCGAAAGCTGACAAGACGTTCAGCCGAAATTGAGTAGGCATTAGTTATTTGCGACCCGAAGCAAACACACATTATTAACGATATTGAATCCCAACATAACCAGACTATTCATTTTGTTATTGCGGCAGCAATCATAGGGACATTCCAGGCTACTTTCTGCAGTCATCATCGTCGTCGGCGCGATGTTCTGTATAAAGTACAAGAGTGACAAGATCTCATCGCGCGCCGTGTGCTGCAAGTGTGAGGAAAAGCGGGCGAGCATTGAACCATTAGGATGTTGGCTTGATGCGCAACGGCTTTCCGCTCTCCCAGTGTTGTGCAAGCGAAATGGGGGGGGGGGGGAGAAAGGTGAGCGCGCGTTTCTTCTAAGCAGGCCGTTGCTACGCGCGGCGCACCTGAGCACGGCTGTGCGAGCCTTTCAGGTAATCTGCGGCAGATTGGCGAGCCGAGATGGCTGGTAGCTTCGTGTACACCGTGTTCCCGCGTGCCTATTGTTGGAGGTCGCGTGATAAAGTTTTGGATACTCGTTGAAGCAAGAGGCAGCACAAAGCGTTCGCTCGCCGCTGCTTTCGCTCTTCATCGCGCCAGCATGGTGACAACAAATGTCGGCGGTGATCACATGCTATCTGTTCACGTTTGCCTGTGCACACGTGCAACGTGCTTTTTAATTGGGAAGCGATTGTTTAGTGAAATTTATACGCCCTGTAAGAACTATGACTCTTACTTCTCGTAGTTGTAATACTTTGCTATCACTTCGTCTTTCTGGCGAAACTGCAACTACCTCTGAATATTAACGTACGCAAGCATAACAGCGTTAACCTTTTCAGGCGCTGTATACACGCTTGTGCACGTCAAGATTGTGCATCAACAGCAACGGCACTGATGAAAGCAATATTTAATATGTGTCAGATATATTTTGAAGCAGTTATTGTAGTTGTGCTGCAACCTTCAATAACATGTGCAATATGTTTTAGTTCAACGGGTAGGAATGTAGATGGCTAGGTATGTTTGTTCGGTGTGAGTATGCTGTTGTATGTAGCGCGTTCACTTCTGTCATTGTTCTTCGCGATGTGTTGAACCAGAAATATTAAAGTGCCTCGATAGGTGCTTTTCAAGCCTGCTAGAGATGAAATAGTTGTTCTCATATCTGATATTCCTGCAGCGAGTTTTTCGCACGGAATCCACATTCTTTAAACTTGACAAAACTCACTAACTTCAATATTCCTAATGTATTCTGCAGCTGCACGATTTTTATTGTCCTGAAGATGTAAGAGATGTGGTGGAAGTAAGCTTTAACCCAACAGTCAGTGGACGCTTGAACAGGTTAAAAGAACCTGTCGACGTCAGAGGTTTATCAGTATACATGGCGCCAACTTTCGCGCTTAATTACCCCCATTTCACAAGCTTTATGATAACTCATCGCTTCATGACTTCGTTCAACCGGCAGCTCTTAAAGCACCGAGACCATCGAAACAAAATAAAGCATCTGATATGTTGCACATACCATGAGAGGTTGCAGTGACCTTCCCTCGAACGTCACCATCGAAACAGACATAGCTAAATTCCAAGAACTTATACGCATTCATAACACCTATGCTGCCTTTCGACATGGCTCCAATCAAGTCTTTTGTATTGTTTCCAATATTTCTTTATTGTATTCGTTCTATGTGAATGCTCCTGATACGTATTTTTTTCCTGGCGTTAGATTTTCATTAGCGTGTTTTTCGGTCTCTATGAAAGCTAGATTATTCCATGATAGTGTTGTGACTGCCCCTATCTGACACATGATATGACCTCAGAGGTACAATGAATAAAACAATACACAAATAAGAGCCGAAGAAAAGACAACTTAGGTTTCAGGAAATTTTACTATGTAGCAGTGGCGCATATGAGAATAATTAAAAAAAGCAGTGGACGTACCTGCACTGAGGTTTCGGCACAAAATAAAAACTGCATGGCTGTTCTTCACTTTCGCTTCTTGTAATAAACCACCTAGTGCTAAATTGATGAAAATAGTTGTGAAGTAATTTAAAGCCGACAACTGGTCTAGTAGGAATACCTACGTTTCAGGAATTTGCTCAGTTTTAAAGAAACAGGATAAAGAAGACGAAAGAGCACGTAGGATGGCTGGTACAGCATCCTATTTTATATTTATTTATTTATTTTTATTTTTAATCATAACATGAGAAGCCAACAAACAAGCACACCAAGGAAAACATAAGGGAAACTACTTGTACTTAGTAATTGAATTAAAGAAATGATAAATTAATGGCAATGAAAGTGCATGAAAAAAACAACTTGCCGCGGGTGAAGAACGGTCCCACGTCTTCGCATTACGCGTGCGATGCATTTGCACGCGTATGCGAAGACGTGAGATCGTTCTGTTAAGCTCAAACGACGTTAGAATTGATGCTGCGGTGCGTCTCTTTCGCCGACGAGGTAGCTATGCATGGTTGGGTGTCATATCGACGCTCGAAAATTCAGACCGGGCAATAATAAACGCCGCTGCACCACCCTACACGAACTTTTACTGTGTAAAGCTGCTTTAGAGGTCTCCATTAGTGCTACGACACACTGCTACACCTCGTATGATATTGACTAAGGATAAATTTATACGCATGGATTGAATGTCGTACGTGAGTGTTTGTTGCGAATCTGTCTGTAATGAGGCAGGTTTCTTAACGTCCTTGAATCGCTCTTTTCTAGCATGATGGGCTCGGAACCACCAAGCTTGTGGAGTTACTGCTCCTCATTGAACCACCTCTGTCCAAAGCTGATGCCGGTCGCCAAGATCTACGCCGACCTGCGGTGGTCGACAACACCCTTTACCGCGAGAAGCGTGGTCTACAAGCTTGGCTGCTTGCAGGGTTCTGGGTCATCTGCTGACGGCGTCTGTCACGTCGTCGCGCAGCTGTCAACATGGAACGAAGCCCTCGTCTTCATCAACATGGAACTGCGCGAGGGTCCTCCCGGTCAACTTTCTCTACTGTGCCTCCCTGGCATATATGGCTCTTCTGGCGTGGAAGCGCGCGAGCGCCATGCGACCATCCTGGTTCACTGGCTGCTCACCGTCCACCGGTGTGTCACAAGCGTTGAACTAGACGACAACGTGATCCCCAATTTCTCAGCTTACTTCCCACTGTACTGCGACGCCCTTCAACGCAGTGTTAGCGTAAGGGACCTCAAAGTGTCTGCGTGGGGCTGCAGTCGCGATGCATCTAGGTCTCTCGTCAATTCCATCATCAGCATGCGACACCTCGAAGTGTTCCGCTGCGAAGCACTCGATCTCTCCTCTCAGGACTTCATACAGTACCTCGAATCAAATGTCACTTTGAAAGAGCTTTCCGTGGCGTACGCTTTTCATAGTCCCGATAATCCCTCGGTACTTATGAATGCACTGCACATGAATAGTTGCGTAACACAGCTTTCAATTCACAGCGACTGTCTCGATGCAGATACCCAGGACTGGTTTGGCGAGTACATGGGACGAACTACGGCACTTCGCTACATTAAGATAACAAACTCTTCGCCTTGCTTTCCGCGCTCCTTGGTGCCAGTATTTCAGGCTGTATCAAACAACGAAAGCATCTTGAGGATTGACCTCATTTGGTTTAATCTAGGCATTGATGAAGCATGGTCTTTTGCCGATTTAATAAATGTGAATCATAATTTGAAGATCGTAAATTTCATCGGATGCCTGTGGAGCCTTTCAATGCATCCACACCAATATGCCTCCACCTGGACATACACCACGCTTGCAGTTGGCCACACAGACCGTCCAGCAAGGCGCACGGCTCCACTCGTCTGTGCTTTCGGACCCGAATGCTCTTTGGAGGAAATCACTCTCGACCTAAGATGCTTTACCGCTTACGATCAGAAGACCCTCCTCTACGCAGTCGCTGCGAATACTACTCTCAGGAAATTGAACGTGGAAAGGTTGGACTTCGCCAGCGCGAGTTCTCTGTACGAGGCCATCAGAGAAACGGGCACCACAGACAGGGTGCACTTTAACCTCGTCAAAGTGAGAGAGACAGAACTCGCTCGCGTGAAGACGTCCTGCGCAGAGGCCACTAAAATATCGCTCAATATAGGCGCCCGTGGCACGAGGGCGAGGCGAGAATGCTTGACAGTTCTGACGCTCTGCACCCACCTGACCGTACTCAACCTTAACATAGATAAGAGAGTTGGCAACGCAGAAGCGCACCTTCTCTCCATGTACCTAGGACAAAGCAAGTGTCTACGAGAATTTCGCATGTCGTTCTACGTTAGGCCTCGTGCTTTGCGAGACATCCTACGAGGACTCTCTAAGAACACTGCCTTGGAAAAGTTGGGCGTCACAAATTGCGTCCTTGACAAACAGAGTGCGGCATTACTTGCGAGTATAGTTGGGAATAGCGAAACTATCTGGCACTTTGAGTACGAAGCTTACTGCGTCGCTTCGTGCCGCCTTCTGCTTATTTACCTTGCCAAGTGCCTTCCATCTAACAATTCTCTGGTGTCACTGGAGATCAGCGAATACCGCGCGGTCATAAGGCACTCTACCGCTGTGAAGGACTTCGTCAGACGCAACGCAGCTCTCATTGATTGCGCCGCGCACTTCGTTCTCGGCACGAAAAACAAACACTTCGCCGAGGCCTTCGAACGTGTCGCGAATTGCCGTGGACTAGTGGCCAGAGTTCAAGAAATGGCCGCCGAGCCATGCGCTGATCGAGTGAAAGAAATGATACGAGATAACAGACACTGGCTGCTTGAAATGAAACCTTTCATGAAGATCACGGGTGTCGTCAAGAATGACTTGTCATGGGATGAGAGCGTCGAACCCCGAGAACGCTTGGAGATCCTGCCACCGGAGTGCTGGTTTCACGTTAGACAGTTCATCAAGGTTCGCGACGTCCTACGATGCACGCCTTCTACCAGCACGTGGCGCAAAAGGACGCTCCCGCGAGCCACTTCGGGTATACGTCGGTCCAAGCGGCCTTTGCTGCAAGCTGGAGGGCACCTGTAGCGAAATCTGCAAGTCTTGCAGGACATTCAGTGCGGATATTCAGTGGACATGCAACACGTGTGTTGACAATTGCTCTGAGACGCTTTTTAAATAGGAATATTTTATTGTGATTCGAGTCTTTATCAAATCTCAGGATTTTAAAGCGTTTACTGACAAAGCCCAATAAAATGAGCGAATTTTTTATAAGGCGAGTGGATTTCTTTGGCTATCCTACCTCCCCTTCTCAATTGGCTTCGATACGATGAGGGTTCAAATAATTCGGCAGACACGACTTTTTAGGTATGCGAATGCGAAAGCGTTACAGTCGCTTTGACGAAATGTTTCTTTTCACGAAATGTTCCTTCACCGCGCAATCTCTCCCCTGCGTTATAACTGCGCCTCGGTAAGGCCAAATGAAAACGCGTGAAGCGCCTCAACGCGCTCGCTTGCCCGCGAGGAGCTCAAACTCGAAGGACCACTAAGCGGCATTCATATGAACTTCAGTGTGTTTTTTATTTTATACACTCTTAGCGTGACGCCACCTGCTACACGTTGGCTGCGCCATCAGGTGCCCATCGACGCACGCGTTAAGCCACACATTCAGTTAGTCAGTTGGTTGCTACGTGACGTGCGCTACGACGCACGCAGTACGCACACATTAGAGGTTTAGAATACGGGCCCCAAGCGTTTGGCACCCCACAGAAATAGCGTCGAAGCCACTGCGCATGCGCGAGACGATTTGGGTTTTGCGTCGGGCACGCTGTTTCACTTATTTAGCGGGAGCCCCAAAAGCTTTCTCAAGAAAATGGCGGCACCCATTGCGACGGCTCTAACCTAGCACCAAACTGGGTTCGATTCGCGGTAACGCGTGAAGTTCGCAAGCTATATAGAAGTGACTGCGGTTATCGCTTTCTCTCAACTAGGGTGTGTTACGAAGATTTTAGACGCCACTGATTCCGTGCTCGATTGTTATTTCATGGCTCGTAGGCCTAATACGGCTTAACTTGGCTGGTGGAGACACCTAAAGCTGGCTACTCGAAACTAAGAGCAATTAATAATTTAATTGGAAATATAACCCCCAAATTGTGATTAAACGCGGAAACACGAATGTCAATTTTCATCATAAAGTGGCATATTTTAATTATTTACAATAGCCTTTTTTGACGCCGCAGTGGCGCTGCAAGCGAAGAGTCTATCGACAAACGCAAAGCTACATTCTAAAACTCTTCACTGCTGCGTGCCCCAACGTTGACACCCGGAAAGCTCTTAGGGGCCCCAAACTTTTGGGGCCCCTATTCTAAAACTCTATTTTGACAACCAGAATCGTGGAGCCGCCGTGGCGTCGGGGAAGCGTGCTCTTCTCGCACTGCGGAGGCCCGGGTTCGGTTCCCACCCAGACCGAAATTTACCAAATTTTCTTTTCCGGGGGAGCCACCCTGAAAAATTTGACGTCAATGCCAGTATTCTTTGATGTGGTTTTTTACTCTTTGCCGTCGGCCATTTTTGGTACCACCATGCGGTCGCGCCGCCGACTACAACACCGTATTTTCGCGTAATGGGTCATCTAATGCTTTTGCATCAAAGTAATTTCGCATATATGTATATGCCCAGCGAGGAATCGAACCCAAGCCGGAACCCGCAGCATGGTTAGCTATCATCGACGCTACTCCAACAGCGAAGGGGCGCTAATACGTGCAACGGTACAACGGAATTCAGCATCGCCGCCGACGTGCTAGCATGATGTCGACGCGCAAGCGCCGCGCGCGCTGTTCATGGTTAGGTCTGAAAATACGCGCGGTTGTTTTTAAAAGCGACGTAGCCAAACGTACGCACTTGCACGTTGCACTCAATCGACTTCAATGACACGCGCGGCTCATGCGTGGAAGGTGGGTCGCCAGAGACGCGCGGCGCGTTTGGCTGCAAAATCGACGAAGCCAAACGGACGCGCTCTCAAGATCATGCTCTGCTCAATCGGCTGTAATGAAATTTCAACAAAGTTTGTGAGCTCTGTGAATGGCTCTCTCGTGTAACGCAGATAATCATTCCAAATTGTATTCTGCCGGAACAGGAAATTCCAAGTCGTGAAAGCTTGATATTATTGTGAAAGCGTTGCCGATATATTAATCTACGTCCGCTGCTACTGTTTCACCTCACAAAAGTGAATAAGGCGTGCATGAGAGTACGAGCAAAGCTAAGGTACCAAATATCATTGTTGTTCCAGATATATATATACGGTTCTAAATCCCGAAGCGCTGTTTGGCCTTGGTTCCACTCAAATGATCCTGAACAATAAGACGATTTTAATGTCGCCTTCCATCATTGCGCATCCTTAACGTACGACACAGGACCTGCGATTAGCTTTGCTATAAGAATACTGTGCCACACCCCGTTTTCCTGCATTTGTTCATGTATTCAGACGAGCATTTCTCATTACTAAGGGGGTGATATTTTCTAATGAACTTCTTCTGGTTTTGTTTACGTTTATGCCGAGCATTCTGGAGCTTAAAAGATGGAGCCGATCATTTTATTTTGGCAGAATAAAAAGGCGAAACAACCTCTTGCACTTATTTGAAAAACGTCATATTAATTAGCATACTAGCGTGGTAATACTGGGTCGATACGAGACCGACAAGTCCGCTCGCGCCAACGAATGGCCAACGCTTCAGCACAGTCTGTCACTGGACAATTTTATCATACCAGGACGACAGCGACGCAGCTGACGAGCGCGGCACCGATAAAATCAGCGGGCCGACCATCGTTCGACAGAACCCCGCGCGATCTGCCGTCGAACCACCAACGCGACAGCCTCAGCTCCTTCGCTTGTATGTATAATTATTCGCGCTCAAAATGAGTCAAGACAGGCCTAAAGTTGAAACGCACAAGCTTGAGCCCTCTCAAATCGTGCACAAGTTTGAGTCACTGTTGATCCTGTTCATCGAAGGTTAGGCCTAGCGCAGTCGAGTTCGTGCATCCTCTACCGGAGGACCTGAACCGAAAAGTAAGCAGGAGCGCGATCGGATATCTTTGTTCGATACGCGTTTTGTTCGGTTGCTGCAACGTCACAAAGTGGCAGTATGCAAAATTTCTGAGAACGGGGCGGAGAGAGCAGCCAATCGGCAAGCGGTGAACTCCCCGGAAGTTTACTTTCCTGGTTTGTCGTCAGCTTGCAGACAGTGGGCCTCTTCGATTTTCGGAGTTCTGGCAGCCCGCTGGCAGCTAGATGGCAGCCAGTTAGTTCCGGTTCTGACAGGAAGTCACATGGGCTGGGACCCCAAGACAACCCGAACCTGCCCGAAGTTTGCAAAATCGAACGCCGGTACAGCTGGCCAAATGTAAACATGCTACCAGCATGGCAGCGCCCGTCGAGGCCGGCGCGCGCTCGGCGTAGTCGGCCCATTTATGCGTTGCCAGCTTGAAAATATATTGTTGCATTCAGGGATACGATCACTTTCGCGCGATTTCGCGCGACTCGGCGCAGGACGCGTACTCGGCCAATCTCGCTTGCGCAGCGCAACAGATGGCCTCCGACGCGGCGGATGAGAAGACGCGAAATCGTGATTGTATACTCGAAAGCGATAGCTGGAGGATCCCTGCTCGCAGCGATCACGTCGACCACCGGCGACATTTGATGAGTTGGCGTTGTGTCATCACAAGACATGAAAAAGCAGGTTATCGGGTACGTCTAGCTCATACGCATAAAATTTCGCGTCGACCTGCTTGGGCTTCGATTTCGTAAAGTTTGTTGTGGCTGATGGTACTTCTCATTTAAGGAGCTGGGGACGCGGCTGGCGCATGAAAATGCACGTCGCCTGTGACGAGCGAAACGTTTCACACGAAAAACAACATTGGTCGCAATCATGAGAGCAATAAGCCAATGTACGTGTGTCTAAATGTACCGAGTGCAATCAGTGTATTCTTAGATCAACGGCCTGCAGTTCGAACACATATCGGTTTCGAGCTGCCACAGCATACGACGGAGAGACGGAGCAAGCACGGGCTAGCTGCAAGGCCTTCGCTAACTGCAGAGAAAGGAGATATACATACGCGAGATATGTGAAAAGGAACGCCACCAGAGAAATACGAACCCAAAATGTACCGCAATGTGTGAGTGAGCGTTTACAACTTGCGTGGAACACGATGCAGATAACATGCACGCATGAGAGCGCGGCGCGCTGTTCACCGCCGCGAAGAAGCAATCAGCTGGGGACACGCACACAAAAGCTTCAAACGGTTCATCACGGCTCGTATCACACCGCTTCGCGATGCGGAACGGTGCGTTAGTACGTAAAAAACGCTAGAAGTAAGGAAATCCGAAGATGACCGTAGACGGTTGGCTGAGCGAGGTAAATTTAAGTCCTCAAGCACCCGCGTTGCAATCCGTGAAGTCCCCGTAAAGATGGCGGCGAGCGCCCATCGCCTCTTTTAGTCGTCTGCTAGCCAGAGAACTTCCAGAGAGCAGCCAGACCAAAATCGTCCTGGCAGGTTCTGGCAGCCCGCGGGTAGCCAGAACCGTCCAGCGCGAGCAAAACGAACGCCCGGCGGAAGTGCGTAGCGCGGTGGGCGGAGCAACCCGAGAAAAACGAAGACGCTCTGGCTGGCTCTGGCAGCCCGCGGGTAGCCAGAAGTGGAAAATCGAAGAAGCCCAGTATACTACAAATCGAAATGTTTCTCGTCTTCCAATGAATGAAATCTTTATCTAAAAAATGTATTTTTTTTTCTTCTCAAGCTAAAACACGTTTTCAAATAGTAGTATGTGTGACTACTGCATTTTATAACTATTAGTTTCTCTGCGTCGTTCCTATATAGGTGGTGTCGCGCACAGCGAGAAGAAAAAAGAAAAAGGGAAACGACGGGAACAGTGGCGCACTTTTCAAGAGGCAGCAACAACTATCAGTAGCTCGCTGGCACCGATGATGGTACCGATTTCCCCGCACATCTAACGCACTATTTGTTTCGAGAAACAAAAGCGACGCCGGAATTCGCTTTCTGTCATTTCTTCAAACGCGTTTCGTACCATCACCCGCTCTCCTTCATCCTCGAGCAACGCCAGCGCAATAACTTAAGTTCCCAACGCAAGCGCCATTTTTCTGGAATTAAACTATTGATTGGATCCGAACGTGCTATTCAGCTGCCGAAGCTGCCGTTTGGATCCAATCCAATCCATCAGGCGCGCCATGCGAAGCCGGTCTCGTGTAACGAGCGATGATCGCTCCAAACTTCCCAACTCCCGTCGCGTTCGGCGCCTAGCAGACGACGTGGTCGGTTGCGCGGTGATTGACAGGAGCTTGCCGTCATTTCGACGTCACCCAAAACGTGGCCGCGCCCCGCGGCTGGCGACGTCGGTGCGGAGTAGGCCAATCGCGCGCGCCGGTAACCGAACGAACGCGCCGAACAACGATCTCCGATCGCACCCCTGTTACGACGAAGGAAGCTGCTTTTATGGGTCAGTTATGGCCTTAGCGATCAGAAATCACGACTTATCTTCACTTCGCACGGCGTGCACACAACAAGCAGCGACGGCGACACAGCGATGTGCCTACATCGGTACGGCAACGTTCCCGTTAGCAGCTTCGGCCATAACATGCTAATGGACGACGACAAAAAAAAAGTTTGCGCAATTATTGTCTCATACCTTTTGCCCCAAGGTGCAAAACCAACTTGTTCGTGCGTCCATCTTAATACCTAAGCACATCTTTTCTCGATTTGCAGCTGCTACGGTAGGTCATCAGTGCGGAAAGCAAAATTGCTAGGGAAATAATAGGGGGTATCTTTACGACATCGACAGGAGAAAATGAAAGGCCGTCCGCAACGGCGTCTCCCGTAGACGCTGCGCGACGCTGAGAAAGCTTTATGGCGAGCCTCCTATCTAAATACATGAAAACTGAGAAATAGTTTTTCTCGGCAACCACAGCACAGAATTTCATGAGTTTTGCTGTATTTAAAGGAAAAATTTAAGGTATCGTTAGTGTTGGCTGCAAATTTTTGATTTGGGTCATCATTTTTTTTTTGGAAGTTGACAAAAATCGGATATTTGCAGAAAATGAAATTACCTGTAACTCAGCAATCAAAAAGGATATCGAAATTTTGTCAGTTGCACCTAAACGTACATGTAAAGCGGACAAAGCATATATTACACATGACTCTCAAAAATAGCACTAATTTGTGAGTAGAACTTTTGCGAAACCCTCGTATACAGTGTAATAAATTCATGTAAGATATAAATCGACATATCAAATTTGTCCACTTTGGATGCTTTGATGGATGTAGTTTACAGAAGAGCGGTGTCTATTCTAGATGCAGAGCGGCGAATTTGTAAGCTTGGTGCTTCTATTATTTTTTCATGCTTACTAATTTTCGAAGATATTTTTAAGGCATCGAGAAATAATTCGAAATTCTGCTTCTCACATTCACTAGAATCTGACATTCTCTTTGGAATGCAACAAATTTCATTAAAATCGATCAAGTGGTTATTTCAGAAAAGTGTTTTTGCGTTTTACATGTACTTGAATAGGCGACATTGGAGTTAGGCCCGAGCAAAAGCTGCTGCGATGTGCTTCCCACAGTTATCTTAGCCCGTTTATTTCGCAGCATTTAAAAAAAAAACAAAAAAAAAAACAAACCCGTGGCTCTCTTTCGGGAAGCTTCTGAAAAGCCCGGAATCAATCACCGCTGGGTTTGCCTCGTCGTGACTAAACGTTCAAGTAATTTCCAGCCGACGAGCGGCCGCTTTTTATCAAGAACACTGATAACGCCGCCGGGACGCGCTTTGTGGTGAAGTTCAATGCGCAGGGATAGCTTTTCCTTTATTTTTGCTTCGTTGACGTCATCACTACGTCACCTCAGGAAGTTTGAAAAGTTTAAGGTCACTGCGCCACGTGGTGGCACTCCCGTGAACTAACACCCTGATGTCCAGAAAAGCTCGATACGCTCAAAGCAGCGGCTGATAACAGACAGGGAAGTGGCACCACTATCTTTCCAGAATGTTAGATAGAACTCAACGGGTAACCCGTGCGACCCTGGGGCCGAGCCACGCTTCGTGGAATATAATGCCACCTTCATCTCATCAGCTGATGGTCGTGCAAAAAGACGGTCAGCGACCTCAGGTGGAACCTGAGGTAGCCCAGTAAGCATTTATACGTTGCCATGATCCATTTGCATAGCCATACGCACCATGTTTTCAAAATGCGATGCAAAGAGCGAATAATCACGCACGGGAGGAGACAACAGAACGTGCTCTTGGAGCCACAGAACCGAATGTATTCGACTGTCTAAAAAGCGAGTTTCTTGCAAAGCGCAGAACTTCAGGGTGTGCACACGGATTACGTCTGCATCGCCAAGCAGCTGCTGACAAAGACGACGTAGATCGCGCTTCAATGACCGCATCAGCGGAGTCAGTCGATTGACCCGAAGGACAATACGGAGCTTCGAGGCAGTATCCGCCAGTTCCTCTGACATATGTCATGTGAGTGCACGTCCTTCATCTGAACAATGCAGATGCCACTGCACCTTGAGCACGTGCCTCCCATGACTCGGGGTTAGATCTAGAAAGAGAGGCGTGCAAGACTCATGAGAACAAGAGCCCGAATGCGCGTGATGTAAAACACGGTTGTCGAGGCGCCAAGGTTTTACTGATGAGAAAGCAGGGAAGCAAACTTTAAGCATAACTGCTCCGTGATGAGAAATATAAACAGGAGACGAAGGTAAAGTTGTCACGTCAGATTGTGAGACACACTGATCTAAATTGCTTGGCACATAGGCACGGTCTAACCTGCTTGAGGACGCGCCACATCGTCACGTCCGGACAAATGAAGAACCGTAAAAAAGGCGATATGTATCCAGCCACGAAAAGTGCTGGACGTGGTCACGCAGCTCCCGTGCGTTCCAATCAGGATGATCCCAGCTCGGACCTTGCACATCTGCTCGCGTGTCTAAAACACAATTAATATCCCCAACAAACAGTGCGTGATGATCGTCCAGGAAATACACGTCCAGGTCACGAAAAAAAATTATTGGACTTGGTAACCTGCGCGGTTCCATAGATGCACAAAATACTTAACCTAAATGATGATAGCACACAAACAAATTCCAATATCAGCCCTGTCCCGTTCCAAAAATCATGATGATCTCGCAAAAAAGCTCCATTGAAAATAATAATACCGACTTCACTAGAGCGTGATGTCGCGAAAGAGAGAAAAAAAGAAAGTCTAGGCTGAAAGTGCGTTTGAAAGCAAGAACATGTCCAATGGTGGAAAAATTTGCTTCTTGCAAACAGAATTTCAACATTTTTAGCGCGGGCCACGCTGATAATTTCGGCTTGTTTTAAAAAACTTCGGAAGCCGTGTGCATTTAATGAAAAAATATTTAGGGTGTCAGCCATACCAGAGTCCTTCCATTTTTTTGGAAGGACTCTGGCCATACTTAGTTTTAAAAGTGCTACCGAACTGACCTGGTCGTGTTGTTCAAGTCGGCGCCCCGGCAAGAAGTCGAGGGACATGCACTACACACATCACAGAGCACACTTCTACCCTCTTGAAGAAGGGCGTGGTTTGTTTGGCCGCTGTAAGTCGGCGCGGCGATCCGGAGCGCCCTCCGATCCAGTGGCTTACGCGTGGGCATGCTTTACGTCTCGCAGGACCGCAATTTCTGCGTCGAATCCATCCAGGTTTGGCGAGAGTCCAGCGCTACTATTAACTCCAAGGATGAAGCTGTTTTCTGATGATGATAATGTCGGTAGCGGTTGGGCTGCGTGATCGATGTCAACGCCACCGACAACTTCGGCAGCCGGGGGCTTATTCAAATGCAACTGTGCAGTGGCTTTTGCAAAAAAGCCACAGATCAGAAGCGGCGTTGTAAGCGACGCAATTGAGGCAAGTGAAGCCACAGCATATTTCATGGGTATATTGGGCGTGGAAATCTTAGGGTCGGGTGTTTTAGTCTTGTTTAAAACCTCTGTGCGATCAGGAGGACTGATGGCATACAGCCGAAGTGGAGGCGCTATCGGTCATATCATGGGTGTCCTGCGTTGCTTGTGAGGCCAGCAAACATGGCATGTTGCGATCGGCCACGCCACGGTCTTGTTTTTCGGTCGAAGAGACCGGCGAACATGTTGTTGTTGTTGTTGTTGCCTCAAAACATGGCTCCTACCCATGAGGGGGATTGGCTACACTGGATAGATTGAAATGTACACCCAACCACATACGAAAAGGGTTAAAGGTGAACATTTGGAACGAATCATTTGGCAATTAACCGATAACACAGATTTTGAGAGTACCTATACATCAAACAAACAAATAAATATAAAATTAAACTGAAAAGTTACAGAAAAATAATAACAATAAAATAAAACGTCGGTACACTAGCAGCGTAACCTTCCGGATGCTTCAATGAACTTGTGCAGAGCACTAATCATCGAACCATGCCTTGTGCCTAATTGACAGGCACCAAAAGACAAAATGTTTCGTGTTGTTTCGGCGTTTCGTGTTGTTGTGTTTGTAAATGCTAAACCTAATTTTCTAGTTTGAAATATGCACAACATTTTGCGGAGGGAGGAGAAGTGGCTGCAAGAAAGAAAGAAATGGTCAATAGTTTCTGGTTCATTACAAAAAGAGCAGAGGTTGGTTATGGATAAACCAGATCTATGAAGGTAAAAATTTAGGCGGGGAACTCTGCAGTGGAAACTTCCTAACGTCACCTCGCTTTGGCGTGAAAAGCATCTACTCTTGTTCCACTTAAATTTTAGATGTCGAAAATCATCTGTGGAAAGTCAACAATAAAAGTCAAGAATAAAAGTCAACAATAAAAGGCGTTAGAATTTAGCTCCTATTTTAGAAGAGAAATCAAGACGAACATTTAAGACCGGGCCATTTAGCGATGACGATGCGAGAGAGTTAGCTGATTCATTTAAAAAGATTCCACTATGTTCGGGGACCCAGACAAAGCGAACTTCAATTTGTCTGGGACAAGAGTCGAAAATATACTCAACAGGTGTGACCGATCAATAGAAGTTAAATGTGCACAGACCGAAAGCGCGTCTGTAACCACTATTATATTAATATCTGTAGACCCAATTTTCGTATAGCCAGAATTATCGCCAGGAATTCAGCAAGGAATACTGGAGTGTAATCAGCGAGACGGAGAGCAAAATACTAGTTAAGCCGAATTGAAAAGATGGCAACACCGGCCTTCACTAAATTTTGTGATGCGTCCGTTCAAATTATCCAGTGAGACGGAAATTGATCTTGAAGGTGTGCTCGAAGTTTTGCGTGTTTGTGGTGCTCATTTCCATCCGAACGAAGTGGGTGCCCGTGAGCACGCCACGTCGTCCGCTCATAAGACCAGCGCTGACTGACAGAACCTTGCCGTAGGGTGATAGTGCGTAGACGATGACTTCGTTCAGAACGCGCGCGCGCACACACACACACACACACACACACACACACACACACACACACACACACACACACACACACACACACACACACACACACACACACACACACACACACACACACACACACACACACACACTCACTCACTCACTCACTCACTCACTCACTCACTCACTCACTCACTCACTCACGCACGCACGCACGCACGCACGCACGCACGCACGCACACACACACACACACACACACGCACACACACACGCGCACACACACACGCACACACACACACACACACACACACAAACGCGCGCGTGCACAAACACACAAACGCGCGCGTGCACACACACACTCACTCACTCACTCACTCACTCACTCACTCACTCACTCACTCACTCACTCACTCACGCACGCACGCACGCACGCACGCACGCACGCACGCACGCACACACACACACACACACACACACGCACACACACGCGCACACACACACACACACACACACACACACACACACACACACACACACACACACACACACACACACACACACACACACACACACACACACACACACTCACTCACTCACTCACTCACTCACTCACTCACTCACTCACGCACGCACGCACGCACGCACGCACGCACGCACGCACACACACACACACACACACACGCACACACACACGCGCACACACACACGCACACACACACACACACACACAAACGCGCGCGTGCACAAACACACAAACGCGCGCGTGCACACACACACTCACTCACTCACTCACTCACTCACTCACTCACTCACTCACTCACTCACTCACTCACTCACTCACTCACTCACTCACTCACTCACTCACGCACGCACGCACGCACGCACGCACGCACGCACGCACACACACACACACACACACACGCACACACACACGCGCACACACACACGCACACACACACACACACACAAACGCGCGCGTGCACAAACACACAAACGCGCGCGTGCACACACACACTCACTCACTCACTCACTCACTCACTCACTCACTCACTCACTCACTCACTCACTCACTCACTCACTCACTCACTCACTCACGCACGCACGCACGCACGCGCGCAATGGCGTAAAATACAACAAAGAAAAAATTAAGTGAAAAGCAATTCTCAGTGTACAATGCTGTAGCGCATAAAAATACTGGCAAAGGTAATGTAATGAACGATGTAAACTCAGTTATACAACTAAGAAAGGTTAATGGCATGATTAAATGCATGGAAGAATGGAGATTTAAGCGTGTTGGGCAAATCATTAAATAGCTTTATAGCCGCAAATGAGGATGGAATTTTTCCATAGACACTGGAAATTGGAGTTACGGGCAAACCTCGCATTATTATTATTATTATTATTATTATTATTATTATTATTATTATTATTATTATTAATGAAATTCATGGAATCAATGAATTCGTATGAAAGCTGTTTAGTAAATAATTTATAAAGCGTAAATGTTAGATGATAGTTGAACAAGCTCATCACAAGTACGATGTTGCTTTCTCGAAGTAACGGAGTAGCACGCGAAAAAAAGAACGCTGTTAGTGATAATGCGTATTGCAAGGTTTTGTTAGTGCATTAACGTGATTGTGAATGAAAGCAAAGTATAATGCTAATAACGCGTCCTTGGAGAACTATGCACTTGGTTTCATTAATGCTCTAATACCGAAGGTACACTTTTGCTTAATGGAGGCAATTGTAGAGAAAACTTTAGCTTAGAGTCTAGTTTGATGGCCAAGAATGATAGACAGTTGGAGACAGGAATGTGACGACCATCCATAGTTATCTCAGGCATATCGGGTAGTATTCTCTGGCTCGATCGGAAAATCATGAATAGAGTTTTGGTAGGATTAATTAAATAATTGGAAGAACACCAGGCAGCAATCTGTTCAAGCTCATTATTCAGTTTAAAGATTAAGGTTAAGGATTTGTCACACAAGGAGATGATAGTATCGTCCGCGTATAGTATACAATGTGCAGATTTAAGGCACCTGGGTAAATCATTAATATAAATTGAGAATAGTAAGGGATCTACTATGGAGCCTTGTGCTAAACCTTGATTATTAACTTGAATGTCAGAGTAAGAACGTCCCGAAGAAGCTGTTTGTTCTCCATCATGCAGGTATCGTTTTAGGAGCTTTAAGACTGGACCGGTAATTCCCAGGGCTACTAGCTTAGTAAGAAGTATGTTGTGATTAACCATGTCAAAGGTTTTAGTAAATCTAAAAATACCGAACCAACGAAGTTACCAGTATCTATCGAGTTACGAATGTAGTCGGTTAGGGATATTAAAGCTAGTCGAACTGCCAGCGCGAAAACGAAATTGAGAAGCTTGCAACAAATAAAATGTTTTAAAGTAAATATTTAGGCGCTTACGAAAATAACTTCTGAACAACTTTACTAATCGAGGAAATTATAGAAGTGGGACGATAAACACCTCCGCACAGCCACCGTAGGAATGGGACCGCATCGATCCGGTACGATTCGCCTTGTAGGACGTGGGACACCCCAGGGCTCAGTTCTTTCCCCTACTTTATTCAACATCGCGCTCGCAGGGCTCCTCCGACTACTCGACCAGATCCCTGATGTCGCCCACGCTATTTATGCGGACGACATTACTATCTGGTCGACACGGGGTTCCGACGGAGCCATCCAGGACCGACTGCAGCAAGCAGTCGATACAGTTTCCGAGTACGCGAGAAAATGCGGCTTAAGATGTGCTCCGGAAAAGTCGGAGCTCATAATCATTCGCCCCCGGAGCCGTTCCTCTACTCCTCCTCTCACTGTGCACGTGGATGGCACACCGATACCACAGGTTAATCGTGCTCGTATCCTCGGCCTACACGTCCAAGCGGATGGAAGGTCAAACTACACTGTTTCCCTTCTATCCAGACAGATTGAGCAAATTCTGGCCATGATCCGGAGGGTCTCCAACAGGCGCTCGGGCCTTCGAGAAGAGGACCTGCTGCGCTTGGTGGAGGCGTGCGTGATCAGCCGCCTTACATACCATCTCCCATTTCAGCGGTTGACCCAAGCGCAACAACTTCGCATAGACGCAATGATTCGCAAAGCGACGAAGCTGGCCCATGGCCTCCCGAACTATACTTCCACACACCGTCTCCTTAACTTAGGGACACATAACACACTAGGCGAGCTGCTAGAGGCACATTGGGTCAGCCATCGCCAGCGCCTCCTACTCACTCCTACTGGCCGCCATCTTATCACACGGCTAGGATACTCTGTTCCACCCCTTGAGTGTGAAACCCGTCCAACGATCTTGTCGTCAGCGATACGCCAAGCACTAAGTATTCATCCATTGCCACGTAATATGCACCCCGAGCATGACAAAGGGCGGCGCAAAGCCCGTGTACGATACATTGGCCGCATGCTTGCAAACACCCCGGAAACACATACTTTATACGCGGACACATCACGCACTCAAGAGGGCTATACCTCGGTAGTTTTGGATGGCACCGAATCCCTGAGAGACTCTGCTGCAATGCGCGGAACAAATGCCGCTTCGGAGAAATTCTCGGCGTTGCTCTTGCAATTCGATACGCCATCCGTGTTCCTGAGGAAGTGTATATATTGACGGACTCGCAACAGGCATGCCGGGCGTTTCTATCAGGACATGGCATCCGAGAGCGGCGCACCAAATTCTCAAACAGATCCCGCAAAATACACTAACCACACCTCCCCGCATCCACTCACTCTGGACCCCTGGTCATACCTCGCTGCCGGGTAACGAACGCGCACATGCGGTTGGCCGAGAAATTTCCCTCCGGGCGACTCGGCGTGGTGAGGCGACTAGTTCAGAGTGGAGGGATCCCTTGCTCCGTTACAAAGACATACTCCGTCATTATACACGCATTCGTCGCACCACCGCCGCACCACCGCCGTCCTTCTCGCGGGAGGAAGCAGTGGCATTACGCCAGTTACAAACCGCAACTTTTCCTAATCTTGTCTCTCTCAATAAATTCTACCCACACTGTTATGCAGATCGTTGCCCTGGCTGTGGCAGCTCGCCCACAATCTTCCACGTCACGATTGAGTGCACTGCAAACCTCTTTCCTCCCTCGCCAACTCTCCTTTACCCCCTACGCAACCAAGAGCTGTGGGACGATGCCCTCCGCGACGGACCTCCCGAGGTCCTCCGAGCTGTGATACAACGGGCTCGAAACATCGCCGGAATCATCTTAGGGACCCTGGACTGAGGGTTCCTCCCACACTGCTCTCGCCATTCAAATATTATTAATAAAGATGTTTTACTCTCTCTCTCTCTCCGTTTTATGACCTTTCTTATATACCAGAACAATCTTTACTCTTTTAAGTGAACTTGGAAAATTACACTATTCAAAAATATGAATAATGATAATAGAAAGTGTATCGGAAATAAATGGGGTAACAAGTTTTAGATGAAATACAGAAACGTTACCTAAGCCAGGGTTTGTATTCTTCAAACCTAATACCGCGGATCATACTTCATCTGAAGTTACGGGAAAGACAGAAAAGGATTGAGTGCAGCGATGAATGGGATAAGCAGTCGTCATCTGACGGCTGCTGTATATTTTTTAGAAGTGGTCAGTGAAAGCGTTTGCGACGTCAGAAGAATCAGTAAGGGTTTCATTGTTGTAATTTATTTTATCAGCAGTGTTAACGAACTTAGGTAAATTCATGAACGGATTAAGAAGTTGCCATTGTTTTCGGGGATTGTTGTTGTGTTTTGCAAATTCATTTTCGTAATACTCTCGTTTAGACTTCTTTACCAAGTTATTCAGAATGTTACAATAATTTTTACAACGTGCCGCTCAGCGTAAATTAAAAGGTTTCTGTTTAGATCTTTTGCATATGTTTTCTTTTTTTTTTCTCATACTAGGTAGTAAACCTTTCGTTAGCCAAGGATTGCTTGGAAACTTAAATGTTTCCCGCATTGGACGGTAGTTGTGTTAGTGCGAACAGCTTCTAGAATTTATTTTAGAATTTAAAAGTAAGTAGTAAAACAGCTGCATCAGAATTTGAAAGACATTTGGTAATTCTATCATATTTGTTCAGTCATTCCCGGTGTCGTTTATACCTCCCCAAAAGTTTCGACGCTTGCATTTACAGGCTTGTTTGATGACTTAAACAGACACTGGTGACTGGCCGTTCGCAGATGGCGCTTGCGTTTCATGCGACGGGCCCAAAGCAGGGCCTCATTGTAAAAAAACAGAGGAGTACTTATTGATCGGTTTTTAATGTCCAAAAGCAAAAGAGTAGCTATATATGAGAGACTCAAGAATGGAGGGATCCAAAAATAATATTGACCATTTGGTGTTTCTTATCGTGAACTCAAAGCATAGTTGCACAATAGTTTTTGCAAACCATCCCCACCGGAATGGGTTATTTGCGGTTGGGTATCGAACTTGCAGCCTCGTGCTCCCCAGCATCGGGACGCCACAGTCACCGTGAATCGCTGCACTTTAGGGGACCTGCATGAGTACAATCTAATTTACGGAAGCCTTGTAGTGCAGCCGTCTTGGGCTATTCCAAAGGGCGATTCCTATCTGTTACAACAAAAGCACGAAATTAAGGTCGATTCACACGCACAAAAGTAGTTGTACAAATGCG
This sequence comes from Dermacentor variabilis, assembly GCF_050947875.1. NCBI lineage: Eukaryota > Metazoa > Arthropoda > Arachnida > Ixodida > Ixodidae > Dermacentor > Dermacentor variabilis. Next base: position 26,313,880 of record NC_134568.1, on the reverse strand, counting down.
TTCGGTGATGCACGACTAGGCAAGCTTATGGAAATTGCGCACAAAATTGACAAGTTACTCGAAAACAGTCCAAGATGGTGACATCCATGAACCAAAAATAAAATCCTCAATAATCAATCGCCTTTCTTGCACATTATTTCGTCGCACTGAAAAAACTTGTGTGAGCTTTGTATTCAATTAACTGGTCTTGCCTTGCTGGTCCTTCCGACGAGCAATCAAGGCCTGCGGTAACCCTTGGATGCTAGAAATTATGACAGTCGAGGTTACTCAGACACTCGACGGCTGATCTCATTCAGCCAAAAGAAAGCGTCATCGATCTTACACGTCGAGGTCATGGCGTGTCATGGTGAGGACCTCAGTATTAGTGTATAGAAAGGAGATCGCGCCAACAAGCTGGCTTAGAACAAGTCTGGCAAAGCCTTGTAAAAATATACCCGAAATAAGCTGTATGGTTTAAGCATACAATCTGCGTCGAAATCTGGCTTGTATAAACTAAATTAGATTTCGCACAGTATATATTTATAGATGTTATGGGAGAAAGCTCTTGTGACAAGGTTGGGGAGAAAACAGACCAATATCTGTTTTGCCTATGTATTCCAAACACCTTGCAAAGATCACTTTATGTCAACTATACAGAATATTCTTTTTTTTTTTTGAAGAAGGATGTCTGAATGTCCGCACGGTTTCACAAATGGCAAGTCTACTGAGTCTGCGCTCCTTGTTAAAAAAATCATTCTCAAGAACATTGAAGCGGGAAAGTTGACTCTTGGAATCTTCATTGATTACAGCAAAGCATTTGACTCATTCTACCATGACAGATTTTAACAAAACTAGAACAATCCGGCTTATGAGGTGCAGTGGCGTAGCCAGAAATTTCGTCCGGGGGGGGGGGGGGGGGCTCACGTTGCAGGTGGACCTCCTCCTTAAGAGGAAACATTAGGTCGGATGCTCCTATCTAAATACATGTAGAAGGAGAATTCGTTTTTCTCGGCAACCACTGGCGAGAAACCTGGCGAGGTTTGTCGCATTTAAAAGAAAAACTTAAATTCTAGTGACTGTTTGTTTCGAATTTTCGATTTAGGTCGTCAATAGGTCGTCAAAAGTGGCAAAAATCAATAATTTTCAGAAAACGAAAAGTATAAGTTTACAACTCTGTAAATCAGCAAGGAAAATTGATATCACAATTCTGTGAATTCCACATAATAGTACATCTACAGCGGACAAAACTGATATGTTACACAAGAGTCTCAAAAATTAAGTATTATGGAAATACGGCTTTTGCAGAACCCTTGTACATAACATAACCAATTCACGTAAGATACACATTGACATATCGAATTTGTCCGCTTCGAATGGTGTACATAACATAAACAATTCACGTAATATGCACATTGACATATCGAATTTGTCCGCTTTGAATGGTGTATAATGGATGCCGTTTACAGAACCACGATATCTGTTCTTGATGAATAGCTATTAATATTTAAACTTCGTGCTTCTATTTTTTTTCGAACTTTCGAATTTTTCAAAAATTTTTACACAAAGTGCAGGCCCTAAATCGCAATTCCGCATCCAACAGACACTAGAATTTAACATACTCTTTCAAATGCAACAAATTTCATTAAAAGCGATTTAGGAGTTATCTCAGAAAACCGTTTCTGCGTTTTACATGTATCTGAATAGGCCGCGTCGGAGTTGGGCCCGAGCTAAAGCTTCCTCTTAAACAATTTGCCTAGGGATCAAATACGCGAATAATAACTGCATTGCCATTGCCAAAGATGTTGCAAACGAATTGTTGAACGCTATGCACTGTCAGTACAAGTAAAATATGTATTTTTTCATAAAAGAATATACTCGTATGTGCCAAGAGAGAGAGAGAGATGCAAATGAGAGAAAGGCAGGGAGGTTAACCAGACTTAAAACCTCCGGTTTGCTACCCTGCACTAGGGGAAGGGAAAGGGGAAGTAAAGACGGAAAGAAGAGCGTGACAAAAATAAAAGCGTGAGAAAAAAAAATATGAAAAGGGATGAAATGGGGTCCTTATAGTCTTTCTAATAGGCCACTGTCACGTAGAAAAGTCAACAAAGCCTTGACCGACTTTTGCTGCGACGACAGTTCACGTCGGCATTCCAAAACTGACTGTTCTGAAAGTGGCCTGTCGTCAAGGCGTGCCAACGTGGTCGCTAGTGACAGCCGGTGCGCGCTGTATTGAGGACAGTGGCAGAGCACGTGTTCGATGGTCTCCTCGCCGCCGCAGTGTCTGCAAGCCGCGCTGTCGTCCATACCGACTCGGAAGGCGAAGGATCTTGTGTAGGCGACACCAAGCCACAGTCGGCAAAGTACTGCTGTTTCTAGTCGAGAGAGTCCAGATGGGGGTCGAAGTCGAAGGGATGGGTCCAGTCGGTGTAGACGTGTATGCTGTAAGCTTGGTGTGTTCCATAAAGTTTTGATGGATTCATTTGCAAGCACACGAATTTTCGTTGCAGCGTCTGTTCTTGAGAAGGGAATGGAGTCTTGCAAGCCCTCCTCATGTGCAGATCGTGCTGCTGCGTCGGCAAGTTCATTGCCCATTATGCCACAGTGGCTTGGAATCCACTGCAACGTGATGTCGTGTCCTTGCTCGACGAGGTGGTGAAGCAGCAGTCTGATTTCTAGAACTAGTTGTTCGTGGGGTCCTCGGCGTAAGGCAGAAACCAAACAATGAAGCGCAGCCTTAGAGTCAGTGAACACGCTCCATTTCTTGGGTAGTTCTTCAGAAATTACCCGAAGTGCACAACGAATAGCAGCAAGCTCCGCGGCAGTCGATGTAGTCTGGTGAGAGAGTCGAATCTTTATGGTGGAAGGTTTTGCAGGAAAGATCACCGATCCTGCAGACCCATTCACCGTGGTTGAAGCGTCAGTATACAGATGATGATGATCGTTGTACGTCTCGTACAGCAAGAGCAGTGAAAGCTGCTTGAGTGCTGGAGACGAGAGTTGGGCTTTTGTTCGTATGCCTGGTACGATAAGTCGAACCTTTGCTTGAGCCAAGCACCATGGTGGAAACGGAACTTTCGCTGGAGCTGTATAACCGGAGGGAAGGTATGCACGATAGGGCAGGACAGTTTCACAAAAGGAAGCGCGTGGTCGATCCTCTGGCAGTGAGGCTAGATGATGGGCAGGGGCTCGAGCAAGGTGTCTTACGTGTGCTCTGAGTGCTTCCATGACTATATGGGTCTTGGCTGGGAAATCGTGTGCAATCGCAATGGTTTCAGCCGTTGATGAACATCGAGGCAATCCAAGACACACTCTTAGCGCCTGGGCCTGGACGCTTTCGAGTGTACGGATATTACTTCTGCAGGTGTTGGTCAGCAAAGGCAAGCTGTATCGCAAATACCCAAGAAAGAGCGTCCTGTACAGTTGCATCATTGCATGTACTGAAGTACCCCAGACGTTTCCTCCAAGAAACTTAAACACATTAGAGATATCCGTCAGGCGCTTCTTTAGGTAGGCCACATGAGGACTCCAGCAGAGGTCGCGATCAATGATTACTCCTAAGAATCGGTGCGTCCCGACATAAGGAATGTTTTGACCGTCGATAGAGACATCGTATAATCTCATTGGCTTCCGGCTAAACGCGACCAATGCGCATTTTTCTGGCGAGATCTTGAGGCCTTGTTCATTTAAGTAGGCCGATGTTGACGTGGCAGCTTTTTGAAGCCTGGCGCGTACTTGCGGCCGTGTCACACCAGATGCCCACACGCAGATGTCATCGGCATACATTGAAATTTTAACTGTGTTCGGAAGCCGTTCCACGAGACCAATGAGTACAAGGTTGAAAAGCGTTGGACTCAAGACACCACCTTGTGGAACTCCATGGTGCGTATAATATTCCGAGGTTGGGCCAGCTTCAGTGTTAAGAAATAGAGACCGCCTATGTAAATAACTGCGAGTCCAACGATATAATGGACCGCCTAGGCCCACCGATTCCAATGCTTCAAGTATGGCGTCATGAAGAACGTTGTCGTAGGCTCCCTTTTATATCTAGGAACATTGCGACAGATAACCTCTTACACGCCTTTTGGTGTTGAACATAGGTTACCAGATCGATAACGTTGTCGATAGAACATCGGTGACGTCGAAAACCAGCCATGGCGTCCGGGTAGATTTCGTAATGTTCAAGATACCACTCAAGTCTGGCGAGGATCATTCGCTCCATTACCTTCCCAACGCAACTTGCCAGCGCAATCGGTCGGTATGAAGTAATCTCTAAGGGAGACTTGCCAGGCTTAAGAAGCGGTACCAGGCGGCTGAGCTTCCAATCTTGAGGAACTTTGCCCTCTTGCCAGGACTCGTTATAGATATGAAGCAGTGCACTTCGTGCCCGTTCACCAAGGTGACATAGCATGCGGTAAGATATGTCATCCGGACCAGGCGACGACGACCGATTACAGAGGGCGAGCGCCGCGTCAAGCTCTTGCGTCGTGAAAGGCAGATCCATGCGTGAATCGCGTGAATCTGGAATACGGTTCAATGTAAGCGAACCTGTGCGAGTTGGCTGGCCCGCAATCATAGCACAGAAGTCTTCCGCCACATCAATGTCTTGTCGGCGCTGGAATAGTGCTAGGGCCTTAAACGGGAAACGCTGTTCCGGAACAGAACGTAGACCTCGCACAGTTCTCCATATTTGAGATAGCGGTTTGCGGGGATCTAGCGACGCACAAAATTTCGACCAACGCTGAGCCTCTAGTTTATCCATGCGCCGTTGTATCTTCTTTTGCATTCGCCTGGCTGTTCTGAGATCCTGAATTGACTTAGTGCGTCGATATCTCCTTTCGTCACGACGGCGAATCGCACGAAGCCGCTCCAATTCCAGGTCGAATTGAGAATACCTTGGAGAACACGTAAGTGTGCGCGTGGCCGTCTGTGCCGTGTTCTTAATAGCTTGTTGAAGGCCACAAGAGAGGCCTTTGTGACAAGCGTCCTCAATCTGGGATGTAAAGACAGACCAATCTATTCTTCGTATCGTGGTGAACGTATACGTGTTAGACATTCCCTTGATCTTGAGGTAAGTGGGGATGTGGTCACTTCCGTGCGTTTCAATGTCCAAAAACCACTTAACATGTGTGGCGAGGCGGTGGGAGACGAAAGTCAAATCGAGGCAGCTGCTGTACGTTATTCCCCGCAGAAATGTTGGACTCGCGTCATTCAGCAGGCAGAGACCATTGTTGGAAGCTAATGAAGCTAGTCGTCTTCCCGTCGCGTTAACCTTTGAGCTTCCCCAAATGGTATGGTGAGCGTTGAAATCCCCAGTGATAATCCATGGACCAGGTTGTGTTTTCAAGATGTCTTCTAGTCTTTTGGTGTCAAATCGACTCGATGGAGACAGATACACCCCCAAGAGTACAAAGGTGACTTTCCTATTTTTAACAGTCATGCACACATACTGATTGTCGTCATGATGTTGCACCGGTTGGACGACGTAAGTGAGTTCACGGCGAATAAACACGACCACCTTGCTACTTTTGATGTCTCTTGATGAGAATATTGTCTCGTAGCCGGATAGTCTCATTGGATGGGATAATCTTGGTTCACATATGACAATGATTGGAAAGCGGTTAGTGAGAACAAATTGACGAAAATCGGCGATACGAGATCTTAGACCTCTCGCGTTCCACTGAAGGATCGACGCTTCTCTGACCTCCTTACGAAATGACTTGTGATTGTCAGTCATGGCTTCACTCAAGGCTTGCTAGGACGGGGCTCAGCGCGTCGAGCACTTGTAGTCCACTACGAGCAGATGGAGTGTCAATGCTTGTCAGCATGGCCCTGATGACATTCACAATGGATCGCAGCACCGGGATCATTTGGCAGTCGACTGTTGAAGCCTCACCGACAGAAGCGGGCTTCGATGGGAGCATCAAGCGTGGAGGCTCCTTAGAAGACTGAGAGCTTGCAAGCGCCGGCCACTCTTCCACGGGGGCAGCAGTTCCCCTCTGAGGCTTCCTTGTGCTCTCGGGCGTTCCATATGAAGATGATGGCGTTGGCGCAAGCGGCGCACGAGCTCCACCCTGTCTTGAGCGTTTCCGTCGATGACGACGTCGACGCCGGATCTTTTCTGAGGCTTCTCTATGGGTTGAGTTATCCCTCACCATTTGCTTCAGAACTGCGAACTCTTTTTTGATTCTTGGGCATTCTTTAGACGTCGCTTCATGGGTGCCTTCACAGGTGCCACACCTTAAGTTTGTGGCACGGCAGACATCTACCGTGTGTGACTCCGCGCACCGGGGGCATATTGGGGAGTTTGTGCAGGCGCCCTTAACATGTCCGATCTTAAAGCACTTGTGGCATTGAAGCGGCTTTGGGATAAACCGTCGTACGACATGTCGGAAGTGACCGACCTTTACGTGCGAAGGGATGGAATCCCCCTTGAACACAATCTTCACACAACGGCTGTTGCCAAGTCGGCATACGTGCGTGATGACCATTCCTTCGTATGCCGGTTTGATCAGAATTGGCAGGTCCGAGTTCGAAATAGCCAAGTCAATATCGTAGATCACACCTGCAGTGCAGGCCCCATCCATAGGTATGACCGATCGTACTTTTATGTTGCCCAAATCTGTTATCTGTCGTAGCGTTTCCAGCGTGGTTCCACGGGTTGTGTCGACAGCTAGAACATTCTTTCGTGTGTTCAGCCGGACTTCCTTGATTTCGTTAGGCGCCTTTCCCTCAAGAAAAACAGAGAGAGCTTGCCTGTTCAATACTCGAAGGTTGACAGAAGAATCCACTGGCATGAAGAGGATGGCGTGCGGCCAGCGTTCACTACCTGCCTGCATGGTTGACGTACTCGCTGGTGACGAAGCCTTGATAAGCCTCCTTTTAGCCCTTCGGCTCCTCACCGACACGAAGCTGTCATCAGATGAGTCGTCACCTGTGATTGAGTAGACCTCTGTGTCTTCGCTGGTGCTGGACCAGGTGCCTCGTTTCCTTGAGGAACTTGTTAATGTAGTGATCTTGCCAGACGGGCCGGCAATAGGCTCTGCATCCATGGCCACAGGAGTAGGAGTCTCTCTTGAGTGGTCACTGGTGGTTGACCAGGTGCCTTGACTCATAGAAGAGATTGCCGTTGCAGACTTCTGGCAGCACGGGCCTGCGGAACGTTCCGCGTCCATCGCCTCAAGCCAGGACGCGGAAAATGCCCCAGAGACTGATGAAAATTTGACGAAAACTGGCTAGCTGGGACAGATGCGTTCTAGCACTGAGTAACTTCCGTATGTGCCAAAAATTGTGCCCAACATAACTGATGTCAATGCTTCCATGTATTTTGTCTATTTAATAAGTATAGAAAATATCACACGAACATTAGAACTACATCAGTTCGACGCCAACAAAGCAGTGCATGCCGCTGATATGAAAAATGTAAAGGCCATGAAATGAACAAGTTGAGGGCAAATATGTTAATGACACTTTGTCATTCAAGATCCTTGTTTACATTCTTGTACATATGCAATGGTCAGTGAAAAATCTCAATGACGCTGCCATTTGTTCCAATGTATTACGCAGCAGCAGCTGTCACCGGTCGTGTATCGTGAGTAATTGCACCGAAATTATAGTCGCAACAGAGAGCACGTATAAAAAGCGGGAGTTCTGCAGAATATACGAGGGCGAGTCAAATGAAAGTGAGCTAATGCGAATATATAACAAACGGAGTACTTTAATTTAACGTAGCCCCCATGAGCATTTAGACATTTGTCCCAATGACTAAAGAGTCGCGCAATTCCCGTCTCATAAAGCTCCTTGGGTTGCTCCTTCAAAACGTCTGCAACTGACTTTCACGACATCGTCTGAGACGAATCTGTTTCCCTTGAGCTGTTTTTTCGGTTGCCCCAAAATGTGGAAGTCGCAAGGCGACAGGTCTTAGCTCTATGGCGGATGTTGCAGCGTTTCCCGCTTGAACTTTGCCAGTTTTGTATTAACCACATTAGCCACGTGGGAACGGGCATTGTCGTGGAACAAGATGACCCCATTCGTCAATTTTCCACGTAGTTTGTTCTTGATTGCGACACGCAGCCGATCCGGCGTTTCACAATATCGGAAACAATTGATAGTCTCTCAAGATTTAGCAAATTCTATCAGTAATGACCCCCGACGATCGAAAAATGAAAGTCAACAACACCTTTCTGGCGGAAATGACGGCGTTTGCTTTCTTTGGGGAAGGTGAATTTGAATGTTTCCACTGTAAGCTTTGCCGTCGTGTTTCAGGCTCTTAGGAGTGGCATGATGGTTCGTCTCCGATCACAATTGCAGACAAGAAATCGTCACCTTTATTGTGATACCGGATCAGTTGAGTAAAGGCAGCGCTGATCTTCTCCGTATTCTGGCGGTGGTTCAAAATCTTGCGCATCCATTGCGCACACAAGAGCCGATAACCGAGATGTTCATGAATTATGGCGTGAACCAAACCGTGACTGATGTTCACACGCTCTGCCAGTTCATCGATGCTTATCCTCCGTTCTTGTCTCATCAGCTCATCAACCTTTACAATTTTGTTAGGGGTGATTTCACGATGGCTTTGGCCCGGTCTGGGATCGTCTTTGCAAATTTCACGTCCTTCTCTGAACCGTTTGTTCCAACGCTTCACAGTGGACGATGAAATGCAATGTTCCATGTACACGGCAGCCATACGGCGACTAATTTTTTTTGGGAACCACCTTCAGCTGTCAAAAATCTGACGGCACCACGCTGCTCAACTTCTGGAGAGTCCATTACGGCACGCAACCATGTTCAACCCAGTGTATGAGAGCATTAAAGAACATTTATCCTCACACCTGCGTGTCACTTTTGTAAATGAGAAATGCCTGTGTGCTACGCGCAGGCCTTGCAGATAATCAACAGAACCATAATTGCACGGGGTGGGTAGGCTCACCTTCATTTGACTCGCCCTCGTACATTAGAAATGCGAAGATGTAATGGAATATACAAATGCGAAGATGCAGCTTGATAAAGGGCAAAAAAGTGCCACTGGAAACGAAGTTCACTGCACGTATACACAAAAACTCGCAACAAGATATTTAAACATACGTATAAGTAAGTCTCCAATAAATCTACGTATCTAAGAAAAAGTCATGGTATATAATGCGTCAAACAAGGCAAATAAACATGTTGCGCAATCACAGATCCACAGAATCCTAGATCCCGCCCCCATTCCACCCACTCCCCCCGATGTATCGCGCGCGACGGAAGGCGGCGCGCTTGCTCCTCACTTTTCTCCCTTGCGCGCACAAGACTGAGCCACTATCTTCGGCTCACCCATTCCCCCCCCCCCCCCACCCCCCGCACACTTTCACTCGCACATACAGCATGCGGCTCGGGGTCACCATGTTATCGCACTTGGACTTTATGCGGAACATGAGGGCGACGGCGACGGCAGGAATGCGCCTAGAGTGTCCATATAATTGCTATCGCAATAATATAATAAGAGTATCCGGCAGCTGAAGCGTCCCATGGCCCTTTACTTTCCGCAAAAGAAGTAACAAAATAGCACTTTCACCAAACGACAATTCGCTGCACCGCAACAACGCTTCTTTTTTTCCTTTTGGGGGGCGGGGGCACCGTAATGAAAAAAAAAACGCTAAGTATGTTGGTCACAATAGGATGCCTAGTTTGGGCAACTGATATGGCTATTAAAGGAACATCGAAGAAAACACGAGACTCTTGGTCCACCAAGAACCATGCGCATACTGCTCGGCATCCTACACCGGCGACACAAGACTTTCTGGAGAGGTTGCGCTCAAGCGAACGCGCTGCAATCCGCCAAGTGCCCACAGTGATGGCGGCTAGCGACCATTGTTTCTTTTTTTTCGTCTGCTAGCTAGAAAGCGTCCAAAGCTCTGCCAGGCGAAAATGCACTCGGCCAGAGAAAACCGAACGCGCACCGAAGTGTGCCGCGCGGTGGTCAGGGCAACACGGGAAAAACGCATGCGCTCTGGCTGTCTCTGGCAGCGCGCGGGTAGGGGAGCGAGAAAAAAAAATGAGGAGGCTCAATGTGTTCTCGCGATTAAAAGTCAAAGTAGAAAAATAAATAAGAACGTAGTTGCCTTGGCTGGCTTTAGTGTCTTCACTGGATGCTTTGGCCCAGGTGAAAAAAAAAATTATGTGACATGACGGCACGAATGAACCACCACAACGCTTCGTCTCATCGGGCCTCGCTGCGGGCTTTGTCAACTTGTCTGATAGCGTGTTCATTTGGCTTGTCTCGTTTTATGACCCCATGTACGACTTTGGAAAAGTCAATGCACCTTTCGCGTCAAATATTTATGCGAGCATTAAACTTACAAAGTTCCGCAATTGAAAATCTAAAGCACATGTTTGGAAATGTCAATGCACCTTTCACATCAAAAGTTTATGAGAACTTTATACCCATAAAGTTTCGGAATTTATATCCACGCGCTCCGTAAATTCCATGATAGAGTGTAGATTCCTCGGCCTCCGCGAAATGCCGCGGCGAGCCCGTTCGCCATGAAAACATCATTGAAACTTTGTGCTCGGATGGGGCTGCTTGCGTTATGTGACTCCCAGTGCATGGGCGTTGCCGCGAAATTCAGCCCGAGTTCGCAATTTTCGCGGTGAAATGGCTCTTCGAGCGTGAAAAAGGCACCTTAGACAAAATCCAGAATGATTTCCGGTGCCGGGGGTTGCTTTTGTCGGCGGTGCATGGACAGCACGAAAAAATTTCGGGGGGGGGGGGGGGCTGAAGCCCCATAAGCCCCCCCCCCCCCTGCCTACGCCCCTGATGAGGTGTCGTTCACTCAATTTTGCAGTCGTATCTCTCCTGTCGACAGCAGTGCGTAGTTATAAACAGCTCTACGTCATCCTTTCGTCCATTACTGAGTGGCGTGCCCCAGGGAGGCATCTTGGGCCCCTTTTTATTTAACGTATATGTAAATGGCTTACATTTTATTGACCATTAAGTGTACAAATTTTGTTTTATACGAAGACGACACTAGCCTCTTTGTTTCTTCTGATAACGAATCAGGCTTGTTTTTATACGCCAATAATGCGCTATACAAAGTGTTCGAGTGGTCCTTATGTAAACAGTCTACAAATCAATGTAAAAAATTTAAAAGCCGTTGTTTTTGCTGCAAAAAACAAATTTGTCTCATGCTTTGACTTAAACAAAGGTTCCCATTCGCTTGATGTAGTACAGGAACACAATATTTTGGGCGTTGTATTTCATAGACACATGATGTGGAACTCACACATAGACTTTGTTGTAAAAACATTGTCTGCTGCGCTTTCTGTGCTATTTAGATACCGTCATATGTTCCCACCTCGTGTAATCTTCCAGCTTTATCGTTCCCTTTTTGGCTCGCCTATACGCTATTACACCTTAGTATGCGCTCAACTACTCAGTGTAACATTAACAGGTTGTTGCTACTCGAAAAGAAAGCTATTCGTTGCATTAACAATGTTCACTATTTACATCTTACAAAACCGTTATTTTAAGAAAACGGTGTAATAAACGTCAAAACTCTTTACGCATATCGTCTCCCACGCCAATTACGTTTTGCATATAAATATTACAGGCTCACCACTAATCGAGAGTAGATGTAAGTATGAAATGGCTACCAGCAAAGCAAATTGGTTGGAGAGGGTACTATAGCCACAATCTTTAAATGGTGTAGTGCATGTCCGGAACAGCACACCCCTCCTCACCGCACCACATCACGCCATAACGCGTACTGACCCATATGGATGCTGCTAGGGTGGCTAGAAGGGGCCACCCTAACGCTGGCCTTCAGAAAGAAGAAAAACGGCTGTAGGCGGCACGACTAGCAGCGAAAGACGCCAGGTAGACAGAGTGCACTGCCCAGCTAGAAAGAGCCTGAAGGAGGCGCCCCGCAGTGTGGCGCCATCTCTCGAGGAAACGCAAAACCCGCGCCACGAACTCACGGACCGCTGGCACTCAAAAGAGCACAGGCAAGCCTGTCTCAGCGCTAAAAGACGTCAGTGAAGTGTATGATGCCTGTATCTGCATTTTGATCATCGCCTATTGGAAATGACAAATAAAACTTCAGCGTACTAGGAGTTACAGTTTGAATGATATTGCGAAGAAACATTAGGAAGAACTCGGAAGCAATATTTTTGTAACTTGCTTTGGCATGAACTTGCGTATGTAGCGGCCCTGCACAAATTGTTGGGAGCCTTAAAGTTAAACCTTAAAATAACGCTAGCAAAAAGGAACTATCCCCAAGTTGCCCTCGATAGAGCTTATGATGCCGCGTCGAGATTGGAGAGACAGTCGGAATTGGCGAAGAGACAGCCCACACTAGAATCTGACAGACCGCCGGCCTTTATAACAAAATATTCTAATGCACTTCCAAACATAAACAACATCCTAAGAAAATACCACCCAATATTATCAAGTAACGAGCGTCTGCGAAAAGCGTTCCCGGATGTACCTAGGGTTACCTATCGCTGAAACAGGAACTTTAAAGACATGTTAATGCACGCAAAAGTCAGCCAAAAGCATTCCCCCGTAATAAAAGCATGTTGTCGCCCTAGGTCCAAAACCTGCAGGCACCTTCAAAGTGACATTAAAATTAAAAGCACCGCAAATAGTTGTACACATTAAGTCAAATCTAGCTTCACTTGTACAAGTTCGGATGTGATTTATATCCTCGAATGTTCCTTCTGTAAGAAACAATATATCGGTGAAACAGGACAATCAATGAACGTCAGATTAAACGGACATCGCGCGGACACAGCTAAAAAGCTTCCCATAGCCGTCGCCGAGCATTTCAACCAACCAGGTCATAACTTTGATGAACTTAAGCTCTACATCTTACAGTCAGATTTCCGCTCTGAACGAGAGAGAAAATACTGAGAATCATACCTTATCCATAAGTTCAAGACATTGCAACCAATAGGCATAAATGTTTCAAAGGGAACTCTAGAATCTATTCGCTATGCTAAACTTCAAGCTATAGGCAACGACACTTAGTTTGATTTCTCTGCGTATCCCCCCCTTTTTTTTTCTCTTTCCATTCCTTTTTGTTTTTCAGCCGGTGTGTCAGACGCCCTTGACACGCCAGCTAACAGGGGTGCGTTGACAGATCGCGGTCGGGGGGGGGGCGGGGGGGAGGGGTTGCCCTGGCTGTGACCTTGTGAACAGCGTTCTTTTACTCTCAATTCGACACGCTAACACACCTTCCTTCGTTACCGCACCTTCCCACCTCACACCCTCTCCCCTTTAGAAGAACCTCACCTATATATACTGTGGCGAGGAAAGCGTACGTCGCCTTGAGGAAGACAAGTCCAATTGTCGAAACGTTGGCTCCTGCATTCACCTTGTTCTCGTTTTGCTCATCGTCTTGAATTTCCATCTCCCGCATTCCCCGTCTTTTCCCTGGATTTCCCTATACCAGTTTTCCGAATGGCACGCACCGCTGCGATCACGAGCGCAACATTTGGAAAAATTCGCGAGCGGCGAGAGCGGCAACCAATGACAGAGCGCCTTGAGCAGTCACGTTAAGATCACGTGGCAGGGGCGTGGCCAAAGCGCGGACGGCCCGGGTAATCGGGCGACTCGCACGCTCGAGCAGACGGTTCTAGTGCACCGCCACGGGAAGTTCTTTTGAGGGATCACCAGCCGTTTGTGTGTAGGCGCGAGAAAGAAAATCTGGGTGCTTTTGCTCCTTGAATATATGACTCTGCCTAGGCATTACGGAGGCAGTTTCTTAGCGCGTGTTGCATTTGTTTGTCCCCAGACATGCTGGCATTGTGGAGTGAGGTCGCTTTTACGCTCAGCCGCTGGCTGCCCGCGCGGTGAGGCTGTGGGAGCGGTCGCCCTTTGGTGATCGCTATGTCTGAAGGAGCAAGGTTCTGACTGGCGTTGTGTCGCGGGTAGCTTTTTTCGTCGCGAAGATAGATTGCATATTTACAAGCACTGCTCCAGGAGGACACATGTAACCGGCAAAAGGAGGCCTCAGGAGAGCACCTGAGGTTATAATAAAGCAGGTGGCGCAGGATCTCCAGGACACCCAAGGGGTAGCAGGGGGATCAAAGCTGGAAGCAGAGCGGCCCGTGGGTTGGGGCCGTGGAGGCCGAAGCGTATCAGGGGGTGCTCGCATAAAAAATCGCGGACAGCCAATCTTATATATCCCTGGCACGCGCAGGCCTCGGCGAGCCCCAACCCACTTACCAGTCCGGGTCCAACTTTGGTGTCCTGGAGGCGCCGCCAATAATGCGAAATAATGACACGTTGTTACAATTAGTAAAAAAAAAACACACGATTGAATAAATATAATTGCGCCCAGATGTCAACTTGTGACGATAAGTTCAGCACTACCGCGCCCCGCGACTTCTGCAACACCAGTCAGAACTTTGCCTCTGAAAGTACGTCGGACGGACTTTCTCACGCCTGCGGCGCTGGTGCTTAGTCTGTCATCGTCACCGGCGGCCTTTCACCCACTTGCGTTCAAGCGGGGTTGCTAAGGCGCTCTGCCTTCTAGATTTTCAATATGTGCGGCCCGGGCTCTACTGCGGTCGCTACTGCTCCTACAGAAACATCTGTGATGTTATTTACAAAGTACATCACCGTAAGGCGCGAGGAAGCTATGATCCGCCACGACTGACTTAGCACGAGCGCCGCAGGGGCGAGACAGTCTGTCCGACACAACGGTTGCCAAATCGGGCGTCAGTGCCCGCTGCTTCCCCTTTTTTACCGCGCTGGCAGCCAGCGTCCCAGCGTAAACAAACTCGACCCCACTCCGCACGCAATGCCGTCACGCCTAGGGACAAGCGCCTACAACATGCACTAAAAGAAACCTCCTCTGTAGTGCCTAGGCAAAGTCATTTATTCAAGGAGCAAAAACCCCCAAACTTTCTCTCGCGCTCGCTCTTACTCGCGCCTGCGCACAAACGGCTGGCGATCGCTCAAATGACCGTCTCGCGTGCGGGCGCTTCCAACAGTGCGCGCGGGATGACTGAAGTTCGCGGCTGCGATTTATCCTTTGCTCTGGTGCCAGACTGCTTCTTCTGTGGTGACAGCTGTAGGGAAGACGCTGACCTTTGTGGGAGCGGGTATGAACACAACATGGTCCACATACGTGCTAGGTGCGTCCCGCCGACAAACGCCATGAACCCCATTTACATGAAGTGGAGCTCACGTTAACTAGCCGATAAATTTTATTGAGTAATGCGATGTCTCGATCGTTTCTTTCAATTCTACCCTTGCCGTAATGCTGCTTCTGTACCTCAATAATAAGCGCCCGTCGTTAGTGCAGACTTATATCCAACAAGTCCGCACCATGCGATGTCTCCATATGCCGTTTTGATTTTTCTGCCCATGAATACATGTGACATCGCCGAATAAGTGCAGTCAAAGTGGCCTCAAGAAGAGTAACTGCGAATTTATTGATGGAAACGCGTACACTAGTCAACGAAGTCACCAAACGCACGGGATAATAAAATCGCGAGTTAGCTCTGTACCACCGATGCAATTGTGCTGCATACGCCGATTAACTGCTGTTCCGGCTGCAGTTTTTGCAATTTTAAGTTCCCCAAGAGAGCTGCTTGGAAACGTACGAAGCTAAAGTCTAACTTCTCAGTATTTTTTAAAATGTTACTAGAGAGAGGTGCCGCATGATATACTTAAAGGTAGAGCATCGCCAGTCA
This sequence comes from Dermacentor variabilis, assembly GCF_050947875.1. Classification (NCBI taxonomy): domain Eukaryota; kingdom Metazoa; phylum Arthropoda; class Arachnida; order Ixodida; family Ixodidae; genus Dermacentor; species Dermacentor variabilis. Next base: position 26,298,223 of record NC_134568.1, on the reverse strand, counting down.
AAGTAGATAAGCGCTGGCGGCAAGGCTGGGTTTAGTCCTCTGCGGCGTAAGCATAATCAGAAAGAATTCAACTGAGTACGAAATTCACATGCTGCAAAAAGGGACTACGTTGTGAAGCAAACAAATCACTCGGCGTGGCAAGGCGAGAATTACCGTACCATACGCAGGACAGAAATACCATGCGCAGCAACTATTAGTCTTTCTCGCCCTGAACTACCCTTTAACACATTTTCCGAGGAAACGCACTATCTAAGATACCCTCGGGCGAGAAGAATAAAGCTGTTAAAGAAGCACCTCCTTGGTATCGTTCCGATAAGACACAGCGTGATTTGCACCCTTTACAAACGAGGCACGCTGAAAACCTCGTAGCTCAAAAGAATCGACAAGAGTTATGCATGAAGCAACTAGTAACAGTTAAACATGTGCGAAGCGAAGCCTAATATAGATGTAAAAACATGAAGGTGCTCGGCAGCTCGTGCGAGGATTTACCGAGCCCTATAAAACTAACAATTTCAGTTCTTGCAAGCTTCAGTAGCTGTAAGATACAACATAACGCGCTCGTGCCGGCGTGCTGCCCAGCTAGCGCAACGCGGTAGAGAAGCGGCAAACGGCATTCCGACCTTTAGCGAAATGCCATTAAACCACATGCTGCACTGCAGACGAACTTCGTCCTTTGCGCGTTTAACTGTGATCGAGTGGAAGAAAAAAAACACCGACGCGACAAAGGAAAGGATGAGAAAAAATTTCCCGCCGCAGCGACGATGCAATGCTACCGTTGCTCCCGCTGATGAGGCTTTGCGGGGAATGTTTAGGAACCGTATCGCCGGCACGTTTTTGCCAGTATTTGAGCACCCCCCGCACAACAATTCTTCTTCGACATTTCTTGAAGCTTGGCCACCCCACACATGCGAAAAGTGTTGCACATTTTGCTCTGAAAACGTGCATAAGACAGAGAAGCACGATCAATGACGCAGAAAACTACGGCGCGTGGCTACCTCCTTTCCCGAGCGCCCTTCGCAAGGCTGCCATCTGTGGCGCGTTCATCGGCGCGCGCTATACGTACAGTCGGATACAAGTCAAGCCTGCAGTGAAGCCCCGCCCACGCTCTCATAACCGCCAGCCACTGTTCCTCCGCGAGACTGCAAATAGTTCGCGCTTCAAATTTTCCCTGTTACCTAAATAAGGCTGTAACCACAATAATAAAACTATAAGCGTGTAATTTTGGACATTTTCATTCGTCTATTATTGCGGAATGGGGAAAACCTAATTGTTTATTGAACTGAAATAAAACGCTTGCTACACTGCAACTATTTATTGTCAACTTTCACTTCAGTTGGCAGTGAAGTTTCATGAGTAAAACGGGGATAGCAGTGAAATGAACTTTATCGCGGGCTTTTGAAGAGTGAAATGCTCAGACTCCATACACTTTGGCCATGTGCACATATTTGGCACACCTCATCGCTTCCGCCGATGAAAAGACCCTTCAAGAACAGCAGACGCTCCGGAGGTATCAAGTACGATGCAATTTTGAAATGGTCGCATGAGGACGATATTGTTTGCTTTTGTGATTGGCTGGCGGAGTAACAACCTCGCGCGGTCCCTGTGCCTTGGTTGCCAACTGCTGTTTTTTTAAGTTGTATCCTACTCTATCGGAGGACATTTGTAGCAGATAAAGTCCGCTGCCAGTTTGCAATGTCTCGCGCGGTTTTCAACGAGCTGATCATCACTCAGATTGTGCAGTGTCCAATTGTTTGGGGTGCTAAAATTTAGGATTTTCGCAACAAAGAGGAGGGAAGAAATCTTTGGGAAGAAATTATGGGCTGAAGCCGAAGGTACTCCTCGTCGCAAGTGACGCATACTTCCATAACGTAAATGTCTGTGTCGCTCGAATACTGGCCATGTCCGTTGGTGCGTCATAATTGCCGCTTGCTTCCGTCTGTCGTTTCCGAGCTCCATTCTTTGGAGACAAATTGTCCCCACGCGCTGCTTTCTTCTTGCCTCTTCTTTTCCCCCGATGGTGACCACTTATGGCGACCACATATAAATCGCGGAAATGCGAACCAACCCATTGATTTGCTTCCATGCGGTTAATTCTGTTTGCCTGTACTAAGCAAGAATGTTAAGCTGTCGGCTATCAAGAGCTAAAATAGACACAAATGTCACACACACAAAATAGACACACACACACACACACACACACACACACACACACACACACACACACACACACACACACACACACGCACACGCACACGCACACGCACACGCGCACGCACGCACGCACGCACGCACACACACACACACACACACACACACACACACACACACAAATATATATATATATATATTGGCGCCAGCATGAATACATTTCCCTGGTGGTTATGTTATGTACCCCTACTTCAACGTGCTCGTAATGCATATACATGTACGTAGATATATTCATGCCCAGGGAAGTGCATATATACCACGTGTGGTATTAACGATGCTACCGTTATAAAAACATTGTACTGCGGATGTGTGCACTGCTGTTGTTGCCTCGTGGTGGTCCCCTCGTCAAGCTTTATGCTTACAGCTTTCTTACCAGGGTGGCCATAAACAATGTACTTTGTGCATGTTGTGAACAAAACTTGACTTGTTTAAAACGTTAACTGTCAGCAACCTGCCGTAATCGCTTTCCACGAAAGACGATTGTGGATTTCGTGACCCGCTGTGATTGCTTAGTGGCTATGGTGTTAGGCTACTGAGCACGAGGACCGTGCGACCACGAGGACCGTGCGACCACGGCGACCGCATTTAGATGGGGGCGAAATGCGAAAACACCCGTGTACTTAGATTTAGGTGCACGTTAAAGAACCCCAGGTGGTCGAAATTTCCGGAGTCCCCCACTACGGCGTGTCTCATAATCAGAAAGTGGTCTTGGCACGTAAAACCCCATAATTTTATTTTTGGATTTCGTGCGGCTGTTTTCCTTTTCTTCGTAAATTACGGATCCGCATGAGTGGTCCAGTCTCGGTCGATCGGAAATGTTCCACTTCAGGCGAATAGCCAACACATTTGCTTGAATTCGTAAAGAAACAATACGACACGCTTCTCGCGTGTCACAGCCTGACATTTAGCTCGTACGAAGGATGGGACAGTGCTTATAAGATACTTTATTAAAACTAAACTGTGTGGTTTTAGATTTCAAAACCACGATTTGATTACGAGACACGTCGTAATGTGGGAGTCCGTAAATATGGACCACTTGGGGTTCTTTGACGTGCGCCAAAATTTCAGTACCACGGGTGTTTTCGCATTTCGCCCCCATCGATATCAGATACTTTACTTTCTGCTAAAGTATGGAATTAAAATGCCACCCTGTCGTCATTTGCATTATCATGACTGCACGCCAAACAGCGAAATTAGCTGACGTCTGGCGGCAATAAATGTACGGTTATGACGATATTGCGCATAAATAAAATTCCCTTCACATTCATAGGCCGATCTGAGAACTGATTAATAAAACATGGTGAAACTGCACAAGTGAGTTCATCACACTCTTCGAAAGTGTTACGGGTTCTGTTCACTGGCTCAAGGCGCCGTATAAATGCCGTAGCAGTTGCTAGTGCGTCCGAGCGGGATCGTGACGGTTCTAACGCAGGCGACGTTGAAACAATACGGATTCAACATTCACCGCCGCTGCCGTACAAACATCTAGCTGACCTCCAAAGTGGAATCGCTGTAAGGCGACGGGTGAAACAAAAGTTACGTATTACTGGATGAAAAAACGCGCATGTAAGTTGGGGCCTTTTATTTTACAAGAATGTATCATTGCACATTGTGTGTCAAACGAAATCTGGGGCTGGGATACACATTGCGTCGCATTTTATTTTATTTATTTTATTTATTTATACATACTGCAGCTTCATTGAGGCTATTGTGGGAGTGGGATGAACAATAAACTAACATTTATAAACAAGCTTGCGTGAATTGTTTCAGTGGTAGTGAACGGATGTTACCCGGTAATGCATTCCAGACTTCAATAGTTGATGGAAAAAAAATTGTGTTTAAAGGAATCAGTGCGGGCAAAAAGGCTTGAGATATTTAGATCATGGTGACTCCTCGTACATGAGGGTGTGAGAAAAGTCAAATAGTTATCTAGAAAGGAGAGGCGAGGAAAATTGCTTAACGTGTGAAGGAATCTTAAGCATTCCAGTTTGCGACGCTCTGCAAGAGGAGTGAGACCAAGTAGGGGAAGAGAGTTAGACGGCGAAAATTCCTTGTCATATCTCCTACAAACAAAGCGCACTGCCTTTTTTTTTTTTGCACTGATTCTAGTTTTTTGATGTCACAGTGTTGGTATGAATTCCATACAACGCAGTCATATTCGAGGATGAGGCGAATGAGGGTTTTATATGTAAGAAGTTTAGTTTCTTAAGGAGCAAGACGCAGCGTACGATGTAAGTAACCTAGTATTTTAAGGGCCTTGTTACATGTGACATCAATGTGTTTCGATCATGACAAATCGTGTGTTAGAAGGATTCCTAAGTATTTGAATTCGAAGAACCTATTTAAGGTAATATTGTTAAAGACTTAGGCAAAGAAGGAATGGGATGGGCGTCGTGTAAAGGACATAGAGACAGTTTTGGAAAATATATTAATTTGCCATGCTTTGGACCAGTTACAGAAGTCAGCAAAATAATTGTTGATGACAACATGGTCAGTAGGAGGTTTATTGGTATGATATAAAACGCAATCATCTGCAGAAAGGAGTATTTTAACTGAGGTGTGTACGGGGAGATCATTATTATAAAGCAGGAATAAAAGAGGACCCAGTACTGAGCTTTGGGGAACCTCTGATGAAACAGGCATCAAGGGTGATTTAGTAGAGTTCAAACATACGCATTGAGAACGCTGGGAAAGAAAGTATGATATCCAACAAACTAAAGATGCATCTTTAGTATAGCGAACAGCTTGTGAATAAGCTTAGGGCGTGAGGCAGTGTCGAATGCCTTTGCAAAGTCTATAAAAATAACATCAATCTGGTCACCTATGTCTAAAGAGCTGCTGATGCCATGAACGAATTCTGTCAGTTGAGTTATAGTGCCGAGGCCATGCCTAAAACCATGCTGGAAAGTGTGTAAAGTTTTGTTAGTTTCAAGAAATTCCATAATATGTTTAAAGGTAATGCGTTCGAGTAATTTACATGAGTGTGCTGTTAAGGAGATTGGCCTATAGTTAGATAATAATTGAACGTTACTCGACTTAAATAATGGCAGAATTGAAGCAAGTTTCCACGAGGAAGGAAGGGTGGCGGTTGAGAGAGATTTCCTAAAGATAATTGTTAGATATCTGCTGCACCTAAGCGAGTATCGAACGAGAAAAACAGTCGGGATACCGTCAGGACCTCTCGACTTTTGGTGCCTAAGTTTAGGATTAAATTAAGTATACGAAGCTCTCCACATCTCAGTAAGGTGCCTGGTGGTGGTCTCGTGCTGACGATGCCCTCTCGGTGAGCGCATATTTCCCCCCTCATCTTTTAAGAGATTCAATACATACAAGCATTTGTCTCGCAAACCAGATTTATTCCAAGGGAATTTTCCACGTCTCAATAATTTCTCTCGTCGTATTCGAATGCTGATTGCCGTGTTATAGTTATTTAACGAAACTACCCCTCAAGTCTAAATATTGTAAGGCAGTTTGTCGTGTGCGTATCATGGCCACGCATGCTTATATCGCCTTTCCGTTTCTCTACCACGGTTGCGCTTTAAAACCACGGTGCTGCAAGTTTGCTTCAGAGACTTTCCTTTCCTTCCCTCTTCTCCGCCCTTAAACTGGCTCTCTTAACTACTACACGCGGAAACAAAGAAACAGCGCACGCTTTAGATCCTATAGATGAGATGAATATTTACAATTATTATTAGGGTTATAATTATATTCGAGCGCTGATTGCCGTGTTATAGTTTGTTAACGAAGCTTCCCCTCAAGTCTAAATATTGTAAGGCAGTTTGTCGTGTGCGTACCATGGACACGCATGCTTATATCGCCTTTCCGTTTCTCTACCACGGTTGCGCTTTAAAACCACGGCGCTGCAAGTTTGCTTCAGAGACTTTCCTTTCCTTCCCTGTTCTCCGCCCTTAAACTAGCTCTCTTAACTACTACACGCAGAGACAAAAAAAAAAAAAAACAGCGCGCGCTTTAGATCCTATAGATGAGATGAATATTTACAATTATTATTAGGGTTATAATTATATTCGAGTGCTGATTGCCGTGTTATAGTTTGTTAACGGAGCTTCCCCTCAAGTCTAAATATTGTAAGGCAGTTTGTCGTGTGCGTACCATGGACACGCATGCTTATATCGCCTTTCCGTTTCTCTACCACGGTTGCGCTTTAAAACCACGGCGCTGCAAGTTTGCTTCGGAGACTTTCCTTTCCTTCCCTCTTCTCCGCCCTTAAACTGGCTCTCTTAACTACTACACGCAGAGACAAAAAAAAAAAAAACAGCGCGCGCTTTAGATCCTATAGATAAGATGAATATTTACAATTATTATTAGGGTTATAATTATATTCGAGTGCTGATTGCCGTGTTATAGTTTGTTAACGAAGCTTCCCCTCAAGTCTAAATATTGTAAGGCAGTTTGTCGTGTGCGTATCATGGACACGCATGCCTATATCGCCTTCCGTTTCCCTACCACGGTTGCGCTTTAAAACCACGGCGCTGCAATATTGCTTTCCTCTCCTTCCTTCTTCTCCGCCCTTAAACTGGCTCTCTTAACTACTACACGCAGAGACAAAGCAAGAGCGCGCGCATGCGATCCCATAGATGAGATGAATACATATGTAGAAAAGCATCAGTCATAGCTCTCGAAGTATAGCCTTCTGAGCCGTTTCCTTTTTTTTTGTTTTCTTTGGAAGAAGTCCTATTAGGGTTATTATAATTACACGAAGGTATTTCGCCCTCGCCAGCAGCAGTACTTGAGATAGCTATTCCGGCGGCTAGCTTCCCACGCTATGCGTGCCGCCTTCGCACCTGTTTAAGCTTTTCCTAGACGCTAGAGCTACACTATGCCTGCGCAACCTTGAGCGATCGGAAAGCGCGTTTTCCACGCTTGGCCGGCGGAGAGGGGAGGCTTCGTTCCGGCCGCGAAGCTCTCCACATCTCAGTAAGGTGCCTGGTGGTGGTCTCGTGCTGACGATGCCCTCTCGGTGAGCGCATATTTCCCCCCACATCTTTTAAGAGATTCAATACATACAAGCATTTGTCTCGCAAACCAGATTTATTCCAAGGGAATTTTCCACGTCTCAATAATTTCTCTCGTCGTATTCGAATGCTGATTGCCGTGTTATAGTTTGTTAACGAAACTACCCCTCAAGTCTAAATATTGTAAGGCAGTTTGTCGTGTGCGTATCATGGCCACGCATGCTTATATCGCCTTTCCGTTTCTCTACCACGGTTGCGCTTTAAAACCACGGCGCTGCAAGTTTGCTTCAGAGACTTTCCTTTCCTTCCCTCTTCTCCGCCCTTAAACTGGCTCTCTTAACTACTACACGCGGAAACAAAGAAACAGCGCGCGCTTTAGATCCTATAGATGAGATGAATATTTACAATTATTATTAGGGTTATAATTATATTCGAGCGCTGATTGCCGTGTTATAGTTTGTTAACGAAGCTTCCCCTCAAGTCTAAATATTGTAAGGCAGTTTGTCGTGTGCGTACCATGGACACGCATGCTTATATCGCCTTTCCGTTTCTCTACCACGGTTGCGCTTTAAAACCACGGCGCTGCAAGTTTGCTTCAGAGACTTTCCTTTCCTTCCCTGTTCTCCGCCCTTAAACTGGCTCTCTTAACTACTACACGCAGAGACAAAAAAAAAAAAAACAGCGCGCGCTTTAGATCCTATAGATGAGATGAATATTTACAATTATTATTAGGGTTATAATTATATTCGAGTGCTGATTGCTGTGTTATAGTTTGTTAACGAAGCTTCCCCTCAAGTCTAAATATTGTAAGGCAGTTTGTCGTGTGCGTACCATGGACACGCATGCTTATATCGCCTTTCCGTTTCTCTACCACGGTTGCGCTTTAAAACCACGGCGCTGCAAGTTCGCTTCAGAGACTTTCCTTTCCTTCCCTCTTCTCCGCCCTTAAACTGGCTCTCTTAACTACTACACGCAGAGACAAAAAAAAAAAACAGCGCGCGCTTTAGATCCTATAGATGAGATGAATATTTACAATTATTATTAGGGTTATAATTATATTCGAGTGCTGATTGCCGTGTTATAGTTTGTTAACGAAGCTTCCCCTCAAGTCTAAATATTGTAAGGCAGTTTGTCGTGTGCGTATCATGGACACGCATGCCTATATCGCCTTTCCGTTTCTCTACCACGGTTGCGCTTTAAAACCACGGCGCTGCAAGTTTGCTTCAGAGACTTTCCTTTCCTTCCCTGTTCTCCGCCCTTAAACTAGCTCTCTTAACTACTACACGCAGAGACAAAAAAAAAAAAAAACAGCGCGCGCTTTAGATCCTATAGATGAGATGAATATTTACAATTATTATTAGGGTTATAATTATATTCGAGTGCTGATTGCCGTGTTATAGTTTGTTAACGGAGCTTCCCCTCAAGTCTAAATATTGTAAGGCAGTTTGTCGTGTGCGTACCATGGACACGCATGCTTATATCGCCTTTCCGTTTCTCTACCACGGTTGCGCTTTAAAACCACGGCGCTGCAAGTTTGCTTCGGAGACTTTCCTTTCCTTCCCTCTTCTCCGCCCTTAAACTGGCTCTCTTAACTACTACACGCAGAGACAAAAAAAAAAAAAAACAGCGCGCGCTTTAGATCCTATAGATAAGATGAATATTTACAATTATTATTAGGGTTATAATTATATTCGAGTGCTGATTGCCGTGTTATAGTTTGTTAACGAAGCTTCCCCTCAAGTCTAAATATTGTAAGGCAGTTTGTCGTGTGCGTATCATGGACACGCATGCCTATATCGCCTTCCGTTTCCCTACCACGGTTGCGCTTTAAAACCACGGCGCTGCAATATTGCTTTCCTCTCCTTCCTTCTTCTCCGCCCTTAAACTGGCTCTCTTAACTACTACACGCAGAGACAAAGCAAGAGCGCGCGCATGCGATCCCATAGATGAGATGAATACATATATAGAAAAGCATCAGTCATAGCTCTCGAAGTATAGCCTTCTGAGCCGTTTCCTTTTTTTTTGTTTTCTTTGAAAGAAGTCCTATTAGGGTTATTATAATTACACGAAGGTATTTCGCCCTCGCCAGCAGCAGTACTTGAGATAGCTATTCCGGCGGCTAGCTTCCCACGCTATGCGTGCCGCCTTCGCACCTGTTTAAGCTTTTCCTAGACGCTAGAGCTACACTATGCCTGCGCAACCTTGAGCGATCGGAAAGCGCGTTTTCCACGCTTGGCCGGCGGAGAGGGGAGGCTTCGTTCCGGCCGCGAAGCTCTCCACATCTCAGTAAGGTGCCTGGTGGTGGTCTCGTGCTGACGATGCCCTCTCGGTGAGCGCATATTTCCCCCCTCATCTTTTAAGAGATTCAATACATACAAGCATTTGTCTCGCAAACCAGATTTATTCCAAGGGAATTTTCCACGTCTCAATAATTTCTCTCGTCGTATTCGAATGCTGATTGCCGTGTTATAGTTTGTTAACGAAGCTTCCCCTCAAGTCTAAATATTTTAAGGCAGTTTTCCTAGTCTCTAAAGCCGCTCGAGTTCAGGCTGCTCCTCTGGCGGCCATTTTTCCAAGAAATTATGCCTTCCAACCACTTCCAACATCAGTCCCTTTCCACATAAGTATGTGGCTCGGAGCAGGAGCTATGGCGCTTGAAAGTAACCGCTGGCTTGACGAACCAACCGACTGAGCTACCTTTCCGGGCAACATTGAAGGATCACGAGTTCAAATCACAAGTTATGTTCCTTTTTTTCCCCCTTTTTTTTCTTTCTTTTTAATGTCTTTTCCTTCATTTTATCACTGTACGGAAACCCTCCTAAAAAAAATTATTTATCCTCAATTATGTGTGGCCACACATGTGCAGGTCATAAATACCAGGTTCTCTAGCCGAGTGCCATCCATGCGGTATAACCGAGCTCAGATTGGCCCACCTTGACTGATCAAATAGGGCACCACTGTAGGTTAAATGAGGCGTACAACTCCGGCGGGACCCGCCGTGGTTGCTCAGTCTTTATGGTGTTAGACTGCTGAGAACGAGGTCGCGGGATCGGACCCCGGCCACGGCGGCCGCATTTCGATGGGGGCGAAATGCGAAAACACCCGTGTACATAGAATTTGGTGCACGTTAAAGAACCCCAGGTGGTCGAAATTTTCGGAGTCCTCCACTACGGCGTGCATAATCAGAAAGTGGTTTTGTCACGCAAAACCCCATAACCCAATTTTTAATTTAACTCCTGCGGGGACGGTAGAGTATCCGTCTCCAGTGCAAGAGGACCGTGATTCAAATCCCGATGCCGCGCAATTCTCCACCGGAAAGTACAAAAAAAAAACGTGTGTTGAGAAAATTGCACAAACAGGCCTGGAGTGCGGTCTGATCCCGGTGACCAGAACCGGTAACGCACTCTCTCACCAGAGCAGGATTGGCCACCCTGGTGCAGTACTTGGCCACAACCTCCTATATGAATACAACAATCAAACCCCGGCCCTCAGTCCCCAGCAGCCGCGAAGCAACTGACCACGGCGGCGGTCAGATCTGTGACGCTGCAGAGGGTGCTAAGAATACCTGGCTCCGGACAGGCCGCCATTGGAATCTGAACTTGGCAACGTTTAACGTTAGAACGCTATCTAGTGAGGCGAGTCTAGCAGTGTTATTGGAGGAATTAGAGGGTAGTAAATGGGATATAATAGGGCTCAGTGAGGTTAGGAGGACAAAAGAAGCATATACAGTGCTAAAAAGCGGGCATGTACTGTGTTACCGGGGCTTAGCAGAGAGACGAGAACTAGGAGTCGGATTCCTGATTAATAAGGAAATTGCTGGTAACATACAGGAATTCTATAGCATTAACGAGAGGGTGGCAGGTCTTGTTGTGAAACTTAATAAGAGGTACAAATTGAAGGTGGTACAAGTCTATGCCCCTACATGCAGTCATGATGACCAGGAAGTCGAAAGCTTTTATGAAGACGTGGAATCGGCGATGGGTAAAGTCAAAACAAAATACACTATACTGATGGGCGACTTCAATGCCAGGGTAGGCAAGAAGCAGGCTGGAGACAAGTCAGTGGGGGAATATGGCATAGGCTCTGGGAATAGCAGAGGAGAATTATTAGTAGAGTTTGCAGAACAGAATAATATGCGGATAATGAACACCTTTTTCCGCAAGCGAGCTAGTCGAAAGTGGACGTGGAGGAGCCCGAATGGTGAGACTAGAAATGAAATCGACTTCATACTCTGCGCGAACCCTGGCATCATACAAGATGTAGACGTGCTCGGCAAGGTACGCTGCAGTGACCATAGGATGGTAAGAACTCGAATTAGCCTAGACTTGAAGAGGGAACGGAAGAAACTGGTACACAAGAAGCCAATCAATGAGTTAGCGGTAAGAGGGAAACTAGAGGATTCCGGATCACGCTACAGAACAGGTACTCGGCTTTAACTCAGGAAGAGGACCTTAGTGTTGCAGCAATGAACGACAATCTCATGAGCATCATTAAGGAGTGCGCAATAGAAGTCGGTGGTAACGCCGTTATACAGGAAACCAGTAAGCTATCGCAGGAGACGAAAGATCTGATCAAGAAACGCCAATGTATGAAAGCCTCTAACCCTACAGCTAGAACAGAACTGGCAGAACTTTCTAAGTTAATCAACAAGCGTAAGACAGCGGACATCAGAAACTATAATATGGATAGAATTGAACAGGCTCTCAGGAACGGAGGAAGCCTAAAAACAGTGAAGAAGAAACTAGGAATAGGCAAGAATCAGATGTGTGCGCTAAGAGACAAAGCCGGCAATATCGTTACTAATATGGATGAGATAGTTCAAGTAGCTGAGGAGTTCTATAGAGATTTATAGAGTACCAGTGGCACCCACGACGATAGTGGAAGAGAGAATAGCCTCGAGGAATTCGAAATCCCACAGGTAACGCCAGAAGAAGTAAAGAAAGCCTTAGGAGCTATGCAAATGGGGAAGGTAGCTGGGGAGGATCAGGTAACAGCAGATTTGTTGAAGGATGGTGGTCAGATTGTTCTAGAGAAACTGGCCACCCTGTATACGCAATGCCTCATAACCTCGAGCGTACCGGAATCTTGGAAGAACGCTAACATAATCCTAATCCATAAGAAAGGGGACGCCAAAGACTTGAAAAATTATAGACCGATCAGCTTACTGTCCGTTGCCTACAAAGTATTTACTAAGGTAATCGCAAAGAGAATCAGGAACACCTTAGACTTCTGTCAACCAAAGGACCAGGCAGGATTCCGTAAAGGCTACTCAACAATAGACCATATTCACACTGTCAATCAAGTGATAGAGAAATGTGCAGAATATAACCAACCCTTATATATAGCTTTCATTGATTACGAGAAAGCGTTTGATTCAGTCGAAACCTCAGCAGTCATGGAGGCATTACGGAATCAGGGTGTAGATGAGCCATATTTAAAAATACTGGAAGATATCTATAGCGGCTCCACAGCCACCGTAGTCCTCCACAAAGAAAGCAACAAAATCCCTATAAAGAAAGGCGTCAGACAGGGAGATACGATATCTCCAATGCTATTCACAGCATGTTTACAGGATGTATTCAGAGGCCTGGAGTGGGAAGAATTGGGGATAAAAGTTGATGGAGAATACCTTAGCAACTTGCGATTCGCTGATGATATTGCCTTGCTTAGTAACTCAGGAGACCAATTGCAATGCCTGCTCACTGACCTGGAGAGGCAAAGCAGAAGGGTGGGTCTGAAAATTAATCTGCAGAAAACTAAAGTATTGTTTAACAGTCTCGGAAGAGAACAGCAGTTTACGATAGGTAGCGAAGCACTGGAAGTGGTAAGGGAATACATCTACTTAGGGCAGGTAGTGACCACGGATCCGGATCATGAGACTGAAATAACCAGAAGAATAAGAATGGGCTGGGGTGCGTTTGGCAGGCATTCTCAAATCATGAACAGCAGGTTGCCACTATCCCTCAAAAGGAAAGTGTATAACAGCTGTGTGTTACCAGTACTCACATATGGGGCAGAAACCTGGAGGCTTACGAAAAGGGTTCTGCTGAAATTGAGGACGACGCAACGAGCTATGGAAAGAAGAATGATGGGTGTAACGTTAAGGGGGGATAAGAAAAGAGCAGATTGGGTGAGGCAACAAACGCGGGTAAACGACATCTTAGTTGAAATCAAGAAAAAGAAATGGGCATGGGCAGGACATGTAATGAGGAGGGAAGATAACCGATGGTCATTGAGGGTTACGGACTGGATTCCAAGGGAAGGGAAGCGTAGCAGGGGGCGGCAGAAAGTTAGGTGGGCGGATGAAATTAAGACGTTTGCAGGGACAACATGGCCACAATTAGTACATGACCGGGGTAGTTGGAGAAGTATGGGAGAGGCCTTTGCCCTGCAGTGGGCGTAACTAGGCTGATGATGATGATGATGATGATGATGATGATGATGACCCTCTAGAGACAGTGATATACCATCGATCGGAGGGTATGGTTCGGAATCAAAAAGAGGGCTTACAGAGTTATCAATCGTAAATACAGAGTGGAAGAAGGTGTTAAAAGAAGGAGCTATTGTCGGCGAATCAGAAACTGCAACATTGTCAATTATTAATGTGTGCGAGGATGACGCAAGTGGCAGGACAGCTTTCCAAAATTTTCGGGGATTAGCCATCATTAATTTCGGCAAGGTTACGTTGTAATGAAATTCTTTTGCAGCAACCATTTTAGAACAGAGTTCCTTTTTTGCGCTATGGAATTGCATTAGTTTTGTTGAGTCGCCAGAGTGTTTCGATCGACGTAATCTGGCTACACGACGTGATAAATGCAAAAGGTCCCTAGTCATCCAAGGAATTTCCGTTTTGTTTTGTTTGTTTTTAAAGGAATAAAAAGGTTGATACACTTACGGAGAAGATTTTTGAAGAATCTTGTCAAAGTATTAGTATCACTAGTGGTACTCATTAGTTCAAACTCATGAAAATAATCGCATAGGGCGTCTGTTATTGCTAAACCATCAGCGCAGTTAAAGTCAGGAAATGTGCTATACATATATTGGCACGCGCGAGGAAAGCAGAGACGAGGCGTGGGGCTTGGAGTCTCGGTGCCAACTAATCTTTATTCTTTGTGCGCCGGCCCTCTCTCGGCGGCCGGCTGGCTACGGTCGGCTCTGTTCCGCGCTGGCAGCGCCGCGGCTTATCCGCGGCATATTTGTGTTCACGGCAGCACTGCCCCCCTAGTGAGAACACGAACGGAACCAACACGACAAAACACTCCTGTGATTAGAGGTTGAGGCGATTTGGCGCATTGAGACGTCTGCCACTACGTATGTGGTAGGTGCGAGTATCAGGCGTGGCTGCATTTTCCGCCCTGGTGGAAACCGCTGCCCTGGGACGAGGCACTTTTGTATGGGTTCCAGGCGACGGGATGGAGGTGGATGTCATGGACTGCGTTTCCATGCAGGCAGGTTTAAGTCTGTTCAACGAGACAACTTCCCGCCGCCCCCGCATTTCGATAGTGCACTCTTCCGCCCACGACGGATAACCTTGAATGGCCCATCGTACGGTGCTTGTAGTGGTCGTCGTACAGCGTCTTTCCGCAGAAAGACATGACTACATGACTCAAGCTCGTTGCTCACGTGTGTCCTCCTCTCTGTGGGCTGTCGCGGAGGTGTAGCTCGAAGCTTGTTCATGATGTCACAGAAGAGAGATGCGTAGTCGCTGGCGGAAATGCGAGCTTGCTGTTGGCCGGATGCAAAGAAATCACCGGGTAGACGTAGCGAAGGTGCCGTAGACAAGTTCCGCAGCGCTGCAGCTTATATCTGCCTTGCACGCTGTGCGTATGCCCAAGAGCACGATAGGCAATGCTTCCACCCAAGAGTCATGTTCACTTGCCATAAGTGCTGCTTTCAGCTGCCGGTGAAACCTCTCGACCATTCCATTGCTCATCAGGTGGTAGGCCGTAGTCCTGATGCGCGAAGCGCCGATGACTTTCGTCAGACTGGCGAACAACGCAGACTCAAACTGGCTTCCTCTGTCCGTTGTAATGGAGGAAGGTGCACCAAAACGACATAGCCAGTGGTTGACAAAAGCGCGAGCAACAGTTTCGGCTGTAATGTCGGGAATCAGGATAGCTTCTGCCCACCGCATGAAACGGTCGACCAAAGTGAGCAAGTACGTTTGGACCTGGCAAGGTGTCTATGGTCCGGCTATGTCTATATGGATGTGGTCGAATCGGGCATCTGGCCCTGGGAAAGTCTCCAATGGTGTCATCCTGTGACGCTGAACCTTGGACCTTTGACACCTAAGACACTCGCGAGTCCACTGTCGGGAATCGCGGTTGATGCCAGGCCATACGAAACGTGCCGTGAGCAGCTTCTGGGTCACCCGGATTCCTGTGTGTGAAAGCTCGTGTAACGAAGCGTATACCTCCCGACGGAGGCAAGCAGGCAAGAATGGTCGAGGGCTACTTGTAGATGTATCGCAACAAATGTCTCCTGGTCCGGGCAAAGGAAACCAGTGTAACATAAGTGACGTCGATGTTTCCTGCAAACGGCGCAGTTCGTCATCGTCGCGTTGAGCTGCCGCCACTTTTGCGAGGTCTATTCCCGTGTGAGGGATGGCATTTACTGGGCTGCGCGACAGAGCATCGGCGACAGCGTTGTCCCCTCCTTTTACGTGGCGAATGTCCGTGGTGAATTCCGATATGTAGGACATCTGCCGCAGCTCGCGGGCTGTGTGCGTGCCGCCATCAGATTTGAGGGCGCGTAAGGCGTAGGTGAGAGGCTTGTGATCAGTCATTATAAAGAATGCCGTCCCTTCTAAGTAATGACGAAAGTGCCGGATTGCTGTGTAGACGGCCAACAGCTCGCGTGCGAAAGTGCTGTAACGCTGTTCGGTGGGTGTCAATTTCCGAGAAAAGAAAGCGATCGGTTGCCATACTCCTTTGTTGAGTTGTTGAAGGACAGCACCCACAGTTGGGTCCGAGGGGTCGACCATGACGCACTGTGGGACTCCCGGTTGCGGGTAGGCGAGAAGTGTCGCGTCGGCGAGGTGTCTCTTGATCTCTTGAAAAGCCGCTTCGGCGTCGTCCGTCCAGAGCAGCTCCCTAGCAGCACCTTCGTGTGTCCACAGCAAGAGGTGGAGAGGGTGTAGAACGGCCGCGCACCGAGGTACTAAACGTCGGTAGTAATTTACAAGGCCAAGGAACTCGCGGAGCTGGCGCTTAGTGGTGGGTCGGGTAAACTTCTCGACAGCTTTAACCTTTTCTGGATGAGGTTGAATGCCAGAGCTTGAAACAACATGGCCAAGAAAAGTCAGCTTCTCGGCACCCGGCTCGCACTTGTCCGTGTTCACCAGGATGCCATGCTCCGCCAGGCGCTGAAACACGGATCGCAGATGCGCCTGATGCTCATCCGGTGAAGTGCTTGCAATGAGTAGGTCGTCGAGGTATGCACGGCAGAAGTCGAGGCCATGCAAAACGCCTTTGATAAAACGCTGGAATGTCTGTCCGGAGTTTTGCAGGCCGAACGGCATGCGTAGGAACTCGAACAGGCCGAAGGGCGTGGTTATCGCCGTCTTCGATACATCCTTTGGAGCCACGGGGATCTGATGGTACGCCCACACGAGGTCGACCTTGGAGAAAATTGCTGCATCATGTAGGCCAGACGTGACATCATGAATGTAAGGTACCGGATAGCGGTCGGGCACGGTTGCTCGATTCAGGGCTCGATAGTCGCCGCAGGGTCGCCAGTCTCCTGGTGTAGACTTCGGCACCATGTGCAGTGGAGACGCCCACGGACTAGCGGACGGGCGGATTATGCCGAGCTCGAGCATGTGGTCGAATTCCTGTCGAGGTGCTTGCGGCTTTTGCGGGGACAGGCGACGTGGGCGTGCGTAAACTGGTGGGCCTGTGGTGACAATGTGGTGGCATGCATATATTGTGTTTGACGGCCGCGCTGCCCTGTGGTGGCCGCGTCAGTTCGGGGAAATCGCCGAGGATACGGGTGAATCGTGTAGCGCCCGGCGGTGCTACGAACGTGGGGCTGAGGGGTGGATGCCTGGATGGCTTCCCGCACACTTCTGCTTGTGACAGGGGGTCCTGTAAGCGGCAGTTGCGGACATCGACAAGAAGTCCGACGTTGCGCAAAAAGTCCGCTCCCAGGATGGCAAATTTTACGTCAGCCACGACGAAAATCCACCGAATCGTCCTCTTGAGGCCCAGGTCCAGCGAGAGGGAGCGTTGCCCGTACGTCGGTATCGTCGTATTGGGCCTCTTCGATTTTCGGAGTTCTGGCAGCCCGCTGGCAGCCAGATGGCAGCCAGCTAGCTCCGGTTCTGACAGGAAGTCACGTGGGCTGGGATCCCAAGACAACCCGAACCTGCCCGAAGTTTGCAAAATCGAACGCCGCTACAGCTGGCCAAATGTAAACATGCTACCAGCATGGCAGCGCCCGGCGAGGCCGGCGCGCGCTCGGCGTAGTCGGCCCTGTTGCGTTTCGCCTGCGACACGTGGTTTTGCCGGCGCGACTGCGGCGGGGCGGCAGACATTTTGGCCCGATCGTCGTCGCCGCAACGCTCATCGCCAGGTGTTTCCAGGCGCGACTGCGGCGATGCGACCGCAAAGGATCACCCTCTCCTTCCAGTCATTGTGCCCGAACCAGGCGATGCGAAAGCAGGGATCATCCTCTCATTACAGTCATTGTGCCCGACCGGCAGCGCTACGACAGTGTGCTACGACATTGTGCTACGACATTGTGCTACGGCATTGTGCTACGGCAGCGCTACGACAGTGTGCGTCACCATTAGCCCATTGTACATTCACGTGCTCGTCTATTGAGGGGTTCCTTCTTGCCCTCAACTGCGAGAGTATAAAAACAGCTGCCCCCGGACGCCAAAAGGAGGGCTCCGATTTCTTCTGTTGAGTAAAGTGCTCTCCCGTCTCTCTACTTCGGTCAACCTGACCGCCAACTCTTTGCGATGTTAAAATAAACAAGTTGTTTTGTTGTTACCAGTCGACTCATGCTTTGCCGGGACCTTCGGATGCTTCCAGTTGTACCCCAGGCCGCCAGGCCAACGCTACCCTTGGGGCTTGCGACCCAGGTACAACCACGGGCGTCAGCGCCGAGTTCCCAACAGATCGTACCAGCGGTGCGATCCAAACATCTGGTGGCAGCGGTGGGATCGCGACAACGGAGGCCAGCAGCGAAGAGATGCAGTTGACTGTATGCTGAGCAGCTCAACGACGATCCGGGAGCAGTGCAACGAGCCCTGTGTGACGACTGGTTGCCTGCAGCGGAACGACTGCGCGGAATTCCTGCCTGCGAGGTTTGGTGAGTGCGGGACTTTCTTCTTCTGAGCTTTGCCAGGCTTTTGTTAGTGTCAGAAACAGAGCTGGTAATTGTGGTTGTCGTTGCTGCCGGGTTAGTTTGCGGCAAGACAATAGTAAGCAGTAGAGAAAGCAGCATTCAGAGCAGCCATGGATTTGAAGTCGTTGCGCAAACCGAAATTGTTGGAGCTTGCAAGAGAGTTGGGTCTGGATGTCTCAGACAAACTCAGAAAACCAGAACTGCTAAAGGCTATTCTTGAGTTAGAGGCTGTGGATGACGAGCTGTCGGAATGCCTTGAGACTATTGAGGAGAGGACAAAAAGACAGGAGCGCGAACTTAAAGAGCAAAAAGAGAGACAGGAGCGCGAACTTAAAGAACAGAAAGAAAAAGAAGAGCGTGAACGTAAAGAACAGAAAGAGCGAGAGCAACAAGAGAAAAAAGAAGAGCGCGAACACGCTTTGGAAATGAAGCGTCTCGAGGTAGAGATGGAACGCGCTCGTAATGGAAGTCAGGCACACGGTGCAGGAGAACGAGTATTGTTCAAAATGACTGACCTGATGCGGCCGTTTAAGCTTGGAGAGGACATTGGTTTGTTCCTGGTTAACTTTGAGCGAACGTGCGAGAAGCAGGGATTCTCTCGGGAAACGAGGCCACAGCGCTTGCTCACTTTGTTACCCGGCGAGGCGGCCGACGTAGTCGCTCGCTTGGATAGAGAGGAGGCAGAGGATTTCGACAAAGTAAAATCGAGTCTGCTAAAAAAGTACCGGCTGTCTGCGGAAGCGTTCCGTCGGAAGTTTCGGGAAAATGAGAAAGGCAAAAGTGAGTCATATACAGAGTTTGCGTATAGGCTTATGTCGAACATGCAGGAGTGGCTCAAAGAAGAGAAAGCGTTTGGTGACCACGATAAAGTTCTGCAGTGCTTCGGGCTAGAACAGTTTTATAGTCGGTTACCGGAGAACGTGCGATACTGGGTCTTGGATAGGCCAGACGTTTGTACGGTGGCTAAAGCCGCTGAGCTAGCCGAGGAGTTTGTGACGCGTCGGGCTCGCGGAGCTAAGGACGGTCAAAAGGGTGAATTTGGCTCGAAGTTTGAGAGGCCGAAGTTCACGCCCATGAGATTAAAGGGGGACACGCGTAGTGAGGATGCGAGTGAAAGCAGTCCGACCAAACGTAAAGAGACGGCGGCAGCCAAACGCAGAAAGCGGTTCGAGATGAGGCGAGCGCGCGTTTGTTATACGTGCCAGAAGCCGGGTCACTTTTCGGCGCAGTGTCCGGAAACAACACCAAAAGTTGTGTTTTTTTCAATAGGCAGCACTGACGAGAACATGAAGCTTCTCGAGCCTTACATGCGAGACCTCCTCGTGAACGGGAAAGAGTGCCGAGTGCTTCGCGATTCCGCAGCTACGATGGATGTAGTTCACCCGTCTTATGTAGAACCCCATATGTTCACGGGCGAGTGCGCATGGATCAAGCAAGCCGTGGAAGCTCATAGCGTGTGTCTGCCAGTAGCAAAGGTGCTTATTGAAGGACCTTTCGGAGCGCTTGAGACAGAGGCGGCAGTGTCATCTATGCTGCCACCCCAGTACCCGTACCTATTTTCAAACAGGTCCGATCACCTCCTGCGCGAGAAGGGGCTTTTGTTTGGTGAAGCTAGTGTTCAGGCCTTAACCAGATCGAAGGTTCGGGAGCTCGCTGCAAAGGCGGTAGTTGCGGGGCCGACGTTATCAAACAACGAAAAAGGGTCAGAGGCGCAGCAAGCTGATATTCAGAGCACGCCCGAACTGAATAAACTTGAGTCTGTAACGTTAAAGGCGCCAGATACTGGAGAGGAAATGCCCGACACGGGAAAGTTAGAAGAGCTATCTACTGATTTGCTCATCGCGCCTACGTCAGACGGACTTGATAGGTTGCTAAAAGTCAGCCGGTCGGCTTTGATAGCCGAGCAAAAGAAGGATGGTAGCCTAGAAAACATACGCTGCAATGTCAAGGAAGGTATCGCCAGGAAAAATGCGCGTTTTGTGGAAAGAGGTGGAGTCCTGTACCGGAAGTATCTAGACCGCAGAGGAGTGGAGTTCGATCAGCTGATCGTGCCTCAATGCTATCGTCAAGATCTGTTGCGCTTGTCACACGGGGGTTCGTGGTCCGGACACCTAGGAGTTAAGAAAACTAAGGACCGTCTCTTGCAAGAGTACTATTGGCCAGGGTGTTTTCGGGACGCAGACCATTTCGTGAGGACATGTGACACTTGTCAGCGGGTGGGCAAACCAGGGGACAAATCAAGGGCGCCGTTGAAATTGGTACCTATCATAACGGAGCCTTTTAGACGGCTCGTTATTGATACAGTGGGACCTCTGCCGGTAACAGCCACGGGGTACAGACACATTTTGACTGCGATCTGCCCAGCGACAAAGTTCGCTGAAGCAGTGCCGCTTAAAGAACTCAGCTCAGTTGAGATAGTCAATGCACTACTGTCCATATTTGCGCGAGTTGGTTTTCCTGCGGAAATCCAATCAGATCAGGGCACAGTGTTTACTAGCGCTTTGACGACAACTTTTCTCGAAAGGTGTGGGGTAAAGCTGCTACACAGCTCAGTGTACCACCCACAGTCGAATTCCGTTGAGAAGCTCCACTCCGTCATGAAGCGCGTGTTGAGAGCGTTGTGTTTTGAACATCGAACTGACTGGGAGCTGTGTCTGCCTGGGGTGATGTTTGCATTGAGAACCGCGCCGCATGCGGCTACGGGGTTTTCGCCAGCTGAACTGGTGTACGGTCGCTCGCTTCGATCTCCGCTTCGCATGCTTCGAGAATCGTGGGAAGGTAGGGGCGACGACCCAGTCGTGGTGGAGTACGTACTTAAGCTCCTCGAACGCTTAAGAAGGGCACAGGAGTTGTCAGGTGAAGCAATGACAAAGGCCCAGCAGAGGGCCAAGGTTTATTATGATCGGACAGCCAGGGCCCGTCGTTTTGAGGTGGGCGATGTGGTCATGATATTGCGCACATCGCTAAACAACAAACTAGACGTGCAGTGGGAGGGCCCAGCACGAATTGTTCAGAAACTGTCGGACGTTAACTACGTGGTAAGTCTGCCAGGAAAGCAGAAAGCACAGCAAGTTTACCACTGTAATCTGCTCAAACCTTATAGACAAAGGGAAGCAGTGGTGTGCATGATGGTAAACGTTCCTGAAGAGCTTCCGGTCGAGCTTCCGGGACTAGGCTCAGTGACGAACAGGGAAGACACCGGTCAAGTCATTAGTGACCTTATCAGTAAAGCACCGCTGTCGCCCGAGCAGAAAACCGAACTACACCAGCTATTACAAGAGTTTCAAGGTCTGTTCTCTGAGAGGCCTGGTAGGACTTCTGTACTTACTCATAATATAGAACTTACCTCCCCAGAGCCAGTACGATCCAAGGCGTATCGGGTGTCACCCCGCCAGAGCGATATTATGGAGGCTGAGGTAAAGAAAATGCTACAGCTCGGTGTTATTGAGGCAGGTGAGAGTGATTATACCTCCCCTTTGATTTTAGTTGAGGTACCGGGCAAGGAACCTCGTCCTTGCGTCGACTACCGCAGGCTTAATTCCATCACTAAGGATCAAATTTATCCGATCCCTAACATCGAGGAGCGCCTTGAGAAAGTTAGTAGCGCTCAGTTTATTTCCACCCTAGATCTTGTCAGGGGTTATTGGCAGGTTCCACTTACAGAAGAGGCTAGTAGGTATGCGGCGTTCATTTCACCAATGGGAACATTCCGTCCTAAAGTGTTGAGTTTTGGTTTGAAGAACGCGCCATACTGTTTTTCAAGCCTCATGGATAAAGTGTTGCGGGGACAGCAAGAATTCGCTTTACCGTATCTAGACGACGTAGCGATATTCTCCGCATCCTGGTCTGAGCATATGACACACTTGCGGGCAGTGCTAACCCGCCTGCGCGGAGCGGGCTTGACAGTCAAGGCTCCTAAGTGCCAGTTAGCACAGGCCGAGGTTGTCTACCTCGGTCACGTGATTGGTCAGGGTCGTCGCCGCCCCTCTGAAATAAAAGTGGCCGCTGTGCGAGACTTTCCGCAACCGCGCACCAAGACCGATATTCGGTCGTTCTTGGGTGTCGCCGGCTACTATCAGAGGTACATCCCTAGGTACTCTGATATCGCGGCTCCCCTGACGGATGCTCTAAGAAAGTCAGAGCCTCAAACAGTCGTCTGGGACGAGACAAAGGAAAGAGCTTTTAGCGCCCTAAAGAGTGCCCTAACAAGCCAGCCTGTGCTACGATCGCCAGACTATACAAAAGGGTTCGTTGTTCAATGCGATGCTAGTGAGCGAGGCATGGGCGTTGTACTGTGCCAACGGGAAAATGGAGAAGTAGAACACCCCGTCCTGTATGCTAGTCGTAAGCTGACCAGTCGTGAGCAGGCGTATAGCGCCACCGAGAAAGAGTGTGCATGTCTCGTGTGGGCCGTTCAGAAATTGTCATGCTATCTAGCCGGCTCGAGGTTTATCATTGAGACGGATCACTGCCCTCTCCAATGGCTGCAGACCATCTCTCCCAAAAATGGCCGCCTCCTGCGCTGGAGCCTCGCTTTACAACAATATTCCTTTGAGGTGCGTTACAAAAAGGGGAGTCTCAACGGTAACGCCGATGGCTTAAGTCGAAGCCCCTAACGTAGGAATCAGCCTCAAAATTGTTGGTTACTGATGTTTTTCTTCCTGAGGCAGGATTTTTTTTAACATATTGCTTTTGTTTAGTGTTTCAAAGTGATGATATGCTTTCTAGTGCAATTTTTCAATTTGTGGACGCGTTCTGAGTGATGCTAGACTACTGTAAGGAACTATGCAGTGGTATAAAAAGGGGAAAGAGCCTGGCAGGGCTTAGTGAGGGTTGTGCCGTGCTTGCTGACTGAGCGGTTGAGTTTCAGCGTAGTTCTAACGCTTGCCGGGAACGAGAACAAAAATGTGAACTCTCCCGAAGTCACTTTGCAGTGTCCCGTGCGAACCTGAACGAGAGAACGAGGCCTTCTCTGTGCGCTGCGCTCACGAAACGTCGAGGGACGCCCGACTTCGGTTATGAGCATCATCGAGCGACATCCCTCCGGACAGCGGATGCAGTCCCCTGTCCATCGGGATCTCCTTTCCCCGGCGGGGCGGTCTGTTGCGTTTCGCCTGCGACACGTGGTTTTGCCGGCGCGACTGCGGCGGGGCGGCAGACATTTTGGCCCGATCGTCGTCGCCGCAACGCTCATCGCCAGGTGTTTCCAGGCGCGACTGCGGCGATGCGACCGCAAAGGATCAGCCTCTCCTTCCAGTCATTGTGCCCGAACCAGGCGATGCGAAAGCAGGGATCATCCTCTCATTACAGTCATTGTGCCCGACCGGCAGCGCTACGACAGTGTGCTACGACATTGTGCTACGACATTGTGCTACGACATTGTGCTACGGCAGCGCTACGACAGTGTGCGTCACCATTAGCCCATTGTACATTCACGTGCTCGTCTATTGAGGGGTTCCTTCTTGCCCTCAACTGCGAGAGTATAAAAACAGCTGCCCCCGGACGCCAAAAGGAGGGCTCCGATTTCTTCTGTTGAGTAAAGTGCTCTCCCGTCTCTCTACTTCGGTCAACCTGACCGCCAACTCTTTGCGATGTTAAAATAAACAAGTTGTTTTGTTGTTACCAGTCGACTCATGCTTTGCCGGGACCTTCGGATGCTTCCAGTTGTACCCCAGGCCGCCAGGCCAACGCTACCCTTGGGGCTTGCGACCCAGGTACAACCACGGGCGTCAGCGCCGAGTTCCCAACAGATCGTACCAGCGGTGCGATCCAAACAGCCCATTTATGCGTTACCAGCTTGAAAATATATAGTTGCATTCAGGAATACGATCACTTTCGCGCGATTTCGCGCGACTCAGCGCAGGACGCGTACTGGGACAACCTCGCCTTGCGCAGCGCAACAGGTGGCCTCCGACGCGGCGGATGACAAGACGCGAAATCGTGATTGTATACTCGAAAGCGATAGTTGGAGGATGCCTGTTCGCGGCGATCACGTCGCCCACTGGCGACATTGATGAGTTGGCGCTGTGTCATTACAAGACATGAAAAAGCAGGTTATCGGATACGTCTCATACGCATAAAATTTCGCGCCTACCTGCTTGCACGGGCTTCGATTTCAGAAAGTTTGTTGTGGCTGGTGGTGCTTCTCATTTTGACCCCAAGGAGCTGGGGACGCGGCTGGCGCATGAAAATGCACGTCGCCTGTGACCAGCGAAACGTTTCACACGAAAAACATTGGTCGCAATCATGAGAGCAATAAGCCAATGTACATACGTGTGTGTCTAATGTACCGAGTGCAATCAGTGTATTCTTATATCAACGGCCTGCAGTTCGAACACATCGGTTTCGAGCTGCCACCTAAGCATACGACGGACAGACGGAGCGAACATGGGCTAGCTGCAAAGCCTTGGCTAATTGCAGAGAAAGGAGAGATATATACATACGCGAGATATGTGAGAAGGAACGCCACCAGTGAAAGACGAACCCAAAATGTACCGCAATGTGTGGATGAGCGTCTACAACTTTCGTGGAACACGATGCAGTTAACATGCACGCATGAGAGCGCGGCGCTCTGTTCACCGCCGCGAAGAAGCAATCAGGGGACACACACACAAAAGCTTCAAGCGGTTCACCACGGCTCGTATCACACCGCTTCGCGATGCGCAACGGAGCGTTAGCACCTAAAAAGATAACGCTAGAAGTAAGGAAATCCGAAGATGACCGTAGACAGTTGGCTGAGCGAGGTAAATGTAAGTCCTCAAGCGCCCGCGTTGCAATCCGTGAAGTCCCAGCAAAGATGGCGGCGAGCGCCCATCGCCTCTTTTAGTCGTCTGCTAGCCAGAGAACTTCCAGAGAGCAGCCAGACCAAAATCGTCCTGGCAGGTTCTGGCAGCCCGCGGGTAGCCAGAACCGTCCAGCCCGAGCAAAACGAACGCCCGGCGGAAGTGCGTCGCGCGGTGGGCGGAGCAACCTGAGAAAAACGAAGGCGCTCTGGCTGGCTCTGGCAGCCCGCGGGTAGCCAGAAGTGTAAAATCGAAGAAGCCCATTGTTGACAGCTTGCAACGGTGCTGTGCACGGTCGTTTGCGGTCGGCTGGCGACGCCGGCACGACACTAACTTCCACCCCTGTGTCGACTAGGAAACGAGCACCTCTTTCGCGATCGGTCAGGAAGAAAACCGATTGGCGTCTGTCCGGCGGGGCGGGGGCACTGGTCACCCTCAGTGCTGGCCCGGGGCGTTTCCCGAATTTTCACAGGGCGACACGCAGTTCCGTGCAGCGTTGCCGAATTTGCGGTGGTACCAGCACACCCTACGTTGTTGTGGTTGTGATGCGGTACGCTGTCATGGTCGCTGGTTTCCGCTCGAGTGCAGCGCCGCGACGGTGTCTGCGAGGCGAGAAATTTCCTCTCGCATCTTTTGCAAGGCACTGGCGGACGGTGCGTCTGCGTGCACCGACGCGACTGTGGGCACTGCGACAGCCATGAGTTTGTCGGCGAGCTCGGCCATCTTGGCAAGGTCTGTCTCACCCGACGCCGTGAGGCCTATCCGTACACTTGTGGGAAGCCTTTGCAGGAACAGTTCCCGCACTAAACGACCGTCGCTTGCTGTTGCGTCGCCGGCCATTTATTGCATGTGCCGTAGCAACTGGCTGGGTCGGCGGTCGCCAAGTTCGGCCTCCCGCAGTAGCTGTTGGAGACGCTCCGGCTCTGTAGGTGTGACACGGCGAATAAGTCTCTTTTAGCGTCTGGTAGGCGTTCTCTGCGGGTGGTGTTAGCAGTAGGTCCCGCACCTCGCTGACCGTCGCAGGCGGGAGGCTGCACACCACGCGGTGGTATTTCGTGCTGTCAGCAGTGATGCGGCGTGCAGCGAACTGTGACTCAACTTGCACGAACCAAAGTTCCGGGTCGCCAGTCCAAAACGGAGGTAGCTTGACATCAAGTACGGCTACCGTGGGGCTGTCGGCGTCGCTTGGCTGGTTCATGGCGATCACGTCCGGGTCACCAATTATTGGCACGCGCGAAGAAAGCAGAGACGAGGCGTGGGGCTCGGAGCCTCGGTGCCAGCTAATCTGTATTCTTTGTGCGCCGGCCCTCTCTCGGCGGCCGGCTGGCTACGGTCGACTGCGGTCGGCTCTGTTCCGCGCTGGCAGCACCGCGGCTTATCCGCGGCATATTTGTGGTCACCGCAGATATAGCGGGATTTAGGGACAATGGCAGGAACTGAAATTAACACAACATTGTGTTCAGATATGCCATCAATAACATCGTATTCGTAACCGGCATTAAAAAGAGATTCAGTAAGAAAGACAAGATCAAGTACTGAAGTTTGCCGAGTGAAATCCTGAACGATCTGGTGCAGGCCGCAGGGCAATCAAATGTGGACCAACTCCCGCCCTATAGCTACTTCGTGTCCGCTTACTTTCATAGAAGACCAATCAACACCAGGAGCATTAATATCACCCATGCAGATAACGTTGGATGAAGTATTATGACTATGCAAAAAATCACATAGAATGTGTAAATGGTCAATATTAGAACCAGGCGGACGGTAAACGACCCCTATAATCAAAGACATATTTTGAAGTTGAACTTTACAACACAAAGACTCAGTATCAGGTGGGGCAAGGAGTACAGAAAGGGGAAGGTGAGATTGAAGAAATAGAGCAACACCGCTTCCTCTCCCGAATTCTCTGACATGCCGAACCACTTTGAAACGAGGGGGGTAACCTCAGAATCATGCATACCATCATGTAGTCAGGGGCGCTATAACGTAAAATTATTCCAAACTTTTGTGTTCCAATTCCCCAATCAGCCCTCCGCGATTGGTCAAAAACTTTTTTGGACAACCCCCACTTCATCTGTTTGTCTCGCGACTTCACGAAAACCGTGATAGCTCCCCATCTGATATGACGTGTACACACTGATTATGCATGATTTGACCGAACAAAAGAAATATAGCTATTTCTGATTCGACGCCTTCTCACCATTAGCCCTCGGCTATTGGTCAAAAGTTTTCGGGCTGCACCCACTTCACCTGCCTGTCACGCGATGTCGCAAAACCGGGTCAAAGTGACGTGGGGCGCTATAACGTAAAACTATTCCAAACTTTTCTATTCCAATTTTGCAATCAGCCCGCCGTGATTAGTCAAAAGCTTTTTTGGACCCCCCCCCCCCCCTTCACCTGTCTGTCACACGACGTCACGAAAACCACGATAGCTCGCCATCTGATATGACGTGCACATACTGATTATGCATAATATGCATACACACTGATTATGCAAAACAAAAATAGTTATCTCTGATTCGTCGCCTTTTTGCCATTAGCCCTCGGTTATTGGTCAAAAGTTTTCGGGCTGCACCCACTTCACCTGCCTCTCACGCAACGTCACAAAACCGCAAAAACTTACCACGTCAATGTGACACGTACGCGTTAAACATGCATTAATATGCCGAAAAAAATTGAATTTTCTTCTGAATAGCCGCAGGCTGCTCCGTTTCGAAAGGAATAAAAGATGGCTGCCGCCGATCGCTTCGGCACTGGCTACTCGCCCCTGCCGGAGAGCATGGGTTTATTTCCGTGTATAAATCTTTTTGTGTGGCCGTGTAACATTTTCGAGCACTTTCGGCACGTTTACGCCCTCGTTCTCCCAACTCTTCTTCGCTGAGGATCCGTTTTAGCGTCATTCTTAAGCTTACGTTGCATGCCGCCGCGAATTTCGACCAGCCACCGCAAGAGCTAAGTAAGAGAAGGCGGACCAATCCCAGACGCCGGCACCACCCTCTTCATCCGGTTATCGATATTCAATGCAGTGGCTCGGCCCCATCGAATCCCTCTCCACTTGAGCGTGTTCCTTGCCTCCTGGCAGCCAATTAGATAAGACAAGACGCTCAGTGCAGGCAATGTTATTCGTTTTTCAAGGAAACAAAAGTGACCTCCTATGAACGAGGGGAGCATTTGATTGGTTTGTTCAGACAACCCTGCTGGTGACCGCCCGATGCTTGCGTCGGCGGTTACGGAAATTTGACGTGAGGAGATTGGAATAAAAACTTATTGGAATAGTTTTACATTATACGACCCGTTTACGCGTTAAAGACGCATTAATACGCCGAACAAAACTGAATTTTGCTCTGAATTTTGTTCAGGCTGCCCCGTTCCGAAAGGAATAAAAGATGGCTGCCGTCGATCGCTCAGGCACTGGCTACTCGCATCTGCCGGAGAGCACATGTTTCTTCTTGCGTGGCTGTGTAACGTTTTCGAGCACTTTCGGCACGTTTACGCCCTCGTTCTGCCAACTCTTCTTTGCTGAGGATCCGTTTTAGCGTCCTTCTGAAGCTTCGGTTGCATGCCGCCGCGATTTTCGACCAGCCACCGTATGCTGGGTAAGCGAAACCGGACCAGTCAAAAACGCCGGCTGCACCCTATTCCCCCGGTTACAGATTTTCAGTGCAGTGGCTCGGCCCCATCGAATGCCCCTCCACTTGAGCGTGTTCCTTGCCTATTGGCAGCCAATTACAAATGAAAAAAAAGCAGCTCAATTTAGGCAATGTTATTCGTTTTTTAAGTAAACAAATGTCACCTGCTTTTAACGAGGAGAGCGTTTGATTGGTCTGTTTAGACAACCCGGCGGGAGACCGCCCGATCCTTGCGTCGGCGGTTACGCAAATTTGACGTCAGTAGGTCGGAATAAAAACATATTGGAATAATTTTACGTTATAGGGCCCCAAGTCTCAGTAATACCAATAATACGCGTATGTGGCGAGTAAGACGAGACCAAGGAAAAAAATTAGAAAAATTGCTGACAAGGCTTCTTGCATTAATGTTTAAAATGGAAAATTTATTCCCAGTATACCGTATAGTCAAGGAGATTTGGTCCTAGCAAGTGTTTCGGCGGGTTTAGTTGAGCGAGCAGATGATCTGACAAGAGTATTGAATGTGCTATCCCAATCGTATCGTACCCTGTCAATAAATACATGATCAAATCGAAGTTGGACAGATGAGCCACTATCCCTATGAGAGCAGGATCCTTCCCAGAGCTTCTTGCGAATATTGCGAACCTGTGGCGAGAAGCCTTCAGAAACACGAAAGCTAATGTTCTTAAGTTCATAAGTTTATAGCAATGCCTCAGCACCAGCAATCAACATGGTACCCGCGCCGCTGTTGCCTCGCCCACTCATATCGACCATGCCTTCGTACGTCCGTCTTCACTGCCTAACGAAAGCGGTCATGGAACTTTCCTCAACAGCAAAATGTATGTGTAAAGCGACAGTTATGATAAAGATCACGGTAATAAAGAGTAGAGAGAAAATTCCAATAATATTTTATCTCGACGCTTCCTTAACCAGGTTTTATCGTAAATGCCGCTTTTTTCGTGTATTATATTCTTGACATTTATTTCAAGCAACTTGTTACTATGCAACTGAAGCGCGCGCATAAAAGTAGTAACGGCGACTTTTATTCGCGGTTTCGTTTTTGGCGTTTCCGGTACCAGAATGAAACTGGTATGATTCAAGGAGCTTGTCTGTGCTCATACGAGGGAAGTACGCGTGCGATTGTGCCGCAAAGGCTAGGGCCTCTGGCTATTGTGGTGGCCGACCGAGGTTCCATCCCACCATCGGACCCGTATTTTTCTTTTTTTTTGAGGAGGTCCGAAGTTAGACGGGACCTACCTATACCGACCGCAACGTGCCTGGTATGATGCAACGAACGTTTTGAATTAAAAAAAAAATCACAGGCCTGCGCGACGCGCACAGCACAGTCACAGCGTAAGCTGGAGGAATGGCTCCACAGGAGCTTCATTTTCGGCACCACGCACAAAAGGGTCTTCGCGTCGCGTTCACGAGAGCGACTTGAACTGTCCGCCCGGTGTTGAAGGCGAGCTACGGCTTATCCTGATCTCTGCACAGAGGTCTGCTGAGCCCGATGTTGCCTGGTTGCGGCCGTCCGCGTAGCTCTACGATTCGCTTCTTCAGCAGCGGTTCGTACTTTGCGAGGAAGCGCCATAAGGTGTACCGAAGCGTAAACAAAGTTATCCAGACTACGCGGCGCACATCTAAAATCCCTTGACACGTGGCATGGTGCGTTGCTGTTGTTGGTGTTGATAATGATGGTTTATTGACATACCGTTCGAAACGAGCTGGGGGCAATCCCGGCAGTCGCCTAGCCTGCTTGACATAATCAGGTATGCCATGCATGTATTGCATTACATCAATATGTATACGTCTTCATAATCTTTTTTTTGTTCCTCAAGACTTCTTCATCCCTCTTGTACCGCTTCCCTCTGCAACTGCTACATGGCGTGCCACCTGGTGTAATAATATGCAACTGCAATGCAAAGGGCGAACGTATCGATGCTATGCGGAGCGCATCTCACATCGTAAGACAGGAGGCAAGATAGGATATCAAGATGATGATGACGATGCTAACAATGGTGATGATGATGATTTATTGGCATACCCTTTCAAACGCGGCGGTGCCATAGAGAACCAGCGCTGGCCAGGTGGTGCGCTGTCATGGGCCAGGTGGCGCGACGTGACAGCGGCTGTCTGCTTTTGTGCCGTGCGTGCGTGCGTGCGTACGTGCGTGCAAAATGTACAGCGCCGAACAGCGAGCTTACGAGCAGGGTCGAAGGCAACAGAGTGGGAGCTGCCACTCTGGAGCAGACTGTCTTAGCGAACGGCTTGTACCACCGATATTACGAGGCCTTGTGTTCAGCCCCACATCACGATGGACCAGGGTTGAGCTAGTCGATGCTGCTGGTGCTGGACCAGCTGTTGCTCCCTCTCCACACCCCTCGTCCTGATGGGCAAGGGGCGGACAATGCAGCGCCGAATCTACTGTCACTGGTTTCTCGTGCCTAACATACATTTCCTCCGTGAGGTCCAATGGGTCAGCTTAATCAGGACACTGGGGAAATGCATAATGCAAGATTGCAGTCAGAATTAAAAAAAAAAATGTACGTAACACAGCTTATCGACTGCTAGATATGCGGATTTACACGTGTTTACCTTCCGTCATTGCTGTTGTGTCGAGGCAATGCAGCAGCAAGGCCTGACCGTTACTAACCTAAAAAAAAAGAAGCAACAAAATATTCATATCAGCAAACAATGTCCCTAAGCTGTCAAAAACACATAAAACATTCAGGAGCAGTGGCACGCGCGCTTTCGCGCGGTAGCGCAGAAGGGCGCCAACGAGCCAGCTGCGGAGCAAGACGATGACGCTCGAGTCATTGCTGATGGTGACAGTTTTGTCGAATTCCGAGAACTACGGCACATGGTCCGCATAAGCAGCTTCGCTGTAATAAGCCTGCAGCCGAAGCGATGTTACATTAACAAGATTTCGCCACCACATAGAACGTCTAGCTCGTAGTTAATGGATCTGCACAAGGAAAACTCGCCTGTTTTTTTTCTCTCCACTGCTCCTGTGGAATCCGAGGTGGTACTGCACTCTAAAAACAGTTGCACCCTTTGGGGGTGTGTATTTGCCACACAACGATAATCGTCATCTGTCTTGTCCGCATTTCCTTTCTTTAACGCGCCGAGCCCGGTACTTTCCAGTAACGAACGGCATGCGCGTTATCAGCGTGACATAGCATTCCCGACAGGAAAGTAACGAGCGCAGCGTTCTTAAGAAAGGAAATGCGGGCAAGACAGATGACGGCTATTGTTTTGTGGCAAATATACACTCCAAAGGGTGTAAATTTTTCTTAGAGTGTATGGTGGTACTCGGTGGTGCATGATGTTGCTCCTCTTATATATTTCCAACGAAATGCTGGCTACAAATTCTTGTATTCAGTGTTGGTTGCCACGGTTGGGCGTCTGGCCTGCACATACAGTAAACCATGCGTTAGCTTACGTACTACTAACAAAGGAGACGGACGTCCCGGCAGAACAAATTATTACGCGTACGGAGAAGTATGGGCATGATTAAACTATACCGCACTCGCCTGACCGCTTGGATCCAGCCGTTGCCGCCGCTCTTTCTCGCACGGCCTCGGCGGGAATGAATAAAATATGTTCGGGCCGTGTCTCTCTTCGTTCTGACCCTTGTATACGTATCAGTGCCTGCGCTTCCTGCGTTTTTCTGGGCGCCCTTCCCCGCAATCAAACGCGGTATACCATCGCCGTCCGACTACGGGATTACAACATGGCCGCCAGGGCGGCGCCACATGCTACCAACAACTCCAGCTTTAGCCTCCTATATACTCACCTAGCCAGCTTGATTTAATATGGTATACAACGTATGTTTTTCTAGCATTCTTGTGTGCATCTCCTTATTTTTCCTCAAACCTTCCTTAACGGCCTTGCACCCCATTGTATCTGTTACATGACGTTCTACCTGGTGTAATAATATGCAAGTGCAAAGCGAAACATGCACGTATCGACGCTACGCGGTGCGCATGTCACATGGCGTGTCTCCTCGCGCGCGAAGACGCGTTTATAGGGCATTTTTCCACTGCATGCTAACAAGCGCTGGCGTGACTCAGTTGTAGAGTAGCTGACTCCCACGCAGTGGGCCCGAGTTCGATCTCGGCGGGCATCGCGTACTCTTTTTTCCGATTCCCGGCGATAGCTGCTACGGACACGGGACACCGGCGGCGGACACCATCGCCAACCGAGATGGCTGTTGGAATGATCCCCTAACAGCTTACGCTGTAAACATTCGTCTTTATCCGGGGATCCAACCCGTGAATAAAGCCGATCCCGGACGGTAGCTTAGTTTCATAGGAACAAACGACAGAGTCTGGGCCACTTTGGAAGGCTTATATGGCTCCCGAGTCATCATATTCTTGATGTTCTGCACCACAAGCGGCCAACCATATTCGTTCTAACGTTCGTCGGGGAGTGGCTTAGTCCTTTCAGCTCGGTAGGACACTGATTATGGTAAACCGGTTCTGTGTAACTCCACAGGACTGGCCTGTCACAACGATTATTGGCTGGATAATTATCAACAACAATAACAACAAAAGACCTTCGCCTTATATACATACCGTGAGCATTTACATTATGGACATCATCTTCCTCATCTATACATAACCATCACCATCGCTTTGCATCTTTATATTCGGCGCGCTAGCTCGTGCTTTTGGAATAAAAGCGTCGCGTAATACCGTTCCTTCTCAATATATTGATTGGAAGTATATCAACATCAGAACAGCAGTTCAAAGTTCTAGTACTCATTAGTATACAGTTACTTATCTTTCTGAGAAACCCGCATCGGGTTTACTTTGTTAATTCGTGCTATCCGTCGCGTGGATGACAATGTTTTTCATTTAATTCTAGTACATTAAAGAATAGACTGCATTTTATGCGTTAAATAACGTGGATTAACGTTCCGAAAGTGCACAGTGGTTTATGAGTGACACCGCTGCGAAGAGTTGTGGATTAGTTTTCACCACACCGGGTTCTTTCACGTGCCCAGAAATCTAAGCACACAAAAGTTTTTGCATTTGGCCCCCAGATACACACGCGGCCGCGGCAGCTGGCAATCGACCCCGCGGCCTTTTGTTCGGCAAGCAGAGCGCCATAGAGGCACAGCGTTGACTCTTTCCGTATTTAATTTATAGTCCTCAGCTCGATGAAAGCTCCCACCTTATTTGCATAGGTTGTGCGACAGCTCAAACAGATGGCCACTGCAGCAGCGAAACTGCATTCCATCGGTCACATAAGTTCAAGAATGACGCAGCTTAGTTTCAAAGTGCGCGCCACATCGATCATTTCTTCCCTCTGTACTCGGCGATTCTCTGCATTCGAGAAGGAATGAACATGATCCTCGGCTATCGGTTTTCTCGGAACGCCGAAATACATTTTCACACACTCTCGCATATTCTTCTGTTGTTTAAAGAAACATTAAATGCCGAATAAAAATAAAGCTGCAAGACGATTGAAGCTGTAATTAAAGCCGGTGAAAAACAATGTCTTCATGCGGGAGGTTGGGGGTGAGAATGGGGTGTATGAAGAGCATTAGTATATAGCCACGCTGGAATCATACTGGAGCCACGCTGGATGTACTGAAAACGAAGTGCAATGAAGTACGAACTTGGGCAGGTTGGTACGTGTTGCAAAAAAAAAGAAAAAGAAGAATTGATTGCTGGATCTAGCGCACAACACAAGACAATGATACAGTGTTAACCGACGAAGACAGGCGCTAACAGGCGCTAATATAGCGCCTGTCATCGTCAGGTTTTACTCTTTCCTTGTCTTGTGTTGTGCGCTCGATGCAGTAATGGAACACCAACATGCCCAAACTTACGCTATTTCAAACCCGCCGTGGTTGCTCAGTGGCTATGGTGTTGGGCTGCTGAGCACGAGGTCGCGGGATCGAATCCCGGCCACGGCGGCCGCATTTCGATGGGGGCGAAATGCGAAAACACCCGTGTGCTTAGATTTAGGTGCACGTTAAAGAACCCCAGATGGTCAAAATTTCCGGAGTCCTCCACTACGGCGTGCCTCATAATCAGAAAGTGGTTTTGGCATATAAAACCCCAAATATTATTATTATTACGCTATTTCAAAAGGAGTTGTGGCAGAAGCCATCTCACGATCACTGTCGACAGTAATGTGTAGCATAGGATCAATATTGGGGGCGAGCTCCACCACTGGAAAAATTTGGAGGACGCTCAAGCTTCGCCTTTAAGAGTGGAACGCGATAGCATTCAAAAATCCCTGACTGTTTCTCACGCTTCCCGACAACTGGAGCGTATGTAACTGTAATGTTTACCGGAAAACGTCGGCCGCGAATGCTATGCACGAAGGCGGGCTTTCTGGTAGAAACGCGGCCTCTTGCGTGGTGGAGGAGGAAACAACTTTATTAAATAGTAGAGGAAGGGGAAGGAGGAGCCAGGTGATGGGTGGAGGCTAAGTCGGGGCCCAGGGGGCCGCAGCTGTCGCCGTCCATTCCGCCAGCCTGGACTGTGATTCTTGGTAGACACTTCTCAGCGTTTTCTCCCATTCCTCAGGTGAGGGAGCTAGCCGCAGGAGCTCTTTTTGGGGCGGGTGGCGGTCCCATCCCCATAGAACGTGATGCTCTCCAGCTTGAGCTAAGCCGCAAAACGTACATGTAGAGACGCTGTGGTCCTTCAGGATAGCCGCTAGTCTCCTGGGGTTGAGCACATTGCGCATTTGAGCTCTGCGCAGGGCCACGGCCTGTTGTCTGTTTAGGCCGCCGCATGGAGGCGGGTAAATCTGTTGTTCCCCTCTTTGCCGACAGAGGAGATCCCCGTAACTTAGTGACAGAGATTAGAGATTAGTAAGCAACAGAGATTAGTAAGAGACGATTGGAAGATTGGTGGAAGAAAAGTAGGGAAACGACAAAACACGGAGACGTACAAAAGAAAAGTTCGCAATAAGGGGTCAGAAAATTTGGCTGTGGGAGGTAATAGTGTTTTTTTTTTTAATCTAGGTAGGACGTTAGGTAGTATAATAGCAAGAGCTTGGTTGCGCAACCCACTGCTCCGTCCCAAAGGGGACGCTCATAACATCCATCCATGACAGTGTTTCAGGGTTTTCCGGAGGAGGCTGCCCCTCGGCCCGGTTAGTAGTTGTGCGGGCTGTGAGGTGGGCAGCTGCATTGCCGGTGTTTCTTTCGTGGCTAGGGACCCAGAGAAGCCTGATGCTTATCTCCGGCCTCTGTAGTTTTTCTGCCGTGATTTGGCTTACTTGGCCCTATCTTAAGCTTTTGATCGCTGACATTGAGTCCGATACTATGACGAGCGTACCTGCGACAGCGGTTGCACTAGCAATGGTGGCCTCTTCCGCTTCTAGGATAGACCTCGCTACGATTTCCTCGGTTCGGAGGATCTGCCCTGTTCCGTCCGCAGCCACTGTCGCATATGCGCCGTTCACCACAGGCGAGGCGTCCACAGACGCGGCCGGTTTGTCTGCTGGAGTCTTCTTGAAGGACTCCGCGCGTGCGCGACGGCGTCCCTTGTTGTGCTCTCCCATGTTCTTCGGGAGTGGCGGAATGGCCAGTTTGTTACTCTCTCTCGGAATTTTCACTCTCCTAGTAGTTCCTGTGTGTGTGGCGGGGGATTCAGGAGTTGTAGGATCTCATGCCCTTGCCGTGTGCATGACATCCTTCACCACTGCGCAGCTCTTTGCGCTTCCACGGTTTCCCGACGGTGTTAGGGAGTCATAATTGCATCAGTCTTTTGTTGCTTGTCCATGTAGGAAGTCCGGCGGCTATTCTGTAGACTGAACGCAGTAGAGTGTCGATCTTTGCGTTGTCGGTCTTTCGTAGTTGAAGGAAAGGACATGTGTATGCTATCCTGCAGACGAAGTAAGCCTGGATTAGCCTGCATGCCTCTTTCCCTTGGAGTCCAAACTTGCGGCCAGTAATACGGCGCAGAAGCCCGATTATCTGGCGAGAGGTGCTCGCCAGTCTCTTCATGGTTTCTTTGCACGAGTTTTCTTCTAGGAAGAGCCCCAGTACTCTGATGGGGGGACTTGGGGTAC
The DNA here is from genome assembly GCF_050947875.1 of Dermacentor variabilis. Lineage (NCBI taxonomy): Eukaryota > Metazoa > Arthropoda > Arachnida > Ixodida > Ixodidae > Dermacentor > Dermacentor variabilis. Next base: position 26,261,242 of record NC_134568.1, on the reverse strand, counting down.
TACTTCTCTGTTGACTACGATTTGCATGCAGTGCAATCCTATCGGACATGAATGCTGGGGCACGGCCGCACAGATACATCATTGCCTTTCTTCGCGACCGGACAGCCACCTTCAACATTGGAGATATAAACAGCCCTCAGATCAATCTCGGCGTAGGGGCGCACGCCAGGGTACAGTACTATCTCCTTTTCTTTTCAACTGTGCAATGAGGAACCTACCCAAAGAACTTAACAAGTTCCCGCTCATCCGCTATGCGGGCGATGTGACCATTTGGACGAGACAAGGCAATGCCGGAGGCGTTAAAGAGGCATTGTAAACAGCAGCCGACACGGTACAAGCCTACGTGGCATCTTGTGTTGGCCGCGATGCAGCGGAGGGAGGGAAGCGCCAGCTGGAGGTATTGCAAGGAACCGGGCGCGTCGCTCCATGGCCCCCGATCATGCCCCCGATAGACCCGCGCGGCGGCGCGTGCAAATGGCGGACGCCGCTCTGTGAAATGTAGAAACGCAGGAAAAGGGGTTTCTTTGAGTTTTCGCGTTACAGAATTATGTTTTCTCCTATAATCAAATTACAATCCGAGAGCTACCATGTCATTAGGTCGTGTGTATGTCGTAGTTTACAATTTTTCCACGTATTTTAGCTCCAGAAATTCAATAATTCAATAAATTCTGCGTCACACGGATGACCGTAATGTGAGTGATTCGAAAATCTTTCGAAATTCGAAATTCGACCGTGTGGGCGTCCGACGCCGGACGCCGACGCGGGATATTTAGCCACACGGGCTCCTCAACGCTATGCGTTAAAGGGGTGGAGACATCAAAATTTTCGTTCATGCGTTTGTTGATTCAAACGTTGCGTCATGCTTCAGGGAGCACGATACCCACATCGGGATTCATATATATCCGATAAATAATTTAATAACAGCATTATTATACCGAGGAATTTCGGTTTCGGGGCTCCGTGAAATGCTATGACGTAACAGAGGAGGAAACGCAACATGGCTTGGTCACGTGGGCCACAAAAAATAGTGACGTAAAATTATGATGCGTCATCTGCTCGCGCATACGCGTGCTCTGCCAGCAGAGATCAACAACTGGTGAATCGAAGTGCATGTCGCGATTATTATAATTATTGCGAAGAGCGACAACAACGGTAAGAAAATATTGCGGCTTGTGAGAGTCGGTGATTCATTCCGAAGCGCCGTAAGCTTTAGCTTTAAAGTGAACCGGAAAAGGCCTAGCAGCGATATCGGCGGCGCCGAACGATCAGAGGCGGTGAAGCTGCCGTCGGTGCCAGAGTGACCACTCCTCGGTCGCTGATTGGCCGCTTCGCCGTACGGCTGCCGCACAAATGGGTCCCAGGCCCACCTTCTCTACGGCAAGGAAATCTCGCCCTTCACGAACAAAACCGCCGGCGCACAGGGGCCCGTGAACGGCAAACGGCGTGCGGCGAGTTTCCGTGCCGGTAACGTGGACGGGCTCTCACATTGAGAAAGGCCAAGCGAACGAGAGACCGCTCCGAGCTGCCGAACTATGCGACTATGCGAGGAGAGAAGCGGACAACACGAACGCCGCATATCCTGGTCCCTTTCGGGGTCGGCCGGCTAGTGTTACACTCAAACGCGTCCGCACGGCAACTCGCCGCACGCAGTTTGCCGTTCGCGGGCCGCCGTGCGGCGTTCCTGTTTTGCACTTCTCTCCTCTTGTGTCCGTGCCTGCACGCCTTACCCCTTCTTTGCATTAAGAAAAGACTTCTATATGCCTGTAGCTCGGTCATAGTGGAGGCTATGCTCGGTTGCTCGGCTCAGCAGGCTCCGTAATCGGCATTTTATCGCTACTCATCATACGTCACGTTTTTGTGCTAGTGTGCTATGACGTCAATATTTTCGTTCCTCCTCTGTGACGTAGTAACTGCCGCGCTAGCGATGGGTCTCGACTACAAGAAGGAGTTTTAATGACTTTTTGGAGCTGAATTAAAATTATTTTGAGATGTTTGCAGCGTCCAATACCTCGTTCTGGGTGTCCTTGCATACGGAAGCAGCCTACAACATGCTTTTTATAGCCTCAAAATTTGGTGTCCCAACCCCTTTAAAAGCTGGCGCTGTCGTCGGCGTGTCGTGGTATGAGGGATCACGCGGACACAGCGGCTGTGTCGGCTGCTTCGGAAGCGCCGAAGCAAGATGAAAACGAAACTTTAAAGTCCCACCTGCGCCGCGGTTCTGATTAAGTGGGGAGGTTTTATCGCTTCGGGTATCCACTTGACAACACTTGAAAGCACTATAATAGGTAGTGGCTGCCTTTGAAGGCGTCCAACATTGTAGGCTATAATGCTCGGTGCCGCAGTGTCGGACGTACGCAACAGAGCCCGGTGTCAACCTTCACACGTACCCGCGGTACAAGATGCTGCGCGAAGCTTGGATCGCGACATTTAGGACTGGCAAGCAGCCATCGTCTACAACTAGGGTGTGCAGCAAGCCCTTCCGTGAGGAAGATTTCTGCTACGGCGTCGGGGCTGCGATGTTGGGTGCGTAGCAGAAAGCGCGCACTGAGACGCGCGCCCGCGCGCGCAGCCCGGCTAATGTCATGAAGCTTTGATCTATGAACTTGTTAATGCTAGATACTGGCAAGTTCACTGGAAGGGAAAGGGAATGGTAAGAAGCACATTAAAAAAAGGCATGACATATGCTCATGTTTGTGTTAGCACCAAACAGTGAATGTATAGTGGATTAAGAAAAACAAGCAGCGTGAAATTGCTGGTTGAGAATACCGATGAACATACAGGTGCAATGCAACTTGAAAAATAGTCATATTGAAACGTCCAAGAATTCAGAAGAAACGGAAAAAGAAGATTCGTATATGCCACACCAAAATCTCGAACGCGTATGATTTTAGATGGACCTCTATTGTAGGTGCATCTAAAATGTCATAGGTTAGTGGTACATTGAAACACATAACAAGGAAATTGCAGCGACCAAAAGACATTGCAATAAAAGGTTTTCCATCAGAGTAATGTGTACATAACATGAAAAGGCCGAAAACAGTTAAGGCTGGCAAAAATTTTTTGCCAAGGCACTTTATTTAAAGCTCCTGTGTACACTTTGTGTTCAGCACATATAAGATATAAGATTTCTTAGATAGGTCCTAATTGATAAATAGTTCTTGCAGCAAGGCAAATCTTAAAATTCTCTTAGGTCTACAGAAAACAACGGCATTTCACATTTCAAACGCAGATATTCCAACTTCGGCGCCAAAATAGGTTTGGACGCATGAAATAATGATCGTTTGCAGCATGATCAAGCTTTGGGAGTATAATCAGGCTGTCACAGCTAACGACATTTTCTCTTTCTTCAGCTAAAATAAGGGCCGCAAATTTCCTTAACATCACACGCAGTTACACGAGCGGAAGTGGGAAATGAGCTGGTATACACCGAAACTGGCGAGCAGACGAGAAAGAACTTCTCTTGTCTAGCTTTAAGGCTGTCTACAAAGAATATTGCGAATGTGGCTAAGGTGGAAGTGATTGATGTGTACTGCAGTGACCATTGAGACATACATGTTGAGGGTGGTGTAATAAATGAAAAAGTGGTAGAATACTGCAATAGCAATAAAATATGCGCATCAAAAGCGGTAACACTCAAATCGTATCCATAGCGACCTTTAATTTTTACGTTCGAGGTTAGAAAGCTTCTTTTTGTAGAAACACACAATAATACAATACAATACAGTTCAATAAATCACAATCTTATTTTCCATCCATATATGAAGGTGGAGCACGTAAGAAAAAAGAAAACACTAAAGCGCTTGACGAGATTTTCACCCCCCTTTACAGCAGGCCGCGGCAGGAGACGATTCACATTCTCGCTGAGAATAACAAAGTAAATGCAATTGAACTTGCACAGTACACAATAATAATGCAAAAAAAGCTTTTAATTCAATCTTAAACTTCCACAGTTTTTAAAAATTGTGTTCGCTAAGGTAATTAGGAGGCAATTATTCCAACTTGTCGCTTTATCTGCACCCAAAATGCCTTGGATATGTGCCCGCGTCTGCTCGAAACCCGATGGAGACCCGTTAGTTAACGGCCCATTGCCCAGTACGGGCCCCCGGCTTCAAGCCCGAGCCATGCTTGAGGACATTAGGCTCAAGCCCGGGTCAGCCATAAGACGCTTGACGCTGCATTGCAGGCACGGCATGGGGAGGATCAGTTTCGCCACTAGTATAAGAACATAATGCATTTATAAAGTAAACCATAGCATATTCTTTACAGGTTCTGCATGGAATCCCTCGTTCATCTGAAGCGCGGCTTCAACGATTAATAGCTAGGAGCCCTGGAGTATTTTTATGCGTTCCTGGAGCAACCTCGAGTCCCTTAGTAATTGCAGAGGCACGTCATCCTCCATTTCCCATTATGAGAACGGTCGTAACCTGTCAGCTCTTCTTTCGCGTTTCAGAGCAGCACAATAGGCGTTCACTAGGAACTGCACTTATTTAGAGAGACAGGGCTCGCACCAACAAGGTGATTCAGCTGCTCAAACATGTACTACCATAACATGAATTTTGGAACTCAGATGTCTCTTACCCTCCATGGAAACTCGTAGCCCCAAAATTTGAACTTTCATTTAAAGAATTATTCGCAAACGAGACATGTTTATGCTACCCAGACAACAACTGTAAGATTACGTTTTGTTGTGCTAGTTGGTGACGCATACCTATTAGAAGAAGGTGCACGTTAACGCATACATAGACGAAGGAGACAGGACGATTGACACCACCAAGTGTTTTATTAGGCCTGCGGGAAAGTTCTCATAATCAGGTAGAACGGCTGTTTTCAGCTGGACTACCCTGTTTGGTTGTCGTTGCGCTGGTCGTGGTCTTACAGCAGCAAGTAAAAGGCGCACGAATAAAGGCTGAGACTGAGCAAAGGAAGGGTCGACTGGCTGTGCTACGTTACTTGCATAGGGTTTCGCATATCCTGAAGAAGGTTGCCGGCAGGTATAAGGTGTCTATGGTGTTTTCAGCGACGAACAAGCGCGCCTGCCTATGCGCACGAATCTATTGCAATTGAAAAAAAAAACTGGTTTCTGGCAAGAGCCACGCCACACGCATTGTAGATTTCGCCGTAAGAGCGGTATATCGCATAACTATTCTCTTTTCGTACGTCCTACATAAGAAAACCTGGCCGATGCGTAAATGACCGAGCACGGGAGCATGTGTTGTCCGTAGGAAATAAAGAAGGCGCGCACATGCCCCCCCATTGTGATTCCTGCAGATGTGAGCCGCTCTTCTCAGACATTCAGATTTCAAGGAAAAATAAGAACACGATCGGGAGATTAATATTAGAAGCCTACCATGCAGAAATGCATGGGAGGCTTCTAATAGAAACAAATGCGGCAGTGACACACCTGTAGCTTACATCAATCGTGTCCCGATGCGCCGCTTCGTCAGCATTTTTGTACCTCATTTCATTGCCTCCGATCCCAGAGTGGCCTGGCAGCCAGCACACGACAAGAGCAAGGTTTAGTTTATATGCTCCATGAATGTGTTTACTAACTGAATTAAAGAAAGCTTAAATTAAAGGAAATGAAAGTAGAATGAAAAAACAATTGGCGGCAGGTGGGATACGAACCCACGTCTTCGCATTATGCGTGCGATGCTCTTACAAATTGAGCTACCGCGGCGCCGTTTGCCCATCCACTTTGTGGGCTAGTTTTGTTTTACTACTAGAACTAACCCTGGGAGTGTTAGCCAGCGCCATCACTCCAAAACCTAGGCGGCGAATGTGCAACATATCCTTTCTGCCGCAGACGTCCCGAGTACGTGATCCATTTGGGAAACGGCAATTGGTCAATAAACCCACTCATGCTACCTGAAGGCATCAATGTTGCCGGATTCGCCGGAGGTATAGTTCTAGTAGTAAAACATAAATACCCGAGAAAGTGAATGGGAAAACGGCGCCGTGGTAGCCAAAATGGTAAGAGCATCGCACGCGTAATGCGGGGATGTGGTTTCGTGTCCCACCTGCCGCCAGTTGTTTTTTAGCCACTTTCATTTCCATTAATTTAAGATTTCTTTAATTCGATTACTAAGTACAAGCAACATTCCCGATGTAGTCTTTGGTGTCTTTGTTGGCTTCTTGTGATACGATGAATAAAAATCAGGATCCTAGGTTCCGTTTCATCTCGTTCATGAATGTACGTGTTTAAGTAGCTTGTTGAACACAGGATTTCGGCTACCGTTGCATCAGTACAGGGCTGTCAGAGCGCTTAAACAATCAGTTTACACTACAGAATTTTTCTTGCAATGCACAATGGGCTGAACAGTGATCAGAATACTGCAATCTTCCGCTGTAAAGATGCGGCTATGGTTATGCAATGTTTCAGATTTACGGATGTTCGGGCTATGGGCAGCACATAATACTGAAGTTGCAGACTTTGACGCATTACCGAAGATAGCGATAGATCTGTGCGTGTCTTCAAGGGCGTCCCACAGGGAAATGTCTTATCTTCCTTGCTTTTTAACGTTGCCATAGCCAGCCTTCCGGACATATTGAAGGTAGGTTGGACGGCAGTTAAATTGTTTGTCTACGCAGATGACATCTGTATTTGGATCTCGGGGTACCAACACGAACGTTTCGCGCAGATAGCCCAGGGTGCAATCTCCGTCATCGATCGCCACTTATCCATGCTTGGTCTATCATTATCAGCAGGAAAATGTGCCTTCATGCTTTTCCCGGGAGTGAAACCGAAGTCAACACTCCTGTTGCTGAATATTCGAGGCCATCCAATTCATCGTGCCACTAGTGTTCGATTCCTGGGCATCGCCGTCGACTGCAAGCTACTATGGCGACGCGCAGGATAAAGTGTTGTGACTGCATCAGTGTAAAAGTCAACGCCCTTCGTCCCATGGCAGTTGGACGATGGGGAAACAATCCTGTGTCTATGCTTACTTGAGCACAGCGTTTCAAAGCCACCTACAAGTGTACACAGACGGGTTGGTGTGTGCACAAACAGATAGCTGCACAGCGCATTCTGCATACCCTCCTTTGATGTACCATGGTCTCACCGCCTGGATCGCGTAGTTTCGTCTACAAAAGTAGAAAGCGATGCAATTACCGTGGCCTTGCGAAAACTACACACCTATTCCGCATGTGACGTCGTGGTGCTGACACACTCAACCTCAGTGTTACGGCGGTTAGACCGCGGCCTACCTCAAGAGAAGTTTACGAGGCAATCTCTGGCCCTGGTCAAAGGTCTAACGAGCAAGAGATTTAAGGTGAAATTTCGATGAATCCCATCCCACGTAGGAATTGAAGGAAATTAAGAAGATGACGATCTTGCACGCCTAGTGCCTACCTGTGTCCCAAAATTAAGAGCGCCAAAGATTTTTGAGAACGCCAAGGATGCAATGCGCATTAATTTTCGGGCGATCCACCAGTCCTCGCGCCTAGCCTGTGTGACTCATGGAGTTATTCGGGACGAAGCAACCTTGTTGTACCACATCCGAACCGACTCCACGTACACCCCGGCTTGGTTATTCAAGACTGCACGATGCGCTTCTCCGCTCTGAGCCTTCTGTAGTGACATGAACGACATCGAACATTTCATTTGGCTATGCCCACTGTTACGTTTCGCCTCCGACGTACGGTATAGCCGGCGCGGATGCAACGGACGCCGGGGCTTTGTTCACAGCGGCGGACATTTTGGCCAGTTCAGCGCTGTCCCAACGCCTCCTCTAAGCGCGTCCAGGCATGTTTCAATGCCACGTGTCTTCGTGTGTGTGCGTGTGTGTGTGTGAATGTTGGTGCCCACGCTTGTCAAAGCGCGGCAGCCGGGGAGAGGAGCTCCCCAACTGTGAAGCGAGGAGGTCTGACCGGCGCCGGCCCGGCGGATTCGTCACTTGTCTCAACGTGTCCGTGCGCCTCTCGCAAGCCGTTCCTTCTTGCCCTCGACTCCGAGAGTATAAAAGCAGCTGCCCCCGGACGCCAAGAGAGAAGCTTCGATTTCTTCAGTCGAGTAACGTGGGCTCCCGTTTCTCCACTTCGGTCGACCTGACCGTCCGCTCTTTTGCGATGCTAGAATAAACAAGTTGTTCTGTTAGCAGTCGACTCATCCTTTGCCAGGACCTTCGAATGCTTCCAGCTGTGCCCCAGGCCGCCAGGCCAACGCTACCCTTGGGGCTTGCGACCCAGATGCAACACCACACTTTGCCACACCGTTTTCCCCGGATGGGGGGCCCCCGGCTTTCAGGAAGAGAGTGCAACGAATCCTGATTGCCATCATGCGAGACACGGGGCTCTTCGACACCTGGTGACCCACATAGTGACACTCCCAGGAGGCTTAGGCGGAGCAATTACCGGCTATTTATGCCAGGCTAACCCCACGTGCTGCAACACCACCGCAATTACCATCACCACCACCATGATGGCCCAAAAAATGTTGCTTAATTAGGGCACTGACAACATTGGCTCACAAGGCGGGATGAGTTTAGTGTCGTAACTTTCCTACAGATCTGTGAAAGCTATTCCAAAAGTTTGCGCAACCGCTTTTACAGCTAACGGGAACGGCGGGGCTTGTGCAGGCCGGTTTAAACATAGCTGATTTGTGGACAGATCACTCGTAAGTGATTTGGATGGATGCTGTTTAAGGGACGTGGTTCGTGTTGCATGAGTGACTCCAAGATATGTTCGCTGATAATCCAGTCGCCACTGATCTGCATATAGGCTTTGGACAGGGCGGGTACGAAAGACCCCAACTGTTAGACGAATATTAGACGAATCAAAGTGGTAGGCAGGATGAAGTAGCTTAAGTGCTGTCTATGAAGCTGACTGGTCAACAATACATTCATAGTCTATGCGTGACAACACAAGGCCTTTAAATAGAGGTAGGATGAAATACCTATCTGTTCCCCTCGATTGGTGAGCTAAATCTTTAGAAGGTTAATAATTTTGAGCCATTTCAGCTTCAACTGCTTCATATGCTTGATAAAGGTTAGTTTAACATCGAAAATTACATCCAAAAATGTTTGTTCTTTCGTAATGACCAGGCTTTTCCCATTCATTGTAATTCAACGGTCAGGAGATACCCCTCTTCGCTTAGAAAACGGCACACAAGTAGTCTTTTCTCCATTGATTCAGAAGTTCTTTTCGTCTTTCCATTTGGCGAGCCGATTAACAATTTATGTACATGCATCTGGCGTTCACGTATAGACAGGTTGCAAGAGTTGAAGATGATTTGAATGTCGAAGCCATAGACAGGATAAGATACCGTAGGTGGGATAACAGAACGAACAGTTTATTTTAATAACGAAGAATGTGCAGCTTAAGGCCCTCTCCCCTCTGTGGTAGACCGTTTTCTTGAACAAAAGTGAGCGATAGCACACTGCCAATTTTTACGCGAAAGTTACTTTCAGATAAGTAATTCCGCAAGATATCGAAAAAACTACCACAAATTCTGTACGACTACAGGTCTTGCACAGTTCCGTATTGCCCGGCAGTATCCAATGCCTTCTCAAGATCAAAGAACACGGATTCACCGTATTGTTTGTGTACAAATGCATCAGGTATATATGACTCGATTAGGACAAGGTTATCGGTTGTAGACCAAGATATCCCGAAGCCAGGTCGGCATGGGCCCAATATACCGTTATACTCTTAAATGCACTCGTAGATAAGGTGACGGTCAATCATTTTTTTCAATGACCTTTAATTAACACGTAGTGAGTGCAATAGGTCGGTGACAGGTAACTAAGGAATTGTCTTTGCCCTGTTTGAGTATTGGTAGGACTATTGCCTCATTCCAAGCTGAATGTATATGACTAGTTGTAAAAATCTTTATGTAAAGCCCTAAAAGGCAGTTTACGATTTCATCAGGAAGTTTTTTCATTATTTTATACCTTATTGTGCCAGAACCTAGAGCTGAGCTGCCACAAGAGCATAGGGGAAGCTTGAGTTCATCGAATGCTAATGGTTGGCTATATCCCTCCGATGAAGACTTGTTCGGACGCAGAGTTATATTTTGAGCTATTCTTTTATGGTGTATAGTGAGCTATTCTTTTAGGTATGCAGTTTTGAGCAGAGCTGAGGATGGGCTTAGTGATATAGCAGGTCATTTCGTCTACAACTAGGTGGCCCAGATCTTACAAGTGCAGTGAACATTGGTTTTTAAATTTCGACTAGTTTGCACTATGAAGCCTCCTTTTTTGGGGTACATTGTTTCATCGTGCCATTTTGTATTTTCTAGGAGCGTTGGGTAATGCTCGCTCCCATACGGTTTATTAAGAACACTCCATTCTAGGTTTGGAATAAGTGATGCTGACCCTATTGTTAAATCTACACATTGACACGTGTTGTGTATGGCACTGTAATAATTTGCCTCGGTCTCATTAAACAGACAGCTACAGATCACAGAAGGAAATTGTTCATTGGCCGACCTTTCGTATCACATCTTGAGTCGCCGCAGAATGTGCTGTGAGCATTAATATATCCGAATATCATATAAGATTCAGCAAGCTCGCCAATTAGCGATTCAAACTCAGCTGCTTCACAGAATGAGATTTTTTTCCCTTTACGATGAATGCAATTATTTCTTTTTCCCTCTTCCAGCAAAGGGGAACTTCTTAAGTAGGTTGAATGACCTCCATTGAAATTCACACTTTGCGCAGGAGCATTGCAGTTGTCAGAAGGATGGTCGTCGGTACTACACTTCGCGCATGTATTTTTGCTTCTACATGATCGTTATGCTTGGCCAAACCACTGGCACTTGATGCACCGCCTCGAGTTGGTATGTAGGGTCTGACGTTAATCTTCACATATCCTTAGTCAAGTGAACTGGGTGCAGCACTCGTACCACATGTGAGTATCGCTTGTTTCGTGGGTATCTGTTGGTAATTTCGCCGGAGTGTTACTCTTTGTAACTTAATGAAGTTTTGCTCTTGGAATTCTTCGAGGAGCACTTTGTCACTAAGGCTCAGGAAATCTTTTGATATTGCTCATCTGCTTGCGTTGAGCCAGCGATTTGCAGAGATTTTCACATTAATGTCACCGATACTCAGGAATTCAGCGAGCTCTTTGTAAATTCGAGGGTGAGGCCTCCGCTTGCAATCTTTGAGGCTTTGTAGGCAGGTCCAACCATGTATGCTGTGCATTGAGATACTATGATAGATGACAGTTTTCGTATAGTTGTGCTGCCTTCAATGTGAAGGACATGGTACTTTGGTAAGTCGTCTTCGTTTTGCCTCAGAAAGAACTGGAAAGTTGCTACGCTGCGCCCTCTTTTTATGGGGCAACCTTGAAGGGGTAAAGGTTTTGCCAATTAAACCATCAAAATTTGGCGGCGATAGTAGCCTCCCACCAACGAGCCCAGGAAGGCGACGCTAAAATTTTGGGAGAATACCTGCAGACGTCAGCCGTGCATCGCCGCTATGACCTAACATACATACATACATACATACATACATACATACATACATACATACATACATACATACATACATACATACATACATACATACATACATACATACATACATACATACATACATACATACATACATACATACATACATACATACATACATACATACATACATACATACATACATACATACATACATACATACATACATACATACATACATACATACATACATACATACATACATACATACATACATACATACATACATACATACATACATACATACATACATACATACATACATACATACATACATACATACATACATACATACATACATACATACATACATACATACATACATACATACATACATACATACATACATACATACATACATACATACATACATACATACATACATACATACATACATACATACATACATACATACATACATACATACATACATACATACATACATACATACATACATACATACATACATACATACATACCCATCGTGGTTGCTCAGTGTGTACGGTGTTAAGCTGCTGAGCACAAGGTCGCGGGATCGAATCCCGGCCACGGCGCCACATTTCGATGGGGTCGAAATGCGGAAACACCCGTGTACTTAGATTTAGGTGCTCGTTAAAGAACTCCAGGTGGTCGAAATTTCCGGAGTCCTCCACTACGGCGTGCCTCATAATCAAAAAGTGGTTTAGGCATGTAAAACCTCATAATAAAATACATACACACATACTGGGGGTGCCGTGTACATGAAGCGGGGGCCGAAGAGGTGTGCTGTCTCCGCTGAGGGGCAATAAAAGGTTCAAACACCCGGCTTAGGCTCAACCACCAGGATCCCATCATTCCCGGATTTGACTCAGTCGCACAAGGCTACACTACGGAGGGTCCGATCCACATGTTCGCGGGTTCGTGGTGATGGAACACACCAAAAGGCTGCTGACGCACATGCCCCTGCGATGATCAAGGCATACTATGTTTTCATCTTTGTCATCTCTGCGCATAAACACTGAGCTGAAAAAAGAATAAATGTATTTTGCTTTAGCGTAGGTGTTTTCAAGAACAGCGCCATCGTGGTTAAGGGAGGGTATTGTTATCTCGTCCTTTCCGTTTGTTTTAATTGTTCGCCATAATTCTTTGGGTCGGTCTTTGAGCCATGAACGCAAGGTAGGAAAAATGGCATCTTTGGCTCGCTTAATCACGGGCTTCATTTCCGCCATGACTTCTTTCAGTGTCTCCTCCCTTATGGGTGAAGGGGCCGTGTTATATGCATTTTAAGCTCGTTGTCTGCGTATAGCAACTTTGCTCATTTATTTAGTGCACCACGGCTTACTTTCGCTGCACCGTGTATTGTCGTTGTCCACGATGGCACGTATCTCAATCATCTGATGTGATGGCTGACAAGCGCATTTTGTGCATTGCACGGCAAGGTGAGCATGCTATTCTTTGAAGATAAATAATGTTGCTCTGTCGTTCACACATCTGCAATTTGACCTTTCGGAAAGAAAGCGGTATGCTGTAGGCCTTTCAAGCAGAGCGTGCTACATATGGTGTGGCATGATTTTTGCCGCAGTCGCCTTTTTTTGCCATAGCTTCGACTAATTTTTGGACAGAATGTCTGGGCGTACTTACTAATACTAGTGGCAGTAAGCACGACCGGTTAGTTATACCGGTTGTCTGCATTCTTCTTAAACGTCATGTTATGCATGTACGGCACTACAAAGGGCGTTTTTCTTGTTTGATTTTTTAGAGATCTTTGTACTTTTTAAGTGTGACTGCCTGTCATTTTTTTGTAGTAGAAGTTCCGCTACAACAATCCGACCCGAACAAGGGAACCCCGCACTTTTCAGCCAATCCAACTGGTCGTTCATGCTCGTTTGTTCTTCGTCCTTGTTGAATCGTTGTGACTGGAGCCTGCTCCGCTTAAATCATATATCAAAGTACAGAAAAGTAGAAAGCGCTTGGTCGTCTGGTATGCTGTCGTGTGGAGGTCGCACAGCGAATAGCACTCTAGCAGAAAAGCAGACAACCGAGTAAGTCGGAGACAGTGTGAAAACATCGCGGTATTCTGCTTCCACATGACCACTTTCTGAGTCATGACGTCACGACACATGCAGCTACTGAAAACGAAAACGAAACTGGCTCAATGAAAACGTGTTAGAGGAAATTATTTATTGAGCTATGAGTATTCTCCGTATTTTGTCTAAGATTTCGATGTCTAGTAACTTGACTGAACGCAAAAAAAGCATAGAGCAAAACGTCAAGTCAATACTCGTGTAAGCAATTTCTACATACGTCGATGGCTTCGTGCTACTCCTTGACGACTGAACTGAAAGTGTGACGTCGTTGCTGTTGTGAAAAGTGCTCTTGAGCTTGTAGTGATAGTTGACATTTGCCAGCCCTGACGTATAAAAGTAAAAAAAAAAAACAAATAGCAACATCTTGTTTTTAGGTCATGCGTCTCCAGTTTTTGAGAGGGCATTTCCGCTGAGTATTTGAACGTTTGAGTCTCGTCACTCTGAACTCGTGAAGAGGAGTATTGCAGCTTCTTGCTTATTAACTGCACTTAAGAAATTGTACAGACATGTGACGGAAAAAATCTTTTAGGCAGCAGGTACGTTGCCTGAATGCAATTAAAGTTATGCCTTGAGTTTGCAGATTGTTATGGCAAGGAAAATCTTGAAAAGAAGCCAGATGTACCACTTGCGTACGCAAATAGGACACTGAAGCTAGAAGCTACGAAAAAGATAGAAAGAGAAAGTCTCTGTTACACACAAAAAAGACAGAAAGGCTCTCATTTCATATTTTACTGGGATCTCGTACAACGTTAAGAAGCCAAGTTAGTCCGCACAAGTTGTTTTTTTTTTGCATCAATGAGCAACAAAAAAGCACAATGCGAAACACTTATGAAACACTATTAGGACAGCCACATGTCGTTACCTATAAGTGATGGCTTGATCACCAAATCCAAAAACATTGTCATAAATGGGGGGACCGTCCCACGGCCAATAATGGCATTACATGCTATCTGCAAGAATTGACGCTGAGCTGGCTATCGAAGCTTGGGCTAACACTGGTGGGTAGCGCCCTTCGTGATATGTCAGCGTCGTGCCAGCGTAGGGTGTCGCTATCTGCGTACATAGAGCCGATGTAGGCCCAATGCTGGATCACTGCTTCGGACCCTTCTGACGGAAATGTTACGGCAACTTCGCCGCAATAGATGCATAGTAGAGAATCTTCCATAGACGTTCATACGTCTGGAACATGGCGGATTATGTAGTGTAGCCAGCGCCACCTAATTGCGCGACAGACGTGACGCAAATTTCGCCACTGGTTTCAACATCCTCATTATATAACGGGAAACTTGGGCGTGCTCTTGGCGGCGGGAAACTGCATTTTTGTTCTTGTGGGAAGGATGAGTGGGGGTGACACGTACTATGTGTGAGAGACGCTATTGCACAGTCAACGGCTTCGACTCAGCACCGATCATGTTTTCCACATTTTAATTCAAAGGGTGCTCAAAGCAACAAACACAACAAAGAAAGTAGGTATATATTTTGAAACTGACAAGAGACTCAGATTCCAAGCAGCCTACTACTTGTGGGGCCCATTCACATGTGGCTTTAGCATATTCGGTACATATTTTAAACAACTATATGCGCTGAAACCCTTTTTGATGTAGGCGAGGGTTCGCATTGTCCCGCAGTCGACGGTGGTGTTGATCAAGGAGCTGGCGCACAGCGTCGTTGGCCAATTCATTCCCAAGAATACCTGCATAACGAGTTAACCAACTTATGCTTGCCAGAGAAAACGAGAAAGCGTGCTACCAGCAGCCATTCTCACTTCGCCATGGTCCACACAATGCCCAGATATGTAGGCCAGCTAACAGAAGGGCGTGTCATTATGAGCTCGATACACAAAGGTCATCTACAAATTATATATAGATAATATTCATTTTAAAAGCAGTTTTTTGTTATTGTGGGATGCACTTAAGCGTTTAATTATTGTTTAATAATTGAGGTATCTGCCAACATAGGGCAATTAAAATTTATTCTATAGTAACATTGCAGAAGAATTAGGCCTTCTCACTGCTGTTGGCATTGCGATTAATAGCCGTTCACCAATCGCCCAGCCTTAAGAGGGAGCTTTAGCTCGGGCACTCCTATCTAAATACATGTAAAAGGAGAATTCGTTTTTCTCGGCAACCACAGCGCCAAATTTGACAACGTTTGTTGCATTTAAAAGAAAAACTTAAAATCTTGTGACGGTTGGTTTCGAAGTTTTGATTTAGGTCGTAAATCTTTTATTAAAAAGTGGCAAGAATCAAAAGTTTTCAGGAAACAAAACTGTCAAGTTTACAACTCAGTAACTCAGCAAGGAAAAATCATATCACAATTCTATGACTTGCATCTGATAGTACATCTAAAGCGAACAAAATTGATAGGTTACACACGAATCTCAAGAAAATTTAGTAATGTGTAAATACAGCTTTTGCAGAACCTTTGCAAACAACGTAAGAATTCACGTAAGATATAAGATGACATAGACAATTTGTCCGCTCTCAATGATATAATGGGTGCTATTTACAAAACCGCGATATCTGTTCTTGATGCAGAGCTATTAATATCTAAACTTCGCGTTTCTATATTTTTAAACTTTCGAATTTTTGAAAATCTTTTTAACAAAATTCAGACAATAAATCAAAATTCCGCTTGCGACAGGCACTAAAATTTAACTTACTCTCTCAAGTACAGCATATTTCATTGAAATCGGTCCAGCAGTCATCTCAGAAAAGCGTGTTTGCGTTTTACATGTATTCGAATAGGCCCCGTCGGAGTTGGGCGCGATAGCCATGGACGTCAGACTCTGGAGTTTTGCAAGACGTGTAGCGCCACCTGCCGGTGCGAAGAGAGAGTAATTGAGTAGTGCGAAGCCCGACTCCCTTGCTAAGTTACCTATGCAGCTAGCGACTGCGAAACAACGATTTAACTAGATTTTGGTCCATATGGCGAGCGTTTTGCGCATTTAACACCCAGACAGATAGCTATGAATTTCTACGCGAGGCGGACTCGCCTCCGAACTGCCATAAAGCGCTTACTGGCTCATTCGTCAGACTGATGCGGAAACGACGGCAACCGCGATAGCTCCGAGCGCTACAAAGAAACGCCGCAATCGACGTTACTGTTGTGTTGCAAATTGCCATGAACGTGAAGGATGGAATACCAACGTTCAGTTTTACCGATTTCCATCGCGATCGTATGAAGGGGAAATGTGAGAGCGCTGGGTATACGGGCCGTTCAACATGTTGGGTAATCGATTACTTGCATTCCGCACAACACAGCGGCTCGCATGAGAAAGTGCGACAATGTTGTTTTTCTGTAATTGTGTTACGTAGCCCTGACGGAGTACCGTGGTAAATAAGCAAAAACTCCAGAATCTGCAGCCGCCACTTCGATGGTAACAGAAAAAACAACGTTGAGAACCATCTTGCTTATGTGCCATCGATATCTCCGCCTTTTAACAGACGTCCGTCTCTGCTAGACTCAACAAGTGGAACGGAGAGATTTGTCTGGTCAGTCTAACCAAACATATTGGTTCGTTTATGAATTAAAAATCCTGTTCCAGAGCATCGTTGCATAGCGAGCTCATTTCTACTTTCGGCATTTTGTATGTCCTGCGCCGATACAACAAGCACGCTTCGCAATGTGCTGAGCCTGCTCGACTGCGTTTTTCAAATGTGAGCAATAAGGTTGCTGTAGGAGCACTGGATGAGTAATTGCGAAATAACGCAAATGTGTAAAGAAAAAAATGTCGCATTTATTTACATTTATTTGTGCGCGCTTGTTGCTCGAAGCGTCTGCAAAAAGTTCAAATTAAGGTACTGAGCGATGCTGTAGCTCCTGCGAGAATAAAAGATGCAGCGCGTAGGCACTGTAGGAAGCTTACTTTCGTTATGATCGCACGCTATTTGCTGCCTTGGAAAACGTTGTCTGTTTGCAGCTGCCCTGGAAAAGGCTATGAAAGGATTTACTCTCTGTAAATAATTGCGAGAGAAAACATTACGATAACATACATAAAAATATTGGAGATACCTGATAAGGCTTGTGTTCAGGACATATTCAATATGAAACAACTTGAAATTCTTAGATTTTTATGCTGATATGCCTATAGACAAACCTGATGCTCTCTGTACTTGCGAGTTGCAGCACGCCGAAATAACACTCGAGACTTTCTTTTATATTGTACACGTACTTCGCCCTGCTAAGCTTCCATTCCGAAGCGTCGATGGGCGGAAGAAGCTTTCTAGGTCCTTGATTTTTAGGAAACCGTGCCTCAATGCAAGCGAAGGTCCATTCTGGCCTATGCACCTTCGCTTGCGGACAGCTCTCCTTGCACTACTCAGTTTGCGCCAAGGCTCCGATGGGGGCGCTGGTGACGGGTTTTTCCGCAGCGCCGCCTGGGCAGAGTCTGAGGTCTTTAGAGATGGCTGTCGCGTTCGCTCGCCGCGTGCAAGTCGTACCCCATGCGAGCGAGGATATTCAGTGACGTCGCCCCGGCGTTGCCGGTGTGAGGGCAGCAAATACGCGCCGAAACTAGCCTGACGCATGCATTATTAATTTAAGTTTATGTGTGTTACTGTAAGGAGCAGCGTAAAATATCTGCGAAGCTCTTGCAGTAGGTTCCTACCCTTGCAAGTGTCAAAATTGAGTCATTTGCTCGTTCCGTGCGACAATCGGCCGTACGTGACTGATGTACATCCAGTTCCCGCTTTGTGCTACGGGCTAGTTGCTTATAGCACGTCCGAGCGACGAGCGACGAACCCCTCCCCGCTATTTCTTAAGACAACGGTATAGAACAGTAAAACTTCGAATTGGGCGAGTTGGTTCATGGCTATTCAAAAGGCGCAGCGTGACAGGGACGGAAACAAAGAAACACAAACCAGATCACAAGCCCTGACTAACAACTGCTTTTATTTGCACCGAAACCGGCCTTTTTATCCGAAAAAGGCTTGCCATGTAACACCGCCGTTAGCGCAGGTATGGTCATACGTGATCAACCAAAAGCAAGATACCGCAAACATTTAAGAACACGTTACTAAATCTATAGAAACAGTACGAACAAGATACGTTCAAGCCACAGACACATCTTCCCTGCCCTTGCGTGCAGGAGCACGTACGCTGAACGTTTATGTATATCTTGTCTTGAGCGTGCCGCTCACCTGTAACGACGTATTAAACTTCTGTTATTTGTTTTACATAAGCTCCTCTTCCGTGCCTAACCTTCTCCCATGGCGAGCCTCGGTTGATCTCCAAGGAGACGCCGTTGAAGGTCGCCGAAACTCCGTCGACCTAGCATCTGGTACCAGACCCTAACAACTGGTAATCAGTGGAGGGGCATGGATATACGAACCTCTTCTACCAAATCGCAACTGAATACAGCGTTTGTCAGGGTCTACGCCGGGTTCTTGGCTGCAAGGTCGTGAGCGTGGGATTTTCTCTGCTGAGTTTGCCAGGTTTTGTTGAAGGGTTAACAGAATTGGTAATTCGAGCTATTGTTGTCGCCTAGTAAGGTTGGGGCAAGACAGTTGTGTACCATAGAGACAGCAGCACTGAAAACAGCCATGGATTTGAAGTCATTGCGTAAACCGGAGTTGTTGGAGCTGGCGAAGGAGTTGCACCTGGATATCACTGACGCGCTCCGAAAACCACAGTTGATTGAGGCTATTCTTGCTCCAGTGACTGAGGATGATGAGCTTACGGAATGTCTAGAGATCAATGAAGAGAGGGACACTGTAAAAAGTCAGGCAGAGGAACGTAAAGAACAGTAAGAGCGGGAACGTGAAGAACGGAAACGTAATGAACAGGAAGAGCTTGAGGAAAGGCAACGCGTATTTGAATTGAAGCGACTCAAACTTGAAATGGAACGCGCTCGAGCAGCATGTCTGAGGAGTGAAGGAAACAGTGGTTCTAGAAATTGTGCCGAGGAAAAGGGGAGATGCAATCCTCTTTATCCTTAATGTTTGCAGTCCACCCAAAGACAATGCTACAGGTATACTGGAGCTCTTGGTCAGGACCCTGAAGCTAGCGGCCGGGGCTCGGTTGCTCATTATAGAAGCTTTTAATGCGTCATACCCAGAATGGGGCTACTTCAGAACCAGCCCGAAGGGTAATAAAATCTGACAGTCGGTTCAAAATTTGGGCTTAACCGTTTTAAACAATCCACAGGAATGTACGAGGTTGCGTACAGTATCAGCGTAGATTTATTTCCTCGGATCTTAGCATGGTTAGAAACATTCAAGATGCCAGATGGTGCAATACGGGACACACGTTAGTGATCATTACATCCTGTCTACCACCTTCATAACGGCCAGACACAAGACAGTTCAGGCCAAGTCGCGGACTACGGACTGGGATAAATTCAGGGATCTAGTGGGGCGTGTTGATCAAAAAGAAATCATTAGCCTCAAAGAATGGGTAGAGTCGCCGAAAAGGGACGTAAAAGAGAGCACAGTGGAGATGTCTATGCAAGAGGAAGAGCAAATCTGCGACTCCAAACTATTGCACATGTGGGAGGCGCCTCTCAGCCCACAGAATCGCTGCAGAAAGAGTAAGCATAAATGAGCGCTTAGAAGGGGAATAGCGCAGTTGGAAAGACAGGTACAAGTTTATACTTTGGAGCTTCAGGACAAGTGGGCAGATATGTGACCGCATGAACAGAGAGCTACGGTGCAAGAAGACTTGGCAAGTGCTGAGACACCTTCTGGAACCTACGATAACTAAATCGATACAGAAGAGTCAGCTGACGAGGCTTATCATCATCATCATCATCATCATCATCATCCTGGTCATTGTGGCCATGTTATCCCTGCAAACGTATTAACCTCATCTGCCCACCTAACTTTCTGCCGCCCCCTGCTACGCTTCCCTTCTCTTGGAATCCTGTCCGTAACCCTTAATGACCATCGGTTATCTTCCCTCCTCATTACATGTGCTGCCCATGCTCATTTCTTTTTCGTGATTTCAACTAGAATGTCGTTAACTCGCGTTTGTTCCCTCACCCAATCTGCTCTTTTCTTATCCCTTAACGTTACACCCATCATTCTTCTTTCCATAGCTCGTTGCGTCGTCCTCAATTTAAGTAGAACCCTTTTCGTAAGCCTCCAAGTTTCTGCCCCGTACGTGAGTTCTGGTAAGACACAGCTGTTATACACTTTTCTCTTGAGGGATAATGGCAACCTGCTGTTCGTGATCTGAGAATGCCTGCCAAACGCACTCCAGCCCATTCTTATTCTTCTGGTTATTTCAGTCTCATGATCCGGATCCGCGGTCACTACCTGCCCTAAGTAGATGTATTCCCTTACCACTTCTAGTGCCTTGCTACCTATCGTAAACTGCTGTTCTCTGTTGCGTACTCCACGGTAGCGTACCGTACTGCTGCCGAGAAGTAGCGGCGCCTGCCTATCGAAGCTCGACCGACATTACTTATTGGATAGCGTGGGGTTGTCGGCGGGCTGCAGGCATCCGGAAGACCATGGCGACCGAGCAAAGGCGAGACGATTTGCTAGTGCGAAACTTGCACTGTTTATTCAAAGGTAGTTGAAAGAAAATAAGAAGGGCATGAAGTATGAAGTATGAAGTATCTCACAAGTACATTTCGGAGTCCCTTAAATAGGCTCTCTACAAGTGTGGGCGGGATCTTGCTTCCGTCGATGACACGTGACAGGCACAAAGAGTGGGCCCCTCCTCCTGTATTACCGAGCACGGGAGGGAGAAGTCGATCCTCTTTTCGACGAATCCGGGGAGAAGGTCGGGTGAATGACCTCTTCGGCGCCGAGGGATCCGGCCAAGTAGAAGTTAGGGGGATGACGTATCGCCCGTGGCGTCCGACCAAGTAGAAGGTAGGGGGATGACGTATCGCCCGTGGTGTCCGACCAAGTAGAGGGTAGGGGGATGACGTATCGTCCGTGGGTGTCCGACGCCAACCCTAACATCTCTTCCGAGACTGTTAAACATTACTTTAGTTTTCTGCAGATTAATTTTTAGACCCACCCTTCTGCTTTGCCTCTTCAGGTCAGTGAGCATGCCTCCTTGTAATTGGTCCCCTGAGTTACTAAGCAAGGCAATATCATCAGCGAATCTCAAGTTATTAAGGTGTTCTCCATTAACTATTATCCCCAATTCTTCCCACTCCAGGTCTCTGAATCCCTCCTGTAAACACGTTGTGAATAGCATTGGAGAGATCATATCTCTCTGCCTGACGCCTTTCTTTATTGGGATATTGTTGCTTTCTTTATGGAGGACTACGGTGGCTGTGGAGCGGTTATAGATATCTTTCAGTATTTTTACATACGGCTCGTCTACACCCTGATTCCGTAATGGCTCCATGACTGCTGAGGTTTCTACTGGAACCCGCCGTGGTTGCTTAGTGGCTGTGGTGTTGGACTGCTAAGCACGAGGTTGCGGGATCGAATCCCGGCCACGGCGGCCGCATTTCTATGGGGGCGAAATGCGAAAACACCCGTGTACTTAAATTTAGGTGCACGTTAAAGAACCCCGGGTGGTCGAAATTTCCGGAGTCCCCCACTACGGCGTGCCTCATAATCAGAAAGTGGTCTTGGCACGTAAAACCTTATAATTTAATTTTAAAGGTTTCGACTGAATCAAGCGCTTTCTCGTAATCAATGAAAGTTATATATAAGGGTTGGTTATATTCCGCACATTTCTCTATCCCCTGATTCATAGTGTGAATATGGTCTATTGTTGAGTAGCCTTTACGGAGTCCTGCCTGGTCCTCTGGTTGACAGAAGTCTAAGGTGTTCCTGATTCTATTTGCGATTACCTTAGTAAATACTTTGTAGGCAACAGACAGTCTAATCGGTCTATAATTTTTCAAGTCTTTGGCGTTCGCTTTCTTATGGATTAGGATTATGTTAGCGTTCTTCCAAGATTCCGGTACGCTCGAGGTCATGAGGCATTGCGTATACAGGGTGGCCAGTTTTTCTAGAACAATCTGCCCATCATCCTTCAACAAGTCTGCTGTTACCAGATCCTCCCCAGCTGCCTTCCCCCTTTGCATAGCTCCGATGCTTATACATCAGTATAAAGGCCCCACAGAGGAGCTCTTGCAAGAGTTACAATGCCGATACCTCAATAAGACCCAAGGGGAACTGTTACCAGCATATCAGGGGCTCCCGAATCGGGAGCTATATGCCGAAATCACGGACGCGGAGGTGTGGTATGCCATGGGACACCTCAGCACCACGTCCGCGGCCGGACCAGACGGATTTACAAGAAAAGCACTTAGGAACATGGACGCAAAGTCGGCGTGGGCTCTTACTGACCTAATGAACAAATACTGGAAGGAAGGGCAGATTCCGCAGGAGTGGAGGCACGCAAAAGTAACCTTTATCCCGAAGCCAATGAAAAAGTTGTGCATAGAAAACTTCCGTCCCATTTCCCTTACCTCTTGCTTAGGGAAGTTAATTGAACATGCGGTGATTTATAGGCTACAAGAGTTTGTTTAAGACAACGACCCAATTCCGTCCATCATGTTAGGGTTCAGGGCCAACTTATACATGCAAGGCGTTATGATTCATCTTAAAGTGGACATTGTACACCATGGGCACGGTTCGGGAACTAATGTCATTCTAGGACTGGATCTAAACAAAGCGTTTGAAAACGTGGCGCATAAAGCCAGTAATCTTTCGGGCAACAATCCGGATAAAAGAATCTTTCAATACATTCGCACATTTCTTAGAGACAGGAACGCCGAAATAGCGGTAGGAGACCTCCAATCGGACAGGTCCTCGAGGGACGCCTAAAGGCTCGGTGTTATCGCCGTTCCCCTTAATCTCGCTCTCATAAAATTTCCACCCAAACTCGCAGCCATTCCCGGGCTATGACACACATTCTATGCAGACGATATCACTCTGTGGGTCCCCACAGGCAACGACGGTCACGTAGAGGATACTCTACAACAGGCGGTGGATACCATCGATGAATTTGTGGGCTTGACCTACTCGCATTCCAAGTCCGAGTCCTTATTCATCAGAGGTAAACCCAGGGGCATTCACGCCAGAGGATACGTGCCCCCACACCCACTCAGCGTTTATGTGGGACGACATCCCATTAAGCAAGTACAGACTATACGAATTTTGGGAATGTACCTACAAACAAGTAGCAAGCATAAGGAGACGCTTGAAAAGCTGAGGACGGCAGTGAACATGTCGGTGAGGCTAATCAGGCGGATCGCAAACCACCAAAGAATGCTGAAGGAGAGAGTCCTTTGTAGATTGGTGCAGGCCTTTGGCCTGAATAGAGTAGTTTACTCATTCCCATATCTCAAACTAGATTTCGCAGAAAAGAATAAAGTTGAAGCAATCATTAGACAGACGTGCAAGGCCGCGCTAGGACTACCAAACTGCACTTCCACCGAAAGGCTCCTGGGTTTAGGGGTCCACGACACACTGGAAGAGCTGAAAGAAGCACATCTAACGATGCAGCTGAGTAAATTCACGCGCACGTGAGCTGGAAGGGCCATACTTGAACGTCTTGGGATAGGAACCGAAGTTCCAGTACAAGGAGCTAAGGCGCAGGTAGCCAAGCGGGTCCGGAAAGCGCTTATAATAAAAGCTCTGCATAAGGTATTTAATATCACGAACGCAGGACGAAGGTGAGGGGTTATGCTCGGAACAATAAATATGGCCGGTATGAAGGAGCGGTATACGTGGACGCTATGGAATACACACGGGATGAAGCTTTTGTACTGGCAGCGGTGGACGCGCACGGACGTCTGATCGTCTCTGGTACGGTCAAGACAAGGTCCTCCGAGATCGCAGAATTAGTGGCGATAGCACTAACCATAGTTAGCACAAGGGCTGATATTTAGCGATTCCAAATTAGCCTTCAGCAATATTGCACGGGGCAGGATTTCAAAGGCGGCGGGGCACATTTTGAAGCCGGCCAGTCACTCAGCCAGGGAAATTGAGATCATGTGGCTTCCAGCCAACTTGGGAAATCCGTGAAACGAGGCAGCTCACAATAAGGCTCGAGGTTTCGTCAACCGAGCAGGGGGGCTTGCTCGTTCCCGCGAGTTTTTCGAGGAAAGGGCTGGCTTCATTTCATGACATAACCAATCACTACAAAGTGGGAAGATCCATTTTCCCTCCGCCCGAGAAGTCGCGCGATAAAGAGAGAACTTGTTGACGTCTTCAGACGCGCTCCTTTTTGAGCCCTTATCTGTTATCGCGCATATATCCCGGGGACTATGATCCAGTATGTAGATATTGTGGCGAGTTAGCCCCTAATGACGATATTCACCAGTTCCTTCTCTTGAGCGATTGGAGGCCGTGTTGGCCAGCTCCGATCTGGACACTAAAGTCCAAGCTACTGAGTGGGACACCCAGGTCACCGTCAGCCATGGGCTGATGGCCATCTAGCCCGGAGCGTCATCATCTGCTATGAGACGAAATGAAGTTTTTCATTCCCTTCCAAATTGATGACTTGGAACTTGGTACCTGGCTGGCCACGCCCAGCACGCTAGCATGTGGGCTTGAGGTCATAAATGTTAGAACATCCGTGCGTAGGCTAGGACTCAAAGATGGAGTCTTCCACCACTGTTTCTGGAAGCTGCCAGTTTGACTAGTGTTTTCATAATTTCTTATGATAGTCGATGCGTTTGGTCTACCACCACACTTCCATGGCTGATATATATATTTGAGGCCTTCCTCTTGTTGGCAATTGCAGCTCCCAAGGCAAGGACCACGCTTTCCTTCTGCTCATTAGAGAAAAATATAGTGACTGGGACGAAACAAAACGCACCTTTGAACCTTTACACTGACGTTGTCGGTTCGCTTTTGTGGTGATAGGCTTTGTTGCAAAAAAGAAAGAAAAAAAAATCATCCGTGCACTTAATCTACGCTGCGACAACAGCTATCACAGCTTGTTTCTAACACTAAACACGACGTGTAACTTGCGTGGCAGATAAGGAACTAGCTCCATCACGATCTTTTTATTTATTTCCTTTATGTCGTTCTGGTTAACTCATAGGGAGCTTGTTCCAGGGCACTGCTTTATGATGCGGGTGGGAGGGCAGTCACGTGGCACTTTTTAAGTTTCGCGGGAAAAAATTAGCACGCAATTAGTACGTGACTGAAAATACCACAGTTAGATGTTCCTTGGCTGTGCCTACAAATGCCTCATCGACACTTTGATAACTAGGATAGTAGGTTTCGAGCTAGATAATTAATCAATATTACCCAATTAAATCTCAGCAATGGCAACCTTACTGGCAGCTACTCCACTGTACCGGAAACAATATGCACTAGGTTGTCTTGGAGCAACGCAATTGCTAATCTTTTTTTAAAACTGGGTGCATGATAGTTAATTGGGACATCCTGTATATATTTATGACCTCTGGACCTCTGAGTGCATGTGATGATGTTTCAATTCCTAATAAATGTTGTAAATTATTAGAAGAGCTTTTTTTTCATTAGTCGTTAGCTTTGATTACTGGAAAGATAAGCAATACTAATACAGTGGCGTAGCCAGAAATTTCATTCGGGGGGGGGGGGAGGGAGGGTGGCTGACATTGCGGCTCCTCCTCCTCCTGATAGGATTTGTCGAGGGATCAAATACATTAATAATAACTGCATTGCCATTGCCAAATATGCTGCAAACGAATTATTGAACATTACGCAACGTCACAACAAGTAAAACATATATTTTTTCATGAAAGAAGATACTCGTATGCCCCAAAAATTGTACCCGAAATAACTGATATCAATGCTTCCATGTATTTTGTCTATTTAATAACTAAAGAAAATATCACACGAACTTTAGAACTATATCAGTTCGAAACCAGCAAAGCAGTGCATACTGCTGATAGGAAAAATTTAAAGACCATGGCATGAACAAGTTGAGGACAAATATTGTAATGAAGTTTTGTGATTCAACAACCTCGTTTACATTTTTGTACATATGCAACGGCCAGGGAAAAATCTCAATGACGCTGTACTTTGTTCCAATGTATTGCGCAGGAGGAGCTGTCGCTGATCGTGTATTGTAATTGCGCCGAAATTATAGTCACAACAGAGAGCACGTATAAAAAGCAGGAGTTCTGCAAGATGTACGAGGCTCTTGTGTCAAATGAAAGTGATCCAGTGCGAATATATGAAAAACGGGGTACTTTGTTTAAAAGTATAGTGTCCATGAGAATTTAGATATTTGTCCCACTGACTAACGAGTCGCGTGATTCCCGTCTCATAAAACTCCTTGGGTAGCTGCGTCAAAAAGGCTGTAACTGACTCTTTTATGTCATCGTCCGACATGAATCTGGTTCCCTTGAGCTGTTTTTTTTTTCAAATGTTCCAAAATGAGGAAGTCACAAGCCGGCAGGTCTGGGCTCTATGGCGGATGTTGCAGCGTTTTCCACTTCAACTTTTCCAGTTTTGTGTTAACCAGATCAGCGACGTGGGGACGGGTATTGTTGAGCAAGATGACCCCATTCCTGAATTTCCACGTCGTTTGTTATTGATTGCGACACGCAGCCGATCCGATGTTTTACAATATCGGAAACGATTGAGTCTCCCCATGTTTAGAAATTCCGATCAGTAATGGCCCCTGATAACCGAAAAAAGTCAACAACAGCTTTCGACAGAAATGACGGCCTTTGCTTTCCTTGGAGGTGGTGAATTCAAATGTTGCCACTGTAAGCTTTGCCGTCGTGCTTCAGGCTCGTAGTGGTGGCACCATGATTCTTCCCCGGTCACAACTGCAGACAAAAAGTCGTCATCCTCATTGTGATAGCGGATTAGATGAACCAAGGCAGCGCCAAACCTCTGTGTCTTTTTTTTATTGAAGTGATTGTTAGGAGAGGTTGGCGCCTTTATGGTGGCACCGACTACTCCTTGTCACTTGGCAAACGAAACAAATTTGCGTAAAAAGGAAGAATAGCGACACAAAGTATAACATTCAGTAGAACACCGGATCAATAAAAAAAACTTCTGGCAGTGGTTCAAAATCTTGGGCATCCATTGCGCACACAAGGGCCGATAACCGAGATGTTCATGAATTATGGTGTGACCCGCACCGTGACTGATGTTCACACGCCCTGCCAATTCACCGATGCTTATCCTCCGTTCTTGTCTACTAAGCCTTTGCAATTGTGTTGGGGTGACTGCACGGTGGCTTTGGCCCGTCTTGGATCGTCTTCGCAACTTTCACGTGCTTTTTTCAACCGTTTTCTCCAATGCTTCACAGTGGCCAATCAAATGCAATGTTCAACGTACACGGTAGCCATACGGCGACTAATTTCTTTTTGGGAAACATCTTCAGCTGTCAAAAACCTCACGACACCACGCTGTTGAACTTTTGGAGCGTCCATTATGTCACGCAATCATGTTCAACCCAGTGTATGAGAGCATAAAAGAACATTTATCCTCACACCTGGGTGTCACTTTTGTAAATGAGACATGCCTGTGTGCTACGCGCATGCCTGGCAGATAACGAACCGAACCATTATTGCGCGGGGTGGGTAGGCTCACTTTCCTTTGACGCCCTCGTGCATTAGAAATGCGATGATACAATAGCTTGTACAAATGCGACGATACAGCTTAATAAAAGGCAAGAAAGTGTCACTGTAAACAAAGTTCGCTGCATGTATACAGAATACCTCGCAACAAGATATTTATATATACGTATAAGTCCCCACTAAATCTACGTATCTAAGAAAAAGTCACTATATATAATGCGGCAAACAAGGCAAATAAATATGTTGCGAAACCACAGATTCACAGATCACAACTCCCCCCCCCCCCCCCCCCCCCCTCCGTCGGCTCTCTCTGATGTATCGCGCGTGACAGGAGGCGGCAAGCTTCTTCCACGCTTTTCTCCCTCGCGCACACAAGATTGAGCCACCACCATCGGTTCACCCATGCCACCCCTCCCCCTTACGCTTTCACTCGCACATACAGCACGCGGCGCGCGGTCACGATGTTAATGGCCTTGGATTTTATACGCAACATGTGGGCGACGGCTATGGCTGAAACGTGCCTGGAGTGTCCATATAATTGCTATCGCAATAATACAATAACAGTATCCGGCAACTGAAGCATCCTGTGGCTCATTACTTTCCGCAAAAGAGGAAGTAACAAAATCGAACTTTCACTGTGCGACAATTTGCTGCGCCGCAACAATGACTTCTTTTTATTTTGTAGGGCGGGGCCTCGGGAATGAAAAAAAATGCAAGGAAAGCATGTTGGCCATAATCGCATGCCTACTTTGGGCACCTGATGTGGCTACCGAAGGACTATAGAAGAAAACGTGAGACGCTTGGTCAACAGAGAACCATAGGCATACTGCTCGGCATTCTACACCGGCGAGACAAAAATTTCCGGAGAGGTTGCGCTCAAGCGAACGCGTTGCATTGCGTCGAGTCCCCACAGTGATGGCGGCGAGCGGTCATTGTTTCTTTTTCTCGTCTGCTAGTCAGAAAGCGGCCAAAACCTATTACAGGTGGAAAGCCACTCGGCCATAGAAAAACGTACCCGCATCGAAGTGCGCCGCGTTGTGGTCGGGGCAGTGCGAGAAAAACGCATGCGCTCTGGCTGGTTTCGGCAGCCCGTGGGTTGTGAGAACAAAAAGAAAAATTGAAGAGGGTCAATATATCCTCAGGAATAAAAGTCAAAGTAGAAAAATAAATAAGAGCGTAGTTACCTTTGCTGACCTTAGTGTCTTGACATGTATGCTTTGGTGCAGCTGAAAAAGAAATTGTTGATATTCTTTTCTGTCAGATGATGGCACAAATGAACCACCGCAACGCTTCGTCTCATCGGATCTCGTTGAATGCTTTGTCAACGTGTCTGATAGTGCGTTGATTTGGCGTGTCTCGTTGTATGGTCCAATGTACGACTTTAGAAAAGTCAACGCACCTTTGGCGTCAAATGTTTATAACAACATTAAGCCCACAAAGTTCCGGAATTGAAAATCTAAAGCACGACTTTGGAAATGTCAATGCACCTTTCGCATCAAAAGCTTATGAGAACTTTATACCAATAAAGTTCCAGAATTGAAATCCATGCGCTCCGTAGATTCCGCGGCCTTCGCGAGATGCCGCGACGAGCCCGCAAGCCATCAAAACACCCTTGAAAACTTTGTGCACGGATGGGGCTCCTTATGTTACGATCTATGACTCCCCGTGCATGGGCGTTGCCGCGAAATCCAGCCCGATTTCGCAAAATTCGCGCTGAAATGTCTTTCCAAGCGCGAAAAGGACATTCTAGACAAAAGACAGCATGATTTCTGGCGCCGGGGGTTGTTTTGGTCGGCGGCGCACGACAGCACGAAAAAATTTCGGGGAGGGGGGGGGGGGCTGAAGCCCCTTAAGCCCCCCGCCCCCTAGCTATGCCCCTGTACTGACGCACATATCATTCACGTGCAGTTCACACGCCGTTGATAAAGGACTCTGGCGAAGGGGTGACTGAAGTCTCCAAGTTCTTTTTCAGCGTCAAAAAGCGCCCAAAGCAATTTGAAGCGTGGTGAACATACAACAACACATTGATCCTCTAGACATAGGCTATCCATACCTTTAGAAATCATTTTTAATTGGCTACCTGGTTCTCTTTCAAGAGGATAATAAAATTCGACAGATGTGTATATGCAGATATATATTGTGCCTGTGCATGGTGTTTAGAGTGGAAATTTAAAACAATGTTCAAGTGATAAAATACGCATGAGGCAGCCGCCGCTAGTGCTGCTAATGCGCTCGTCCTCCTAGAGTCATCCTTTGCAGAAATAAAGCGAAAGTGTGAATTAAAAGCCGTGCACGTCCACTCCAACAATGATGCATTAAGCTATTAGCCACAATAAAATTTTAAGTGAAAAGATCGAGGCACGTCAAAAGAAGCCCCAAAAGATGAGAGTGACAAAACTGTGGTAATGAGGTGTGTGGGGGGGGGGGGGAAAGGGGGGCTCTGCTCTTTCCGGAAAACTCCGGAGGGGGTTCGGGCCCCGGAGCCCCCCCCCCCTCGCGTAGTCGGCGCCTATGGATCGCGGGCTTTCGGCATGGTGAACACACATTCTAAATTTCCATAGGCTGTATAAGCGCAGTGCTAAGAACATGTCACAGGAAGGGCCAGCAGTAACCTTAGATGGTAGCAACCTAATTGAGTATGGAGTGACGTTAATGTCCTTTCTAAGCGTCCCTTGAAGAATACCCCGCGCAAAAAAAAAAAAACAGCATCCATATACAATTTATGAAACAGTGATCTATGGTCTCGGCTCGTGAACAGAGTCGAGAGTTTGTTGACCACGGTACAAAGCAGCCCTTCCACTTTAACAGAGTTTTAACAGGGAGTGTTAACGAATACAATTTAAATAAAAATTTTTTTATTTCAGGAGGTACGCACATTTTACGGACCCACCTAAGTACGTCCTGATAAGGTCTACTTAAATAACGTGCACAATACAAAGTATCTGGGAAAATGGAGTGTACCAGTGCCGCAGGAATTTCTTTTCGATTCGCAGTGACAGTGAACATGTACTCCGGGCGGAATCTAACTTTCAAGAAAAGAAATGAGTCAACGATCTCCTTGAGAAAGCCCCAATGAGTTTGTGCGAGACCTCTGGCATCTGATGACACCACTATAATTGGAAGAAAATGAACTAATCGGAGTTGCAACATTTCACGGAAAAACGAATGGTCACTGTCTCGAGAGGAAAACAGGCGCGAAACAATTTGCCTGGCAAAGAGATGGACTAATTCTATAGACCACCACGTTCAAGGGGTAGGAACAGTTCGTCGCGCGGCATCGATATTACACATCTGATGTTCACAAGTGGTGCGTTCCCAAATGAACTGAAGATCACTCGCGTTTGTCCTATATATAAAGGAGGAAATAGAAATGAAATCACGAACTATCGTCCCATCTCCGTGTTATCATGTGTTATCGAAGGTATTTGAAGGAACCATTAATAGTAGATTAGAAAAATTCGTTAGCGTTCATGACATTATTAACCCCTCTCAGTGTGGCTTTTTTAAAAATAAATCGTCTGAGCAAGCTTTACTCGTCGTTAACGAAAAGATCACTGACAACATTGAAGCCAGAGCATCCACTCTCGGACTGTTCTTAGACCTCCGGAAAGCTTTTGACTGCGTACAGCGTGAAATTCTTTTGAGTAAACTGAACAGTTACGGGATACGCGGAATAGCTCTAAACCTGCTGAAAGGTTACCTAAATAACAGAATACAATACGGTAAATGGAATAATTTTGTTTCGAACCATTTGCGCACTACCCAAGGGGTTTCGCAGGGATCTTTATTAGGTCCACTTTTGTTTTTATTGTGTATAAACGACATCTGTAACATACCTGATTCTCCAGATTTGGTTATGTACGCTGACAATACAAATATTCTTTTCACATCACATACTCTGCCGGAATTAGAAACTATCGTGAATGCTTATTTGGTAAAATTATACGCTTGGATGCAGGCAAATAAGTTTAAACTTTTCAAAAACCAGGTACATAATTTTCAGACCTATTAATGCCTCTGTTCATTACACACTTAACTTTAATATACGCCAACACAAAACTGCAACAAGTAACAACCCAGAAGTTTCTTGGTGTCTGGTTTAATGAACATTTATCATGGAACACACATATTTCAAGACTTCTTACGGACCTTAGTAAAACTGTTGGTTGTCTTTACCGGATCAGCGATCTCTTGCCCGTTTCCCTAAAAGTGTCCATATGCTACGCACTATTTTTTTCCAAATTGTCCTATTGTGCACTGGTCTGGGGCACTACAACAATAAGTAATTTTCAGAAGTTATTGCTTTTGTAAAAGAAGGCATTGCGGGCTATTGAGGGTTACCATGGTAGGCCGGAAAACCTACCAACATTACCACTCTATCATAAGCATAATTCACTTAAAGCAAACCATCTTTACATATTAATCCTGTTACAGTACATCCATCGTAATCGTTTGCATCCCATTGCTTCAAACCGCCCTCCTACTAAATACCCCCTTCGGCAACACAGAAACTTGGTCCCTAAAACGAGGACAAGTTACGGCAAACAAAAGCTCGATTACCAGATTCCAGTCGTTCTCAATAACCCATCTTTAAGTGTCATGTTTGATCTCCCTAAGAACAAATTTAGAAAAGACATCAAAAAGTTACTAATCAGCACTGACTCAATATAATCTTAGTTTTTTACTTAGCGAAGCATCTCTTGTTTTCGTGTCAAGTTGTTTGTGTGTGTGTATTCTTTAGCGACCTCATGCCATGTTTATACACTGCTTTTGATTTAGGGTGCACTGTCTTTGTATCAAAAGTAATATTTCTCACGGTAATACTGTCGTTTGATGTAATGTATTTTGTTCACTATTATACTATGTTAATATTTATTTCTGTGTTGCTCACTGCTGTATCGACTGTTTTGGGGAACTGTGACCTAGTCAGGCTTTACCGCCTTTTGTCGCAGTTCCCTCTTTCATCTTTTAAGGAAAATAAACCTCAACCTCAACCTCAACTCCAGCTCCACACAAGTGTCGCAAATACGTGATGCTGTGCCTGAACGTGAAGTCGTGAGCAGTGCAGTACTTGCAGCACATACATCAGACGGGAAACTAAGAACACCGTTGTACACTTCACCACGACTGAAAATAGACAAATTCCGCCCTCGCCATGAATTCACTTTACGTTGAATTTTTCCAACTTCTCCCGACCAATGAGTGCAACACTGCACCACATTGAAAGTGGTTATCCTTGTTCATTTCGACCATGGTAACAGTAAGTATCTCTGTTCCCATTGGTGTTTACACTTGTACGCCGAGAGGCCAGGTACGCTTTCACTCCGCCACGTCA
This sequence comes from Dermacentor variabilis, assembly GCF_050947875.1. Taxonomy (NCBI): domain Eukaryota; kingdom Metazoa; phylum Arthropoda; class Arachnida; order Ixodida; family Ixodidae; genus Dermacentor; species Dermacentor variabilis. The sequence continues at coordinate 26,227,937 of NC_134568.1, read as the reverse complement.
ACTCGCGCCTCTCTAGAAGAGCAAAAGTGTTGTTAGCATTTACAAACACTGCGTGAAGTACTAGAACAGCGATTTTGCTTTAAGATCATCATCATCATCATCATCATCATCATCATCATCATCAGCCTAGTTACGCCCACTGCAGGGCAAAGACCTCTCCCATACTTCTCCAACTACCCCGGTCATGTACTAATTGTGGCCATGTTGTCCCTGCAAACGTCTTAATGTCATCCGCCCACCTAACTTTCTGCCGCCCCCTGCTACGCATCCCTTCCCTTGGAATCCAGTCCGTAACCCTTAGTGACCATCGGTTATCTTCCCTCCTCATTACATGTCCGGCCCATGCCCATTTCTTTTTCTTGATTTCAACTAAGATGTCGTTTACCCGCGTTTGTTGCCTCACCCAATCTGCTCTTTTCTTATCCCTTAACGTCACACCCATCATTCTTCTTTCCATAGCTCGTTGCGTCGTCCTCAATTTCAGCAGAACCCTTTTCGTAAGTCTCCAGGTTTCTGCCCCATATGTGAGTACTGGTAACACACAGCTGTTATACACTTTCCTTTTGAGGGATAGTGGCAACCTGCTGTTCATGATTTGAGAATGCCTCCCAAATGCACCCCAGCCCATTCTTATTCTTCTGGTTATTTCAGTCTCATGATCCGGATCCGTGGTCACTACCTGCCCTAAGTAGATGTAGTCCCTTACCCCTTCCAGTGCTTCGCTACCTATCGTAAACTGCTGTTCTCTTCCGAGCCTGTTAAACATTACTTTAGTTTTCTGCAGATTAATTTTCAGACCCACCCTTCTGCTTTGCCTCTCCAGGTCAGTGAGCATGCATTGCAATTGGTCTCCTGAGTTACTAAGCAAGGCAATATCATCAGCGAATCGCAAGTTGCTAAGGTATTCTCCATCAACTTTTATCCCCAATTCTTCCCACTCCAGGCCTCTGAATACCTCCTGTAAACATGCTGTGAATAGCATTGGAGATATCGTATCTCCCTGTCTGACGCCTTTCTTTATAGGGATTTTGTTGCTTTCTTTGTGGAGGACTACGGTGGCTGTGGAGCCGCTATAGATATCTTCCAGTATCTTTACATATGGCTCATCTACACCCTGATTCCGTAATGCCTCCATGACTGCTGAGGTTTCGACTGAATCAAACGCTTTCTCGTAATCAATGAAAGCTATATATAAGGGTTGGTTATATTCTGCACATTTCTCTATCACTTGATTGATAGTGTGAATATGGTCTATTGTTGAGTAGCCTTTACGGAATCCTGCCTGGTCCTTTGGTTGACAGAAGTCTAAGGTGTTCCTGATTCTATTTGCGATTACCTTAGTAAATACTTTGTAGGCAACGGACAGTAAGCTGATCGGTCTATAATTTTTCAAGTCTTTGGCGTCCCCTTTCTTATGGATTAGGATTATGTTAGCGTTCTTCCAAGATTCCGGTACGCTCGAGGTTATGAGGCATTGCGTATACAGGGTGGCCAGTTTCTCTAGAACAATCTGACCACCATCCTTCAACAAATCTGCTGTTACCTGATCCTCCCCGGCTGCCTTCCCCCTTTGCATAGCTCCTAAGGCTTTCTTTACTTCTTCTGGCGTTACCTGTGGGATTTCGAATTCCTCTAGGCTATTCTCTCTTCCACTATCGTCGTGGGTGCCACTGGTACTGTATAAATCTCTATAGAACTCCTCAGCCACTTGAACTATCTCATCCATATTAGTAACGATATTGCCGGCTTTGTCTCTTAACGCACACATCTGATTCTTGCCTATTCCTAGTTTCTTCTTCACTGTTTTTAGGCTTCCTCCGTTCCTGAGAGCCTGTTCAATTCTATCCATATTATAGTTCCTGATGTCCGCTGTCTTACGCTTGTTGATTAACTTAGAAAGTTCTGCCAGTTCTATTCTAGCTGTAGGGTTAGAGGCTTTCATACATTGGCGTTTCTTGATCAGATCTTTCGTCTCCTGCGATAGCTTACTGGTTTCCTGTATAACGGAGTTACCACCGACTTCTATTGCGCACTCCTTAATGGTTCCCATGAGATAGTCGTTCATTGCTTCAACACTAAGGTCCTCTTCCTGAGTTAAAGCCGAATACCTGTTCTGTAGCTTGATCCGGAATTCCTCTAGTTTCCCTCTTACCGCTAATTCATTGATTGGCTTCTTGTGTACCAGTTTCTTCCGTTCGCTCCTCAAGTCTAGGCTAATTCGAGTTCTTACCATCCTATGGTCACTGCAGCGTACCTTGCCGAGTACGTCTACATCTTGTATGATGCCAGGGTTCGCGCAGAGTATGAAGTCGATTTCATTTCTAGTCTCACCATTCGGGCTCCTCCACGTCCACTTTCGACTAACCCGCTTGCGGAAAAAGGTGTTCATTATCCGCATATTATTCTGTTCTGCAAACTCTACTAATAATTCTCCTCTGCTATTCCTAGAGCCTATGCCATATTCCCCCACTGACTTGTCTCCAGCCTGCTTCTTGCCTACCCTGGCATTGAAGTCGCCCATCAGTATAGTGTATTTTGTTTTGACTTTACCCATCGCCGATTCCACGTCTTCATAAAAGCTTTCGACTTCCTGGTCATCATGACTGCATGTAGGGGCATAGACTTGTACCACCTTCAATTTGTACCTCTTATTAAGTTTCACAACAAGACCTGCCACCCTCTCGTTAATGCTATAGAATTCCTGTATGTTACCAGCTATTTCCTTATTAATCAGGAATCCGACTCCTAGTTCTCGCCTCTCCGCTAAGCCCCGGTAACACAGTACATGCCCGCTTTTTAGCACTGTATATGCTTCTTTTGTCCTCCTAACCTCACTGAGCCCTATTATATCCCATTTACTACCCTCTAATTCCTCCAATAATACTGCTAGACTCGCCTCACTAGATAGCGTTCTAACGTTAAACGTTGCCAGGTTCAGATTCCAATGGCGGCCTGTCCAATGGCGGTCTGCTTTAAGATATCCATATCAAATTCAACGGTAACCACTGTAAGGGTTGTTACAGCTAACTTCGGCAGCTACATCTCGCTCTTTACATTTTTGAGCCCGCATATAATTTTTGTGTTCAATGCAAAATATTGATACAAACATTCGTGGATAAGTGCTCATTTATACAGTGTACTGGTTTCTCACGGTAGCGCCTGTGTCAAAATAGGTAGCGCCTGTAGGTAGCGTAGGTAGCGCCTGTGCCTCGATTGTAACCGAGCGAGACAGATTTTCACGCAGCTTTGTGGAACTTTGTAAACCAAAACTTCTTTTCCGCTTTACAAAAGCTTATGTAATATTTCTGGGAGAGAGAGAGAGAGATAAACTGGATGGGAAAGGCAGGGAGGTTAACCGGATAAGATTCTGGTTTGCTACCCTGCACTGGGGGAAGGGTAAGGGAAAATGTCAGTGCAACAGTACGCGCAAGTTCGCAAGCCTGTGTGTCGCATCTTACAAGATAAAACAAAATGGATACGCAGGCATTGCCGCAGAGGCGCTGATGTCGATCAGCGGCCGATTTTGAGGAAGCCGATAGGGCGATTGCTGGTGTTTCGTCGTCACCGCAAAATTACGACAGTTGGCTACGTCGACTTTAATACCGCTATCGGTGCTATCGACATTGCCGGATTCAGAGAACGCACCATTGAATATACCGCGTAAGAGAAAAGTACAGTATACACCACCGGTGTGAAACTGGTACACCAGTTTGAAGCGTCGCGATGGAAAGCGCTTCTGTCGCGATGTCAACAGAAATTTCTGCAGCCGCGACAGAAATTTCTGTAGCTGCGGCAGAAATTTCTGTTGCACTTTTCAAATGGGCTGCAGCGTGACCACATGGTCACGCATATGTACGCGGATGGATGGATGTATGGATACAACTTTCTTGTACGTCCAGCAAGGTTTAACGCGACCCAGGCTCAGGTCTCCCACGGGGGAACGTCAAGGCCCTGCCTCAACGCCGCCTCACGGGCTTGCTGGACTGCCCACATCTGGATTCCGAGGTCTGAGCTGCGCAGAGCGGCGGCCCACCTCGACGACAGGGTCTCCGGAGTAACTGCCATCTTTCCTATAACTACATTGCACTCCCACAGCATGTTTTTGAGTGCTGCTGGTCCTTCCTGGCACAATTTGCACGTGTCGTTCTGATGCTTATCTGGGAAGATACGTTTCAGACGGAATGGATTAGGGAAGGTGTTCATCTGGAGTTGTCGCCAGGCGACGGTCTGCCTCCTGTTCAATTTGGGACCCGGCGGTGGGTATATCCTTCTGGCGTTCAAATATGCCCTGGTTATGTCGTTGTATCTGGTGAGCCTGTCCCGTTCTGCTCGAGAAGCGTTCGCTATCGTGAGAGAGGCGTTGCCCTGTTCGGCGCGGAGGGTCATGTCTCGCGCCGTCCGGTGCGCCGTCTCGTTTAGGTTCGGGAGCGCGTCGCCTTCCGTGGTGACGTGCGCGGAAAACCATATGATCCTCGAGCTCGCGGATTTGGATCTGCCCGCTTTGGCCAGAATTGACAGGGCTTCCTTAGAAATTCGTCTTTGGCATAATTCTTTACTGCCGTTTGCGAGTCACTTAGTACGACTTCGCATTCCTGTTCTGTGAGGGCCAGCGCAATCGCTACTTCCTCCGCGATTTCCGAGTGTTTGGTGTATAAACTGCATGTGGTTCTGATTTTTGACTCTGCGTCTATGACTACGGTGATGTATTTTTGGCCGTTCGCATATTCGGCTGCGTCGACAAAGCGCGCGTTTCTCTCCCTGCCGAACGAACAGAGCAGAGCCTCGGCTCTTGCCTTTCTTCTACCTCGGTTGTAATCGGGGTGCATTTTTCTTGGGATGGTTGCCACCGTAATGGTCTCTCTGATTTTGTTGGGTATTTGCATTTTCTGGCCGTGCTGGTTGTGGTACCTTATGCCGAGCGTGTTCGTAATGTACCTTCCAGTCGTGGTGGTCGACAGGCGTTCGAGCTGCGAGGTGCGTTGTGCTTCGGCTATTTCTTCTAAGCTGTTGAATATGCCCAGCTGAGCCAGGAGCTCGGTGCTCGTCGATTCCGGGAGGCCCAGGGCTATCTTGTACGTTTTCCTTATGAGCGTGTTGATCTTGTTCTTTTCCGCGACGTACCAGTTGTGGTAGGCGGCTACATAGGCGATGTGGCTGACAACGAATGTGTGGATCAGTCGAATGGCGTTTTCTTCCTTCATGCCCGCGTGTCTATTGGTTATTCTCTTTATGAGTCTCGTGGCGCTGGTGACTTTGCCTTCGATCTTCCTCACGGTTTCGCCGTTAGCTCCGTTGGCCTAAATGATCATTCCGAGGATTTTGATCTTGTTTACTTTGGGGATTGCGTTTCCGTCTTGGGTGTACAGGCCGATTTTCTCGTACTCCCGGGGTCTTGTGTAGCTCTTTGGTGGCATGCCTCTGCGCGTAGGCCGGTAAAGGAGTAGTTCGGACTTGCTCGGGAGCATTTTAGGCCCGTTCCTTGGAGGTACTCTTCCACTTTGTGAATGGCCGTTTGTAGTGCGTGTTCAATTTGCCCGTCACTGCCGCGGTCTGCCCATATCGTTATATCGTCTGCGTATATAGCGTGGTGGATTCCTTCGATTTCCCATAGTTTGCTGGGGAGACCCAGCATGAATAAGTTGAAAAGGAGCGGAGATATAACTGAGCCTTGGGGGTACCTGCACTTCCCTGGGTTCGTTCTTCGGACTCGAGGTCGCCAACCGTCAGGAAGGCTTGGCGATCGTTCAGAAAGTCCTTCACGTAGTTGTAGGCCCTTTCCCCCAGGTTCAGATTAAGGATCGGAGAAGATTAAGGTTTAAGGATCGACTCGTGAGCGACGTTGTCGAATGCTTTCTCCAGGTCTAGTCCTAGGATGGCTCTGGTGTTTCTTGTCTTGTCGTCAAGGATCTGGTTTTTCAGTTGTAACATGACGTCCTGCGTGGACAGGCGGGATCGGAAGCCTATCATGGTGTGGGCGTAGGCTTCCGTCTCTTCTAAATGGCTGTTGATACGGTTCAGAAAGGCGTATTCCAAGACCTTACCCACGCACGGCGTGAGAGAGATTGGGCGTAGGTTCTCCAAACTCAACGGCTTTCCGTGCTTGGGTATGAGGATAGCCTTGGACCTCTTCCACTGCTCCGGGATGCGGCCTTCTCTCCAGGACTTGTTCATATAGCCCGTGAGTTTGGCGACAGATTTGTCGTCCATGTTTTTGAGCGTTTTGTTGTTAACTCTGTCCGGTTCTGGGGCTGACTTGCTGTTGAGTCCTTGTAGTGCCGTTCTGATGTCCGCCTCACTGAAGTCTTCATCTAACTTGGGACTAGGACTGCCAGTGTACCGGCCGTGCTCGACCGTCGGTCGTTGCGGGAGGTACTTGTCGCAGAGTTTCATGACGATTTGCTTTTCGCTCGCCGCCCCTTTTTCTTTGTGCAGAAGTCTCTGCATGTCGGCTCTTTGCTTGGGTTTGCATTGGGTTTCGCCCAGCAGGTGCCTCAGCAGTCGCCACGTACTTCCATTGTGGAGTTGGCCATCCGCGGCATTGCAGACTTTGTCCCACTGTTGCTTGCTCAAGGTTTTGCAGTGCTCTTCGATTTGTTTGTTTAAGTCGGCTATCTTTTTTCTCAGCTTTCGATTGAACCGCTGGCCTTGCCATCGGGTTTGTATGGATTTCTTGGCTTTCCAGAGGTGGGCGAGGCGACTGTCCATCTTCTCTGTCAGGAAATCGGGAGTGATGGTTTGCGTGGCCTCCCCGACATCCCTGGTCAAGTCTGTGATCCATCTGTCAATGTCACCGATTGGCTCGTCGTCTTGCCTGATATCGCGGTGCTTGCGGAACTTGTCCCAGTCTGTCCATTTGAACCTTTTGACTGGGAGGGTGGTTCCCGCCCGGGGGATCGTGATCTCGATGATCATGTGGTCGCTACCTAGGTCTTCTAGGATGTTTCTCCAGGTAGCCCTCTCGATGTTCTTGATCATTGTTAAGTCCGGTGTGGTATCTCTTGCAACCGAATTGCCCGTACGCGTTGGGGCGCTGGAATCCGTGATGAACGTGTATTCCAAGTCTTGCGAGTCCTGCCATAGCTGTTTGCCCTTGGTTGTGGTGTGGCCGTATCGCCAGGCATGGCACGGCGCATTGAAGTCCCCACCCACTATCAGCGGCTCCAGGCCGGCGAGCTCGGCTGCCTTTTCGAGCAGGGAGAGAAAACGCTGCCGTCTTTTGGATGGGCCACTGTATATGTTCAGTATAAAGATGCTATTCTTTTGCGTTCTGTTAGGAATAATTTTTATCATTATATGCTCGGTCTGCGGGCCTTGAATTTCATGTTCTATAGGTACTAGGCCCTTTCTGATTAGTGTGGCGATGCCCCTATCGTTTTGGAATTTATATAGGGACGAGGGCGCGGTAGCCCGGATGTTGGCCGACGTGCCCACGGTTTCTTCTGGCATTATCACATCGGGTTTGGGTTGGATGTTTCTTACGTATTGTTGTAGGATAAGTTTCTTCCCGGCTATATCTCTGCAGTTCCATTGCCAGACCAATAGCTCTTTATCGCGTCTGGCCATCCTGGAGTCTTGAATAAGGAGCTGTTGAGAAACTGGAGCGGTGCGCGGGGGGCGGTGCCACCGTGGGAACGTCTGAGATTACGGGATTTATATTATGAGTTCCCATGTTTGGCTGTGGTGATTGCGACAGAGACGGTGCCCACATCGCACATTCTTCGAGCTTGACCACCCTGGTTGTGAGGCCGGATATGGCGGAAGACAGATTGCCGATTGCACTTTGTAGTTCGGTAAGCATGGCTTTATTTCCGATCTCGCCTGTTCGGCGCGGCTGGTGTCTTGGCTTTGTACGGCTCGCTTTTTCGCGGGTGGGGTTGCTTTGGGGTCCTGTTCCTCGCCATTGTTGCTCGGAGCAGGAGTACTGACGGGAGTGGGTCTAGGGGGTTGCGCGGGAGGCGCGACCTTTCTCAGTTCGCGTACCTCTTGGGTTAGCTGTTGTACTAGGCTCCTGAGCATGGCGGAACCTTTCAATTTATACAGGTTCATTAAACCGCGCTCAAATTGCCCCAACATGATACAGTTTACAGACACCAAGTGGTTAAAGTTGTCTACGTTTACTTGAGAGTTGCTCAAAAAGGCGGGAAATAGTGGTTTCAAGTTCGGCACGAGGAGAGGCATTGCTCCCGCGGATAAGTGTTTTTCTTCTTTTTTCAGTATTCATTTCAGCAATAGCATGATCCACATGTATCTGTATGCCTCATGCAATACCTGACTTCCGGTGAGAATTTGTGAGAGATTAAGGTTCGTTTACTTTATGTGCGAGATTATTATTTTACGTGTTGCCATATGGTCACGCTGGGCCTTTGGGCTCCCTATGTTGTCTAACGCCAGCCCCGTGACTAAGAAAAGCACGCGCTTTCCGACGACGGCGTAATCTTTGTGCGCTCGACGGGAAAAAAAATGTGTTACAACAATTGCAACAAGCACCGTACATGGCGTAGATCCCATGGCATATCTGGAGACAGGTATTCCCATGCCTGCCATTCCTCCCATCCAGTGCCTCGTCCAGATGTTGTTGCCCAATATAAGTGCTGCATGGGAGGCATAGACCAGATGGGTGCAAACGCAGGGGCCTACCAGATTACGATTTGTGGCAAGAAATGGCGGCGGCCGATATTCACTCGTTTTTTTTTTTTTCGATAAGGCCATAAGCAACGGTCGGGCGTTTACTCGCAGCAAAGGGGACCACATCACTCGACTTGAATTCCGGAGGCAAACATCCCAAAGCCACCTCCCAAGATGGTACAACAAGCCAAAAGGACCTGGTCGTCGAATAACGCCAAAGCTTGGTGACATTGCTTTTTGTCGTGCACGATATCACGAAGTGGCCTACTTTGTTTGGAGCCGCGTACTTAATGGCAGAAGGCACCGGTGCGCTGGAGACAATTGCAACGGCACGCTGCGCACATAGCGCACTAAATGTGACATCGGGATGTGCGTTCCACGCTTCGAACCGCACCACACTAAAAAAAAAACCCTGATTATATTTGTTGGGATGTATCAAGGCGTCAAATAAAATTAGCCACCTTGTGGTTTTTGCTGTAGCCTAGGGGCCCAGCGTGAGCGCATATATGATATATTTGTAAACTAAGAGCACGTTCACAATGAAAGCTATTATGTGACTAATTTAGACGCAGATACGAGACAAATTGAAATTTTTCCGACAGAACACGAAAAAAAAAAAAAGAAATCGGTCCTTAATAGGTTAAGGCCGTTGTGGGTGAAATTGCAGAGCCATTAACTTATATCGTCATTAAATTATATCATCTGGTAATTTTCGCGATAAGCTACAAATTACTGGTGCAACGTCACTTCAAATAAAAGTGGAAAATACAATGAGTTGGAGCAATTACAGACTAATATCTCTTTTATTGCTTTCATCTAAAATTGTCGACAGAGCATTGTATATGTGATTTAATAATTTTTGTAAAGAAATATCATCGTAGGACGACAATTCGTATTCCTATTGGGCAAGTCTACAGAAAGTTGGAGAGCATGGCCTTAGAGATAAAGTACGAAACGTTATACATTGCGACGTGCACTCTGGATTCCAGTACGTTTGCCTCCACGACGTTGTCTGAGAAACATGCAATTAAATATGAGTGTGCCTCAAGTCTCTATAATGGGCTACCCGCCGTTTAAAGGTTCCAGAGAACTCGGAGAGTGTCAACATTATACTAATCCACAAAAAGGGAGATGTTAAAGAATTGAAAAATTATAGGCCCATTAGCTTGCTTTCAGTACTGTATAACATATTCACCAAGATAATTTCCAGTAGAGTAAGAGAACACTTGACTTCAGTCAACCAAGAGAACAGGTTGGCTTCAGGAAGGGATACTCTATAATGGACCACATCCATGTCATCAATCAGGTAATCGAGAAACCTGTAGAGTACAATCCACCTTTCTATGTGGATTTCATAGGTTAGGAAAGGTATTTGATTCAGTAGAAAAACCAGCAGTCATAGAGGCAATACGTAATCAAGAAATACAGGAGGCATACGTGAATATCTTGGAAAATATCTACAAACGGTTCCACGGCTACCTTGGTTCTCCACAAGTAGAAATACAGCTATAAACAAAGGGGCCAGGCAAGGAGACACAATCTCTCCAATGCTATTCACTACATGTTTAGCTGAAGCACTCAAGTTGTAAAACTGTTAAGGCTTAAGAGTGAAGACCAACGGCGAATATATATACAACTTTTGGTTTGCAGATGATATAGTCCTGTTCAGCAACAGCGGCGAAGAATTGCAACAAGTGATAGAGGACCTTAACAGAGAAAGCTGTAAGAACGGGGTTGAAAATTAATATGCAGAAGACAAAGATAAAGCCCAATGATCTGGCAAGGGAACAAAAGTTCAAGATCACTAGTCAGCCTCTACAGTCTTAGATGGAGTACATTTACGTAGGCCAATTGCTCACAGGTGACCCTGATTTTGAAAAAGAAATTTAGAATACAATGAAGATTGGTTGGAGGGCATGCGGTAGACATAGCCAGATCCTCACTGGAAGCTTACCACTATCATTGAAAGGAAAGATGTACAATCAATGCATTCTAGCGGTGCTAACATATGGAACAGAAACTTGGGGGTTGACAAAGAAGCTCGAGAACAAGTTACGGACCGCGCAAGGAGCGATGGAATGATGAATGTTATGCGTAAAGTTAAAAGACAAAGAGAGAGGGGTGTGGATCAGAGAGCAAACGGGGATAGCCGATATTATAATGGGCATTAGGAGAAAGAAATGGAGTTAGGCAGGCCATGTAATGCGTAGGATTGATAACCGGTGGGCCATTAGAGTTACAGAATGGATGCCAAGAGAAGGAAGGCGCAGTTGAGGACGGCAGAAAGCTAGCTGGGGTGATAAAATCAGGAAATTCGCAGGCACACGTTGGAATCAGTTGGCGCAGGACAGGGACCGGGAAATCGCAGGGAGAGGCCCTCGTCCTGCAGTGCATATAAAATAGGCAGATGATGATGATGATGATGATGGGCGTCGCCATGTGTTGTACAAAACTTGATCAATGAATTAAACGCGAATCTAAAAGAGAAAATATTCGCACATCCTTAGTAAAAATAGAAATTATGCTTTGCAAAAAACATTTTCGCAAGCCGTGCCGACAACTATAAAACTGACGCACACGATTACGCCAATGAGATGCAAATATACAATGCGCTCTAACTTACAGGAAATGCTTGTCTACGAGTTGAGCCAGTACTTGTGAACGGTCCATCAACTGATTTATGAACGGGTTCCACCTTTACCCCTTCCTCTCGCTGGGTAGAGCAAACACCTGTAGCGGCAGTTGGGTGTTTGGATAATTACAGATGAAGAAACTTCTGCGTATTTTAGCATTCTAGAGTTGATGAATCAATGACTGCTGATGACAAAAAATAAATTCATATAGCTAATCCCTCTTGATAAACCAACGCTGTCAATAAATATAGTACCAACGGCCAGGAAATTAGCTTTTGGTACTGAAGAAAGCACTGAATGAACAGTGATTTGTAAATATGATGGAAACATATCCTTCAAAATTTGAATGGACCGCACTATTGGATTGGGTTACTTGAATAGGCCGGATAATAAAGCTAATAACGAGGCTCCCAAACTTCCATTGGTTGGATCGCAGAGGGAACGTAGGTCTTTGTCGAGATGCATTAGTTTATCTTTTGAGACAGCAAACATCAGTTCCTTATCTATTTTAAATGACGATAAAACAGTTCAGCGCGTAGAAACAGTCGCTTGTTTTTGTTGCGCAGGTGTATCAAAGATTATTGACTCAAGTTGAGCAGAGGTGAAAAGGAACCCTTTTGCTTTCAGTACCTAACGACAGATGAAATATAATAATTTAGATTTGTAGGTATTCTAGTTGTTATCCATGGAGTGTTCAGAAAACTTGGTAAAGTAGTGAATAACAAATGCTTCTAGTTCATTTTTATTGATACAAGATCAGCTCTCGTGTACTTTGAATGACCTAATAAGTTATGGGAAACATACACCTACAAGGCAAAGCCTAAAGAAATCGTTTACTCCATGCAGGTACGTTATCAGTTAGACAAGGTCGCCTGCCGGGGTAAGATGAAGGTCAAAGATGAAGGGTTTTTACGTGCGAGCAATTTACTTAGCTGTGTAAAGTTAAAATTATTACAAATGTGCAAAACAACATTATTTGTCTTTGCAGGCTAATAACACCGCACTAAGGGCAAAGGACGGTGAAACACAACACGGGTATACTTTCTCCGTGGTTCGTCCTTCGTGCGTTGCTACTAGTCTTCCAAAATATTCAAAATCGTCTAGTTCTCGGACACTGCTTTGTAGTGCTTAACAGTTATAAATTCATCGGCCTACACAATGTTAAAAAACTGATGACTAAAAAATATTCTTTTGTTATGGCACCTCATAAATAGCTGGTTAATTTTATCATGTAGCCCACGACCATAAGACGACGAAGCCGGCAGCAGTGATTATTAGGCACAAAAGACAAATCCATAGATAAAATTATCACCAAAACACAAATAATCTCGAAGGACTAAACAGCCAGAATGACTTAAGAAACAAGCACATGGTTAATATCGTTACGTTTCATGAAGGCACCGAAACAGACTCGCTTTTGGACGTAATTGCTACCAAAATATGTGTACCTCTAGAGGACACCGCCTTTGAACGCAAACCACAACGCTCACGGGCGTCCTAGTGTTCGTTTTAGTGCAACATGTGTTATATGACTTTACATGCAATTACAATTTCTTTGGTCGCGTGCCAACTGAATCTGGCTTTTACTTTTCTTCCACTGGTTACAGGGTCATCTTCGCCCTCCACCTTCCAGTTCAGGAGACACGTGTCATGACGTCCCTTCAGCGTGTATGCTTATTCATGGCGCTGGCAGCACTGTCCCTGTATTACTACACTGTAATGCAGACAAGATACTTAGGTATACCAGAACAGAAGAGTCATTCTTGCACTCCCTTCGGCTCACCAAACAGTAGCATTGACACAAAGGATGTGCCACGGATCATGATGTGGACCAAATTCTTTAGTGATTGGTACGGGACGCTCGACGATGAGAGAATCGGCGAAGTATTGCTGGAAAACTGTCCTGCCAAGTGCCTCGTCACAAATGACCGGCGTTTGATAGAATATAGTGACGCTGTCATTTTCCATGTGCGCGACCTGAAGATGGCAGATCTGCCACCTAAGCGCTTCAGCTGGCAGAAATGGGTCTTCTTCTTGATGGAATCGCCACCACACACCGGTTTCAGAGACTTCCATCTCACGCACGGTATGTTCAACTGGACCATGACGTACAGAAGAGACTCTGACGTTTACGTGCCCTACGGTAGGGTTATACCTCGCGATTCCTTCAATACGAATACGAAGAGAGACTTGAAGGCCATCTGGAAGTCTAAGAAAAAAACCGCCGTATGGATGGTCAGCTACTGCCGCAGCCCCGGTGGAAGAGAACATTTCGTGGCGGAACTGAAGAAATACATGGACGTTGATGTGTACGGTGCCTGTGGTGACCACGCGTGCCCGAAATCCCGAGGTGATGCCTGTTACGTGGACTTCGAGAGCACCTATTTCTACGCACTCGCCTTTGAAAACTCGATATGCGTAGATTACGTCAGCAAGAAGATGTTCAACGTACTGAAGCACAACATTATACCAGTTGTGTTCGGTGGCGCAAATTACAGTCATGTCGCTCCAAAACATTCTTACATTGACGCCCTCTCCTTCGAATCTCCCAAGTATCTCGCCGAGTACCTTATACAACTATCGAAGAACTATACAGAGTACTCTGCTTTTTTCGCCTGGAAAGAGAGCCATGATGTTGTTAGGTGGGACAAAGGATTCTGCGATCTATGTATAAAATTGCAAAACCGTGCTGAACTTCAGCAGCATTCGTCGTACGGTCACGTCGAAGAGTGGTGGTTTGGCAGGCACCTTTGCCGGAGTTGGGACCAGAGGCAGAGTTTCCAGACCGACAAGTTCAATATATCCGGCAGTCTTGAAAATTAGCCCAAATTTATCCAGTTGGCTGCGCACACCAGAGATGCTAGCAAGAAATTACCCAAGCTTTAGGCATTGGCTTTTACGTGAGCAAACACTTTGCTTGGCAAGGACTGGAAATGTCCCTATTAGAACAGTTCTATTCAGTGCCATTTGATTCGTTTAAGAACACTTCCAGGGATGCCAGATCTGCTTTAATTGCTGACAGTGCGGGGAACTTCACGATTTCAAGATTAGATTTACTACAGAGCAAACGTGAGGTGCTGCTTTCTGTGGTCCCCTACATAATTGCATGAATAAGGGCACCCGAACACTTTTATACAGGACAAGAAAACTACGATTCTTTTTCATACACAAACACTTGCGTTGTTACGAATGTTCGTCGAGCTTACGACATGCAGATTGTTGGGTCCTGCATGTGCAGTGGACGAGCGGAAGCGTTATGAACACAGTTGTGATGATGTCATCAGTGACAAGGTGCTATAAAATCGTATGTCTCTACCGCTATGTCGTGTGGTGTATGTTAAAACGGCGATGACGTTTGCACTCAGTCGATGAAGCATTAAAACCTGTTCGACCTGGACCGAGCATAGTTAAGGTGGGACCGAACGGCACAGTTTCTACTTGGCGTTATCTGCTACGGCGAAATTATTGGGGAATGGAATCCGATCCCGTAGACGGCGTAGCCCAAGGATTGTACAGTCCATCACAGCGTCTGAAAGCGCGAGCTATCGTGAGTAAAGAACAGATGAAACTGGCACATGGCGAACGCGCCAAATGTATCAAGCAGCTAGTCGGTTTTTGCATGAGAGGAGTATGCGTGCGATCGTGGCCTAGTCTCGGTAGGCTACGATTGCACTAACGCTCCTCTGATGTTTCTTTTGTAACAGAAGGCAATAAAAAAAACAAGAAGAAGCGATCGTGGTATAGTGGTCAGCGCACTGGGTTGCTGTGCTCGAAGGTACAGATTTAGTTCCATGGCCAGTCGCGCATTTCTTTTTAATACAAAGGTCCGAAAAGTGGCGAGACAAGAAGTACCTGCCTACATACCTCCCGCAAAGTGCTTAGATTCAGGCGTAGAATGCTTCGCATTAAGACTAGATAAGAATTTAGTAACGCTATTCGATAGCATACTTAGATTGTGGTGATTGTGACGTCTCGACAGGTGCGACGCGGGATTCAAGGCCGACCTTGCACCCTCTCACTTACCAAAGTTACGTTTCTATGCCTCGTATTTTGTTGTGTTTCATTTTACTTTCCTGCGATTTCAGGCGCACAGTGACGCAATCGCGTGCGCTCTGCATGCCTCGAGCGTTCTCTTAGTTGCCTGCAAAGTGGGTGAAATTTGCGTACAATGCTATAAAGAAATGCGTGCTTGATGGTGGGATCAAACAGCTTGTCTTTAAGCACGGCAGCCCGATGCTCAACCATTTGGCCCCGATCGCAAGTATGGTTCTCTCGAACCAAAATCGCTCTTTGAAACAAATGGCGCGTGCATGACGTGCCATATTCTCGCAATATTCCCTCATCGCTGCTAGCGCTTTGGTAAGCTGTGTTAAAGTACATTGCCTTCGGGATCGGCCCACATTTTTTGTCAGGCCAATACCTACAAAGTGTGTGAGGGCCACCTATAACGCTATCGCGCTGACTGAAGATATATATATATATATATATATATATATATATATATATTGAGAAATGCGGATTTCCATTGCATGAAAAGAGAGCGGCTAAATATGCGTCACTTAGAGTTATTTTCGTAACAAAATCCGTCAGGTAATATACCTGCGAGGGAATATATTACGCCGGACTTGAATGTAAGTCGATAAATAGTCCACAGCATCGATATCTGTAAATCTTTTATCGTCTGTTATTGTTGCCTGTGCAGGATATCAAGCCCGATACACTTGCTATTTGAGAGCATTGCATATCAAATTGGTGCTATGGTGGAGCTTATCTTCCGGTAAACAAACACCGTGATATCACACGCACGAAAAACAAAAATAAGCAGAAGGAGCAGCTTAGTAACTGCGTCTACAATAAATATTATATTTGCACGAGCCAGAAAACTTCTTATTTATTTATTTATTTATTTATTTATTTATTTATTTAACACACTGCCCCTAGCGCCGACAAGGCCTTTCAGAGGGGAGGGGGGGGGGGTTACAGACTGCATAATTTGAAATGATGAAAAGCAGCATAGCGAAAAGCGATTAGCATCAAAAGCAACAACTTAACATAGTGCATCAAATAACAAGCACAAATTACTAGAATACGAGAATGTAAATATTTACAGCAGGAACAAGAAGACAGAGTTGCAATTAATGGTGGCAACATGGTCTGTTAAGCGATTCCATTCGGAAAGCGTGAGCACAAAAAGAAATAATTTGTTTTTTGTGTGATCAAATCGTGGAGAGACGTAATGGGGTAGAAATATATAGTTGTCGCTAAGTATGCCCATTCTAGAAGGAATATATTGTGAAAACATTTAGTCTTGATTTATCCCTCTGTTCTTCGAGCGTATCCCATCCAAGGCTCGCCTTCGCAAGGGACACGCTATAAATGCCCCCTCTGATTGTTAAGGTCAAGCCTTATGGCTAGATTCTGAACCCTTTCTAGTTGTCTTATGTCTTTTTTTAGCCACGGGTCCCATAGTATACAAGCGTACTCAAGTATATACCGGACATTAATTGGGTACAGTAGCTGCTTAGTTTTTATTGGGGATTGTCTTGCGTTTCTTGGCAAGAAACCTAAACCAGGCTTTGGCTGTGACATAATGTATGTGGTAATCCCATGATCAATTTCTTCATGAAAACACGTGTAGGTATTTGAATTGGTGTACTGGAGTAATTTAGTTGCCATTTATAATATAATTAAACTCACGAGTAATTTGTTTTCGGGTAAATGACTTCATACATTTAAATATTGTTTATTCCATGCGATAACTGATGTGTTTATATTGTACCATTCTAATTTTTCGATTAATGAGTGAAGAACGAGGTCGAAGGCATTTATGAAATCAGTAAAAATTCCGTCAGCAATGAAACATGCATCTAGTGGACTTGCCAAGTCACGTATCAGTTCTGTGAGTCGGGTGACACGAGAGCGGTCGTTACGGAAGCCATGTTGTTGGGGAATCAGCAAGGAGTGTGCATTCAGATGTGCCATATGACATTAGTAAAGGAACATGTTCAAAATAATTTACACACCACACTAGTGAAAGAAATTGGGCTGCAATTGGAAACGTTGTTGGGAGGACCTGACTTGCGCACGGGAACAGCGTTTGCCACTTTGTAGTCATTTGGCAGCACTCTCTCGTCAAACGAATTTGGAATATCACACACAATTACTTGGACAATGGACGGGAACAAAAAGAAAAATTTAAGGGGACCAGTAGTCTGGTCCAGCTGTTTTCGATACGTCTAGGTCCTTTAGTAGTAATCCAATTCCACGCTAAGTAAATGTTATGTCACCCATGCATTCCGGGAATAACTTATCAAGGCGGCGTAGGATTGATTTGATCAATTATTAAATTATATTGGCCCAAGGGCATCTAAGAACAAAAAGCGCCGGAACATGTGGCATAATTCAGCAGAATTGTTAGTTTAAATTCAATACAAAAATTTTAAATGAAAGCTGTATAGAGACATACGCGTAAAGTAGACCTATACCTCACCTAAGTTACACCTCACCTGTGAGGAATAATCTGACAATTAGGACGGAAGGACACAATTTCTAAAAAATTAAGCAAGATAATTAAGCACACTCTTAAGGTTAAAAAGTGGATCCTCTGAATATAATAATTGGGGATGAGGGGGTATATGGCGCGAGTATAATTCCCTAAAATGAGCCACTCATTCTCGGTGCAGTCCAGGACATTCTCTGAGGACATGCAGAGTGGTCAGGCTCTCTCCGCAGTTTCTGCACGTCAGTGGATCAGTCGCTCTGAAGAGGTAGTTACGTGCACCATAGGCGTGTCCTATTCTGAGCCTCGCAAGGGTGAGTTCACTGAGTCTATCGAGCTTCAGTTGGAAAGATTTGGTTGATTGTCGTTTCAATAGATGCAGCTTGTTTTCGACTTCCTTGTTCCATTCAGCTGGCCGGTGCTTACGTAGCGCCATATGTACAACAGGTTTCATGTCCCCACCAGGTACCCAGCTTACATCAATCGTGTCCCGATGTGCCGCTTCCTCAGCATTTTTGTACCTCATTTCAGTGCCTCCGATTCCAGAGTTGCCTGGAACCCGACACACGACAAGAGCAAGGTTTAGTTTATATGCTGCATGAACGTGTTTACTAACTGAATTAACGAAAGTTTAAATTAATGCAAATAAAAGTGGATGAAAAACAACTGACCAAAGTGGGATACGAACCCACGTCTTCGAGATAAACAGAGATACTGCGGCCCCCCTTTTTCCATCCACTTTCTGGGCTATTTATGTTTTAGTACTAGGACTAATCCTGGGAGTGTTAGCCAGCGCCACCACTCACAAACCTAGGCGGAGGATGTCGAATATATCCTTTCTGCCACAGGCGTCATGAGTACGTGATCCATTTGAGTGGCGGCAACTGGTCAATAAACCCACATATGCTACCTGAAGACAGCAATGTTGCCGCATTCGCCGGAGGCATAGTTCAAGTAGTAAAACATAAATACCCCAGAAAGTGGATAGAAAAATGGTGCTGTGGTAGCCAAAATGGTAAGAGCATCGCACGCGTAATTCCAAGACGTGGTTTCGTATCCCACCTGCAGCCAGTTATTTTTCCAGCCACTTTCATTTCCATTAATATAAAATTTCTTTAATTCAATTACTAAGTAGAAGTAACTTCCCCTATGTAGTGCTTGGTCTCTTTGTTTGTTGGCTTCTTATGATACCATTAATAAATATCAGGACCCTCGGTTCCGTTTGATCTCGCTCATGAATGTGTTTAAGTAACTTGTTGAAAACAGGATTTCGGCTAGCGCCACAGTACAGGGCTTTCGGAGCGCTTAAACAATCAGCTTACACTACAGAGTTTTGTTGGTTGCAATGCACAATGGGCTGAACAGTGATAAGAATACTCTAATCTTCCGAGGTAAAGATGCGGCTATGGTTATGCAATGTTTTAGATTTACAAATGTTAGTGCTATCTGCACATAATACTGAAGTTGCAGACTTTGAAGCATTAGCGAAGAAAGCGATAGATCTATACTTGTCTTCAAGGGCGTCCCACAGGGAACTTCCCATCTCCCTTGCTTTTTAACGTTGCCACAGCCAGCCTTCCGGATGCACTGAAGGTAGGTTGGACGGCAGTTAAATTGTTTACCTGCGCAGATGACATCTCCATTTGGATCTCGAGGTACCAACACGAACGTTTGGAGTGGATAGCCCAGGGCGCAATCTTCGTCATCGATCGCCACTTATCAACAGTTGGCCTATCATAATCAGCAGAAAAATCTGCCTTCATGCTTTTCCCGGGAGTGAAGCCGAAGTCAACACTCCTGTTGCGGAATATTCGAGGCCATCCAATTCGCCGTGCCACTAGTGGTCGATTCCTGGGCATCACCGTCGACAGCAAGCAAATATGGCGCCGCACAGGTGAAAGTGTTGTGGCTGCATCAGTGCAAAGATTCAACGCACTTCGTCCCGGGGTAGTTGCGCGTCGGGGAAGGAATCCTATGTCTATATTTAAACTGAATGCTGCACTGAAAACAAGCCGCATTCTCTATCAGCTCCCGCTGATATCACCATCACCGAGCCAATTCGAGCACTTGGAGGCAGTGCACAGGAAGGTACTTCGCTTGGCGATGTTAGTTCCTCAGGCGGCCTCAAACAAGAAAGTCAGTAATGAAGCAGCGTCTCTTCCACTCCACCTTTTGGCATCTCAGGTCTTGCTGACTTAGCTATTAAGGCTGAGCGAGTCCCCCGCAGGCGCGGCGGTTCTCCGGCGGTTAAGATCAAGAACTCGCTCCCATTTGGGAGCAAGTTTTTGATCAGGCGCTCAGATGTTCAGTGCTCCCATGTGGCGCTGAACATCTTTCGATATTTAGGATTGGAATGGGGGGGCCTAAACGGTGTCGCCTCCAGCCGCCATGATCTTTATCTGACGTTACCTGCTGCCTCAGTGTACCCCACTTACTGGCGAAATGCACCATTTCAACTGCCAAAGCAAGGTTTCTCGTGCTAGACAACTTGAGCACAGCATTTCAAAGCCACCTACAAGTGTACACGGATGGGTTGGCGTGTGCACAAGCAGATAGTTGCGCAGCGGCATTCTGCATGCCATCCCTCAATGTGCCATGCTCAACTGGCCGCCCGCACCGCGTAGTTTCATCTGCAACAGTAGAAAGCACTGCAATTACCACGGCCTTGCGAAAACTACGCACCTATTTCGCACGTGACGCCGTGGTGCTAACATAGTCAAACTCAGCGTTACGATTCTTAGACGGCGGCCTACCTCGAGAGAAGTTTACAAGGCAATATTTGGCCTGATCAAAGTTCTAAGGAGCAAGGGATTTAAGGTGAAATTTCAATGAATCCCATCTCACGTCGGAATTGAAGGAAATGAAAAGGCTGACGGTCTTGCACGCCTAGCGCTTACACGTGTCCCAAAAGTAAGAGCGGCAAATATTTTTCAGAACCCCAAGGATGCAATCCGCATTCATTTTCGGGCGATACACCAGTCTCCGCGCCTAGCCTGTGTGACTCATGGACTTACTCTGGACGAGGCAACGCTGTTGTACCGCATCCGAACCGACTGCGCGTACACGCCGGCTTGGTTATTCAAGACTGGACGATGCGCTTCCTCGCTCTGGCCATTCCTTGGTGATATCAACGACATGGAACATTTCATTTGGCTATGCCCGTAGTTCGACACAAAAAGAAAAGCGATGATGGAAAACCTGCAAAAGAATGGTCTTTGGGACAGGATCTTTGAAGTAGTCGTTTTCCCCGGAGGGCCCGCAGCTTTCAGGAAGAGAGTGGAACGACTGCTGATTGCCTTCATGCGAGGCACGAGGCTCTTCGACACCTGGTGACCCACATAGTGACACTCACAGGAGGCTGAAGCGGAACATTTGCCGGCTATTTATGCCAGGCTAAGGCCACCTGCTGCAACACCACCACCACCATGAAGGCCCAAAAGATGTTGCTGGATTAGGGCACTGACAACTTTTTCTTGCTATCGAAAGGACAAGTCACAGGCTACTGGACTAGGCTCCCCAACGCGGGATGGGTTCAGTATAGTCAGTTTCCTACAGATCTGTGAAAGCTATTCCAAAATTTTCCGCAACCGATTTTACTGCTGACGGGTATGAAAGGCCCTAAGGGTTAGACGAATACCAAAATGGTAGACAGGATGAAGTAGCTTAAGTGCCGTCTTTGAAGCTGACTGGTCATCATTGCATCCATAGTCAATGCGTGACAAGACAAGGCCTTTAAATAGAGGTAGGAGATAATACCTATCTGTTCCCCTCGACTGGTGAGTTAAAATGTTTAGAAGGTTCATAATTTTGAGACATTTCAGCTTCACCTGCTTTATGTGCTGGACTAAGGTTAGTTTGGCATCGAAAATTACATCCAAAAATGTTTGTTCTTTTGTAATGACCAGGCTTTTCCCATTCATCACAATGCAATGGTCAGGAGATGCCCCTCTGCACTTGGAAAACAGCACACAAGTAGTCTTTTCTCCATTGATTCAGAAGCCCTTCTCGTGTTTCCATTTGTCGAGCCGATTAATAATTTATGTACATGCATCTGGCGTTCGCGTATAAACAGGTTGCAAGATTTGAAGCTGATTCGAATTTCGAACACAGAGACAGAATAAGATATTGTATGTGGGATAACAGAACGAAGAGAGTTTATTTTAATAATGAAGAATTTGCAGATTAGGGCCCTCTCCCCTCTGTGGTACACCGTTTTCTTGAACAAAAGTGAGCGATAGCAATCTGCCAATTCTTACGCGAAAGTTTCTTTCACATAAGTAATTTCGCAAGAATTTCAAAATACTACCACAAATTCTGTACGACTACAGGTCTTGCAGAGTACCGTATCGCCAGGCAGTATCCAATGCATTCTTAAGATCAAAGAACACGTATTGACAGCATTGGTTGAGTACAAATGTATCGCGTATATATGACTCGAGGAGAACAAGGTTATCGGTCGTAGACCTCAATCTTCCGAAGCCAGATGGGCATGGGCCGAATATACCGTTATACTCCAAGAAGCACTCGTAGATAAGGAGACGGTCAATCATTTTATCAGACCTTTAACACGTCATGAGTGCAATAGGTCTAGAACTCTTAACTAAGGAATTGTCTTTGCCATGTTTGAGTATCGATAGGATTATTGCCTCTTTCCAAGCTGAAGGTATATGACTGTAAAAATTCTAATGTAAAGGCCTAAGAGGTAGTTTAGGCTCTTATCAAGCAGATTTTTCATAACCTCGGACTTTATTGTGCCAGAACCTAGTGATGAACTGCCACAAGAGCCTAGGGAAAGCTCTAGGTCATCGAAAGCTAATGGTTTGCTATATCCCTCTGATGAAGACTTGTTTGGACGCAGAGTTATATTTTCAGCAATTCCTTTAGGGTTTAGAAACTTTTCGGAATGAATGTTTGAACGTGGTATAAGCTCAAAATGCTCTCCAAAAGTTTTCGTTTTGTCTTTTATTGTATCACCGCATCCGGTGACAAGTGAGTGAAAACGTTATTCGAAATGTCTGGCGATTTGAGCGGGGTGGTCCATAAACACCCCAGCTTAGGTGACGGCCTCGAGTCCTTGGACGCAGGCTTCTTCCTCGGCGTACCGGACAGTCCACAGTTGGTCGGCGAGGTCGTGGCTGAGCAGGGCCGCCTCCCAACGCGCCCCTCGGTTCGAGACTGCAGTCTTGAACCGAAGGGCGCGTTGGGAGGCGGCCCTGTCTACCCCGTTTGTCGGGGACTCCTGCTGCTCGCTACCGGTGCATTCCCACAGCATTTGCTGCAGCGTCGCTTTGGTTCCGCACTCGCTTTACCCTCGTCGGAAGAATAAAGGTCGGGGTAGCAGAAGCGAAGGATTGCCGGGTTCGGATACATGCGTGTCTGCAATTGGCTGCAGGCAACCGCCTGTTTCTTGTTCACTTTGGCTTGCGGTGGTAAGTATTTGCATCTGTTCAGTCTGTAGTGTTGCGTGATGTCTCTGAAAGCTGTCATGCGATCCCCCCCCCCCTCCCCGTCCAGTCTTGCTTCGCTGTCGCGCTGTCGCGCTGGGCGAGACGCCGGGATGGCCGGCGGGCGCCGCCGCTCGGCATGTAAGTCCTCGAGCCGCGGCGTGGGCCGTCTCGTTGTCCAAGAGCGGAGGGTGCCTGTGGGCGGGGGTCCATACGAGGAAACTGTCACTTCTGCGACAAAATATTGCCGTCTTGAATTCGGAGAATGTGGGCTGCTTCCCAGGATATCCGGCCGCTAGCGTAGTTGAGTATCGCTGCCTGCGAGTCGCTTATTATCACCTCGGCGCCCGTGGTGGCTATCGTGAGGGCCATCGCCGCTTCCTCGGCCGCCTCCGTCGCTTCCGTGCGTATTGTCGTGCTCGCGATGCAAGTTCCGCGGTGGTCCGTGATTGCGATCGCGAAACCGCGTCGCCGCTCTTAACGGGCCGCTTCTTCGTAAACGGTTTCTTTGCTGTTGCCGTATTTCTTTTACGGGTCTCGCACGCGCTTGTTGCGCCGGCCGACGTGATGAGCCGGGTGCATGTTCTTGGGCAACAGCGAAACGACGATGCGCTCGCGAATCGGTGTGGGTATTGCGACCTTTTCGCCGTGCTGCGTGTGGTAGCTGATGCTCAGCGTCTCGAGGATGTGTCGTCCGGTTCCGGCCTTTGCCAAACGCTCGTACTGCACGACGTTGTGCGCTTCGATTATCTCGTCTAGGGTATTGGGTAAACCCAGTTCGAGAAATTTATCCGTGCTAGTATTTATCGGCAATCCGATGGCACGTTTGTACGCTTTTAGTATGATGTGGTCTAGCTTGGTTCGTTCGGTCACCTGCCACTTGAGGTAGGAGGCGACGTACTTTATGTGACTGGTTACGAACGCCTGTACCAGGCGCATCGTATTGCTTTCCTTCATTCCACTATGTCTATTTGAGATCCGTTTCAGCAACAGGATCGTTTCATCGACCGCGCGCTCTAGCCTGCGTACGGTTTCGCCCTTGTGGCCGTTGGACGACAGGTGCAAGCCCAGTACCCTAATGTTGTGAACGTACGGGATGACAGTGCCACCCGATGTGACTCCTCTAACTTCTTTGCCTGCGCGCTCGGCTGCGGAATCGGCGTTTTTAGGTTTGCGGCCCCTGCGCGTGGGTCAGTATAGCGGAAGCTCCGATTTGGCCGCTGAGCATTCAAGGCCCGTGTCGCGCATATACTCCTATACCGCTTCGACGGCCGCCTGCAACGTTTGCTCTACGCCACTGTCATTTTCCTCGGAAACCCAGAGCGTGATGTCATCAGCGTACAAGCTGTGGTGGAGGCCTTCTATCTGTGCTAGTTTCCGGCGTAACCCGAGAAGCACGAGGTTAAAGAGCATGGGCGAGATCATGGAGGCCTGCGGCGTGCCCGTGCAACCTATGCCTATGTCTTGCGGTTCCAGTCCGCCGATCGCTATGCGGGTCCGGCGACCAGTAAGGAAGTCCGGTATGTAGTCGTACATTCTCTCGCACTGTCCAAATGTTCGTATGCTTTCAAGTATCGTGGCGTGTTTCACGTTGTCGAGCGCCTTTTTGAGGTCGAGCCCGAGTATCGCTTTTATGGATTGCGTGGGATTGTCTACGATGTGGTGTTTGAGTTGAATCATGGAATCGTGGAAAGGCCATGGTGAAACCGCAGCATCGTGTGCGGTAGCATGTCTCGGTCCTCGAGGTAGTTGGTAAGGCGAGCGAGGACCGCGTGTTCCATGACCTTGCCGACGCAAGGTCATGGTCGAAGATTGTCGATCTGTACCCGTTTGCCCGGTTTGGGGTCATAATTATGCGCGCCATTGTCCACGAGCTCGGTATCGCGCCCGCGTGCCAGCACCCGTTAACGTAATCTGTCAGCCGTTCTATCGACTGGTCGTCAAAGTTAGGAACGTTTTATTGGTCGCCCCGTCCATGCCCGACGCCGATATTCTGTTGAGCTTGTGTAGTACCGCCCTCACCTCTGCTACGCTGAAGTCCTCATCTAGCTGTGCGTTACGCTCCCCTGACTTAACGGGTTCGCAGGGCTTCTAGAAAGTTCGCGGACGTGCATTCGTAGTCCTGTACTAGCCTGTTGATTTTATGCGCGTGCGCTGATTTTGTCTTCTCAGGATCCAAGAGGCGCCGGAGGAGGTGCCATGTCTTGGCTATTCCTAGCTGGTTCTTCATGCCGTTGCACATCTCCTCCCGTTGCGTTTTGTATACCTTCAATGCGTGGTCTTTCTACGTCACTGTTTAGTCGTGCTATGCGTCTGCGTAGCATTCGTAACAACCTCTATTGCAGGCCGCGCTTGGCTTCCCAATATGTGTAGGAGTTTACTAACTATAACCTCGAGATCTGCTTCCGACAGGACTTCCCGCGTTGCCGTTTCAACGTCCCCCCTGAGCGTCGCGGTCCAGCTCTCGATGTCGTCGATTGCCGCGCTGCCTCGATTCTGCTCTTTCCGGACTTTGCGACTGTGACAAAGGAAAACATTTTGGCGTTGTCCTTTTAGTTTAAGTATCCTGTTATATACTTTGCTCGCATCCGTGTACGAAATTATAGAGGACACGTGATGTGTTCAGCTTTCTCATTTGGATATTCGGCACATACGCCGGCCATTTGCTCTGCATCGTTTAAAATTTATTCGATTTTCTGCTGTTGGGTAGCGAGAAAAATGATCCATGCTTTGTTCTGACGTTTCTTTGCAAGTTCACAGTCTTTGTTCCATTACAGTTTAGGATTAATTTTATTTGTGCAGGACTCATTTATGCAGTTTTGAGCCGAGCTGAGGATGGTCTCACTGATATAGCAGGTCATTTCCTATACACCTAGGTAGCCACACACCTTCCAGGCGCAGTGAACATAGCTTTTTAAATTACGACCAGTTTGCACCATGAAGCCGCCATGTTTTGGGTACGTTGGTCCCTCGTGCCATTTCGTTTTATTTAGGAGTGGTGGGTAATGCTCGCTCCCGTACAGATTATTAACAACACTCCATTCTAGGCATGCAATAAGGCATGCTGGACCCTATTGCTAAATGTACACATAAATACGTGTTGTGTACATGTGGCATTGTAAAAAGTTGCCTCTGTCTTGTTAAACAGACAAGCTCAGGATCACAGAAGAAACTTGTCTATTGCCCGACCTTTCGCATCACATCTTGAGTCGCCGCAGAATGTGCTGTGAGCATTGATATATCCGAATATCATATAAGGTTCAGGGAGTTGGCCAATCAGATTTTCAAACTCTGCTGCTTCACAGAATCAGATTTTTTTCCTTTACGATGGTTGCAATTATTTTTCCTCCCTCTTCCAGCTAGGGCAGTTCTGTGAGTAAGCTGGATGATCTCCATTGAAATTCACACATTGCGCAGGAGCGTTGCAGTTATCATAAGGACGGTCGTTGGCACTAGACTTGGCGCATGCTTTTTGCCTCTACATGATTGTTATGCATGGCCGAACCACTGACACTTGATGTACTGCCTCGAACACGCTTTCGGTACGTAGGGTTTGACGTTAACATTCATATATCCTTAGTCAAGTGAACTGGGTGCAGCACTCGTACCACATGTGAGTATCACGTGTTTCTTGGGTATCTGTTGGTAATTTCGCCGAAGTGTGATTCTTTGTACCCTAATGACGTTCTGTTCTTTGAATCCTTCGAGGAGCTCTTTGTCATTACGGCTCAGGAAATCTGATGATATTACTCCCCTGCTTGCGTCGAGTGAGCGATTTGCGGAGTATTTCACATTAATGTCACCGATACTCGGGAGTTCAGCGGGGTCTTGAACTTCCTCTGTCTTTGTATATTCGAGGGGGAGGCCTCCGCTTGTATCTTTGAGGCTTTGTAGGCAGGTCCAATCATGTTTTCTGTGCATTTAGCTACTATGATAGATGATAGTTTTCGTATATTTGTGTTGCCTTCATTGTGAAGGACATGGCACTTTCGGAAGGTGTCTTCGTTTTGTTTCAAAAAGAACTGGAAAGTTGCTTCGCTGCTCCCTCGTTTTAAGGGCATGCAATCGTCAAGGGGGGAAAGCTTTTGCATTTAAACCGTGGAAAATTTGACGGCGACAGTAGTCTCCTTCCAACGATCCCAACAAGGTGTGTGTGCGTGTGTGCGTGCGTGCGCGCGTGTGCGTGTGCGTGTGCGTGTGCGTGTGCGTGTGCGTGCGTGTGCGTGCGTGTGCGCGTGTGCGCGTGTGCGCGTGTGCGTGCGTGTGCGCGTGTGCGTGCGCGTGCGTGCGTGCGTGCGTGCGTGCGTGCGTGTGCGTGCGTGTGCGTGCGTGCGTGTGCGTGTGCGTGCGTGTGCGTGCGTGTGCGTGCGTGTGCGTGCGTGCGTGTGCGTGCGTGTGCGTGCGTGTGCGTGCGTGCGCGTGCGCGTGTGTGTGTGTGTGTGTGTGTGTGTGTGTGTGTGTGTGTGTGTGTGTGTGTGTGTGTGTGTGTGTGTGTGTGTGTGTGTGTGTGTGTGTGTGTGTGTGTGTGTGTGTGTGTGTGTGTGTGTGTGTGTGTGTGTGTGTGTGTGTGTGTGTGTGTGTGTGTGTGTGTGTGTGTGTGTGTGTGTGTGTGTGTGTGTGTGTGTGTGTGTGTGTGTGTGTGTGTGTGTGTGTGTGTGTGTGTGTGTGTGTGTGTGTGTGTGTGTGTGTGTGTGTGTGTGTGTGTGTGTGTGTGTGTGTGTGTGTGTGTGTGTGTGTGTGTGTGTGTGTGTGTGTGTGTGTGTGTGTGTGTGTGTGTGTGTGTGTGTGTGTGTGTGTGTGTGTGTGTGTGTGTGTGTGTGTGTGTGTGTGTGTGTGTGTGTGTGTGTGTGTGTGTGTGTGTGTGTGTGTGTGTGTGTGTGTGTGTGTGTGTGTGTGTGTGTGTGTGTGTGTGTGTGTGTGTGTGTGTGTGTGTGTGTGTGTGTGTGTGTGTGTGTGTGTGTGTGTGTGTGTGTGTGTGTGTGTGTGTGTGTGTGTGTCGTCTACATGAAGCGGTTCAAACACCCGGCTTAGGCTAAACAACGAGGATGCCATAATTCCCCTACTTGGCTCAGCCGCGCACGGCGCACGGCGGGAGGGTCCGACCCCATGTTCGCTTGGGGGTCGGATTGACAAGATTACCAAAATCATAAAAGCTCTGAGGAAATAAAAAAAAATCAAAGTTATATGGCCCCCACATCCCTGTAGCTTCTCAATAAAAGCAGAAACCACGGTATTGTGTAGTCTATGAATTATTACATACAGAGCAATTATTATTCGAGTAAACCATTGTAAACCATCTCGATTATTCTTAAAGAGTGCTTTCTCGAAACGCGTGCCTACAATGTAGTAATACGTACGCAGTAAACTCACCCATCTGATTTGGTAGATCATGCATTCATGAAAGAGCTAAGAGTTCCTGAGAAAATTTGTTATTGAAGGACACTGTGTTCATCCGGATGTTGCATGCCTGCGTGTTTCCCCGCAAGGGATGCAGAGAAGAAAGACAAAGGTGCTCGCAAGAGAAAATTAACAAAAATTGGAGATGGGGAAAGACCAGTTATCGTGACTTCATCGATAGCATACGTTTTCTTGATGATAGAAGATATAAGCGGGATTTGAGTACTTAATTTATTATCTTGAGAAGTTCATATATATGGAAACAATAAACATTCTTGAATAGTGAAGAGATCTGGTTGTAGTTTCCACAATACAAAAAGAAATTATTCTTGTCCTCACGATAATTCCGAATGATTTGTCTTAGTTTTGCCAGTGGACGCTACGCAACAATTTCACTGTCTATGCAGGTATGTACAACGATATGCAACCAATAATGATGGAAAGCCTTCTTGGCGCTTTCAGGGCAATTTTCTGTCGGGCTGGCTATCTAACCGCTTTGGTGGGTCGATGCCGAAAATAGTGCAGTCTAAAAATGTGGGTCAAATTCTCCGATAGTGCATTATAATATTGTGGACCAAGCCCGAAAGTAATGCAGTCTACAAATGTTCTCATAACCTCGTTCACGACGCTCTCAAAAGCAAAAAAAAAACTCATTTAAGATTTAGCCCAGTTTATTATGTCTCAAAAGAATGCTGTTAACTGGCTATTGATCGTGGATGAGTTCTTCCCCACTTTTCTATAACGTTATGAAAGTATATCTAGCCCTATATATTCACTGCCGTGCAATAAACGACACAAAAAGGCAAAATTTACGGTGCGAAATGTTAAAATGGGGGAGCGTTGAAAAAGCCCAGCAAGCGCTCTGATTTTACTTTATGTGACATAGACAACAGGCGTGTTCCCTCATCAATTAAAAGTTGCAAGGTTACCCCCAATTTATAAGGGGGTGGCATGAACAGCTTGTCAGCATCAGTACATACTTACGACAATGTTTAAAATTTTTTAAGATTGTATTCCTCACAGGTTGTTATCATTTGCTAATCAGCGCCACATTATTACAAAATATTCACGTGGTTTTCTGAATTCGAAATCTACTGAGCAGGACATTATTGCTAACCGAAAATAAAATCATTGAAAACATGGAAAATATTTGATTTACGTTTCGCTGATTCTTGGACATGGAAAAGTTGTTTATTCCCTACATTATGACATATTACTACAGAAACTCTCAAGGCATGCCATACGCGGGCTTGCACTTGAGCATTTAGAAAATTACTTTCGCAACCCGTATTAACTGGTACATATTATAACTTCTACATCAAGTCAGCTTCAGTTAGTCCTAGTACTTTCTTAAGATTCCACATTGGGTCCTTTCTCTTCCTGCTCTACGTGAATGTCAATGTCTGTATACCATCTTCCCCACAGCTGGCCATGCATGCAGACGATACGAACGTATTCTTTACACCACAACACTTAGGAACACTCCAGAACAAAACGCTTATGAAACTTGTCCATCGGGTGTGTGCAACGGGATTATGCACCAGTGCAAATCCTGCTCTCCTTTGTCCTCCTTTCAACACCTCTGCGCCAGGGAGAGGCTTCTCTCCGAATTCCTCCGTGTGAGCTGACCCGACGTGACCTACGCTCACCACCTTTACGCCAGGGAGTGGTTTCTCTCTGTATTCATCTGTGCTGGCTGACCAGTACGCTGACAAAGTCCTCTACCCGGTAACAAGAAAGAATGAGGTTGACCGGATGTTGTAGGATGTAAGAAGACCAGCAAGACGCCACAGACACATCTTCCCTGCCCTTGCGTGGAGGAGCACGCAGGCTGGACGTTTCTGTATTTCTTGTCTTGAGCGCACCGCTCACCTGTATGGACGTATTAAACTACTGGTATTTGTTTTACATCAGCTCCTCTTCCCTGCCGAACCTTCTCCGATGGTCAAACTACTTTGAGCTCCAGACAGACGATGTTGAAGGTCGCCGAAACTCCGTCGACGTAGCGTCTGGTGCCAGCCCATAACAACTCTTAATCAGCGAAAAGGCATGGATCTCGTCTACCAAGTCGCAACTGAATGCAGCGTTTGCGAGGGTCTACGCCGGATTCTTAGCTGCAAGGTGGTGAGCGGGGGATTTTCTCTGCGGAGTATTGTCAGGTTTTGTTGAAGGATTAGAACAGAACGGGTAATTCGAGCTATTGTTGTCGCCTAGTTAGGTTGCGGCCAGACAGTTATGTACAATAGAGAGAGCAGCACTGAAAACAGCCATGAATTTGAAGTCATTGCGTAAACCGGAGTTGCTGGAGCTGGCGAAGGAGTTGCACCTGGATATCACTGACGCGCTCCAAAAACCACAGTTGATTGAGGCTATTCTCGCTCTAGGGGCTGAGGATGATGAGCTTAAGGAACGCCTGGAGATCAATGAAGAGAGGGAGACTGCAAAAAGTCACGCAGAGGAACGCAAAGAACAGAAAGAGCAGAACGTGAAGAACGGAAACCTAAAGAACAGGAAGAGCGTGAGAATAGGCAACATGCACTTGAATTGAAGCGACTCGAGCTTGAAATAGAACGCGCTCGAGCAGCATGTCAGAGAAGTGAAGGAAACAGTGCAGGACAGCGCGTATCGTTAAGCATGATCAAGCTAACGCGGCGCTTAGAGCTCGGAGAGGACATTGGTTTGTTCTTGGTGACCTTCGAGCGGACGTGCGAGAAGCAGGAGTTCTCCCGCGAATTGTGGCCATAGCGTCTGCTAACACTGTTACGTGGCGAGGCAATGGGCGTAACCGCTCGCTTAACGAGACAGGAAGCTGAGGATTATGAGAAGGTAAAGTCCAGTTTGCTGAGGAAGCATGAGCTGTCAGCAGAAGCGTTCCGGTGGAAGTTCCGCGAAATGCAAAAGACTAGGAATTAGTCCTATACAGAATTTCTATATACGCTTATGCCACTGCGGCCGCATTTAGACGGGGGCGAAATGCGAAAACACCTGTGTGGTTAGATTTAGGTGCACGTTAAAGAACCCCAAGTGGTCAAAATTTCCGGAGTCCTCCACTACGGTGTGCCTCATAATCATAAAGTGGTTTTGGCACGTAAACCCCCATAATTTAATTTTTAACATGGAGGAATGGCTCTAGGAACAAAAACCTATGGTGATCACGCGAAGGTTGTTCAGTGCTTTCCACGTGAACAATTTTATAGCCGGTTACCTAAGAACGTAAGTCACTGGGTTCAGGATAGGCCAGAAGGTAGCAAGATAGCCAGAGCCAGTGAACTAGCCGAGGAATTTGTGACGCGCTGGGCTCACGAAGTCAGCGATGGTCGAAAAGGCGATCCCGATTTCAGGCTTTCCAGGCCGAAGCCGAGGCCGAAAAAAAGAAAGCACGAGCCTCCGATTGAGGGCAGCACAAATTTTAATACTTCCGGCTCGGAAGGGACCCCTGAAGGTGAGAAATTGAAACCGAGGAAACCCTTTCTTTGCTACAACTGTCACAAACCAGGGCACATTGCTGCGCAAGGAAAAGGTAGTGTTTTTATCGGTCGGTTGCAATGACAAGAACATGAAGCTGGTCGAACCATACATGCGCGACCTTGAGATAAACGGCAAACCATGTCGCGTACTGCGCGACTGCGCGCCTAAAATGGACGTGGTTCACAGGTTTTATGTGGAACCTGAGATGTTCACGCGTGAATGGGCATGGATCAAGCAAGCTGTAGAAGCTCACAGCGCATGTCTTCCGGTCGCAAAAGTATCTATTAAGGTCCTTTCGGCCCACTTGAGACGAAAGCTGCCGTATCGCCTACGCTTCCTCCGCGGTACCCTTACGTGTTCTCAAATAGGTGGGATGAGATTCTGCGCGAGAAATGGCTAATGTTTGTGAAGGCTAGACTGATGGCACTAACGAGATCGAAAGCTGGTGAGTTAACTGCAAAGGCAGCATAGATTGAGAATGCCGCTGCGTTGGAACCGCAGGAGTTTGGATCCGCGCAGGCAGAGGTCCGGTTAGCGGCAGCAGCCGAGTTATTGGAAGAGCAGTCGCCAGATTTGTTGGTAGTGCCCACGTCGGAAGGCTTACAACGGCTGTTAAAGGTAGACAGTTCAGCCTTAAAGTCCGAGCAAAACAACGACACCAGCCTGCGGGACATCCGAAGCAACCTAAAGGAAGGTGCGAAAAAAAAAACGTGAATTTTTATGAGAGAGATGGCCTACTGTATCGGAAGTATGTAGATCGCAGGGGTGTCATATCTGACCAGCTGGTCCTGTCCCTGCTTATGGAGAGGATCTTTGGCGCTTGTCGCACTGAAGCTCTTGGGCTGGTCAATTAGGTGTCAAGAAAACTAAGGATCGACTATTACAGGAGTACTATTAACCACGTTGTTTCCGCGATGCGGAGTAATTTGTAAGGACTTGCAACACATGTGAGCGCGTGGGGAAGCCGGGTGAAAAGGTAAGAGCGCCGATGAAACTAGTGCCGATAATCACTGAGCCCTGTCGCCGGCTCGTAGTCGACACCACTTCCAGTAATAGCCTCCGGATACCGTGATATTTGACAGCGTTTTGCCCAGCTACTGAATCCCCTGAAGTGGTCTCACTTAAAGAACTTAGTTCGGTGGAAATAGTTAATGCGCTCCTCTCGATATTCGCTCGAGTTGGTTTTGCCGCCGAAGTACAGTCCGACCAAGGCACCGTGTTTACTTGTGCCCTAACCACGACCTTCCTAGAACGATGTGGGTACAGTCCATTCATGGCTCAATTTACCATTTGGAGGCCAATTCCGTACATAAGCTACATTCTATTATGAAACGCTCGTTAAACGCCTTATGCTTCGAAAGGAAGACAGACTGGAAGCTGTGCTTGCCTGCTAATATGTTTGCGTTGAGGACTGCGGGGCATGAATCAACCAGCTTTTCGCCTGCAGAGCTCGTATAAGGCCGTTCGCTGCGTTCGCCGCTGCGCATGCTCCGCATATTGTAGGAAGGGCGCGGGGAGGACCCACT
The DNA here is from genome assembly GCF_050947875.1 of Dermacentor variabilis. Lineage (NCBI taxonomy): Eukaryota > Metazoa > Arthropoda > Arachnida > Ixodida > Ixodidae > Dermacentor > Dermacentor variabilis. The sequence goes on along the minus strand of NC_134568.1, from coordinate 26,194,345 downwards.
TGTGGTCGATCACATACTTAAGCTACTAGAACGCTTAAGGAAGGCGCAGAAGGCACCAAAAGAGGCCATGTCTAAAGCGCCTGTGTATACGTTCGCACCGCCCTCTCTTTGTGAGTGTTCCACGCCCGATTGCGTATCTCCTTTCCTTTCCTTCCGCTCTCCCGTGGTGGCGGTCACGTTAGCGTGCAGCCCGCCGGGACGGCGAGGCAGAAATAAATGCGAACAGTCCATGTGGCCCCGATCCCGCAAAGTTGGAGCGTTTCACCGGAGCCATGGCCAGCTTTCAGAGGGAGTTTGTGGGGAACCAATTTTGTGTTCACTAACTATGGACAGCTGGGCTAGCTGGTTGTGATTGGCATTATGAAACATCGTTCCAGAGCACATTTGAACACGGACGAGAAGGGCAACACAAACGCCGGTTTTGCTGTCTCTCTCTCCCCTCCCCCTCCCCCTGTGTACATAAAGCCCCGTTTTCCACGAATAAAATTTAGTTTATCCGGCGTTTGTGTTGTCCTTCTCGTCCGTGTTCAATTGTGCGCTGGAACGATGTTTCGTAATGCCAATTTTGTGTTGCCTGTGCTGTGTGTGACCACTTCCGGTTTTCGAGTGACCTCACAACCATTACAGCAATTTCGGGACGTCGGCCAACGCATGATTGCTCTGGCTACGCAAAGCAGCGTGTGCTCCGAGTGCAGCGAGGTGCGTGTCTGTCCTACGTGCCGGGATACGTTAGTAAAAGCTGTCGTGCCGCGTTTTGCGACAATGCATGGGTACGTATATACCCCGCCGGTGCCTCAGCATCTGCAGGGGCTCGACATCGCAGAGGAGCAACTAGGCGCGCATCGCCTTCCATTTATGCGCATACGGCGGTTTACTCACAGCAGTGGACAGTTCGCCATTAAAGGGCCCACACGCACAGCTTCCCTGGTCATCCACCTAATTCACAGAGTGGAATGGCACTAATTTATTTGTACGATTTTTCTTGCGCCGAAATTTCGTCCCAGTCTAGTGAATTCGTCCGAGTAGCGAATTCCGCCTCAGTTTTATAACCAACTAACAATAATTCTGGGATATATCACGTAATAGCATTCGTTGTGTATTTATTACTTAAGGGTAATTGTTTACGTGTTATTAGCGCAGGTTTGATCAAATATTCGCATTTGTTTACACTGCGCACGAATAATAATTATTTTTTTAACTTTCAATAATTTGCATTCAGAAATTTGTACATGTATTTGTAATGCCAGTTTTGTTTTTCAAATTTCAACGTGGAAGTATCTATTTTCTAATTATTGCTCACGTTTACACAACAGCTGTATGTATTCAGGTTGGTCTAAATTTTGTAGAGCACTGCATAGCTTAACCGTTTATCACTGTCAACATGCAATAAAGCCTATCTGTACTCTCTGTGGTGATATCTGACGTTGGTGAAGCTGCATTGCATTTTTGTAAAATTTACAGTCAGGCATATCGTGCATTATCAAGTCATACATTTAAAAAAACAGGGTCTTTAGTGGCACCAGAATTATTTAATTATGAGGCTCACCACACTGGTGGATTCCAGAATAATTCTGACTTCCGTTTTCTTTTAACGTGCGCCCAATGCACAGTAAACGAGAGTTTTTTTGTTTTTCTCATTTTTGAACTTCTTTTTATCTGCATTTCACCGTAACCAGATTGCGGCCGCCTGCTTCTAGACAGTAGCGCAACGTGTCTACATTCGAGACCTCGCGTTAGCAAGGCTAATACGACGTAGCGTCCCCGGTTATTAGAAGCAGCGAAACGGAGCGAGATGATAACAGGTTAACACAGACGTGCGGAATTGTCCAATATGTACAGCTTTTGCACAAACGCAGCTGAACCGGGGTTGGAAACACCTGTGCTTGATTCGACATCGGCGTGCGGGAGGAAGGAACGCGTCTGGTTTGCAGCGGGCGCTCGTGAAAGATTTTCGTTCCCTTGCAGCGTTTTCTTTTTTCTGCGTGTGCGTGTTTGTGCTCTTAGTTTTATTGCAAGAAAGAAGAAGTTGTGAACACCATCAAAACTAGTCTTTGAGCATCTGCATAAAGCGGAGCCCGACTCCTCGTTTTCTCGTGGCCTACGGGAACGCTCATACATGACTATGTTGCGATCCTGCGTTAAGATACCTTCTGGACAGCCCCTGGCTGGTTCGGATGGGATCATTCTCTCTCTATTGTGGGAGTGGCAGTCTAGCCCCGTATTTTCCATCGGTGCCACTGCCACCATTTTTTGAGAGATGGCTCCGACGACGCTGCTGCGACGCTGCGCCGTGGGTAGTCCCGGCATTGCACTCTCGCCGGGACGAAAGGCCCTCCGTAAGGAATGCCAAAAACAGAACGACCAACACAGTCCGCCTGCTTGGCTGTGTCAAGCATTGTGTGATCTCAAGGCGTCCGCAGTTCGGAGCATGTTTTCACCGACCTGAGTGCGCGTCCCTTTCTGCTTCTTTAATGTCCCAGGGCTGCATGGTAGCTGGAAGTTCGTGGTTGCATAGCATCGGTAAGCATTGATAAACGCGCACTCTCAGTAGGACCTGCAGCGCATACGCGAGAAGTGGCGAAAATAGCCTTTAAACGGTAGTAATAAAGTAATGACTTTACCATGAAACGTTTCTGCGTTTCACTAATCCCTGTTTCACTAATCCCTGTTTCACTAAAGAAGCGAGTTAGTGACGGTGGCACGAGATGCGTAGAGCAAATAAAAAAGGCGGGTAGTTGGTGCAATGGCCACAGGTACAGTGTACTTTACAGGCATGTAGTTAGAAAAAAAAAAAGACTTGCAATTGCTTCATGCCTGTCACACTATTTACTACCTTGGTATAACTGCAGTTGTTGTAACGAAGTTTTGAGCCTATAATAAAGTTTCAGTATCAGCTCACTACCAGTTGGGACGGAAGCAGTTTCCAGCTCCTCACCCGAAGCTAGGCAGGCCCCAGGCCTCGGTGCTAAGAATGCTGCAGACGGGCTCCTTTCCGTCTCGATCCAGGTTGAGCCACTACGTGTGGATCCCCGCTGCTCCGACTGCGGCGAGGAACGGCCCACCTTCAACCACATGCTGTGGCAATGTCCTGCGTTGCCCCACTCGCCTTTCAACAGGCAAGAAGACTGGGAAGAAGCCGTCAAGAGCAACGATTTTCAAGTCCAGCTTCGGGCTGTCCAAAGGGCCTGCGACAGGGCTGAAAATCACGGTCTCGCGCCCCCGGCGGGGATGCGGCCCCTTAGGACCAAATAATGTTTCTTGTCTGTCTGTCTATCTGTCTGTCTATAGCCTATAACACATGTTTAACCCACTGAGGATTATGCCATTTATGGCGCGACATATGCCTTGTAGGCTATAAACTTTGTATCTGGCGGTGCCAACTGTGTTTGAAATCCGCGTTTTTCATTTTCCTGAAAAAAAGCTGAAAACTTTTTGAAAGCGTCCCGGGGGCTTTCGCCAGTTGATTTGTGTACCTGCGCCCACGTAGAGTGCGCGTCGGTTGTGCGTTTCGTGGATGGCGAATCATTATTAATGGCTTCTTTGGGACAGCATCTCGTTCCTGGAACCGTTGTAGTACTCACCGACAACTGGGGGAGCAGGCCTGAGTGCGCTGTTCTGCAAACAGTGCGGCCGATAAAGGCACGCTGAGTTCAGCTTGGCGACACGGCTGCCTTGGAATTGGTCACTGATTTCTGCACTTGGACATCGCTTTTTGTATTATTTTTGCACATTATTTAGACATTTCGCATATTTAAGAAGTCTTCGAGCGCAGCTTTCTGCGTCAGATTTATCAAAGCGGTGCACTTGTTTACATCGACATCTACTGCCGCAGATCGTTCTTATCGTCAAATATTGTCGAAATGGTGCATCGCTGATATGAAATAGCGTCAAAACGTAGCAAAACATTCATATTTTCGCATATGTGCCATGTTGTTACACCCTGAGACGAGTCAATATGAACGGTCGAGCCACTTAAACAACGGCAACTGTGATCCAGATACATACATTACGGACTGTTAATTAACTCATTCCCGCTTTTCTTTAACTCCAGCATAGTTACAGTTTCAGCGTGCCATAGATGATTATTAGAGAAAACTGTGCTCGCATAAGTGCTCATTTGTAGGCCGTGCTCTCTCTCGAAAACGCGCGGATGCCATCGCTCACACGGCGTTGGTATAACTGAGCGAGGCGATTGTTTATGCTGCTGTATACCAAATACATAGTCTCTTGTTTGCCGCTTGACGCAGCAGTGCATCTCTGAAATTGAGAAATGTGTCGGCAAAGCAACACGTGCAGGCCCACCCATATGCGTAGCGAGTGCGGCCGACAGCCTACAGGTATGGTGACGTACAGATGTTGGCACAGCGCTGTGTCGCCGCTTACCGCTTATTGTGTACGGGCCGCGCGAAGGGAAGTGTGGTTGTTGTCAAATCGCTAAGGCCAGAACTGAACTATAGAAGCAGTTTCGTTCGACCTAACTGCTTACATTTCAGTTCAGGTCCTCCGGTAGTGGGTGCACGAACTCGACGGCGCCAGGTTAACCTACGCTGAATAGGATCGACATTGGCTCAAACTTCATGGGTACGCGTCTTGAGAGGGTTCAAGCTTGTGCATTTCAAATTCGTAGGCGTGTTTGACTCATTTTGAGCACGATTAATTGTATATACAAGCGAAGACACTGTCGCTATTGTGTTGTCGGTTCGACGGCCGATCGCGCGGGGTTCGGTCGAAGGATGGTGGTCTGCACGCTGATTTTGAGGGTGCCGTCTACAAGAAAGCCCGTTGCAGTATAACTCGCGCTCGTCGGTTGCGTCGTTGTCGACCAGGTATGATAAAAAGGTTTCAGTGACGCACAATAGTCGGTCAATCGTTGGAGTGAGCGTCTTGTCGGTCTCGTATCGACCTAGTGTTACCGCGCCTTACGAGTACGTGCAGTCAGGCACGCGCTGCCACCACCAGCAAGTGAGGACGGATGCTGCAAGAAGACTTCGCCAGCAACGTGATGTATACTTAAGTGCCGCCGAAGTGTAACGCACGGGTTTTTCGTTAAATTTGCTAGCCATCAATGAAAAGCGGCAACTGCCTGGCTCACGGTGCAGTCCGGACAACTCGGACGATGCCGTGGCCGCTTTCTCTTTTAAAGTGGAGATGCAGCCTTACGCTACACATGTTTTCGGCACCGCACCGACGTCGAGCTACCAGTACAGTTTCAACGCGGTACACGGCACGAATGTTTGCAGCAGCGCGCGGCCACGTGCGCGATACTTCCAAAACGTTTCGCGACTAAGCCGCTAGGGCAGGGCGCATGCGCCGTCGCGGCATGAAAAAGGCGGGTTGGCCATTAGTAATAGCGATTGCCTTATTTAGTCAGTAATATTACGAACTCTACAGTTACATCAACTGCAGTTAAACCAAGGTAGTTAATAGTGTGACAAGCAAGTAGTAATTGCCGGAATTCTCTTTTTTTTTGTAACTTGTAGGTCATGGATATGATGTCTGTAATGTGCACTTTACCTGGCGCCATTGTACGAACTAGCACCTCGTGCCAGAGTCACTTACCCTCTTTACGTGTAGCAGAACAAAAAAAAAAAACCTTGAGCTGCCAATCTGTGTTGGTTATGCTCTTGCGGATCGTCTACTGCAGGTCGGCAATCCTGGCAGATGACAAACATTCTGCTTACAGGTAGTATGCGGTCTAAGATATGCAATCGTTAAAATTTTTATGTTTTGGGGGGGAGTTAATTAGTGTCATTAAGTTAAGGTTGGCTAAGATAACGATTCAGCGAAACTTAAGGCCCGTGCACTCCGTTCAAATAGGTGGACATGTGATTACTAAACGCTCTTTTGTATTACTAGTTTAGTAAACCCCACTAACTTGCCTTACAAGTTCTTTTAAGATCGGCTATCTATTAAGTTCCGTTGTCTTTTGCCGCCACTGTATAGCCCGCCGCGTTCGACCGCGATTGGACAGGTGCAAGGAAGCGCCCTATCCGAGTTTGCTGCATGGTCTCTGCACATACCCACATGGCAGGCCCGGAGGGCTCTATTCCATAACACATATGTTCTCCTTCCATCATAATCATTTCGACTCGTATGTCGCGGCGAGTGACCACTACTGGCGGTTCGGCCAAGTGGGAAAGGCCAACTCGTGTTCGTTCGCGCTTCCCGCTCGTGCTGCATCCGCTTGTCGGCCGCACCGGTACCTAGATTGATCTGCAACGCCGATACTCCCTGCGGCCACACATCTGCCCATATTTCAAGGGGAGCCAGGATGCGCAGACTCCCTATACCTCTGTCGGGACAGAGGATTCTAAAAACGTTGGTTGGGACGTAGAAGTGCCTACGGTTGCATGCCGACAGGCAGCGCCAGCGCCGCTTCCACCACTGGCGGTTGCCAGACATACTATACTCAAAACAAATCACAAACATAGCAAAACGGTGCACTGTGTACGTCACTGGTGACGTGTCCAATAGGAGAAGAGAGAGGGTATGTTCGCAAGCAGCCCTTTGCCACGAGATTCGAGCTTGGCTTATCCGTGCGTTCATGACAGGCGTGGTCAGCGCGCTCCTCGTACGCAGGAACAATATCGTGTCAAGCGAATTTCTTTGTTCCTTTTGTGTTCCTGCTTTCGCATAGTTAATTTATTTGCCTTTTCATAAAAGAGCTGAAGTGCGCTGATATCGACAGGAAAAGCACTCCGTAGTGCCTTCATCCGCGTGTCATCGAACATTTAGAGCGGTTTAATTAAAATGACTGATTTCTTAGTCAGCCAATGGTGCACTCAATGCGGTTTCGAACGTTTTCATCTGTATTCACACATTTTACACTATCACATGACTCGAGGCAAGATGAAAATGTCAAAACACATAAGCAATTTGGACTCAAAACTCTAATTCGTACACAAAAAGCTAACATAGATGCCAGAATGTCACAACAAACTTTAAAATTTCTAGCCGTTTTCCACTCTGTGAAAAAAAAAAGTAGCGTATCAATTCATAACTATAGAGCTAATAGTTGCTGAAGCTGTCGTGGTTCCGTGGGCGCCGACAACCATCGGCGGTGCAAAACATGGCAAAGAGGGGTTACTTATAACTGCGTCAATGTTACAAAAGCGGAACATGAAATCTGAGCTAACAATTATGCTTGCACACGATTTCGCCGTCACCTACACTTAAACTTAATCAAATCGATCAGGCGTGCACCTTAGTCTAGTCAACACACGTGGACCAACCAAACTGTGAACTACAGGTGTAGCCTATACCTAAACACGAAGATCACGCCCATCATTACAAGTATATCATCGGTGATACAAGGACTCGTTACCCTCATGAAGAACGAACCGAGCGACACTGCTCTTATATCACTCAGGCTTGGGCAGAAACTTGGTGCCCGTACAACACTCGTGTACTCGTGGAAAACGGGTATCTGCTGAGAAAATTTGTTAAAGACTCGTGCTCACCTGTCGTCCTTAATTGAAAACTGTGAAACTTCACTCTCAAACAAATTTATACCCTTTGGGGTGTATATCTGCCACACAACATTAATAGCCACCTGCCTTGCTTGCGTTTCCTTTCTTGAACACGCTGCGCTCTAGCTTCCTGTCGAGAATACACTGTCAGGCTGATAACGCGCATGCCGTTCGTGACTTCGAAGTACCGGACTCGCAGCATTAAAGAAATATAATAATAATATCTGGGGTTTTACGTACCAAAACCACTTTCTGATTATGAGGCACGCCGTAGTGGAGGACTCCGGAAATTTTTACCACCTGGGGTTCTTTAACGTGCACCTAAATCTAAGCACACGGGTGTTTTCGCATTTCGCCCCCATCGAAATGCGGCCGCCGTGGCCGGGATTCGATCCCGCGAACTCGTGCTCAGCAGCCCAACACCATAGCCACTGAGCAACCACGGCGGGTGAGCATTAAAGAAAGGAAATGCGGACAATGCAGATGACAACTATCCAATGTTATTATACCTGGTAGCGAAGCTTCTATAGGAGCCCATACGTTCAAAACATGGCGGCTTATCGGCGGATGGATGGTTGGATGGATGGATGTTATGAGTGTCCCCTTTGGAACGGGGCGGTGGGTTGCGCCACCAAGCTCTTGCTATTATACTGTCTAATGTGCTACCTAGGTTAAACAATAAAAAAGAAAAAAAGCACTATAAACTCCCACAACCAAATTTTCTCATCCCCTATTGCGAACTCTGCTTTTGCACGTCTCCCTTTTTTTGTTGTTTCCCTACTTTTCTTCCACCAACTTCCAATCAGGTTTTACTAGTCCCTATTGCGGAAATGTTTGCTTTTCCACTGCTCTCGCTGAACTCAAGGGCTTCAAGGAGACCAGTGGTGCCTAAATCGACCGCTGGGCAGACGTTTTCACATTCTAATAAAACATGCTCCATAGTTTCCCCAGCTTTACTGCAGCAAGCACGTGCTTCTTCTTCCTTCTAATATCTCGCTTTATAGATGTGTGTTCTAAGGCATCCCAATCTGGCTTCGAAAAGTAATTAGATTCTCTTTCAGTTATCATAAATCGTTTCTTTCCTGATTTCGTTCATTGGCCTTAGCGCCAGCTGTATGTGGAGGGAACACTTCCGGCGGAAGAAAAAAAATAATGTGACGCCATATCCGTTAAAAGCAGAAGTGACGTCATTTTGTTTTCTAAGGCGCGAAATTTGTTTTGTTGGCCTGCCTTTGGAGCGATATATTCCAATGCCCCGCCATTCGACTTGATGGGCGTTTCGAGCTTTCAGCGCGGAAAGCGATGCAGGAAAAGACCAGCCGGCTGTACGGTTGTCGAAATCGCACCCCTGCACAGAACATACTTTCTTTGGAGGCCGACGAAAGCTTTCGGTGTAGAGTGCTGATCCTATCGTCGGAATGCAAGCCCGTCACCCAGCGCAGCCGGACGAAAACAACTACACAATTATCTGACGGTCGTAACTCACTACTTTTGACTGAACAGGTTAAGAAGCGATGAAGCTACCCGCGTCACGAAATTCAGACAAACTTCGACAAGCAAAAATCACAACGTGTGAGAGGGGCGTATCTCAACAGGTGAACTTTACGAGCGCACCTTTCTGCACATTTAAAGAGGTGCGTTGCATTGCGAGTGATAGCGGCGTCAACGCCCCCTGTAACCATGGGCGCTGAAAAGAAATGTACTGTTTAATAATAATAACATTAAATGAACATGTATTTTCTTAACTCGTCACGAATGTATAAAGTTGACCGAGAATTTTATTTTCGTTCACTGAATCTAACTGTGTCTCGCTTGAATTGAAAAGCGCTTTTTTTCTTTCCAAATGTTTGTTCCCTCCAAACATAGTCACGCTTCAATCGCTGCTCCCATAACCACCCTTGCCGATGTCGGTGACAATTTGTACTGAACCGCTTTTCGCCCGAAGCTTCGCGACCTATTTGGATCGACCTTTAGTTATAGCTGTGTGGCAAGATAAGACCCAAAGGGTGTAATTTTAACAGTGCTGGCAGAACCAAATTTTTGTTTTCGAAAACCGCAGAGCCGCACATATCATGCCATGTCATATTTCATTTCATTTCATTTCATTTTATTTGTGCCCATTTACAAGCAAATGGAGGGGGCCAAGGTAAAAGCTGCTTTTTGGCAGCTTGAGTGGTCCCTGGCCCCCTTTACATATTGGAAGAGCGGTGGCAAAGAACACTTTCAGAAATAAAAAAAGTAAAGAACAGTGGGTTACATCAAATAAATTACATTTCTTTCATTGAATGCATATGGTTTTACGGAATCATGGCGATTCAAATGGTAGTTTTCACCAGACAGATGAGCTCCGATGGTGTCAGGGCATGGATGTCAATACCGGCTTCTAGGTAAGAATTTAGCAGCCGTGGCAAGGTATTTGCGACCATTTGACGGCCGTAATTTGTCCTCGAGAAGGGTATGAGCCATTTTTCATGGCTGCGCGTCTCATATGTGGGTGTATTCTCTTTTAAGTTTGCTATATTTGTAATTAAGTTGCTTCTATTTTTTACCTGAAAGTAGTAGGTGCGTAGGAGGGTTTGTTTGTAGAGATGATGACTTTTTGTTATGTTGTACTTGGTAAAAAGATTCTCAGTGTGTGAGTTGTAGGGCACATTTGCGATAGCGCGTATTATCTTTTTTTGCATCAATAGTATTTTAGAGTGATTGTAAGCTGATGTCGTGCCCCATACAAGATGGCAGTAATTTACATGCGAGGCAAACAGTGCATTATAAATGATCAATTTAACTGACATTGGTAAAAGGTAGCGATTTCGATGTAGTATACCTGTTACGCGGCTCAGTTTCTGCAGTACAAAATCCACGTGAGCGTCCCATTGCAATGTGTCGGTAAGATATACGCCAAGTACTTTTACCGTGTCAACAACCTGTATTTTCTCAGAGTTATAAAATATGTTGTGGGTCAATGGAGTACATGTACCTCTTGTTTTAAAGATGACTGCTTGTGTTTTATTCGAGTTTACTTTTAAAAAGTTTTCCTGGCTTCATTTTGAGAGATGGGTTAATAGGTTGTTCGTTGCACTAATGAGGCCTGTAAGAGAGTTGTTTGATAAAAAAACACTCGTATCGTCTGCGTAGTTTATGAATTTTGCTCCTCGGTGGATAAGAACTATGTAGTTTATGTAGATGTTAAACAAAAATGGGCTAAGGATACTTCCCTGAGGGACACCTGTTTGTATTTTTCGTGTAGATGATATGTTAGTGTTTATAGCCACATATTGCTGTCGATTTCTAAGGTAGGATGTCAGTAACTGAAGAGGAAGGCCCCTGATGCCATATCTTTCAAGCTTAAGTATTAGGAGGTCATGGTTTATGCAGTCGAACGCTTTTGTGAAATCTATGAATAGACCAATTACAAGTGACTTATTTTCGAGGTTCTGCAGTATATATTCTTTTTGTGCTACTAGTCCTAATTCTGTTGATTTACCTTGTTGAAAACCGTATTGAGCGTCTGTTATTAGTTTATGTTTATTGCTGAAAGATGTTAATTGGTTAAGAATGATTTTTTCAAGACCTTTAGAAAACTGCGGGAGAATGGATATCGGACGGTAATTTCTTAAATCAAGCTTGTCACCTTTCTTGTATAACACAATTACTTTTACAACTTTCATTTTTTCAGGAAAAGTACCTGATGTTATGCATAAGTTATAAATATAAGCTAACACAGGTGCAATGTCACAAATGACGTATTTGATAGGTCTTATTTGGAGGCCATCAGCATCGTAGCTACATGAATTTTTCAGTTTGCGAAAAACTGAACAAACCTCGGTAGGTGTTGTCGGTTGGAAAAAAATAGTGTCCATAGTTGCAGGGAATTGAAATGTACATGGTGGGCTTGGTGATAAATGGGAATCAGTGTCTGTAAAGTAATCATTAAATGCGTTAACTAAATTATCTCCGGTTAAAATGCATCCGTTTACAGAAACTTTCTTTATAGGTTCAGTGTTCTGTTTACGTCCCATTAGTTCATTTAACTTGTTCCACATCTTCTCTGTTTGTCCCTCGCATGAGGAAAAAGTACGTAAATAATAGCGATTTCTTGCATTTCTTAGCTCTTTATTTAATTTATTTCTAAAAATTTTGAAGGATTTTAGATCCTCGCTGTTCCGAGATTTTATGAACCTGGCATAAAGCTTATCTCTTTTCTTTATTTTTTTAGAAGCTCTTTGGTCATCCAAGGTTTCCGATAAGCTTTCTGGTTTCTTTTCTTATGTATGAAATGTTGCGCATAAGCAGCTGAGAATTTCTTTAAGAAGATGCTGTATGCTGGCTCTGCCTCGTTTTGTTGAAAAACCTCCTTCCAAGATACTTGTCTCAAGGCATCCTGAAACGCAGTTAATGTGTGCTCGTTTATTGCCTGAAATGTTTTTTCAGTGTTATCTTTTTCAGTATCGTTCGCTCTTGTGTGGATAAACATGACTATCGGCATATGGTCACTGAGAGGACAGTTTAAGACTCCACTAGTTACTAAAAATGGATTATAGTTCGTTATAAAGAGATCAAGAGTGGTTTTCGTAGTTTCTGTTACTCTCGTGAAGGTTTCAATCGCATTTATACATCCGCTTGCCACAAAATTTCTTTAAAATATCGTTTTCCTAGCACCATCGGAACTCATATCAATGTTGAAGTCTCCTCCTAAGACCACTTTATACTTGTTTTCTGACGCAAATTCTAGCATGCGCTCTAAAAAAATGAAGAAAGGTTCCAATAAACCATCTGGCGGGCGGTAACATACTGCTAAGAGTACACCCGGTGTTTGTACACACAACATTTCACAATTTTCTGTCATACAAGAATACTCGGCTAACAGTTCACATGTTAGAGAATTATCTATCAGAACAGACACTCCTCCACCGCGACGTGAGGTTCGGTTTTTATAAAATACTTTTTTGCAAGGCAGGCGAAAAACATCATCAGAGCAATACCATGTTTCGCTTAGCATGACTACATTACACTGACTGTTTATATCAGAAAAAAAAGTTTCTAATTCAGGTAGCTTGCTGGAGACTGATTGAATGTTCATATGTATGAAAGACAGTCCCTTCTTTTGAGTGGCCAATAACGTGAACCAATCCTGCTTGCCAATACATCCCAGATGATTCATTTCGGCAAAGAGTCAAATAATAGCAACAAGAAATTGGCGTTCATTGCAATAGAGCATGAAGATCATCTTCACCCTTAACCACAACTGCCGATTCACCGTTTGCCCTACGTACGAGAACTTTTCCATTTGAGTGCCACACGAACTGGTATCCCGCCTCCTTTGCCCATTCTTTGGCAGTGGCGAGGAGCTTCCTCGAGCGAGAGGTTAGGTTTTCGTTCATGAAGATGTTGCCCTGATTGTCTCTTAAGGCTCGCCTTTTGGCAATCCATGCATCCTTCAGTTCCTGCCGTGCAAGACGGATAATAATTCCTCGCATTTTTCCTTGCTTTGCCGGGAGCCTGTGAACTGCCACAACATCTTCCTCAGACAGCGGTTGAAGTTCAAGCTTCTTTGCAAGATCAGTTACCTTTTCGAGTAGGTTTTCATTGTCAGCCTCAGGTACACCGTGTATCTCAATGTTAAGACGTCTGCTGTGCCATTCAAGTGCGTCTATGTCAGCTTGGATCTGATTGAGCTCCCTAGGAGAAGCGTACTTCTCTATTTTTTCTACTTTCTGTTTGACAGTGTTTAATTCCTTTTCGTGGCTCTCAAGCCTTCGTTGAATTTCATCAAAGTGATCGGAAAGTGTTTGGATGGACTGTTCGATCCCGTCTACCTTGTTTGGCAGACTAACAAGCAAGTTTAGTTTTTGGTCCATTTCAGCAAGTTTTTTTATTATCTCATTTTCATTCTTACATGCTTTAGCAGAGGAGGAGCTTTTACTTCCTGTAGGTTTGCAAGACTCGCACTTCCAATTCTTTTTGAATTGATCTCGTTTGAACTTGATGGCACTTTCAGCAACGCCGGAGCAGGTACCGCTATGATACGAAAATTCACATAGTGAACAAGTCAGAAACAATTCGCTTTCATCTATCACAGAGCGACATTCACAGCAACGCGACATAGTTTGCAGCTGTGCAGGTCTATGACTTTCCAAAATAGGGCAATGAGAACAACAAATGAACACAAATTTGTAGATTGGCTGTAGCGGAAAGAGCGCGTTGCAAGATGAGTAACGTAAAGAAAGAAACCAACCTGAGAAACGCAGAAAGAGCGATAAGTGCCGTGTCCTTTGCGCTCCACCGCCACAGTCAATGTGATAGGAAACGCCCCAGCTCAGTTACGAGCTGCGCTTCGTCGACGACGATGGCGGCGCACGTGGTCCGGCTTGCGAACAGAAGGCGCGAAGTTCAAATGTCCAGTTTGGCAGAGGCGATGAAAATGCTTTTGGCAGGTAGCACACTACTGAAGATGGAAGCAGCTGGGCAGGTCCAAGAAAAGCTGTACTACAGTCCGGTTGTGGTAGCGTTGGGTCCCTAGCCAACCTGAGAAACGCAGAAAGAGCGATAAGTGCCGTGTCCTTTGCGCTCCACCGCCACAGCAAATGTGATCGGAAACGCCCCAGCTCAGTTACGAGCTGCGCTTCGTCGACGACGATGGCGGCACACGTGGTCCGGCTTGCGAACAGAAGGCGCGAAGTTCAAATGTCCAGTTTGGCAGAGGCGATGAAAATGCTTTTGGCAGGTAGCACACTACTGAAGATGGAAGCAGCTGGGCAGGTCCAAGAAAAGCTGTACTACAGTCCGGTTGTGGTAGCGTTGGGTCCCCAGCCAACCTGAGAAACGCAGAAAGAGCGATAAGTGCCGTGTCCTTTGCGCTCCACCGCCACAGCCAATGTCCATGTTCGTCATGGACATTGGCATCATTGAACCATGTTCGTCCAGTGCTTCTTTGGCTTCCGTTCCTCCGTCTTGTTTTTCGCGACGCCTAAAAACTTCTCTGTCTCATCTTTCCCATCTTCGTACTTGGCACGACAGCCCCAGCAGGTCATTCGCGAGCCAACTAGCATCATCGGTGAGCAAGCGAGCAAGCGTCGAGGGCGATGGAAGCACGCTGTCAGCCATTTAATGCCCTGTGGCCGATGTAAAATTCACGTGCGGGTTATAATAAGTAAACCAAATAACTGTTCTTTCCAGTCTAGTCAAATTTACTTATTTCTAAAAACTTGTGGTTGTGAAAAAAAATTGGAGAACGCTCAAGCTTCGCCTTTAAGAGTGGAATGCGATGTCATTCAAAGATACCTGACTGCTTCTCACGCTTCCCGGCAACTGGAGCGTATGTAACCGTAATGTTTACTGGGAAACCCTTGCCGCGAACGCTATGCAAGAAGGCGAGCTTTGTGGTGAAACCATGACCTCTTGCGTGGGCCGCGATGCTGCAAGGGGCTTGACGATGCTGCGGAGACGAGCGCCAGCTAGAGTTATTGCAAGGAACCTGGCTCGCCGCTCCGTGGCCCCCAAAACACCCATCGCGGCGGCGCGCGCAAATTAAAAATGGCTGTGGCTTAGCTAAGGTTAAGCCCAGGATGCGAAGCATACTAGCCTTTATTTTAGTTGTTGAACCACTGTTTAGCCTGGTGAACTGCTGTTGCTTGGCTATATTTGGTTCGGCTAGACGAAGAAACAACTCATGCGTTACTCTGCTTCGCCTTCAAGAGTGGAACGCGACAGCGTTCCCGTCGACCCGCCAAGGGGTGTAAGACAATGGGCTACGGCGCAGCGACTACGCGCCCCGCATTGGACGCGGTGAGCGTCGAGCAACGCAGCGTTCGGCGCGGCAACGAAATGTGCGCCTGAGCAAGCGACGCACGCCTGAGCCTTAGAAACAGCTCGTTTCTAAGGCAACACCGCATTCACTAGAGGCGCTTTTGTACCGCTTTGAAGCATCGTACTCGTGGCTCAGTGGTAGCGTCTCCGTCTCACACTCCGGAGACCCTGGTTCGATTCCCACCCAGCCCATCTTGCAAGAGTTGAGCCAAAGCCACCTAGAAACAAGCGCAGCTGCTTGTATACCGCCGCGACGCCGCGAGCGACGGCGCGAGTTGGAGCCCCGTTTCTCCTCTGTCGTGACGTCACGGTGTCACGTGGTCAGCCTTGAAGGCGACGCCGCGAGCGACGGCGCGAGTTGGAGCCCCGTTTATCCTCTGTCGTGACGTCACGGTGTCACGTGGTATTGAAGGCGACACCGCCGCGCCTGAGGAGCTGGGTTGAGCTCTAGTAATATGCTTCGCAAAAAAATTACATTATGGGGTTTTACGTGCGAAAACTCCTTTCTGATTATGAGGCACGCCGTTCACCTGGTGCTGCGGGAGCCGCCGGGGACCGTCGGCGTCGCCGCATCTGGGAGGCGGCTCTCAAAAGTTCGGAGTTGGAAGACCAGCTCTGGGCCGTCCAGCAAGCCCCAGATATCGCCCAAGGACTTCGAGCCACCACAACTGCCGGACCATTCTTTTAACGCCAAAGCGTTAAGGAGCTCGTGTCGCAGAAAAGCCGGTGCCGCCGGTGGCGTTGGTTGTGAGCGAAAAATCACGGAAGGCAATACATGAATAGAAACAACTTGCAAGAAGGGCTGGGTGGGAATCGAACCAGGGTCGCCGGAGTGCGAGACGGAGACGCTACCACTCAGCCATGAGTTTTTTTTTATTTATTACACTCAGCCATGAGTTCAGTGGTTCAAAGCGCGACAAAAGCGCCTCTAGTGAATGCGGTGTTGCCTTAGAAACGTTCCGTAGAAAGCTATGCTGCGGTGTATATCGGTAATTATGAGCATGTAAATTACAAAAGTCGCAGTTAAACGAGTAGCGAAGTACGTTTCCGCTACGTTTCTTCTGCGCTTGGCGCACCCGCAGAGCCGTCTTGCGGCAAACACAGAAGGCGCCCTCCTCGCAATGTACGGTGCTGCCCCGACAGGTGGCGCGGCACTCGCCCGCTTCTCCCCTTCGTCTCGTCAAGAGCATGCCGAGCTAATGAGTGGGTGGTGTGAACGGGGTGCGATAACGCTATCGCGTTCCACCCTTGAAGGCGAAGCTTAAGCGTCCTCCAATTTTTTAAGTTTATTTTCTTCTTTGCCTGGTGCAGCAAAAAAAAAAAGGATTTTGATTCTTTTTTCTTCAGGGAAAAAAGGACGTTATAAGAAAAGTACATAAGCAAAGGGTGATTAATATTTAGAACAAGTGATTTCACTTATAGTCCAGTCGAGAATGTGCGTTATAACATATCCTGATTGGTTGACAGCTTAAGGGCTGAACGCAGCAAAAGCTGGTCATAGAAGTCTGTTTTTCTTTTTTTACATAAAGCCTATAGTATAAACACAATCGTATTCAGAACAAGTGGTAGCAAGGTTAACATATCTAGAGAGTGTCACGTGCGTCGGTGCTGGCTTCTAGACGAGAGTCAGTGAATTCTAGACGAATTCACTGAGTCTCTGTTCAATGGAAAAATATCTCATACAAACCAAAGCATAGCAAAACAGAAAACAATTGCGACTGCGACGCAACAGAAAGACTCTGCATATCCGTGGAGAATGGAATAAACAAATACGCTCAACTCAGACGCTGCTAGATATATGCCCAATTTCTTTTTTTTTTTAATATGTCGGCTGAAGAGCAAGACTTACAAAGCGTTTTGTAGTTCTCTCACTTTCCAACACCTCTGTGCTCGGTCTGTATTCGATATGACAAGACCAGAATTTAAACCAGTTTAGCAAAAAAGGATGTAGCGAAACGGCTTTTTAAATTTGTGGTTTCGGTTTCTACGCCGCCGGCGCCGCCGCCGCCGGTCGAAACGGACACGGCGCAAGTAGCTGTCGTCTACTCGACGCGCCGTCGCTGTTGCGTCGTTTGCGTCGTTTCAGGCGCTCTTTCGGTGGGGAATGAAATTACTGCTTCCGCCACCGAGTATTAAACTAAATCCGGCAGACTCAAACGCCTGTCAAAGCTCCATGCAGCTGGGGTAGGTTCTCCGACGCGACAATCGTCAAGCCGGCGTGCGCGGTGCCGCCCATTCAGGTTAGGGCCACGGTGGCTCCATCAACTTTTTTATAAAAAAAGACCTCAAGCGGGAGCCCGCGCTGGGCCCACTCTCGCTATGTAGTATAGCGAAGCTGACGCAGACCACGCAAATGCCGCATCAAGGGACAAAGCTTTAATTTGTTATTTCCATTGCTTTACTGTTGCTCTTAGTCATCGTCGGGCCTTGCGGGATAATAGGGAGTGGCTCGTCTCGGTGTTGTGTGATCGCTGTGTTGAGCAGTCGCAGTCGTATATAGTTGCCAGAGTGCGATATCAAACGCTGTCAGATACGCGCCGCGTCGAACGTGTGGAATGTTGTGTCTGCGTAGCCGCGGTAAGAGCGTGCGTGACACACTACATACAGAAGTGAGCAACATGCATCGCGTCGTCTTGGTGTGCACCGGCATATTTTTAAACTCTGGCTAAGGTTAGCTGAAACACCCTGTATATATATATATATATATATATATATATATATATATATATATATATATATATATATATATATATATATATATATATATATATATATATATATATATATATAATCGGTTAGTACACTCGATTTTGCATCTAAAACCTGGAAATTATTTGGATTTTATTAACACGTCATCATACTTCAACATGTGGACCGATCCCGAAGATAGAACAGTCAAAAAGTGCAAGATCCCGACACCCCTCCTACTCTCCTCGCGCGAGAGGTGACGCGATAGAGTACCGTGCGCAGTGACTCCGCCCCTATCTCATCCCCAACTTTCATCTCACCACCGTCTTTCATCGACTTAAACCAGAGGTTGAATTAAAATTGGTTAAAAACTCGAGTTTTTATTTTAGGCTTCTTCGTTCGGTACTGCTAAACATAATAGTTATGTTTTTTTTGTTCAAATGAAAATAAAAGCAAGAGATGGTAGTCAACCTACAAAAATGACGGCTGCCCCTTTTCTCATAGCATTCGCAACAATATAAAAGAATTTATACGCAGTATATTTTCTTTTAAAACACACACACAGAGAGATATAAAAGGCGAAGGGAAGTCGCACCACGCTGAGTTCGTGCACATAAGTGTAAAAGGAGTCCCAAACACGCGCAAGATCCGGTGACGCGGTCTGTGATGAGCAGGTAAACAGATGAGGAATGCACACTTATAAAAAAATGCACGTATAAATATATGACAGTCAAACGTATGCCTCAGCACATAATACATAAGAGTACAAAGACGTTTATAAATACAAATAATAGAAACAACTCGTACTTACATTGTGTTACTATTCAGTGCGACGTCTGGTACTTGCTTAGGATTCCTGTCTTCTAAATGCTGTCGGAGTGCGTTCAATGATTCTCGCTGTCTCATTTTCTGGCCGAGGGCTCAGCAATTTCGGCACTGAGAACGTTCGGTGAAGATCAGTGCGGGGTTTCTCTTGTTCTAGCTGTCGTTAATCCGTCGCCTGTCTGAGGAATTCGAGGAGGAGACTGCGAACATCCTCATTGTCGTTGCAATAGAAACAACCCCGGAATGAAGCTCGTTTTATGCGATACAGAAAATGCTTTGTGAGAGCTAACGCAAAGGCATATTGGATGAACAAATGTCTCGGTACTTTTCGAAAGTTCTGCATCTAGCTGGTATTTGAGCTGGGGTGTCATTATGTAAAAGATATATTCCTTAGTATTCTCATCAAACCGGAGGTTAACATATACAATTCCTTCTTTAGTACCTTAATATGCGGCATATATCTATTCAGAAATCGGAGGTGTGGGTGCCAGAACAATTATTTAATTATGAGGCTCACCATAGTGGCGCCTTCCGAATTAATTCTGACTTGCTGTTTCTCTCTTTTTTTTAACGTGCACAGTGAACGAGAGTTTCGTTATATGATTTCTAATATTTCTTTTTGCATTTCCCCTCAATCAGATTGCGGTCGCTTGCTTGTAGACAGTAGCGCGATGGCCACTGGGACTACATTCGAGATGTAACGTTACCGAAGCTTATCAGACGAAGCGTAGCCCGTTGTTAGGCCGGAGCAGCGAAACGGAGCGAGATGATATCAACATAAAATCAAGGAAGTTTTAAAAAAAATTTTGCTGGAGTGGCGATGCCGTCTCAAAGGTGAATCCGAACCGCCACCATCTTACCATAGGCGAGAAGTAATGTTAGCAAATAGTGAGGAATATACGAGGCGCTTTTTTCATACTCCGTGCTATTTTGGGTGCATAATTTAGCCGTACAGATCTCGTTGGACGTCTTTCTTTCTTTCACTGGCATCTGAAAGAAGCTTAAACGTTTTTTTTTTTCAAAATTTATGGCCCATGATGATATCAATACGTAGCCAAAGGTAACATTTTAGGCAATAACTTCCAGCTTTTACTTTCAAATACCCCTGGCATTTGCAATAACTGACCAAAAGGACATCAGCTGTGAGAAATTGCAGCTGTCGCGGCCTTCTTTCAGAGCAGAAGTGTAGGCAAACTCTGGCTTCACCTGTGCTGGTAAGAACAGACAGGGACTGCCAATACAGCTTATTTTAAATGCGTAAGCATTTCTATGGTTACCCAGCAAGAAAACTGTTGATTTCTCCCTCCTTCGTGTAAGACGATCGCTTTCAAGATAGAACCAGCCAGCTGTGGAAGAAGACAACGACGCCTCACTGACCATGTGACGTGTACAATAAGGTACGCACCAGAACTGTGTAGCAGCCGTGGCTTCGAATCGGAACGTCATCAGCGTACCTGGCGCCGCCACCTTCAGCAGTTTGCTGGCCTCATCAGTTCACGTTGCGCCGCTTCCGCAGCACTTCGTGTCACCGCAGCGCCGTCGCATTTACCGTAACGGCACCAAGACGACCGCTGCCGCTTAGTGAGGAAGAACGGAAACACAGGAATGCAGAGTATCAGCGTGAATACAGATTACGCCAGAAACAAATGAACGACGCTGCGCAGAGCGGAGAACTAGAGCAACACGCTTCCGAACGCCACAAACAAAAGTGACGACGCCGTGCCGACGCCGCCCGATACAAAGGATCCAGGGAAACCTGCACACGTTCCCTTAATTTCCTACATCTCACTCGTCAATTCGCCCCACGTCCTCAACCGCTGTGGGATCTCGGTAACAAGAATGAACATTGCTTCTACTCGCCTCTTCTACGTCGTCTCGTGTAGGTCCCCCTCATAAGTTCGGTGTTGAAACCGCGCTTCTCCGTTTTACCATTCTTTCACGGTCGTTCTCGCAATTATACCAAACACCATCGCATGGCCACTCCATACCATGTCTTTACACCGAAATGCTTACACATCATTCAGATAACTCCCTTGAGATTCTACGTACAATTTTTTTAACCTACTTGTTTCAAATAGATATGTGGAATTGTCCAATATGTAGAGCTATCGTACAACAGCAGCTGAACCGGCATCGAAAGCACCTGTGCTCGTGTCGATTGACTTCGCGGCGCACAAGGAAAGAACGCGCCTGATTCACAGCGGGCTCTCGTGCAAGATTTTCGTTCCCTTGCAGCGTTTTATTTTTTCTGCGTGCGCGCGTTCGCGCTCTTACTTTTGTTTCAAGAAAGAGGAAGTTGCAGACACCATCAAAACTAATGTTTAAGCATCTGCATAAAGCGGAGCCCGACTTCTCGTTTCCTCGTGGCCTACGGGAACGCGCATACATAACTATGTTGCGGTCCTGCGTTAAGAGACCTTCTGAACAGCCCCTGGCTGTTTCGGATGGGATCTTTCTCTCTCTATTGCGCGAGTGGCAGTCTAGCCCCGTATTATCCATCGGGACCACTACCACGATTTCTTGAGAGATGGCTCCGACGACGCAGCCGCGACACTAAGCCGTGGGTAGTCCCGGCATTGCACGCTCGCCGGGACGAAAGGCCCTCCGTAAGGAATGCCAAAAACAGACCGACCAGCACAGTCCGCCTGCCTGGCTGTGTCAGGCAGTGTGTGACTTCAAGGCGTCCGCACTTCGGACGAGTCTATCATCGCATGTTGCCACCAACCTGAGTGCGCGTCCCTTTCTGCATCTTTAATGTCGCAGGGCTGCATTCTAGCTTGTGGTTTGTGGTTGCATCGCATCGGTAAGCATTGATAAATACGCACTGTCGGGAGGATCTGCAGCGAATATGCGAGAAAATGCGAGAGTAGCCTTTAAACGATAGTAGGTAATAAAATAATCACTTTAGAATGAAACGTTTCTGCGTTACAATAATCACTGCCGCCGGAGATGACAGAAGCGAGTTAGTGACGGTGACACGAGATGCGTAGAGAAAATAAAAAAAGGCGGGTAGTTGATGCAATGGCGACAGGTACAGTGTACTTTACAGGCGTGTAGTTGGAAAAAAAAAAGAAAGACTTGCAGTTGTTTAATGCCTGTCACACTATTTACTACATTGGTATAACTGCAGTTGGTGTAGCAATGCAGTTTATTTTTAGCCTATAACAATGTTTCTATAGCCTATAACCCATATATAGGACCCACTCTGGATTATGTCAGCTCTGGCGCGATATATGACTTGTAGGCTATAAACACTGTATCTGGCGGTGCTGACTGTGTTTGTAATTGGTAGTTGAGACCCATTAGCAACAGTGATTGTCTTGTTTAGACAGTAATATATCCAACTCTACCGTTACACCAGCTGCAGTTCTACCAAGGTAGTATATAGTGTGACCAGCAAGTAGTAATTACAGGAATTCTTTTTTTTAGCTTGTACGTCATGAATACGATTTCTGTAATATACACTGTACCTGGTGCAATTGTACGAACTACCCGCCTACTTTGTTTGCTCTACGCGTATGCTGCCGCCGTCACCTACCCGCTTGATGTTTAAAAGAACAAAAAAGAAAAGAAAGAAACAGAAATGCCTTGAGCTGCCAATCTGTGCAGTTGGTTATGATCTAGCGCATCCTTTACTGCAGGCCGGTAATCTTGGCAGAGGACAAACTTACTGCTTATAGGTAGTATGTGGTGTAAGATATGCAATCGTTTAAATTTTATGTGTGTTTGTTGGGGTAGTCAATTAGGGTCATTAAGCGAACTAGCAGAGGCGATGTATATCAAAAAGTTTGGTGACCAGTGTATCAGCGTTCCGTCATTGTTTCTTCACGAGAATGAGTTTAGTTTCCTGGCTGATAGGATACGATTAGGTTTGGTTTCTATCTCATGGGACCTCACCTCTGTATGTTATTGTTCACATACCTGAGGCTATATAAGTGAAGCATCGGGGAAAATAAAAATTAGTTGCGATTGTGCGCCTGTCCGTTGTCTTTTATTCTGTTGACCGTGTCCTATCTTTTGCGCCTAAAATCGCTTCTAAAAGAACCTTCTGATTTTTACTTACAGATTTTGCGCTATGACATGACTCGAAGCAAGCTAAAAATGTCAATACACATAAGGAATTTTCACTCAGAACTCAAATTATTTGATAGAAAGCTAACATAGATGGCAGAATGTCCCAACAAACTAAATTTTCTAGCCGTTTTCCAGTCTCTGAAAGACAAAGTTATCTGATAATTCATGTCTACAGCTAATAGTTGCTCAAGCTTTGTTTTGTGGGCTCCTTCAACCATCGGCGGCACAAAAGATGGTAAAAAGGAGTTACTTATACCTGCGTCAATCTCACAGAAGCTGTACATGAAATCTGAGCTAACAATTACGCTTGCGCACGATTTCGTCGTCAGTGTTCTTAAGCTGAATAAAATAGATAAGTCTTCCTTGTTTCTTCTTTTCAGTCTAGGCAGCACACGTGGACAAAGCAAACTGTGAACAACAGGTGTAGCCTAACTAACACGTACATCATGCCCGCCATTACAAGTATGTCATCGGTGGAACAAGGACTAGTTACCATCTTGAAGAATGAACCGAGCGACACTGCTCTTATGTCACTCAGGTTTGGGCACAAACTTTGCCTCTACAACACTCTTGTGCCCGTGGAAAACGGGTATCTGCTAAACAATTTCGTAAAAGACTTGCGCCCACCTGTTGCCCTTGAGAACTGTGAAACTTTGCAGAACCTGAAATCCTGGTTTTTCGAACACCGCATGAGCCGCTCATATCATGCCTCCATTTAGCCATGTTCGTCCAGTGTTTCTTTGGCTTGCTTTCCTGCGTCTTCCTTTTCTCGACGCCCTACGAGCTTCTGTCTTATCTTTCCCATCTTTGCAATTGGAGCGACAACCTCAGCAGGTCATCCACGAGCCGACTAGCAGTGGCAGCGTATACGTAAGGGTGAAGGACGCACGCTGCAAGCCATTTCCCGCGGCGTGGCTGATTTAGCATTCACGTAAACAGAAGGCAAGTGTGCTTTCTAGTCCGCTCAACTTCTTTCTTCAAACTCGTGACAAACACATCGACTTCACTTCATCCCACTCGATCTTAGGATGCCTGGCAACCGTTAGGCGCGCGCGTGTGTCTAGAAGAGCTATGAAATTCTAGAATGTCTAGAAGAGCTGTGAAATTGACGAGAGTTATATAGTGACGCTGATGCGGATCTCGCAAATGCTGCGTCACGGGGCAATGGTTTTAATTTGCTATTTCTATTGCTTTTATATTGCTATTAGTCATCGGAGGGAGGTGGGGAGGGTCTCGTCTCGGTGTTGTGTGAACCCTGGGTTCCGTCCTCACAGGTACAGTTGTCAACGTGCGCTCTCAAACGCTGTAAGATACGTGCCGCGTCAAACGTGTGGAATGTTGAGTCTGCTCAGCGGCATCAGTGCGCTGTTTTGAGGTGCATGCGGGTACGAGGGAATTGCACTCTGATAGAGAAACTTGTAAGCAGGATAACGCCATCGACAAGTTACTCACGCTCGGCAATCATCCGAGGCTTAACAACTTCCTCTATGTAACACCATTGTTCCGCTGCTATTAGCCGCATGGTAAAGTGAGTTAGGAGAACGTAATGAGATCTGCTAAAAGACGAAGTCTTTCTTAGGGTTTTACCATCAGTTTTCCGTATCAGGTATATTTATGCCCTCATTCATGGGCCGATCGCGTGTGCGGCCTTAAGATGGGGGCCGATATGTGTTACTGAGCTGAGACCACTGATCGTTGCGATGTTTATAGTATATATGTATATAAAGCGAATAAAAAGGGCTAACCGAGGGGCCCTATTTTTATTAATCATATCATAAGAAGCGGACAAACAAGGACACCAAGGACAACATAGGGGAAATTACTTGTACCAACTAATCGAATGAAAGAAATTATAAATTAATGGAAATGAAAGTGGATGAAAAAACAACTTGCCATAGGTGGGGAACGATCCACTTCACATTACGCGTGCGATGCTCTGCCTGTTGTTGGCTTCTTATGATGTGATTACACACACACACACACACATATATATATATATATATATATATATATCTTCAGATAATACATTTACTTTGGCATATAAGACGGATTTGGCCTCCACATGCTGACCTTAGGAGTGACTTTTGTAATTGTGAGGTTTGTGTCTGGTTTATGTGATTTATTTATTTCAAGTGTCGCTACGGTGGAGCAATTACCGGCATCAACTGCAAGGATAATCGCACCAGTAGCCTACAACCACTCAACTCAACTCAACTCAACTATCCCCTGCCACTCGACTGCACAAACACCTCTTCATCAATGCTGAAAAGCATTTGTATCTAATTAATTTTAAAAATCCCTCAAAAGTAGCAACAATAAACCGACAATAATTTTAAAAGTTGCTCCACGGTATTCTTTTACCTTATGTTAGCTCAAGTCAGAATTATTTACATAATACTAAATATTATCCATATGCTATGCTTAATTTCAACCTACCACTGTCTTCAAATAAAATTCAATTTTGCTTTATATTAAGCAGGAAAAGAACAGAGTCAAGAAATACGAAGACCTGGCTAAGAGCATCGAAGAAACACATCAAAAACATGGCAAGCAGCAATGAAGAAAAAATTGTTAGTCAAGAGGAGTTTCAAAATTTATTGTTTGTATTTTGTTAAAAGTTATACCTTGTTATATTAATAAAAGCCTGCAACCCGCCAGTTCCCTTGGCTGTGGTCGTTGATGGTGACACAAACCCCTTCTCTCCTTTATTCTTCACCTGTACCTCCATCTAACCCCTTCCCAGACCCCAATACACCTACTTCTTTTTTTCCCCTAATCTTTCCTTCTTCCATGTACTCTTTTTTCTCTCTTAATTTCTTTTCTCTTTTTTCTTTCAAAAATATATATTTGGCACTCCGCCTTTTTCAGTTATTTTTAATTCAGCTTTCCGTTTCCACCTGCGATACATTAGTGGTCGAGGTCGAGGCATCTCTGTTAACGGAACCGTCCGTGTAGCCGTGAATAAAGTCCGGATACTTGTCAAATAGCTGATGTAATGCTAATTATTTCCCTGCTAATGTGGAAATACCGCTTTTCTGTCTCAGACCTTCAATTGGCGTTTCTGTTTTCCGTGCCTGTGGAAGCCATGGTGGGTAGTAGAGGTCTGCGTGCCAAAAGACCAATCGTCGAAGTTGTGATTTACGGTCTTGAAACATGGCAGGTATCTGTGCACCCCGACGGTTCTCTATCATTGAAAGAATTGGGGGCGTAGAATGCTGAGTAGAAAGTCTGAACAAATGCTGGAGTGTTTCCAGTTTGCGAATTACGGTGAAAGGTGGCAGCAACGCTTCTGATACATCCGATCCTATAACAGCTGTAGTCGGTGAAAGGTCGTCGCAGATAGTTTGTGCAATACAGGTGTGGTGTAGGCAATTCTCTGGCGGAGAAGTGCTGAGTGGAGAAGAGTTGTAGTTCCGCGTCACTTCGTTCCTGCGATTCTGCGGATAACATTTACGAAAACTAATTGGGTTCTCCAGTGCGGTCAAATCACGAGTTCATCGAACCTGGTGGTCTAAGATCACGCCGAGAAAACAATGATTCTGAACCAGCTTGATCTTATGGCCATCTGATGCAAGGGCGAAATTTCTAACCTTTTTTGTCTTTAAGGGCCGAACCGCCAATTCGGCATGGGGTAGCTGCACGCCCCGTTCTCTTAAATAATCGCATATTGCATATAAAGCTTCCTGCAGCCAATGCTCGACAACGTCTAGAGACTTGTGCGATGTGCATATGCAAATGTCATCAGGATACATAGATATGCTTATGCCTGCCGGAATTACTGCTGGTAAGCCTGTTATTGCTCCACTGAAGACAAGTGAACTTAATACACTTTCTTGCCAAACTCCTTTGTTTGTGGTGTACGCATCACTTTGTGCATCATTTGCATCCTTATGTACATTTGTCCTTCAGGAAAATACCTATCCATTTGAAAACCGGTCCATACATTCCAAGCGTTGAGAGTACACGCAGGACATGACGATGATTGAACGACTCAAAAGCCTTCTTATCTTCAATAAACACAGCAACAGCAACGTTCGAATAGCTCATATCGTGGTCAACAAACGTTACCAAGGGCGCAATCAGAGATCTTTGTTCGATACACGTTTTGTTCGGTTGCTGCAACGTCACGAAGTGGCAGTATGCAAAATTTGCGGGAACGGGGCGGAGAAAGCGGCCAATCGGAAAGCGGTGAACTTCCCGGTGAACTGCCTCTCGAACAAGCGTGATACAAGCGGTGAACTATCCCTCGCGGTCTCCCCGGAAGTTTATTTCCTTCGTTTGTCGTCTGCTTCCAGGCACTCTACTACAAAACGAAATGTTTCTCGTTTTCCAATGAATGAAAGTTTTATCTAAAAAATATATCTTTTTCTTCTCAAGCCTAAACACGTTTTCAAATAGTAATACGTGTGACTACTACAATTTATAACTATTGTGAGTGCAACACATGCCTGAATTGCAACTTCATGATGATGATGATAGCAACTTCATTGTACCGCCGGATTAGGAGGCCCCTACTCCCCGTCCCCGGCACACAGGCCTTGGAGACGGGGGCCGGGACATCCGGGATTAGAAGCAAGCAAAGAGGTCTTGACTCTTCGCGGCTTCTTCCGCCAGGCGGATGGCGTGTTGCTGTGGAGTAGGGTCCTCGCTCCGCAGCAGGGCTTCCCAGGCTTCTCTACAAGTTGTGTTTGCTTTAGGCCCTGGGGAGCTAGCGCATTAGGCCCTGGGGAGCTAGCCCCACAGTGTTTGCACTTATCGTTTTCTCTATCACGCATAACATGGTATGCCCAGACCGGGTTTACGAAGTTCCCAGATTGCAGGCTCCGCCATGCGACTGCGTCTCTATTGTTCTGACTTTTATCCGGTGGTGGCACCAGTCTCCTGCGTAGCTGATAATTTTCGACAATCTCCGTATAATTTTGCAGACGCTCGTCCATGTTCCGGCAGTCGGGCGGTTCCACAGCCACCCGGAAGTAGAGAGCTCGGGCTAACCCGTGGGCCGCCTCGTTGCCAGGAACGGACGTGTGTGCGGCGGTCCAAATTAGGCTAATTTTTCTGTTCAGCCGTCTACTGGCCAGAACCCTTGCCAGCTTCCGGCGAGATCCTACCCTTTTTAAATTCCAGATGGCCATTTTGCTATCGCTAATTATGAAATTTGCTTCCGTTCCTACGCAAGCGAGCGCTATCGCAACTTCTTCAGCCGTTTCCGAGTTGCGCCTTCTAATGGTGGCGGCCGATACGAGGGCACCTCGGCCGTCGACCACCGAGGCGACAGCCGCACCCGACTTGCCACTTGCCGCGTCCACTTACGCAACCGACTTGCTGTCCATCGAATCAAAGCGTTTGATTAGTGCTTCTGCTCTCTTTTCCCTCCTCTCCGTGTTGAATATGGGATGCATGTTACGAGGGAGGGGGTCAATGATTAGATTTTTTCGGCAGTCCAGCGGGATGTTTGTCGTGCCTCGTAGTCCCCTAGCTGTTTGCAGGCCTACCATTTTGAGAATAGCTCTGCCCGTGGTCGTTCAACTTCATCATCTCCACATGTCATCATCCATTGTACACCTTCTTCATCTGTATATATCATCACCAGCAGCACACCTTGATCCTCGTGGTAGTAGCACGAGTTTGGCTGGAATAAGGCGGTTCCTTACAAGTGGTGGAGGTGCTGGTAGTACGGTAGCTGTTGCGAAGTGAGTTGCATCCTGCTTTCGTTGTCAAAGCCGCAAACGATCGACAACAGCTCCTTCTGGCTCTAATTACAACCTCTGCCTTGTCCCGCTTCGCCTTTCGATGTAGTTGGAATAGACTTGCACGGTCCTCTTCCCACGACCTCATATGGTGATCGTTGGATTGTAACGGCCGTAGACCATCTAACACGCTAGGCGGAGACAGCATCTCTACCATCAGGGACTGCTGCTGAAGTCGCCGATTTCTTTTTACACAACATTTTCTTACGCCATGGCGCTCCGCGCGTTCTGCTCAGCGACCGCGGCACAGTCTTCCTCTTTCATATCCTCACCGAAGTTCTGCGCGCATCTAACACAATTCACAAGACGACTTCCAGTTACCATCCGCAGACCAACAGCTTGATGGAGCGTTTTCATCGTACACCCCCCCCCCCCCCCACACACACACACACTCACATTATAACGATGTACATCCGCACCGACCACACGAACTGGGATGCAATCCTGCCGTTCGTGACATTCGCATATAACTCGGCTACGCAACGTACCACCGGCTTTTCACCTTTTTTCCTCGTTTATGGCCGTTCACCAAGTTTCGTTCTTGATGTGTCGTTCCTTTCGACTCCTGTACTACCAGCAGCTCCTATCTCGGAACAGTTTCTGTCTCGCCTCGCGGACTGCCGTCGCCTCGCGCGCCTTAACACCCGGCATCTCCGAGGACGCTCGCAAGTTTCGTTACGACTCGACCCTCCGCGCTGTGACTTTTTCTCCGGGCGACGAAGATCGACGAAGTTCCTATCGCAAGCACCATTTTCTCGAATTAAACTATGGATTGGATCCAAACGTGCCATTCCGCGGCCGAAGCCACCGTTAGGATCTAATCCAATCCACCGGATGCGTCATGCGAAGCCGGTCTCGTAACGAGCATATGATCTCTCCAAACTTCCCAACTCCCGTCGCGTTCGGCGCCTAGCAGACGACGTGCTCGGTTGTAAGATGATTGACAGGAGAATGTCGTCATTTTGACGTCACCAAAACCGTGGCCACGCCTCGCGGCTGCCGACGTCAGCGCGGAGTAGGTCAATTGCGCGCGCCGGTAACAGAACGAACGCGCCGAACAACGATCTCCGATCGCACCCCAAGTCAAAGATGCAGTCCATTGTAAACCAGACATTCGATCTGGTAGACAACTATACGGGATTATGTCCAGCACTGCAGTCCAATATCGATATGTATGGAAACAGAGCGCTGCATAAGCGGGGGTCTGTCTGCGACGGCTGCTATGAATCGCACCCACGCGTCACCCACGCGCTGCCTCTCGCGGTCTCCCATTTATTGAGGCAGTAGCATCACACTTCGCTTCGTTTGCAACTTGCGGCACGAGACAGATTGTCCGCGCTAGCCAATATATCGCATTAGAGACTATCGTAATCGTCGGTGAATTTTTTTGAACGGAACATTGCAAGCAACGAATTCAGGCAGTTGAGAAGTTGATAAATAAGACTAATTGTGTAATTAAGCGGAATGCAAAAAAGTACTCTGAGGATCCTCAAGCGACGGCGAACAACGTCGCCCTGGTTCTGTCCAGCAATATGGCATTTTCACATTTTTTTTACATCTTGCATCCTGCATATATTAATGTTAATCATAACCTTTTCTCGCCACTGTTATTATACTGAGCCACATATTTTACTAACCATCGCTTAGGTATTACTGAATAGAGCATTACTGGCTGCATCGTCACGTAGCTGACGCGGTGGGCAATTTTAATGCGAAAACGCCAAACGCCCCTTTCCCGAAAAAGACGACGGCAACGGTTTCACTCGCGCGATAACAGTTGCGAGAGAGCGGCCCAAACAAACTTCCGGTTGCGGGCCTCACCAGTCCGCTGCGCAGGAACACAAAGCGTGTTTTTAAGTTCCTTCACTGCGCGAAAAGTCTATATTTAAGTGTTTAGATAAAAGACCTACGCATTACGCCTTACAAGCAATACACAACATTTCTGGTATAACTTACGGCAACCTTGACTTGTAAATTGTCGTTCTGCACAGAGGAAAAGAGTTGAAAATCTGCAGGCTTAGATTTTAACGCACTCCTGCTGCTCAATATAGCCGCGAACGCTCTTCTTGCTGGCTACTTTTAGCGGACTACGTCAGTGAGCAAAACCGGAAGCCATCCAATGCCTATGTTTGTAAACAGCGAAAGGGCAGCGAAGGAACGCCACCCAACTTTAGGGTACTTGAATAAAAAAAAAAACTTACCATTGGCTGCGACACGTGTTAATACGCGTTCTGCAGGACTGTAAAATAAAAGTTACTCAATCAATCAATCAATCAATTGGCGGCGACGCCACGTCACAAGCGCGTTCGACACACCCGCTCGCGCTTGCTGGCTCGAGCAGCGCGCACCGCTGTGGAGTCTGAAGCATACACATCGTCGGCGGCCTCGGCAGTAGCGAAAGGTGGCCATCCACGCCAGTACAGCGCAGACGAAGGAGCGGAAGAACGCAGCAAAACGAGCGAAGGGGTAGGCAGCGAAATCCACCGTCGTCGTCAACTTTTTCCAACACACGGTGAGCGGACCGTGCATTAACGGAAACATTACTCGAGGTGCGAAATTAGAAGGACCACTCAGCGGCGCCCAATTGGACATCAATGGTTTCGAATTCGCAACTGGTAAGGAGTGCTTAGGTGTCCTCGGGGTTTTTTTTTTTTAATCATGTAGAAAAATAGGCAAACATCCCAGTTTATCATGAGGTTCGTACGTTTTCCTCACGCGTGTTTATTGAAACTTCTGCATGGTAATGAAAACTAGAGCGATGTCTAATTCTCCTATAGATGTGAAATATAGCGGCAGAGTGGCAGCTGTCAGGAGAAGTCGCGCTGCGCGCCATCCTCTGGCGCTTAAAGCGACGGCGGCAGCGGAGGTTTTTCTGAGCGATGTAAATGACAAAAGACGAAAAAGAACAGACGAGATCAAAGTTTGGACCACAGCGGAGGAACTTGGTTAGCTCCCAGTTTCTCCCCATTTGCTGCGCCGCTAGCATCCGGTTGCATCTCTCGCTTTGCGGGTCTTCCTCGTCCCATCAGTCTTTGGAAAATCAGCTTGTCCACTGCGGCAGTTGGTCCATCACAAGCGATGAACGCCATGTACGCCAAGATGTTGCTCCAGACGAACACACCAAAGAATAGGGTCACCTGAGATGATACGAGCAAAAAAAAAACGCATTAAAAATATTAAGGACAAAGCAGTGCCTGCATATATATTGAAGACACGTAACCATTGTGACATTTTTCGTCATTCCACGAGTTCCACAAAAAGAAAAGAAAGGAAGAAAAAAATAAACGTGAAGGACGCAGCCGCGCAGATACGCCACGAGCGTGATCGCGGGAAATGTTTCTCACACGCCGCCCTTGTAATATGATCCCCTGGCAAAGCGCCAATTTGTCATAACGCAGGCGTTACACGTTAACAGTACTTCGTCCCGTAGAAGCATGATGTTAGGTTAAATCATTGCCATCTAATGGCAATATCCGCTGCAAACATCCATGTCACGTACTTGTACTTTCGGTTGAATATTTTCGCCACTTTCTTCGTGTCTGTGTGTATTTCTGCCCTTCACTATAAAATAATAAACCATATGCCATCTGCGTTTGAGCAGCCGAAGCCTTGAACTTTGTGCCAGCTAGGCGCTAAACCAACTCTACCCGGACGGGCCAGACCCTTGCGAGGCGCGTTAGCAGCAGGTTATAATCGCTCATACCGTGAACGGCACAAGCAGGAAGTACCAACTGCATTAAACATAAGCCATGAAAAGCTTGCGTCAAGCGGGACTATCAAATTCACGTACTATGATTGTGAAAGCTATAGAGAAGTGCGATAACTATAGGTATTTCCGAACGCTGGCGCAGGGAATTAAAAAAAGTATTCAAAAAGACCATTCAACTGTATAAAAAACATTTACGCTGCAGAAGCAAGAACTGGTACTTTCGTAACTTGTTTCGTAGAGACTAGGGCCAAGTTTTTTTCTGGAAGCAATTTAGAAAACTTTATCAAAGTCACTCCCACCCTTCTCTCTAGTTCATCATAAAAACGGATGATGCCATTGTTTACGAGGAATAACCAGTCACCACGTTCCCTGATTCGCTTGTTCGTATTGCAAACAGCACACAGGCTCCAAACAGTGTGTGCTATCCGAAAGATAGCAATCGTGAAGGTCCACATCTGTTCGCCCTAGCTTCTGCTCAAGTAAGCTCAGCGTTATCTCAATAATTTTAAATTGTCCACGTAAACGACCTAAAACTTCGCCAAAGTCAGTATACTGTGGATTTACAGCTACCCTCTAACAGCGCCGAGTCCATCGTGCAAGCAATTATTTCTCGAGAAGAGGCCAGTTTATGCGTCAACCTCAGACGTCGCACATGTATTGGATCTTGTGCAGCAAAACGGTCATTCAAAGGGTACCTGGACACTGTGGCGTCGCCAGCAATTAGCTAGCTAAAGCGGAAGCCGGAACCGCTGCGTCTAAAACAGTCGACGTAAAAATACCGTACTGGCGAAGCGATGCAAACTTTGTGTTGACTTCACTCATGCGAGAGATTGCACAGTAGCTTACTGGGTTCAACCAGAGCATCTGTACGGGCGCCTGCGATAACTATACTCTGGCAGAGCTTCACGCCTCCCAGCTGAAGTCAAGCGAAGCCAAACAAGTATGCGTCATCGAATTTGCCTTGGCGTCGCCTTTGCTCGACGCTACGCAAAACTTGTCGGCCAGGCGAACAGCCCGATCTGTGAAGACTGCCAACTGTCTGAGACTGTACAACATCAGTTGTGCGACTTCCCTCTCTATGTGTCGTAGCGTAACATGCTGGCTTCCACGATGTCCCCAGGCACTGGAAAGGAAACATTGTCTGAAAGTGCTATTTTTTCCGCAGTGTATGACCACGCAGTAGGAACAACTGCAAGGGCTTGAACAGAACCGGACTGGACTCATGCCTTTTAGGAAACGTGGTTACGTGGTTATTTTATATATGCACCCCTTTCTCCTGTGCTCATCATGATAGTTCATCACTCTTCTTTTTTGTCCCCTTTCCTTTTTCCCCTATGCAGAGTAGCAGGTCAAAGCATACTAGCTCAGGCCGACCTCTTTGCTTTTCTTGATAATTTTTTCTCTCTCTGGCGTTGTATATAAAGGTTCTGTACTGAAGGCACTGGGCAGCGGGCATGGTGCTAGTGGATGAGAAGAAGACGACAAGGTGTGCTTGCTTCCCCGTTTCGAGATAGCACCGACCTGTTTTAAGCCTACCGCTGCAACCTAGAGCTAGTGCTGCTAGGCGAACACCCCCCGTTGCATTTGGTGGAGCTGCTGGGTTTCTCTTCAACATCCTGGAACTCCGCAGTCGGACGCTACTACCAGCTGTTACAATGGATGAACCGGGACCGTCCCAAGCTGCTGCTCCCGTGCCCCCGGCCATCGTCTGCTCTGGTGTTATCCGCCAGCGCGATCCGGCTATATTTAGCGGCACAGACGACCACGACGTGGAAGACTGGCTCGCCGAATATGACCGTGTAAGCGCCTATAATAAGTGGGACGACCGCGCCAAGCTCACAAATGTCATATTTTACTTGACTGACGTGGCCAACCTATGGTTCCGCAATCACGAAGCCGATTTTACCACCTGGTCGGCTTTCACGGCGACTTTGGCTGAGGTCTTCGGCCGTCCCGCAGTTCGCCGGCTTCGCGCTGAGCAGCGCTTGCGTGGTCGAGCTCAACGCCAGGACGAGACCTTCACCAGTTACATTGAAGACGTGCTCTCGCTCTGCAAGCGCGTCAACTCATCCATGGATGAAGCAGACAAGATCAAGCACGTCATGAAAGGCATCGATGAGCATGCCTTTCAAATGCTCGTCGCGAAGAGTCCCCGGACGATTGCCGAGCTCATACAGCTTTGCCAGCAGTACGACGAGCTGCACAAGCAACGTGCATCAACACGCGCTGCTCAGCAGGACACTGCGGATCTCTCCCCGTTGGACTTCGGTCGCGACGCTGCCGACATCTCTGCTTTAATGCCGGAGATAAAGCAGTTCATCCGCCAGGAAGTCGCACGCCAACTCTCTCTGGCGAATAGCGCACCCGAGCCGTCGACAACCCTGGCTCCTTCGCTTCGTCACGTCATTCAGACGCAAGTTGCCGCGGCGCTGCCATCTGCCCCTCCTCCGCAGCCTGCAGCTGGACCGCTAACGTACGCTGACGTTGTCGCGCGGCCTTACACTCCTCCGGCTCCTGATTCCTACCGGGCCACCGGCACCTTCCATGTACCGCCGCCACCTTCGCGTCCGATAGTCGTTCCTTACTCGGCTGCTGGAGCCCCTGTCGTCAACCCGTGGCGAACACCTGATAACCGGCCAATATGTTATTCATGCCATTTTCCGGGCCACGTAGCACGATTCTGCCGCCGTCGCAGCCCCCGTTTACCTGACAGTGGGGGTGCCTCAAGCTACAGGCCTGCTCGACTTCCGCGTCAGGACCAATCTAACCTTCCTCCGGACACCTCTTACAGTCGCCTCCCCTTCGATTCACGCCGGTCGGCTTCCCCACGTCGCCGATCCATTTCCCCGATGGTTCGCCGACCCAGCCCAGCCCGAGAGGAAAACTAGCAGTCGCAGTTCCAGAGGCAAGGACTGCGTTTCCGTCGAACATTTCAAGGCCTCATTCTGCGCCGGCGAACGAAATTGAACTGTCCGTAGACGGCGTCACCGTACACGCACTTATCGACACCGGAGCCGCCGTTTCTATTATTAGTGAGAAGCTCTGCCGCAATTTGAACAAAGTGACCATTCCCCTTACCTCTCTTTCTCTGCGTACGGCAACCTCGCATCGCGTTCAGCCTTCAGCGTCGTGCACAGCCCGGGTTGTCATTCAAAGCGTTATGCATGTTATCGAATTTGTCGTCCTGCCTCGTTCCTCGCACGACGTTATTCTTGGTTGGAATTTCCTATCTGTAAATCAAGCTCTTATCGACTGCGCTCGTTGCGAACTTACGTTATCAGTGCCGTGTTTTGACCCTGACGACCATTATTCTCCTAAAGTTGTTGCCGCCTCTGACATCGATATTGCACCTTTCTCCGCCGCTCTGGTTCCTGTGTTATGTAGCTCTGCTGCGAACTCATCTGTCCTTTTTACGCCGTCGACCACCTGTGCGCGCCGCCGGAACTTTCTTCTTCCGTTTGCTGTCGTCACTTTTTGCGAAGGTTCTGCTGCCCTTTACGTGTGCAATCCGTCCGCCTGCCCATCATCCCTACTCCGTGACGAGTGCCTGGGTACCGCTGAAGCCTTCGATAGCATTCTTCCGGCCACCATGTTTGGTGATACGGCATCACTTCCGATTTGTGCCGTAACTCCTCCCGCCGCGACCGATGCCCCTGTAGACGTCTTCGCTCGTGCCGTCGACGCAGAACTCACACCTGCGCAGCACACCGAAATCATCAAGCTCCTCCAGCGTTTTCGTGCCTCATTTGACATTGGCCAACCATCCTTGGGCCGGGCGTCCGCAGTCGTTCACCGTATCGACACCGGCCAGCAAACACCATTGCGCCAGCGTCCGTATCGTGTGTCGGCCGCTGAACGCCGTGTCATCGACCAGCACGTTGACGACATGCTGGAGCGTGGCATCATCCAGCCCTCTAACAGTCCCTGGGCATCTCCGGTTGTCCTTGTTAAAAAAAAAGACGGCTCCATTCGGTTCTGCGTCGACTATCGCCACCTTAATCGAATAACGCGCAAAGATGTCTATCCTCTGCCCCGCATCGACGATGCCTTGGACAGTCTGCAGGGAGCGGAATTCTTTTCCTCGCTGGATCTACGCTCCGGGTATTGGCAAGTGCCAATGGCAGAGGCCGATTGCCAAAAGACAGCCTTTGTAACTCCAGATGGGCTATATGAATTCACCGTCATGCCGTTCGGCCTCTGCAACGCGCCTGCCACTTTCGAGCGAATGATGGATAGCATTCTTCGAGGGCTGAAGTGGAAAACGTGCCTCTGTTATTTGGATGACATTGTGGTTTTTTCCACCGACTTTGCGACGCACCTCAGCCGCCTCGAGCAAGTCCTTGCGTGCCTCTCCACTGCAGGACTGCAACTCAATCTGAAGAAATGCCACTTCGGCGCTCGCACACTTACTATTCTCGGTCATGTAGTTTCCAAAGACGGTATCCTCCCGGACCCCACGAAACTTAGCGCCGTAACCGAGTTCCCCAAACCAACCACCATGAAAGAGCTTCGCAGTTTCATCGGCTTGTGCTCATATTTCCGGCGCTTCATCCGTAACTTCGCCTCTATCATCGCCCCCTTGACGCAGCTTCTCACCGGCAGTTCTGACCTATCAGCCTGGTCCCCGGCATGCGACGACGCATTCCAAGAACTGCGACGCGTTCTCACCTCTCCTCCAGTACTGCGACACTTCGATCCATCTGCACCAACTGAGATCCATACGGACGCTAGCGGTGTCGGGCTCGGCGCTGTTCTTGCACAACGCAAGGATGGCTTCGA
Source organism: Dermacentor variabilis (assembly GCF_050947875.1). Classification (NCBI taxonomy): domain Eukaryota; kingdom Metazoa; phylum Arthropoda; class Arachnida; order Ixodida; family Ixodidae; genus Dermacentor; species Dermacentor variabilis. Next base: position 26,157,248 of record NC_134568.1, on the reverse strand, counting down.
AGAGTACGTCGTCGCGTATGCCAGCCGCACCCTTACCAAAGCCGAGGCGAACTACTCGGTTACTGAAAAGGAATGTCTGGCCATCATTTGGGCAATCGGAAAATTTCGTCCTTATGTGTACGGGCGTCCATTTGACATCGTGACCGACCATCATGGCCTATGCTGGTTATCTTCATTAAAAGATCCAACTGGTCGGCTCGCCCGTTGGGCATTGCGCCTGCAAGAGTACGACATCCGCGTTGTTTATCGCTCCGGCCGAAAACATTCAGACGCAGACGCTCTATCCCGGTCACCCCTGCCCTCCGGTCCTGTCCACTCGTCTATTTCCACACATGGAGCCTTCGCCCTCAACATTACCGACATGCCATCAGAGCAGCGCAAGGACCCATGGATCTCTTCGCTTATTGACTTCCTGTCTAGCCAGTCGCCAGCGCCAATTTCTCGGACGCTCCGTCGTCAAGCCGCGCACTTCATCATTGGGGATAACCTGCTGTACCGCCGCAACTACAATTCGAGCGGTCGCAAGTGGTTGCTTGTTATACCCCGACACCTGCGCCCTGACATCTGCGCCACGTTCCACGACGATCCCCAATGCGGCCACGCTGGTGTCTTAAAGACATACTCTCGCATCCAGCTTCGGTACTACTGGCGCGGTATGTACCGCTTCGTTCGCCAGTACGTCCGGTCCTGCCTCATATGCCAACGACGCAAGACGCCACCTCAACATGCCACCGGTCCCTTGCAACCTTTACCATGCCCCGCGCGCGCGTTCGACCGCGTCGGCATTGACCTATACGGTCCGCTTCCCACCACTCCAAGTGGCAACCGCTGGGTTATTGTCGCTATCGACCACCTCACGCGGTACGCCGAAACTTCAGCCCTAGCATCTACCACAGCAAAAGACGTCGCCAGTTTTATCCTTCGAAACCTGATTTTACGCCATGGAGCACCTAGAGAATTACTGAGCGACCGCGGTCGCGTTTTTCTCTCCGACGTCGTTGCAGCATTGCTAAAGGAGTGTCGCATCATTCACCGTACCACCACGGCATATCATCCTCAAACTAATGGGATGACAGAGCGTTTCAACCGCACCCTTGGTGACATGTTGGCCATGTATGCTTCATCTGACCACTCGAATTGGGATCGCATTCTGCCTTTCGTCACCTACGCTTACAATACCGCCACGCAAAGCACCACTGGGTTCTCCCCTTTCTTTCTCCTTTACGGACACGAACCTTCATGCACTATGGACACGATTCTGCCTTACCGACCAGATGCTTCGGAGTGCACGACTGTTTCTAGAGCGGCTGCTTACGCCGAAGAATGTCGCCAGCTCGCTCGTTCGTTGACATCCCAGGACCAGTGGCGCCAAAAGCATCGCCATGATTCATCTACTGCGGCTACGTGCTTTGCTCCTGGCTCGCTGGTCTGGTTGTGGGTGCCCTCTACTCCTCCAGGCCTTTCCTCTAAGCTCCTCTCCAAGTACCACGGTCCTTATCGGGTACTGAAGAAAACATCCGCGGTCAACTACCTCATCGAGCCAACGGAAGCGCCTTCCGACCAGCGTCGTCGCGGCCAGGAAATTGTGCACGTCTCCCGGCTCAAGCAGTGCCATGACCCTTCTGTGTTTTCGTGCCCTTAGGTCGCCAGGTTGGCTACTCTTTCGGTGCGGAGTGATTGTACTGAAGGCACTGGGCAGCGGGCATGGTGCTAGTGGATGAGAAGAAGACGACAAGGTGTGCTTGCTTCCCCGTTTCGAGATAGCACCGACCTGTTTTAAGCCTACCGCTGCAACCTAGAGCTAGTGCTGCTAGGCGAACACCCCCCGTTGCAGTTCCAAGAATAAAAGAGGCGATTGAACGACCAGTTTTATTGCGATGGCAATTATATAGACACCCCAAGCGCATTTCCGCCGTCGCCGTCGCCGTGAGGTTCCGTATAAAGTCCAAGGTCGCTAACACTATCGCCGCGCGCTCTGCGCTGTATGGGCGAGTGAAGGCATACGAGGGGAAGCCGACGGTCGCGGCGCCTGCGTGAATGAGACGAAAGCGGACAGGAAGGGTGCCGTCTCCCGTCATGCGCGAGGCACCCAACGTTGCGAGGCACCGGGGAGAGGGGAGAAAGGGGGCAGCGTCCTAGCTCCAGCAGCAACTGCACATGTAGCGGCTGGGCGCGGTCGCCCGGCTGTATCTTCAGAGCCATCTGGGTTGGGGGCAAAGTCTAGGTGCGTCGGCGGATGGTAGCTTTGTGCGTGCTGTGTGTTCTCGGCGCTCACTTTTCGTTGAAGCGACAGACAGCAAGAATGTCGCTTCGCTCGCTGCTGCTGCTGCCTTTCCTCACGCCAGCGTTTTGATAGCGAGTTTTAGCGGTCAACGAGCCAGATGTGTTCATGTTTGCTTGTGCGCGCGTGACACCATACTTCTTAATTTAGTTAGCTCGCCTATGTTTACAAGTTTATACACTCGATAACACTACTATTCTTACTTCGTTTGGCTGTCCAGTAATTTGCTTTCGCAATCGATGCTTCGCCTTTCGGGCGAAACTGCGACTTTTTTATACATTCAAAATCATACCGTCATTTCAGGTTGATATCGTGAGTAAAGGTTAAATTTAGCAGTGCAAATGGAAAAATAATCACTCGCGAATCTTTTGAGGATCATTTCTACATGTTTGAAGCGTTGATTACAACGAGCGTTCTGATGGAATTAACACATTGCTTATAATCTAACTAGAGCACTGCTGATTTACGAGTAGCTTCAAGTATCGTTTACATAGCTACTAAAGTAGCCACTAAAGGATACCGACCGGAACAAGTAAAAGGAAACGGGATTCGCTCAGCTTTTATGTCGCTTCGCTCCCGCATTCTTCGAGGCAGCGTCTTTGAGCCGTGGGTAGAGCAAGTATAATTCACCGATACAGCAAAAATTAGTAGAAATAGCCCATTTGTAGCGTATGCACGAGGCTGGTTTCTTTTTTAATGCCAAACCTATCTTACACTGAAACTACATGCAACAACAAACTTGCTCTATTAAAATTTGGAGTGAAATAACCACACGCCTAGTCTCACATTCATGAAGAGCGCCCTTAAACTATCCTCACTTGCGTGCCGCCACAAATATTGCCGGGTTTCTTTATTTCACAAACTCTACTGTATTCCATAGCTCCACATTGATCAATGTTCCCCACTCTCTTCTTCACGCGTTAACCGCAGTAAATACTAAGCTCTAAGGCTTGCCAGCATTCATTCAAGAATGGGATCGCCCATCCGGGTGAATCTCTTCTATGCAAGACATCATTGTCTCAGACATCAACCTAACACTGTATAACCAGGAGTTTTGTCTTATTAGTCTATTTACGAATTCAACCACTTTCCTCCGTAATGCCTTCGGACCTCGAGGGCACGCATAAATGAAATGAAAGAAAAAAAGAACGAAAAAAGCAGAAATTTACGGACACCGCAAACCCAGTTTCATGCGGTTAACATGCTGTAAAACTGCCCTGCAACCAAGGCGGTGCTATAAATCGCTGCAGCGTGGCCGTCGCTCTGCCGTACGACAAACAGAGCATCATTGCCCTGTGTATAGAGTAAATAAACGGCAGTGCTCATATAATGGCTTGCTAACTGCAGGACTTCAATAAAGTGAGCCAACATCAACTGCTGTGCTGCTAAAAAATGCTGACGTAATCTCGCGTCAGTTGGGACGAAAAGAAAGGCCTAGTGGTTGCTATGGATTTACCAGAGTAAAGTGAGACCATAGCAGGCGCTCCCTAGTAGTATGCAGCATCACCATGATGAAGGGGTAGTGTATGAGGTAGACCCCGAATGACAGCTTGGCCAGAGGCACGAATACGTCCGAGGAAAGTACTCTAGCAACGAATCCTGCAAGAGAGAGAGACAATGTGTTGAGTTGGAAAAGGCAAGAAAGTTATTTACCAAGTCACACAAACGTACAGGGTAAAGAAAGAAAAGAAGAAACGAAGAGAATGGGTTGAGAGAGAGGTGGGGTACGCAGAGGAATATACCTGAAGGGGTTTATGTACGGCTGCCACGCAGGCACTTTCAATCGCGATTGTGCCCAATATGGACTGAATTTGTCGACCAGGTCGAAAGCGCCCCACGTAACCAGGGTAGCAGACTAGTGAAGGACGAATCACAAATATCCATCGCATCTGTACATATAGAATTAAAGCTTTCTCTGCACACTGTATTCAAGAAATGTTGAAAGGCTTTTAGTTTCATACACCGATAATAATAACCGGAAACTGCTAAAATACGTTTTCCGTCTATCTGTTGCGTAGTTTTCTATTTCGGTTGCATATACCGTGACGAGAAACTTGCAATGGTTTTAGTTGCAGTGTAATTTAAATTCATGACTCTATACATATCACTAACTCCACTGGAAACGAAGATACAATGTAGTTGTTTGCTTCCTTGTGCTTCCAACATATATTCGTATCCGCATCAGAGAAGCATGGTTGAACAGTGTTAGACAAAACTTCGACGACGTGCTTTCTGTAACTACTCGTAATACGCTACGTGGAAGACTATCTCAATTTAACCCTCCTCTAAAATTATGACTTGTTCATGTATACGAGAAATCTATTTCCATAAACTCCCTACAGTTACCACTGAAAACAATTTTTGCCAAGTCCACACAGTGTGTGTGTGTGTGTGTGTGTGTGTGTGTGTGTGTGTGTGTGTGTGTGTGTGTGTGTGTGTGTGTGTGTGTGTGTGTGTGTGTGTGTCGACAGCTTCGCCGTTTACTAGTCTTTTATATATTTATTTATACGTTTGGTTGCTTGTTTGTTTGTTCGTTTACTTACTTCAGGCTCCGTAGCTTTGCACACCAAGGCAGACTTATTGTGGACTCGTACTGAAATTATGCACAACCGGATGAACAGTAACAATCACAATAATCAGAAGGGAAAATCGATGCTGCTCTTTATTCCCTGGATTGAATTTCGCTTGATTACGCAACATGTTTCATGGGATTACTGTTCGTGTTTGCTATTCATGTAGTGTTAGGTATATATTGCGCCATGGGGCTGTTATACCCGTGGGTTACTCTCCGCGTCATTTTTGTACTTTTTGGTCGTGCCTATCTTTCTTTCAGTTCTTCGTAATTCGAGCTAAATTCAATCCTTCAGATTGAATTCATGATCGTACTGAACTCTCTGGCTCACGGCAACGATTTTGTTGCTCATAAAATCGAGAAGTTGCTAAAGTCTGGTTTTGTAAAATGAGGTTTCAGTTTCTATCTATCTATCTATCTATCTATCTATCTATCTATCTATCTATCTATCTATCTATCTATCTATCTATCTATCTATCTATCTATCTATCTATCTATCTATCTATCTATCTATCTATCTATCTATCTATCTATCTATCTATCTATCTATCTATCTATCTATCTATCTATCTATCTATCTATCTATCTATCTATCTATCTATCTATCTATCTATCTATCTATCTATCTATCTATCTATCTATCTATCTATGCTTATATTGATACCTGTTTATATCTGTCTGTTTATATCTATTTATACCTGTCTATACCTATGTGTACATATCTAGATATCTATCCTTGTTTTTTGCTGCCATTTAGCAGAACACTGTGACCGACAAAACCGCGCCACAACTCTCACCGCCTCGGCCAGTGGCGCAAGCCAAAATGAACCAGGAGAGAAATATTGACCACAGGACGCGGTCAAAGAAGGCCGCGAGCAGTTTCACAGCTTCCGAGGTGGGATCCGGTCTTCTGTACCAGGGGTACTTCATGAGCACAACGCACAGCGCGCAGCTAATGGCCACGAACCATCCCGCCGCGTTCATAGCCTGGACCAGAGAAAGCGCACAATAAATGAATTATCGACAGGGACAATACTTAAAATTGCACAAAAGCGCGACGCTGCATATAGTTAAGGCTGGTGGAGAGCTCTTACATTACTCGTTTTCATCCATTTAGCGCAGAAACGGTTGGTCACTACATATTGGAGAAAAGGTAGGCCAAGCCCCACACGCAAGAAGCTCAGGCAAGTACAAGATCGCAAGTTTAATGTTAACGAAAGAACAACCAGCGCCGTTACGTCAATATGACGTCACGCGATGCAGGGTATTTTTCTTTTATTTCGGACCATCTTGGCGCAGGCCGAGTTCTCTAAGCTAGCACGTTTGAGTCCACGCTTCTTTTATTTAGAGTCCGTAGTAGCCCTTCACTGTGGTCCCTAGAATATTGGCGACTCTGCCGTCCGCCGACGGGAGCGAGGCCTGTTTCCGAATGACGGTGGCGGTGGCGCTGCGAGCAGTCCTCATGCTACGGCGCGGCGTTCGGCCGCCCGGATGCGTGTTGGCAAAGTGCGCACGCGTTCGGCGTAGTTTAGCCATTGCTTATTTCGTACGATTTTCTCCCGCCGCGTACTTGAATAGCATTGGAACAATATCGGTTACGTATGTTCTGAGAGGTTTTAGGTGCCTGACGTGGCATTCGTTCGCGAATACGTTTTTAAGCGGAAGCTTTAGCTCGGGCCCAAATCCGACGCGGCCTATCCAAATACGTGAAAAACGCAAAAACAATTTTCCGAGGTAACCTCTGAACCGATTTTAGTAAAATTTGTTGCATTTGAGAGAGGAAGTTAAATTCTAGCGACTGTTGGAAGCGGATTTTCGATATAGGGCCTGAGTTTTGATAAAAAGATTTTCAAAAATTCGAAAGTTTGAAAAATATGGAAGCACGAAGTTTAAAAATCACTACATCTGCATCAAAAACAGATATCGCGTTTCTGTAAACGGCACCCATTAGATCATTAAAAGCGGACAAATTCGATTTCTAATTTTATATCTTACGTGATTTTGTTAGGTTGTGTACAAGGGTTGTGCAAAAGGTGTATTTTCATATTACTAATTGTTTTAGTTTGATGTGTAACATATCATTTTTTTCCGCTTTAGATGTAATATTATATGCAATTTAGAGGATTGTGATATCATTTTTATTGACGAGTTACAGAGTTGTAAACTTGATAGTTTCGATTTCTAAAAATCTTAGATTTTTGCCAATTTTTTATAAAAGTTTATGATCTAAATAAAAAGTTCGAAACCATCAGTCACTAGATTTCAAGTTTTTCTTTTAAATGCAACAAACCTCGCCAAATTTGGTGCAGTGGTTGCCGAGAAAAACGAATTCTCCTTTTACATGTATTTAGTTAGCAACACCCGAGCTAAAGTTTTCTCTTAAGCTTGAGTTCCAGCCGTGCCCTGCGACCGCTCAAAACTCGGCGCAGCTATGAAAAGCGAAGTGGAGAGGAGGAAAGGCTAGGCGAGACTAAGTGAGACATAGAGAGGCAACAGCTACGGGCGCGCGTGGCGGCGCAAATGTTTGGGTGAGGAAGCGCGCAGTAGGGGATTGGCTGCGCCTACCGATGACCTATGCTCTGAGGTGCACATACACTCCTAATTGAGACTCGGCGTGCGCCGGCGGAATCAGTATCCGATCTACAGATAGGATGGGCGGACCTAGGAAGGTGCTCTCTCCCGAAGAAAAAAAGAAGCGAATGAGGAGGAGGCGGGGTGAGGAGGCGACCAATTAGAGGCCGCGCAGGCGCGAGTAGGAGAGGCGATGGGCAGGTGTTTGTATGCGGCGCGCTATTCCGAAAGATGGAATCCGCTCGTCCCGAGCGCCAGCGGGAGCTTGCACAAGAATGCGGTCAAGGAATCGGCGGCGGCTGTTGCTGCCTCAGCGACACAGCTGCTTGCAGACGTCGCAACCTACAGCTGTCACTACCTTAAACGTTGACGTCCGTCACCCCCTATGTCCTCCAAATGTAGTTCGCAGTGGGTGCTCTTCGATTTGTCGTCCCGGACTGGCTCAGGACTGTCCGAGTAGCTGCGTACACGAATGCTCATTGGCTATTTCTACTATGTTCTTGACTGTCGCTACCACGTTACAATAGTGCACTATCGGGCCGACGCGCGGTGGAGGTGAGGCACGCTTTAAGCACTCCCCATATACGTGGGCCGATCCCGAATATAGTGCATTACTGGGTCGACCGGCGGTGGCGGTGAAGCATGCTTTAAGCACTCCCCAGACACTGTAAACGGAAATAACTCCCAGGTAGAAGTATAATGCTTGTCCTCATAGCGACCCCTCAGTTGGGAGTTTATTATGCTCCGTATGATCGGAGTATATTTTTACTCCGTGCGAGCGGAATTTTTGCGTGGAACATGGGAGTATTTTTCAAATTTATAATTTTTTTCTTTGCACCGGACAGGGTTTTTCGAGGTGCAACGGGAGTATAAAAAGAGGTATCGCCTTAGTTTACGTGAAGATTTTTGTATGCAGAGGCTACTGGTCAAATTACGAAACACACTGAAGCCTGCGTCTAATTCAACGAAACAAGTCAATGAAAGCACATAAATCATGACATATGTAAACATTTCAGAGACGGCCAATGCAGAACTTTGAAAGACATCCAACGTACACGCGACACACAAGAAGCAACGCTGCCGGTATATATAGCCAGGGTACTGTGTGCCTCGAAACCACCTAGTGAGCAGCTGTGCTGTTTTCAGAATTATGACTCACATGCTCGCTCATACGAGACCTGCCTCTCTGAAATTAACACAAGACCTTAATCGACACAAAACTTTTATTTCAGAATAGCGAGAAAATGAGTTAATGGCATAATTTTTCAAAATTAGCATGTCATTCTGTTAGAGCTGAAGCGACTTCGCACACTGCTGGCGTTTTCGGCCAAAATGTAGTGCGTTAGTTACAGTAAGCTAGAAAAATGTAAGTGCGTGTGCTTCATGGCAAAATTAAATTTGTGCGAAATAGTCGTAGCGTAGCAAGAACTTATTAGGCGTGAGCATGACCCGCAGCAGCCGAAGTAACACCGAGAAGTGCGTAGTTGTACATTTTCTGAATAAAGTAGTGCCTTTCTAGACGGCACTACTTGCTCAGCTTCCAAGCAATCTTCGGTTGTGAAAAGGAGCTACATCGCTGATCTGTCGAGCGAATGCTAATAATATTTGGGGTTTTACGTGCCAAAACCACTTTCTGATTATGAGGCACGCCGTAGCGGAGGACTCCGGAAATTTTGACCACCTGGGGTTCTTTAACGTGCACCTAAATCTAAGCACACGGGTGTTTTCGCATTCCGCCCCCATCGAAACGCGGCCGCCGTGGCCGGGATTCGATCCCGCGACCTCGTGCTCAGCAGCCCAACACCATAGCCACTGAGCAACCACGGCGGGTTGAGCGAATGCTCGCACCCAAAACCAGCAAGCATGCTTCTAAATCAGTATCTGGGATAGAGCATAATCTAATGCAAGATAGGAAGCAACGGCGTGATCAAAGCAGAAGTGCACGATAACAATTCGATTCACATCGCTCAGTAAGAAGCTTTATTTACAGTACGCATACTTATGTCCTACCGTTTTTCTTGGGCGAGGATATCCTTACACAGATACATAGAAACAGTTGCTTGCACTCCGGTCTTTCTCACTGGCCACACATCACCGCAACAAACGTTGAGTATGCCATTCGTGTGCGACTAGCACGGACGTCGTCACTCGAACAATGGCTGCTGTTGCCATTGCTACGCGGTCCTTTCAAACCTTACACCGGACGTTGTCAGCATCTACTCACAAGTACATAAAAGTAGCGTTTCACGTACTGAAGAACACAAGCCACGGTCACGAAGCACGAAAACACAGTCAGATACATGTGCCGACGTCGCGAGTCAATGAGCTGCTTCGAGGTATACCCAAATGTATTTCCGCACTTGAATACGTTGCTCTTGCCTTCATCGTTGTCAGCAAAGTGAACACAGCTAACGTACTTGAAGCTGAGATACAGTGAGCTTCGGGCACGCCTATAACAGTTTCTGGAAGGAAATACGGAAAGCAAATTGACTAAAAGCTGTCACGGAACGCCACTTCACAGATGTCAAACAAGCTGTCAGCCATGAGCACTACCGACTTTGGCGAACGCGGCCGGTCGCTGGCGCGGCGCGCAGCCTCATTGGAAGCGCCCCGTGACCAACCTGTTTCGGCGGGGGGAGTTTTTTAAAAACTCCCTGTGTGGAGTTTTCAGGAGAACAAGATTTTGAAGCAGAGTAAAATCGCGTCATGTCGCCTTAATCCTCCCGCAGCTAGCCAACGCAGTGAAACGAGGGAGTGCCGCTGTATTGCTCCCATAGATCGGAGTACATATTCAAGGATGGAGAGGTTTTAGGGCACATCACCTGTTAAAAACTCCCAGTTGGGTTTATTTTCGTCTACAGTGTACGTGGGCCGATACCAAAGATAGTGCAATACCGGACCGACCCGCGGCGGAGGTGCAGTTTGCCATTAAGGGGTCCTCACACACAGCTTCGCTGGTAATCTTTCTTCACAGAGTGAAAGAGCACTGACTTATTTCTTTTATTTTTTGCTGAGCCGCATCACGAGCATGCCTGTGGAGTTGGGTACGAATTTTCTACCTTGCTCGCCGACTGTCTCAAAGCCAAATGAGGTTGCTCTCTCGTACGCTGCTTGCGGGGGTAGCTTGCAAAACGAAAATGTCTAAACACGGTTCACAAAACAGACACGAAAGAATTAACGGAAGCAGATTAGACAAACACACATAAAAAAGATTAGACGGCGCAATGTACAAGCAATGCGTCAATGGCAGCTGTCTAATTCTGAGAATTAGATTAGTCGAATGTTGGTTGCCCGGTTACGTGCGACTGATGCGGATGCTGCGCATGACCCCCCCCCCCCCGATCGTGTCTGTATTTACTCTCGGGTGTGTATACCAAAAATAGATCAGTTAGAAGGGCTACCTGTCTTGTCGTGCAGTGTTTTCTTTCGTGCCTGTGTTTTGTGCGCGGTGTTTTTTTGTTAGTTTTTTACTGGCAGTTATGTCTGACAGCAAGTACCAACTCATGCAGCAAGTTCTCGTAGATTCGAAGTCCGAAGAATGTGGTCCCCACAAGATGCCTTTTATTGGATTTATTGCTCGTTGCCCCCCCCCCCTCGTACTTCGATTCAGTATCAATGACTGTTGAAGCAGTGTTATAAAAAAGAACACAGCTTGATAATAAAATGCGTCTAACCATTTTTTTTACTTCGTTTGCCTCTGAAGTTTTTTTCTTGTTTTCTTTTGGGTGGGGGGGGGGGGGTTATTCTGCCGTTTGTGCGCGCTTGAGGCACGCCAGGGCGTGTGCACGAACGATCAGTCCTGGTGGTGGTGGTCAATGTTGACACAAGGCTACGTGCTTTCTTTCTTTCTTTGACGGCGACTCACCTTTGAAATTTTGAGATTCTTGAAGTTGTCCAGGACGAGGAGCGTTATGCAACCGCTGAAGAAGCATATCGCGTGGTAGAAAGGCCGCATGTAATATTTGTTCATGGTTTTCAACATGGCACTGCAACAGGAAAAAATACTGTGTTTTGCATGTTGTAAGAAATAATACCGCGCTAACGTACCCGCCATCAATTCACACACACACACGAAAGAGTTCTTAAAAAGTGTCAGATGTCATTTACGACTAAACATTTTTCGGCATTTTTTTTTTACCCAATAACCTCTGTGAACAAATGCGTGTTCTTTGCACAAATGCGTGTAGGGCATTTGTTAAATAAGGTTCCCGCATGCACGTGTAGAATACCCCCGTAACACGGGCACTTTCAAAGTCCTTTGAACCAAAGATCCTTTACTTCAAGGGAATACGCACGCTGTCACAAGGGCGCATAAAAAGGAGGCCTAGTTGAAGCGAACTTTGCGTCAATAGATTCCGCGTTTGTCCTTTGAAATATCAACGGAATACTCTTTTGAGCCTAGAGGGTGTCCGACAGCAGACAAAAAAATTCTCCATACATACGGAAGTTTAATTTTTTTCCCGCTAAAAACAAATTTCCGTGTATTACGGAAGTTTCTAAGCACTAAACGCTTTCATGACACTCCCCATATCAATGATGAATGCTCCGGTACAACAGCGCCGGCACGACCTGTCACCATCAGCAACACCGACGCAACATGGATGCCACGTGGGATTTGGTGATCGACTGGTACGCATCGAACTGTCCTCGTTTTTTTTCCGCGCGTCGTTAGCTTCCCCCCCCCCCCCTTGTTCCTCCTAACTTTTGCATTTTATGATACGTTGCGATTTCTGTTAAAAGCTTCAGCAGGGACTGCCTGGAGACCGTGTAGCACTGACACATATCCCTTGAACTAATGTTCCTCTGAAAGCTCCACGCTCCTTCAAAGGACCTTAGGATATGGCCGTGTGACTGGGGTATAAGAGAAAGAGAGAGTACTTGCCAGGCCCAAACTGTGTCAAATTAAATTCCGGGATTTGGTTACGAGACACGCCCTGACAGGCGACTCCGAATCGATGCTGACCACCTGGGGTTCTTTAACGTGCACCTAAATCTTCACAGCCACTGAACCGCCGCGGCAAGTGACCGCGTAATAGAAAACACATGCATATTATGCGCAAGTATAGAGCATGGCAGAACAATGAAATAAACAGTTCATGTCGCAGAATAGATAGGAAAGGAAAGCTAACTACGAAATCAAATCGAACACAATAATTGTAAAAGTAATATGATATAAACATATATGTCAGTATACAACAGTCGGCGTAAGCGTAAAACCTACGAAACTCCAAGCTTACAACGCGAACCGCACGAAATCATTGAAACAACAACAAAAAATGAAAGAAGTATAACCAAAGACCAAAATAGTAAACACAAAGTTATAGTTATATCCATTAAACATTTCGACGTTTAATGCACATTTCCCCGCTGTCATTCGGCTGCAGCATGCAGGCTTGTCTCAACGTAAGTTCATTATACCATGCATCGAATCACTCGCGGATCTTTCGTATTTACGTGTACCGTATATAGGTACGTCTGCTGAATCCGCTAGGAATGGTAAATCATGCTTACGTTTCTGTGAATGAAGGGAAGGTAATGAAGGGCAGGATATCAGGGTCCGTCGCAGTCCACAATGCGATGGCGCAGCCCAACACAGAAAGCCCGATGAACGCTCCTATGGCCAGCCTTTTCTGACTGTGCGGGATTTCATGTTCAGGGCGTTAGAACGATGGCAGGCTCAATTACGACATGCACACACATTAAACGGGACGGGCGAAAACATTTCGGGGCGTATGTTAAGAAAGCCGGCGGTCGCCGCTGATAACTGATGACGTATACGCTGGCGCCGGCCAATGAAAACAATGTTGTTACAAAGCAAAAGGTTCATGAACGCTGCTTCGGCGTCTCGACTCACGCAGGGATGATGCATGCATGAAACCATTAACTCTTCACATTTCGTCGAACGTACAAAGCTATGTTCTTAATGCCATTAGCATTCTTTGGATACTTCAAGCAGTTCTTTTTTTTTTTGTCTACCGGTGTGTAACCAAAAATATGGGCCGATCTCAGAGGTAGTGCACTCTAAACATGCGGGTCGATTTTGTAGGTAGTGCAATAATGTCTAATGAAAGTAGTCTAATAATGTGGGCCTAACGTCTTCCACGAACGGTATTCAGTGAAAGATTATGCAGATTCCACGCACTGTGAGGATCTAGGTTGTGCGAAGCCTTTTGCAGATATACCTGGCTATCTATCATTGTTTAGGGTTCTGCAAAGTGCTACCAGGTGGACCCACATGTTTGTGTGTGGGCGCAGTTGCGTGTGTAAAGCGAGCTCGTGCGTGACGTCATCAGCGACTACGTACGCACCTATGTCTGTGTCAAGTGGACCGTGTTAAAACGACGACGGCCATTTGAACTCCAGCGAAGAAATTTTAAAGCATCTATACTTGGGGTGCTCACGAAGTCGGTACAACGTTGCAGAATTTCTCGCAGCGTGCTACGAATAAAATGCTGATGAATGTGGGCCAGTCCGGGAATTATTGCAGTTTAACACGGTGCCTCAGAAAGCGAACTGCCACAAGGAACGAAGACGATGATGTGGTAAGGGGCGAACGCGCCGAGCATTTCAAAGAACTGGCTGGCTTTGGAACGACGGAAGCATATGCGTGCGATCGTTGCCATATTGTTACAGCACCGGGCTGCTTGTGCTCGATGAGTAGAGGTTTGATTCCACCGTGGGTCCCCCATTACTTTATCTTCATTAAAGCGAGGCGAAACAGGAACCTACCTAGCTACCTACCGCAAAGTGCCGAGAATGAGGGAAATAATGCTATGCGTTAAATATGAAAATTCGCTAAAGTTTATCCAGTGCTGGGCTGAATCGAAGCCACGTCATACAGGTTTCTCAAGCGCAGCAGCCCCACGCTATACCACGCTGCGCCACGAACGCGCGCGGGGAAAGATTAATTCTCATTGTTTGGACTCACAGGTTTGTCACGCATTCCGGAGGCTAAGCACGGACTTCTCATGTGCGCCCCAAGATGGCACAGCATGTACAGAGGGAAGCGCGAAAGAGGAGCCGGCCTGCAGTAGGTACACGCCTCGTACATGACGTGTTTAGGTGGTACGTGGCTATACACGGTATGCATCATTTGCCTCAATACTAATCGCATTATCGACATTCACCTTAAAACAAATTCTGGCAGATGTTTTATTTTTTTTTTTTCATTTCTTACATAAACGCTTTTTTTTTCTTTACATTGGCCAGCCGGCTTCGCTAATGATATGTCCTATATTACGATTAACTGCCACCAGCTCTCACGGACAGTTTTAGCCTCCTTTTTTTGACTATGGGCCCAGAAGATACTGCCCCACAATATCACTCGTGTTTCCTCCAAATTAGCCCAGAAGCGTTGAAAGGACGACCTAGGGCCGCGTTTATTGGCTTCATTATCGAAGGGCGCTTTACAGAGGGTCTTCATTTGACTCGGATGCGACATCTCAGTGTATAAAGGAAGTTTTGTGGCAGTGTATTGAAGCTGCGTGTGTCGACCATGCGAACTACAGAGAATCATACTTCAGCGCATATCAGGGGGAAAATAAAGAAGGCTTCGGCGTGAGTAGTTTTCATCTTTTCAAAAGCTTAGGTTTAGAACGTGTGACGAAAATAAATACGGCAGCCACTGATATGATGAACACCCAGCTCGCCATCTACCGCTGCCCGTTTAATAAATTTGTCCGGTATGGATGGTCGCTTAGTCAACGTTCCAAACTACTATGAGCTCACCTTTTCAGCAGCTGTAGAACCAGCAGAGAAACGACGAAAAGCTGGAAATCTGCAGACACATACCATAGATGGATCATCACGGTCTGCGAATGCATAAATAAATAAATAAATAAATTGCCATTGGCCTCATAATTTTTTTTTTCAAGGACAGTCAAGAAAGCGAAGCTACCCTTCATTATCTGCGCATAATTTCGAAATGACAAACATTCTTAGTCCTGTTTAAACTTTTCCTTAAAGAGTGGTGACAGGCCGCAGTATTGAGACTATCTCTGAAAAACTAACAGCAAACTGGCCCCTTAGAACAACTCCCAACGGGAGCAATATACCTACAGCGACACCAAGCGGCCGTAAAATGAATAAAATCATTCATTTCTCTCTCTTTTTTTTTTGTACGAGTACCGTAACCGGTGAAGTCCAAGCCAACGCCGACTCGGCGCTATTCTAAGGGCTTCAGTCATGAACACCAATTCGTCTGTTGACGGTTATAGTGCAAGTATTTGACCGTTTTGCAAACGCGCTTTTCGTCATCCTTACAATTGAATGAATGTAGCGTTTTGAAAGGTACGTGGGTACATTACTGGCACGTCTGCTGAGAACTCGGTGAAAGCTATCTTGAGAAAAGGCCACTTTTCGTCGCCAAAAATTTGATGTAGAATGCCTATAACGCGTAAATTAGGACCCCTTCCTTTTGACGGGACACGTCTTTAATTTCGATCAGCATAGAGGCAACTTGAAGAAACCGCATGCAACGAAATGCAACGAAGATGTGTGACAGAAATGTCGCTTATACATTTGCAACCGCACCACACACGCGGTCTTACTTTGGTGTTGTGTAGATGAAAGAAGCCGTTACTTGATCATGCAGGTGTCACGCGCAGTATGCGTGGTGCAGGTCATGCGCAGATCATGCGTGGCGCAGTAGTCGCGCCACGCATGACGCTATCGGAGCTAAACATACCGTTTCGCTCGGCGTTCAGAGAGGCGTAGCTCGGGAGCACGTTTGTCGATCCGAGCGGGAGCGGTCGCGTTTGAGCGATCACTCAGCCAAAGTAGATATGATCCATCAAACTTAAAACCCGTGCTCACCGGGAGTTATAAGGCTTACAAGTGCGCTATGTGTGGCAGAAGTTTGACGGTTGCTGGGCTGTGTGTTCGACACCGTAGGGTCTAGACATGGCCCGAAGAGACTTGGGTAGCAAGACAGAGGGATGCCAATTCTCGCCCACCACCTTCGGCCATAACGGGCCAACTACGAATAGGGAGCGAGCCCGATTGTAAGATTAGACCGTAGGACCCCCCTCTAACTGAATCATAAGTTAATGTAAGCTTTGTAATGCATGAATAAATGTCACTTGTGCATTTGGTTACGCCATCTCTGTAGCCTAGTGCCTATACACCCTCAGCAGCAGCATGCTCAAGGCTTTTTCACGTACCCCACTGCGATTGCGTCCCCGATACAGCCTACCCAATAAATATTTTTTTACGATTTCTGAAGAAGCCGCACAAAATATCAGACGGCTGCGATAAAGTGCAGATGACTTCGGCTTTGTATCATTCTATTTTGTTCTAGTTAACTTCAGCGTGTTGCAATGCTGCAGGCGCACAGATATTGTCACATAACGAAATAAACGCAAAAAAATAGAAATATTGCTATTTATATTGCACGAAGCACCAAATCTTTCAAATTTCTGAAACAAATAAATGTAAATTCCACTGCCAGAGTTCAAAGCACCAAGAACTGTAGTAGTTCTTTTAATAGCCATAAGCGAAGCAATTTAACTACGTACGCTGCATCAGCAAAGGCACTAGCTGCCGCCAAGTTCGTGGCAAGATAAAATTATTTTCGGCAGATTATTTCACCTACACTATACAGTTGACCCACTTTTCTACATGTAAATGCCTCCAACAATTCCAGATAGAGGCGTGAGAAATCCACGCAAATTCACATTTGTAATGGGCTGCAGGTTTCTAACAGGAACCGGAATGCGCCACACCTGTGTCGTAATCCTCCGAACAGAATGGTGCGTGGGCTTTTGTTTGTATTTTCAGCTGTTTTCGCATGTGCATTGGTGTATTGTTTTGCAGACATGATCGTCACCGCGTGATCTGCGCACCCTCTGTGTAGTGCCCAGTCAGGATGAGGGGCCCTTTAGGGAAATCTTAACTTTATGAAACGACAGCAGAACACTGTGGCCACACCATTCATCCGACATATGTTTCTTCCGGACTCTCGCCTGCTTCGCACGTTACAGTGCACTGTATAGCATGATAGAAACGAGGTCTCTGACAAAGGTGGCACTGTTCGCCATGGCGCTGTAGAGTTACTGCATAGGCTCCCTTTAGGGAACCAGAGTTGCTTCAAGGTAAGCCACCTTGAGTTACAAAGTGTGGGAATTCGCGACTCTCACGCGCCCCCTGATATGTTGTTTTCTCACGTAGCTCCCGTCTCCTGTAATCCGGCTTCGCCGCGTGGCTTGACTGCGGCGGTCGGTATGCTTGCAGGGTAGTACGAGAGATGGCGCGAGTGTTGCTCTGTTGCACGTCACCTAAAGGCGCAAAAAGGTGAAGGCTCTTCCTCTTTGGCTCGGGTTCGGAAAGCGGCGCGGACGTTCTGCGCGTGCGCCGATCCATGCTTCTGCGAGACCGTCTCGCGAGGCCTACCCCGGAATGGACGAACACGATCGTTCGAACGACTGGTCGTTCGCGTGACCGTACGCGCGAACGACCAGGCGTTGGTGTCCAGCATAGGGCGAACATATTCGCTCGTTATCCGGTCGCGGTGAGTCGGACTTCCGCGATTGGTCGCGCGCCCATATACTTTGTGGATAGCAACTCGGCTAGCAGGCATTAGTCTATGAAAGGTGCAATAAATGCCGTTGTGATTGTTTGCACTACTGTGTTGTCGTTACTTTGTCCCAAGAGCACGGGTGAGAACCCCGCAAAAGTTATGCGGGAAAGCCACTCCAGGTAAGCGTAGAAACCGCGTCCACACGGCGATGCCAGCAGAACTTCATTTTTTTTCTCCATCCATACCCTTCGTGGCGCTTCCGTTCCTTCTTCAATAACGTGCATTGCGAATGCTACGGCTGAGCGGGGCGTGCCCACAACGCACCAACAACTGACCATCCCCGTGAAACGCAGTTCAAATTTGATCGTGGATGTTCACGTAAACGCCACTACTCGTGATTTTAGCGCTTACAACGAGCCAAACGCGGTTGTTTTCAGCGAGCCGCAGTGCGCTCAGCCAGCGGACTCGTCGCGGCACCCCGCGGTGGCCCCGGTATGTACTCTACGTAGCAGACCGCAGCTACGTACAACTGTATAGTGCGCATACGCAGCGTTTGCTTTGTGCACGACAGGGCTTGAGTGCGCGCTCGCGCTCATATGCTCCAGTCTGGCCGTGCTACGTGGTGTGCAAACCGGATTTATCCTGCGCCCGCTTGACCGATGGATAGCAGCCACATCCACTGCGCAGTCCGAAGTTTTATCAATAGCTCAATACAAAGAGAAGTCTGCGAAGGCGTCTGACAAGGAGCGACCAGGAGTGACCGCGCACTGGCAAGCGTGCGTGCGGTTTGACCTTAAGTTACCCATGGTTCGAGGCTAGTTGAGTGTTCAAAACTAGTCGAAATCGGCTTTACCCGACGGCTACGACACCGATAAGCAGGGCGGCCAAACTGCAACTCCTACGCGGGTGGCCACGGCCGAGTGTAAGCAGACGATTAGTCGACTTCTTCCAGAAGTAAGTATTTATTATAAAAATCCGAAAGCAGATTTTTGCTTGCTGCAGCCTGCTTATTAAACTGCGTCAATAAATATACACAGTAACAGTAGAAAGAAGCGCACTGATCCAAACACCCCTCTTGATAGATGTCAACTATTGGCCAATAGCAGGTGCGTATGGGAACCTGCCGTATTACGAAATAAAGCGTCCAGAAGAGAGGGAGGAGCAGGCTTCTGTCGAAAAGAGAGCGCTTGAGAAAAATATGACTTCGCGCTACGCTTGCGAGCTCTGCGCGGCGCACAACTGTGAAATTTGACTGAGCACTGCTAAGCACGAAGACACAGGATCAAATCCCGGTCGTGGCAGTAGGATTTCGTAGGCGACCAAATGCTAACACACCCGTGAACTTGTACATTGGGTGCACGTTAAAGACGTCTAGATGTTCAAAATTAATCTGCAGTCCCCCACTACGGCGAACCCCATAATCAGATCGTGGTTCTGTAATGCAAAACCCCCGAGTTTAACTTGGAATCAGAGCTGTGTCAATTAATACCACGTGAGTTGCTTCCATGTGCTGTTGCGCAGAATACCAACGCCCTTTTACATCCGTAGATTAGGCTGAGATCGGCCAAAACTCTTACCCTTTCGGTCATATCAAAGAAATTTCTTATCGGAATGATCAAGTGCCACCAGTTCTCCCCAATCTCTTCGTTGAACTTCTGGAAGAACGTTTTGGCATCCGGTCCGGTTACAAAAAGTGGAAGCACGAAGATGCACGTGATGACAAAGAATATTGGAACGCCAGTCCTGCGGCGAAAATAAATATAGAAAGTAAAAAAAACGAAACTATAGATGCGCTCATGTCCCTCTACGCATTCTCTCCCCCAGCATAATACTAATAAATCTGGCCACATCAAAGTATTGTTTAGCGTTTCACTGAAAAGAAGCGGTTAAATTTAGCGGACAATTAAAAAAGACATTAGCAAGCCCCAGGAGTGCACCAAAACAGAGGCTTGCCGATTTTTAACCCTTTTCCTCTGCATCAAATGACAATTTTATATATTAATTCTTCTTCTCAAAAACAAAGCTTTGGCGGCGGATCTCATTGTTAACAACATTAACCGTCCTATCTGCCCGGTATTTATGTCGTTTTCTCACTAAACACTCTTCAAAGTATACTTTGAAAGGGCCTATTGTCAGCAAGTTGGAAATTGGGAGCAACGTTCTCAGCACCTGTGGAGCGGGTGAGTTTAGCGGTCCCGGCATCTTCCTACAACCTCGTGGATGCCTCCGCTCCGATTTGTCTTATGACAACATACGCACGCTCCATTATCGAAGACAACTACTTCAACCAGGGGCGGCTTGCACGAACATTCAATAACGAAAATAATAACGAATTTAAGAACGCGTTCTTGAATGTTCCATAGACAACGCCTAGTCCGCACAGGAACGCGTTCTTAAATTCATTATTATTTTCGTTACTGAATGTTCGTGCAAGCCGCCCCAAGTTTATCGCGACCTCCCGACAATCTGCCGGCAGTGCTCTAACGCCTGACTCTAATAGCGGTCGCTGTACCGTCGGTGTTATAGAGACTTTTTTCCATTCATACACGAGAAAGGATCGCTACGAAAGCAGTACGGAATTAAAAATATGCAGAGCTGTAGCAAAAAGCGGTCTCGCTCAACCGCCCCCCCCCCCTTCCTGTAATAAACGTACAACGGTGCCCGCACATTTCCGTAAACATTTTGTGACTGTCTGGTCAGAAACTAAATGACTGGTCTCGCCGCCGAGTTGGAATCGCGAAGCACAGTGAGCCACCGGTGTCCCGCTGAGAGCCGCTGCAGGGAATCGCACGATCTCCTGTAATACGCGCTAAATAAATGCGAGTAAAAAGAGGTTCGTTTTAAATTTTCCGAAAAGTCGAGAAAGGAGTTCTACGACTATTTCGACAAGTGGGATGAATCGAAGCAAAAGCCAGTTCACTGTGACGACAGCCCACTCTATATCTTCGTATTTTCAAGACCCTACTTCTTCCCCCGCCCCTTAGAAGGGCTGAAGAGTGCCCACCGCAGAACATCTTACCTGATCAACCTTCGATAGACAGCGATTATGAAGACCAGGATCCTATTTCTCTTTTGCTTTGTGACTGCGAGGCACAGCAGAAATCCACTGGAAGGATAGTCGAGAAGACGCATGAAGCGAAGGTTTAAGGGCTGCAATTATCAATAAATCAGTCAACCAACACGTTTATATATAGAATGAATATTTTAATTAACATGCCTGCCTGGTGCAGTCGTCTTAGCCCTTTATTGACGAGTGTTGCCTATACAGGCAACATACCAGAAAAAAGAAATTGTTGGTGAGTTTCGGTATTAAGTACGGAGTCTCTGGCTAAATGTTTTCGCTTAAGACTGAACAACAGGCAGTAAGGTTCATTTGTTGGTTTATAGCGTAAACACAGGACGAGGAAGGAGTTAGTCACGCGACTCGCTTTCCTTTGACAGCACGGCCAGAGGATGCGGAGCGATGCAAGATCTCCGGCTGCAGTGGCGGTACACATGTGATGAGAAGCAAATAAAATGTGCACTTATGATGGGACCTGCTCGTAAAATTTTCAAATGAAGCCATAGGTGCCTTGGGTTGAAGCCCGCTTCCAACTTTCTGCCTGATGTTTCTCCCCTGCTGTTTCTCTCATGCTTTCTACCGTATATATGTGTGTGCGTGCGTGTGCGTGCGTGTGCGCGTGTGACTGTATGTGCTGTTAGGTGTTTATCACTGTATGTGTCATAAACATCACCCAGGTCCTGGAGTAGTATGCCACGCTAACACCTCCAGCTTCATTAAAACTTGTTTCTCTCTCTCTCTCCTGTTACCGGAAAAAATCCCGCAAAATGTTTCATTCGTTTCGTTGATTATGCTTATTTTCGATGTGTTTTGCATACTTAGAAAGAAAGTGAACATTTTTGGGGGCATTTATATGTGCCGTCATTAAAGGTCAGAGAATGATGCGGAACTTTATGCGGCTTCACTATAGAGGCACTGGCATTTTGAACTTGCGCGAAGCCTTGACCACCTTCTGCACGTACTGCGAAACTGCCTACAGAAATCTCCCCGAGACACGCTCAGCGAATGGACGCGCTCATTTGGCCTCAAAACGACAGTCGAAAGAGGGTGGCCATATTCGTCTCGAAATTACAACTACCCGTTATCACCTCCAAAGAAGGGAGTGCCACGCCTTGCCACTGCAAGACAAGCCTCAATGCATACTTGTGACTAAGTGTCATTTACGTTTGACAGTTTAAGCCTCTCTCGACAGGCGATATTTCGTTCAGGTTTGGACTGCTCGCAGATTCAGATTAACCGGAGGCCTCCTTCATTTGCGCTCACCGTTTTCTTGGCATTTAAAACCAAGGAAATGTTCGTCGGTTGTATATAGCTTTTCTATCTTGGAAATTTAGCTCAAAATTATCACACGAATATCACACAATATAGAATAACTTTTTAAGATGTTCCTTGTGGCATTACAGTTCGTCCATGAGATATTTATTAGCTTAATTATGGAGCACTAATAAGATCTTCTATTATCCTTCAGGCATAAGGCACGAACAGACGACAACATAGAAAGTATGACACTTCTATCTCCATCTCTGCGTGTGTGTCTGTGCGCGCGTGCGTGCTTGTTATATTCCTTTGACGACATTCGTTCTCGCATAATGCCTGAAGTTGCAAAAATAAGTTGTCCACGCTTTCGTCCCTCTTTCGTTCCTATTCAAGACCTTTATCTCAATTAACCAAGTGCTGTTTGCACGATAAAAATGACATTGCGACAATGCCGAATGTTATTTACTTGCCTGAGAAAAAAGAACGTATCCACACTGTTGTAGGCCGCCGGTAAAATCAAGTTGTCCATTCTGGACGATATTATCATCAGGTTTAGCATGCGCGCTGAAAACAAAAAAGAAAGAAGTATTTCACTCTTTCACCTGTAACATTAGCTGATGAACGGATAACATTGCAGGAGTCGAGAACATGCGCCAAGGTTCAGACATTACAGAGAGCGCGTAATATCTGGCCTCGAGGGATATGGTGTCGCCGCATGGCAGATATTGCTGTTATCATGGGTCCTTTAAAAAGCACTGTCGTATCGGAAATTTCCAGACGGGAATGAAGGGCTGTGTGCGCTAGTGTCTAATTTCAGACCTCCAACATGGGACTTCTGCGAAGCGGACAACGTGAACGTACGCACCTATGGATCTTATCGAAACGGAATAAGCTTTGGGAGCGATTACGTTTTATTTGGCTCCAAGTGGAATGGATCCGAATAAAAGGTAATGGGGATGGCGCGACCGGTCACCTTCTTTTGTATGCGACGGAGTTTCCATTTCTAGAGGCGTGCAAGGCCATGCCACAGCGTTTTTAGTGTCATCATCTTCATCGTTTCCTTCCTTTGGGACTGGATCAGCTGCGTATGGACATATGTAGGCCTTCGTAAAATAAGCACTGCAATAGTTAGCGCTGGTCCCTCGTCTTTTCTCATGGCATGCCTGTATTCGCACCTTCGTACTTTCAAATCTATAGAGTGAAAATTAACACCATCTCATGCAGCACCACCCTGATGAGATTGCAGGGCTGCTGAAAGCTACGCCGAAACGTCTCGCGCGCTTTCACTGTGTGTGTTCGCGAGTGCTTCACAGCGCCACTGTGTTTGTAATTCGTATATTTCGGACAAGATCCAACTGTTAAGCAAACCGGTTTGACATCGGCGCGTTTATGTAATGGTAAAAATACAGAACAAAACGACAGTGAAAGGATAACAGAGAGAGCCCCGGTTAGCCACAGAACGTTCTGTGGTTCGCGAAGACGCGCATTACAGCTCAAGGCGGGAGAGTTGTACGCTCTAGTATACAAGGAAGATAAAAAAAAAGACGCCTCTCCTAATAAACAAACTTCCTAAATGTTGTGATTCCAATATATAGTCGTTTAAAAGTGAAGGGTTTCGCCCTTGCGATGACCGGACAAACGTCAGAATGCAATTTACGGCACTTGTACGCATGGTATACTGCTTGTTGAACAAACCTGCCCCAAATTCCGAGGTGCGCGTTCCCACTGCGCCTGTCACTAAACGTCGCAGAAACACGTTTCGACTGAGCCTTGTCGAGAGCGTGGACCCTCACACCCTAAGTTATCCTATTCCGTTAGTTTGTATACAGCCGTGCTTTCGCTTTTACGTTTGCACCAGAAATAGCGCTATACACATCAAGAAAGCAAGCGCCGCAGTACATATAAATAACAAGAACCACGGAAAGCCGCACACAAACAAGCGCACAAGGAATGCCATGGTTCACTCACCCCAGGTGTCTGACATGATCTGGAAGGAATGGCCCAGCACAATGTGGCCGATGCTGATGGTCCGCAGGCCGTAGAGAAAGCGCAGGGAGTAGTGGTCTGCATTCGTTCTTTCGGCAACGTGAAACAATTCACGTGTACTGGCCGCTGCCGAGAACGCCACCACAACTTCCAGCAGTATACCTAGAAGAAAGCCGTATTTTGCGTTACCGCGGTCGACGCTTACTTTTCAACCGCCGCTGCCATTGTGAGCACGATGAGCCTTCTCCCGTTTCGTTTCACGGTGTACCCGGAAATTAAAGAGACTAGAGATGCGTTTGGCCCCTTCTTCCGTGTTGTTTCACGGTACTCGCATTAATGCTCGCACCATCACTATACGGGGCGCACTGAACTTTGTTATTCGAAATTCCTGGGTTGACGCGAGCAGTGACGTAGATCACCGTGCGTGAGCACATAGTTCAATTGAGCTGAGTGGCGACGAAAAAAAAATGCAGAAGCCGCGCGCCGGGTTCGATGCGGCGAACTCATGGTTGCCTTATAAGGGAGTTTGATTTATAAAAAACTTGGTAACAACCTGAACGAACTTGCCGGCTTACGACCAAGCCTATATCTATAATGTCGCGTTTCCTTTTGCGACCCCATTAGAAAAACAGAGATTTTACAAAAATATTTTCGTCGTGTCAAGATGGGCTGCTGCAGCGAGTTGAAAGCGCGGAGGGCTAGTAAAGCTCCTGGAACATTCCAATCGACTGCCGTAAATCTCCTCGTAACGTGTCTCTCTCTGCTCAAAAATGCATCAAAATTTCGACGGTTATCTGCATACGCACATATACTTCAAACCAGGCACGTCCTTGGTTAACCTCCCTACCATTCCCTCTTCGTTTCTCTCTCTCTCTCGTGCAACTTGAAACATATCTGCAGCAATTAAAAACAAAGGAAAAACAGAAACCGCACCGCTCATGGCTACTGTGCCAGCTAAACGGGTAAAAATCTACTTCCTTGATATATTTCCGGTTCGTTGGCTGTGTTTCTAGACCTGCCGCAGCAGATCAGTGCACGCTACGCATTCAATTTCAAGGGGGATTCAATTTTCAAGGGGGATTGTATACCATCCCTGGTTAAAGTCGGACATTTCCGACATCCGGTTCGACCATTCATCCAGAAGCCGCTTCAATGCCATCAGTGTTTCAGGCTAGGACACGTCAAGGGCGTGTGTCCCAACTCGCTACTGTGTCCCCGTTGCGCTGAACCTCATGCAGAACAGACCTGCGGTGCCACGGTTCTGAAGTGCGCCAACTGTAGCGGCGCTCACGCGGCCTCGTCGATAGACTGTCCGCGCATCAAGAGGGAGCGCGCGGTTCTCAAGCAAATGGCCAGAGACAATTCGGCCCACAGGGAGGCAGCCGAAGTAGTCCGGCGTCGGCGTCGACGTCGGCACCACAGTACGTCTTCGAAGAAGGCGCATGCGCGAAGTGACAGTATCCACTCCGCTGCCGTACCAGTTAGTCGCGCCACGAAAAAGACCACCACTTCCACGAAGGAAGCAGATAAGACTCTTTATTTAGAGGAATGGCCTACGCTACCGAGCCACTCCCTTGCTAAGGAACCTCAGGAGGTCGGGGCCCCACCGGAGTCTTCTCCAGCCATGGATGATTCACCTAAAACAGACCGTCAAGTCCTCTCGGTGCTACGTTCCCTCATGGAGGCCATCCGCTCGATTTTAGTGCACATGGGGACACCGTCTGCTCGAAGCGCACTTAAAGTGCTAGACGCCTTAAGCCCACTGCTTGAATCCCTCAACTAGAAAGATGGCTGCCCTATACCCCATCCTTCCGAAAAGAAGTCAAGGCAGCGTCCGTCATCCAATGGAACGCCAGAGGGCTAAAATCATGAATTTCAGATTTTCGTCAGTTTGTGTACACTAATCTGTTTCCACTCATCGTCATTTGTGAGACTAACTTGTCGAAACCAATAAGACTGTCAGGGTACACATTTATCATGTCATCAACAAATGGTGCACGCAGCAAAATCATTGTTTTTGTTCGTCGTGAACTCACCTATGTTTTAGAACCAATTGCACCCCACGACGACAGTCAATATATATGCATCACAGTTAAAAAGAACAAACTCTTCTTTACCCTTATAGGCATTTATATATCGCCTTCCAGCAATTCCGATCTTAAAAGATTAGCGGATATCTTGAGTGTTTGTCCCGCCCCATGGGTCATCATAGGAGATTTCAATGCACACCATCCAGCATGGGGAAGCACAAGGACAAATGCAAGAGGACGAAGATTAGCAAGCATCGCCTACAACTATGGCCTTACTATCTTGAACGATGGTAGCCCCGCCTTTCTTCGAGGCATGACATACGGCAGCTGCCTCGACCTTGCTTTCGTCTCCAACTCTCTCGCCAGATGTGTGAACTGGTTTCCAGACATTGAGACACATGGGAGTGATCAAATTCCCACCTATATGAACATCAAAGGCTTGTCGTCTAGATCAGGCCCACGGAGTACCATTCGGACGATTCAATCGGCCAACTTCAAATCTGAGATGGAAGATGCCTACTGCGAGGGCCTACCCTCTGGGTTAGAGCAAACAATTAAAAATACGATGCAAAGTGCCACTCGCATGATGACGATCTCTTCCACGCCAAATGACTTCGACATAGGATTAGAGCGACTTCGAGCACTTCGTAGCAGGGCGGAACGTCGATATCGGCGTACAAAATCAATCTATGACCTTAGGGCAGCCAGGAGGATGCAAAAGAAGATTCAGCGTCGAACGGATAGATTAGCCTCGGAACGCTGGGCAACGTTTTGCCAGACACTCGACCCCTGCAAGCCACTGTCTCACATTTGAAAAACGGTGCAAGGTCTGCGTTGCCTTCCGGAACGGCGTTTTCCATTCAAGGCGCTAGCGCTTTTCCAAGGGCGGTAACACATCGATGTCGCAGAAGACTTTTGTGCGCGGATCGCAGACCAAGCGACTCGTCCAGATCCTCCAGCCCGAGCTGACGTCCCCTATTCGCGTGATTGCCGCATTGACCTTCCTTTCACAATGGAGCAGCTCGAAGTGGTACTAGCTCTCTGCAGGCGATCATCATCTCCGGGTCCAGATGGTATATCATACCGAGCTTTGTGCTATCTCGGAGAATCCGCACGGATAGAATTGTTGAGTCTTTACAACTCCTCATGGCAGGAGGGAAATGTTCCTGACGGATGGAAACTAAGCCGCCTGGTGCCACTCTTAAAGCAGGGCAAATCCCCACTAGAGCTCACCTCTTACCGCCCAATAGCGCTGGCCAGCTGTGTAGGAAAGATAATGGAACGGACGATCCTTGGCCGCCTGTAATGGTACCTTGAACACTACAAGATTTATCCAAATTCCATGGCTGGTTTCCAACGTGACCACTCTTCCATCGACAATGTAGTTGATCTCGTTTCATATGCCCAGCACGAAAGGTCCCGTGAGCGTTTATCTGCAGCTTTGTTCTTAGATGTGAAAGGGGCATACGATAACGTATTATATGAGGCCATTCTCAACGCTCTTGCGACGGTTGGCCTAGGTGGTCGAGTCTTTTTGTGGATTGCAAGTTACCTATCTGCAAGATCGTTCTATGTGTTAACTGACGACGGCCTAACTACGCGACGCAATACCAGCAGGGGCGTTCCTCAAGGCGGTGCTCTCAGCCCGACGCTATTCAATCTCGCTCTTGTTAGACTTGCTGAATGCTTGCCAACTACCATCAAAATTTCAATATGCGCTGATGGCATCTGTGTCTGGACTTCGGCAGCCACATCCTCAGATACGTGCGCGGCTTCAAAGAGCGGCAACTTTGACAGCGAACTACTTGTGTAAACAAGGTCTCAGCATAACACCAGAAAAATGCGCACTAGTGACCTTTGCTCGCAAACCGATGACGCCTTATGTCATCTCAATCAATGGGCGGGTCATTTCCCATGTCAGAACCCACAGATTTCTGGGCGTAATTATTGACCGAGACATCTGTTGGAGCCCGCACGTGGCCTACATGAAACGGCGCCTGACAGCAACTTCCCAGTTGTTTAAATACTTGACAGGAAAGACATGGGGGATGTCAGTAGACGCAACGCTGAAACTCTACAGAACTCTCTTTCTCGGTTTTTAAGATATAGTCTACCTGTACTGAACAACACCTGCAAGACAAATATTCGTGTTCAGCAGGCAGCACAAGCTCAAGCACTCAGAGTTTACCTTGGTTTGCCCAGATGCACGTCAACAGAGGCAACTAATACGATTGCTCGGGACCATCCAATGCGAACTCACATTACGGTGGAAGCCCTGAGAACGCACATCAGACATTTTGCACGTGCCCCCTATCGCCACTTTGCAACACTACCTTTAGACAGGCACCAAGCATCATTCTCTAAAACTATCGTCAAGTACAACGACAAACTTCCCTCGGGCTTCACCGCTGCATCTAAACCATCGATACCCCCTTGGTGTCTTATCAGCCCCACTGTCCATCTGGGAATAAGTCTGAACTGTCGTCGCCTACGCTGAAACAACTGTCTCTGCTTCTTCTCTACGAGAGGTACGCGGACAATGAACACATTTATACTGATCGTTCCACAAACATCCAGTGTTCGTGCGGTGCTGTGATTGTCCCAGAAAGGGCTATTACCATCAGCTTTAGGACTGACAACCCAACAACATCGACATCTGTGTAACTAGCGGCTCTTCGCGCTGCACTTTGTTTCGTCAATCGGGAGCCACCTCGACAATGGTCAATCTTCAGCGACTCAAAGGCAGCCCTACAATCTGTGCTATCAGCTCTGCGTCTCGGGCCATTTGAACAGCTCGTATTCAATATTAGATGCCTACTCCATACATTACAGGAGAAAGGACACCACGTGACGTTTCAGTGGCTGCCAAGTCACTGCGGCGTCATAGGAAACTAAGACGCCGATAATGCCGCTCGGGCAGCTCTTGAAGACGCACAAGAAGAGGCCATACCCCTTTCACGGTCCGACGCAGCTAGCAGACTTCGAGTGCTTGCACAGGAGATCACGCTCTCTCTATGGTGCACACCAAACAGCCAGACCAACCGGAACAACCGTCAATACCACGCGCCCTCTTTGAAGCATATATGTATGCCAACTGGCCTCCGCTGAAGAGAGGCGACTCTGGTGTATCGTTATAGCTAGGGGTGGCTTTCACGAAATCTTACTCATTCCGCATTGGAATGGCCGACAACGTTCTCTGCAGTGCCTGTCTTTGCGAGGAGATGCTGGAACACATTCTGTGCGACTGTCCTGAATATAATGTTCAGTGACAGTCCCTGGCATCCGTTCTAGCGCACCTTGACACTAGACCATTGTCCCTCGAAACGATTTTCACAGGCCGCCGACAGAAGACATCGCAGCTGAAGGCTACGAAGGGACTACTTCGGTTTTTGAAAGAGACGGGATTGGACAAGCGGCTGTGACAGTGATATCACGTACCACGCAAGAGTAATGGACTCTAACGGATGGCGTGTGTGATGTGCTATGTGCTCTCTCTCTCTCTCCTCTCCCCATCTTTCATCCCCCCCATCCCGCTCCCATGTGTAGGGTAGCAAACCGGTTAAGCTAAACTGGTTAACCTCCCTGTCTTTCCTTCTCCACTTTTTCCTCCCTTCCTTCTGTAAGCACGGTGATGTTGCTCGTTTGATTTGCGGTGGAAATGGGCGGGGTCATTCCAATAGGGGTGGAATACAAAAGCCCTCGAGTAATGTAAGAGCCCTCAGTCCAGGACCCCATGAGCTATTACCACCCGGCGCGCTTGTATGACAAGATTAAGCCGGTCCAGCGAATTGATGCTGGACAGCAAACCTTCCCACTTTTGTGTTTTAGGCGTACGGAAAGTAGTAATGGTGCCAGTGCTAACGTTCGCTAATACCCGCCGTGGTTGCTCAGTGGCTATGGTGTTGGGCTGCTCAGCACGAGGTCGCGGGATCGAATCCCGGCCACGGCGGCCGCATTTCGATGGGGGCGAAAAAACCCATGTTTAGATTTAGGTGCACGTTAAAGAACCCCAGGTGGTTGAAATTTCCGGAGTCCTCCACTACGGTGTGCCTCCTAATCAGAAAGTGGTGTTGGCACGTGAAACCCTATAATTTAATCGTTAATTTTTTAACCTTCGCTAATGCCGTTGTGTGCTTAAAATCAGGGATCTTCTCGGAGTAAAAAGGTACCCAAAGGTCGGTGGACCGATTGGCACTGCGGGCCCACGCTAAAACTGCAAATGAGGCAGTGAAGGAAGACATGGGTTGGGGCTCTATTGAAGTCAGAGAAGTGCAAAGCAAAGCTAGTTTCGAAGCAAGACTCAGGAATATGGATGGAAAAAATGGATGGGAGGATAAATTGCTCAAATATCTGTACCTCGAAAGCTTGGACACAGGATGGAAATAGAGGTAAAGGTACTTGGCAACCAAGTACAGGATAATTAAAAGTGCAAATAGACAACCCTGAGTCATTAAAATTTAACTGATAGAAACAGACGGCAAATTGAATGAAGATGATGAAAACGAGAAAGTCCGTGGAGATTTACAGATACGGCATGCAAAAATTATGAGAGAAAATCTATACGATAAGGCAAAGGGAAGTACTTGGCTATTTGAGTACCGAGCTGATTGCCTGAGAACAAAAATACACCGGAGCAAATATCCGCCACAAAATTAGGCATGTATCTGCTGCAGCAAAAGTTCGGGGATGACTCAGCACGTTGTAATGGAGCGCCAAGATATTCATCCAGCAAGAACCGTAGATAACGTCCACCTTCTAGAAGTGCTGGTATTCAAAGCCGACGGAAGCGTTAAGTGGTAAGCGGTTGAGTTCTCAGTTCAAGTAGGGGGAAAATTAAAATGTACTGTTGGAGCCGGGATCGTTACAAGCGCAGGTAACTTTACAATAAAGAGGCAGGTTTTAATAGGAGAGATTGGCAAGATACCAGACTGCAATAGATGTAGTAAAACCTGATAAGCTCAGGTAGGCTAGGGGACCCTTGTCGTCGCCACGTTTCAAAGGGGATTCCGACAGAAATCATCACCATTATCAATCATCACCTATATCCTGGATTTGCATACTTTTCCATGTTAACGCATTCTTCTCTTTATTTTCTTAACTTCTTTGGCACTCACGAAAGAATCCTCTATTTAATATTAATTATCCATCTGAACAAGTCACCCATGCTTTCTGTCCTAAATGCTCTCTGGCCTAAAAATTTTGTTTTAGTTGAGCACGATTGCACACGGTGATAGTTTACTTCTCAACATTTGGCGTCAATACGATTTGGATTGTATTACGTTTCTGTCCAAATAACAATATGCGGCTCTATTTGATCAATGCGTATCGTCACTCTATGTCAAGAAAACAAAGCAGGCCATGATGGCGTCTTCAACTGCAAGATGGGCATTTGCTTCGTCAGTGTCATGCGACATCAAAAAAAAAAAATGAATCAGAATGTGAGAATACCACACAACCGGCAAGGTACATCCATATTAATTTGACTTATAAAAACTGAATATTTACTCACCCCCTTTTTCCACATATTTTGACTTTGAACCAATGGTAAGGTCGACGATCGTGGCGCCAACTATAATGACGCCTAAAACAATTAGGAATGCGCTGCAGGACAGAAAGAACAGTCGTCAATGAAGCGAGAGTTTTAGTTTTATTTTTGTTGTTAGCTTCACAAATGTACACAAGGCGAAAACCACGACAGCGTGCACTTGCATGTGATCCGGAGGCTGCAAACAGCGTTCTTATAAAAGACAGTGACATCCCGTCAAAGTATCCTTAATCGACTAGCAAATATCTATTTGAATTCTAGCTTCCTGCGCTTTTTTTATGCTATGTATCGTTGTTTTTATTGCGTCACTACTAGTGTGATCTCGTGTGTTTTCATTTTTGGTGATGTTGTTGATGCTTACGCGCGCTATCCCAAAGCACTGCTGGGCCACGCCCACCTCCTCCTTTCCTTCGTTCTTTCTTCTTATTGACCCTTCCCCTCCTCCCCTCCCTTTATTTTCATTCCCACCTATAGTCTCATGTGCCCGTTCAATCACTCAATCGTTTGCTTGGTGAAAAGTGACTGTTCCGTGTACGCTGCGAAGACAGTTTACGTCTATGCTTGATCGCAGACTATGCAACAAATGCTTTATTATAGGAGGGGTTCGCCTTCTTTATTGCACTCAAATGAATGTGGGGTGTGGTATGGAAGCTGCATAATAGCTCTAAAGACTGTTATCTTTTCATGCCACCTTTTCGTGTATGCGACAATGTCACGGTGTTGACAGGTCAGCGAAGTGTCTGTCGCGAATATTTCCAATGTCATAATTGATTAATTGATCGCGCATCCGACTCAATCGGTGCAAGGAATCACAACGCGGTGGTCATACATGCGCATGTTAAAATGCACACTCTTCTAAACCAAGCAGAGTGTGCCTTC
Organism: Dermacentor variabilis; assembly: GCF_050947875.1. NCBI lineage: Eukaryota > Metazoa > Arthropoda > Arachnida > Ixodida > Ixodidae > Dermacentor > Dermacentor variabilis. Next base: position 26,124,550 of record NC_134568.1, on the reverse strand, counting down.
GCATGTACGCGTTTGTTAGGAGCGTGTTACATCAGATAAAAGTGTTTTTCAGATCGCGAGAAAAGCCCGCGAATACACAAAAAATTAGCACGCGACTGGCCGCGCGAGGCGCTTTGCGCGTATTCGCGGGCTTCTTTCACGCTCGGAAAATCACTTTTATGCAGCCCGTACTGAGCAACAGAAGGCTGTATCGGGAGTTTATCATGTTGCTCTACAATTTTCTCATTGCCACTTTTAATCTAATTGCAATATCTGAAAATATAATTAAATAATTAATTATAGTTATGTAAACAGGCAGAATGCAAAAAGTAATCTGAGTATCTCCAAGCGACAGCAGACGATGTTATCTTGGTTATGCACAGCTACGGGGCATTCGGATGTTTTTGAATCTTGATGCATGATAGTTGGGACACCCTATAAAATACGTTTGATGCATTCTTGTGATGAATTCTTGGAATACACATGTTGTGTAGACGATGAATAGGCTATCAGTGCGAATACCATGGCGGTGAGTGTTGAAGAGCCTATTGTAGGCTATAGGAGGCTGGCATAAAACAGCGCAAGCTTTCTGAACAGTTTAGCTCCAAAGACCCACAATGCAAAATATATCGTTTTGTCCGCTACTATAGATAATCAATATTGCTGCTTACAACCTTCCACACAAATTTCGATTCAAGAAGTTTCAACAAAGACGAGCAAGTTCACAAATCATATTAGCCATTGTTAGTGGACATGGTAATACGAGAACAACTTACACAATTCCGATTTGAAGTGAGCTCCACGGCTCGGGCTCCGCCGTAACACAATTCGACACCCGAATTTCTGCCATAGGGGGTTGTACTGAAAAAAAAGAAGAACATTAAAGAAACCCGACTGGTGTCTCAACTACACTGTATCTGAACTTGCACGCGGTCATTTTGCGTAGACGGAATTCATGACACTACCTCCAGACGCACTGACTTAGAGCTGAGACCTTTGACACCAACAGAGCTTTATTCCCCTATGTTTAGCTGGCCGAGCACGCACAGATTCGACTTCAGCGGTGCTGAGGCGGCCGCACACCCAATATCCTGATTCATTACCTTTCGTTAACGTCATCCTTAAGACAGATTGAACCGCTACATGACAGGAAGTGCCATTATTTCAATTGCTAACTGCTACGTGCATGTGCGAAAATGAAGAGCGGGGCTTCGTTGTTTCGGTTGTGTGAAAGCATGTCGTCTTTCACCAAATACTTTTAAAATCTTTTTCTGCATTAGATTCACTGAATACAGTGAACAGAAGTGGCAATACAGGGCCAGGAAATACCTCGGGTAAGAGAATATAAATACCTTGGTATATGGATAAACGAATAATAATAATAATAATATTTGGGGTTTTACGTGCCAAAACCACTTTCTCATTATGAGGCACGCCGTAGTGGAGGACTCCGGAAATTTTGACCACCTGGGGTTCTTTAACGTGCACCTAAATCTAAGCACACGGGTGTTTTCGCATTTCGCCCCCATCGAAATGCGGCCGCCGTGGCCGGGATTCGATCCCGCGACCTCGTGCTCAGCAGCCCAACACCATAGCCACTGAGCAACCACGGCGGGTGAGGATAAACGAAGGCAATAGATATATGAAAACACAGGGAAAAACAATAACAGTAAAGGGGAAGAGAAATGCAGCCGCAATGAAGCACAGAGCGCTATGGGGATGCAATAGGTACGAGGTGCTCCGGGGTATGTGGAAAGGTGTAATGGTTCCAGGGCTTACTTTTGAAAATGCGGTTGTTTGCTTGAAATCAGGGGTACAATCAGAACTCGATGGGAACCAATGGTCAGGGGGACGCCTCACATTAGGCGCTTATGGGAAGACTACAAATGAAGCTGTGCAAAGTGATATGGGCTGGACTAGTTTTGAAGTGAGGGAAGCTCAAAGTAAAATTGATTATGAAGAACGACTGAGGAATATTGGAGAAAGTAAATGGGCTGGGAGAGTGTTGATGTATCTATACAGGAAAAACATTGATTCACAGTGAAGGAAAAGAACTAAGAAGCTTACCAGCAAGTATGCGGCCTGTAGGGTGGGCAACACAGCAACAAAGGAGGTCAAGCGGAAAGTCAGAGTGGCTGAAATAATCTTATGGGTGGCGGCAATGGGAGAGAAACCTGCCATGAGTAACTACTTAAGAGGAAAAGGCGAAATCAGAAAAGACACAATTTACGATAACTCAAAGGGAAGCTCATTACTTTTCGAAGCGAGATCAGGATGCCTTAGAACACGCGCCTATAAAGCGAGATATAAGAAGAAAGAAGAAGCGTGTGCTTGGGCTGCGGTAAAGTTAGGGAAACGATGGAGCATGTTTCATTAGAATGTGAGGACATCTGCCCAGCGGTCGATTTGGGCACCGCTGGCCTCCTTGAAGCCGTTGGATTCAGCGAGAACAGGGGAAAAGTAAACATGTCCACAATAGAGATTAGTAAGAGGCGATTGGAAGATTGGTGGAAGAAAAGTAGGGAAACGACAAACAACGGAGACGCATAAAAGCAAAGTTCGCAATAGGGGGTCAGAAAATTTGGTCGTGGGAGTCCATATTGTTCTTTTTTACTTTTTTAACCTAAGTGGGGCACTAGGCAGTATAATAGCAAGAGCTTGGTGGCGCAGCCCACCGCTCCGTTCCAAAGGGGACGCTCATAACATCCATCCATCCATCCGCGGCAGTGGCGGAGGCGGCGGCCGTGCGGGGGCAAGAGTAAACCCAGACTCGTGTTTCGGCTCTTTATGCACTCACACAAAGCTTCGCTGTATGTAGATTCCAACTCGTTCGATCTGCTGCTTTCTTTTATTGTGTTCTTTCCACCAGTCGTTTGTTCATTCTCCCGCCTGGCCAATGTAATCCAGCCCCCATGACAGAGGTACGCTGTAAGCTACACCCTATGGCGCATGACACAATAAGAGGCTTTGCTGGTTTCTTCACCCTTGTGGCTATGGCTGTTCAGATTAGGTGAGCTTGCTACAAAGCTTGCTAAGCTTCTCTGGCGTTGACAAGCCCATTTGACGTTGACTGACAGGCTAGCATTTCGGCTCGTGGGAATTCTTGTGCTAATACATATTTATGACTTTTCACACACCCGCGGCTAAGCGGATCTTCTTTAAGACGGTTTCAGCGACTGACGAGAGCACATGACCGGGAAAATTTGCCAACTAGAGCCGCTTCGCTTGCTCACGCAAACCCACATGAACTGAATTCGTGGAACTCACCTGCGTCAGCTACTGCTTGCAGATCATTTTCGTTGCAGTCGTCTAGAAAGCATATGCCTATACGAATCAAAGGTGTTTCTTGTTCCTTGACTGCTCCCATGAAATCAAGAATCTGAAAAAGACATAAGTATTTTCAGCACTAGCGGTCGCTAGTAGAGAAACATTTGGTGGCAACATTTGTGACAGGCGTAGGTCTCTGCTAAATGAACAGGAATCAAGCCAAAATAAAGAAAAGCTGTCTGGTATATTGATCCGCCAGCGCTATATGATACAGCTGTTTGAATTACTCTCTTAGGACAACACTAGGAAGTCCTCTTCTGACAGAGAGCTTCTCTAGCAATGTTGAAATGGCAGTACTCATACAGTATTTCATACACGCAAATGCCGAATTCAATCATTTACGCATAGGTTTCCGTATTATTATCCTGTGGAACTGATGGCACGAAGGCAGAAAAGAATGGCAAGTTTGAACAAACAAGCTGCTCATTGGGCGAACGAAAATAAAACAACTGGGAGGCGGCGACAACGGCAAGCACAATCTGTAAGCGTTGCACCAAATGTCAAAGTTTACACTTGATAAAGTGGAAGCATGGGCGAGTTGGTGATTGATCAACATGGAGGGGGGGGGCTGCACAGCGTAGAGGACACACAGAGCCTGTGTTGTGACCTATCTTCTGTCCTCGACCTTTGCGCTGTGCAGACATATCGAAGGATTCAAACGAGTTTTGTGCTTAACGCACGTAGTCCACATTCGAGATTAACAAACAGGTCGTTATGCTGTCATCGCGGCAATTTCTCACGCAGCAACAAGCCTCGCGACAATCGTAGCACTGCCTGATTCCGGGTGCGCCACTAGCGCGTAAGAAGAGAGAGAGAAAGGATGCATAGAAATGCAGGAAGGTTAACCAGAGGCATTTCCGCTTGGCTATCCTGGACGAGGGGGGGGGGGGGGGGGTAGGGGGGAAGGGTTAGGAGGGAAAAAAGAGAAAGAGAGAGAAAAATGAGAGAGAAAGAGAGACGAGCATGAACAATGTAAACTGCGCACACTATACGGTGGTCATGAAGGCACTTCGACCTCGGGAACTTGAGCAGCGCGAAGAAAGCTTTCTACGTTGAATTCCTTTGGGAGCACTGGCCTGGACGTTAATGCTATTAGTGAAGGATTGCCCAGTCTACCCAGCGTTGTACATATCACTTGCCTCTCGGTGCTATAGCACGGGCAAACTAATACGATGAACCAGTATCTCGTCACAGCCGCATGTGTCGTACGTGAGGCTGTCGGCAGTTCCAGTCTGGTTGGCATCATCATCATCATCAGCAGCAGCAGCAGCTAACATTTATGTCCATTGCAGGACGAAGACCTCTCCCAGCAAATTCCGATTACCCATGTCTTCCACTAGCTGATGCCAACTTGCGCCTGCAAATTTCCTAACTTCACCACACCAGCTAATTTTCTGTCGTCGTCGACTACGCTTCCCTTACTGTGGCACCCATTCTGCAACCCTAATGATTCAACAATTATCTGCCCATAGCCTGCCCAGCTCCACTTTTTTTCTCTTAATGTCAAACGGGAGTATCGGCTATCCCCGTTTGCTCTCTAATCCACATCGCTCTCTCCCAATCGCTTAACGATATGCATAAAATTTTCCATCCATCGCTCTTTGCGCGGTCTTTAACTTGTTCTCGAGCTTCTTTGTTAATCACGAAGTTTCTGCCCCATGTGTCAGCACCGATGGAATGCAATGATTGTACACGTTTTAGTTATTGACAATGTAAGCTCCAAGTCAGGATTTGGTAATGCCTGCCGTATGCACTCCACCTCATTTTTATTCTTCTGTAAATTTTCCTCTGTATATTTCCTTCTGCAATTTCCTGTAATATCCTACTGGGGAGGGGGGAGCTAGTCAAGCCATCTCGGACTTTTTCTCTCTCTCCCCCATCACAATCTGAATGGAAATAAAGTAGTATTAATATCATTATTACCTTCTCATGATCAGCATCCCTCCTGAGTAATTTACCTAGATAAACGTGCTCCTGTACAGACCCCAGAGGCTGACTGGCGATCATGAACTCTTGTTCCCTTGCCAGGCTATTGAACAATATCTTTGTCTTCTCTATATTATTATTCAACCCTACTCTTACACTGTCTTGGTTATGGTCGTCAATTATTTGTTGCAATTGATCCCCAGTGTTGCTAAACGAGACAATGTCCTCTGCAAACAGAAGGTTGTTGAGATATTCGCCGTTGATCATCAGTCCTAATTATTCCTAATTTAATATCTTGGTAATGAAGAAGAAGAGCACAAGAACAAGGCCAGCCAGATCGTCTCTTCCATGCCTGCTGTGCAACCAATGGGCTAGCCGGATCGCCAGTGCTTAGCACGAGTGTGAGCCGTTCGGGCAACCAGCTGTTCCTGCTCTGCTTACCTGTCTTCTCGGCTACGAACAGACATTACCCTCGGAACTGTTCAGTACACCCATTACATCTTGAATACTTCTTCTAAGCATGCAATGAATATCATTGGAAATATTGTGCCTCCTCACTTGACCCATTTCTTGATAGGTATTTTTCCACTTTTCTTGTGGAGAAGCAAATTAGCTGTGGAACCTTTGTAGACATTTCCCGGCCAAGATATTCCCGTATTCCTCCTGTCCTCCTTGATCACGCAATGCCTCTGTGACTGCTGATATCTATACTCAATCAAATGATTTTTTTTTTATATTCTATGAAATCCATATTGAGAGTTTCATAGTAATCCGCAGAGTTCCCAGTTACCTGATTGATGACGTAGACATGATCCATTGCAGAATATCCCTTCCTGAAGCCAGCCTGTTCTCTTGGTTTATTGAAGTCAAGTGCTGCCCTGATTCTATTGGAATTTACCTTGGTGAATATTTTATACAATAGTGAAAGCAAGCTAGTGGGCCTATAATTCATCAATTCTTTAACATCTCCCCTATTATGGATTAGTGTAATATTGGCATTCTTTCAGCTCTCTGGAACACTTCAATCCGCGAGGCATTGCATATAAAAGGACGCAAGCTTTTCAAGCATAATAGCTCCTCCATCGTTAATTAAATCAACTGTTATTCTATCTTCGCCTGCCGCTTTTCCCGTGGACATGTTTTGCAACACCCTCCCAGCTTCCTCGCCAGTAATAGAAGGAGCCTCTGTATCCTGTTCATCACTACTTCCAATGGAGGTTGCGTGGCTGCTCTGCCCAGGTCAGTATAGAATTCTGTTGCTTTTAATATATCATAGAAATTGCTGATGATATTGCCCTGCGTAACTCTCATTTCACACATCTTGCCTGTCCTATGCCAAGTTTTCTTCCAACTGATTTCATGTTGCGGCCATTTTTTATTTCTTTTTACTTTTACGTCTCTTCGCGTTGTAATAACCCAGGCGGTAAGCGTAGCTGCATATCCGGGGACAAGGAATGTAAACGACACATGGTTAAAACGTTCGAGTTCCACAGGGGGCAATGTACATTCTCGGGACATCGAGCGCAGCCAAGCCACAACGTCAGTTCACGAAAGCGGAATCAATGAGCATCGACCGCTCTCAAGTGCAGATCAGGCGGGTTCGTCGACGTGGTCATTCCCGCTGATATTGCAGCGTCCTTGAAGTCACTCAAAAAGTACGCCATGCTACTTGTCATGGCTGCGATGATAAGTCGGTCGAATCTTCGAGACCAGTTCATTGGGTCCGTGGTGCATTGCATTATGTATGCTTTAGAGAGATGCCTTGGAGTCGCAGAAAACTGTCCATTGTTAGGATGGCTCCGGACTAATAAAGTCAAGTGCAGCTCGGAGTGCAGCGAGCTCTGCGCCCGTCAATGCTTTAATATATGGTGCCTTCAACTTGGTTTCTTCAGATTTCGCCGGGATAATGACTGCAGCCGCAGAGCTGTTGAGTTTCACCGAACGATCTTTGTGAGAGCACGTTGGCGATTTTGTGCACGTTGTAAAAATGTTCCAAGGTTGCTTGTGTTAAAGCTTGCAATGGCACTCCAGCTTTATTGATATTGCCCGGAATCGCCCATTGTACTTTAGGCCGATGCGGACACCACAACGGGGCTGACAGTTATGTTGCAGGCGTGAATTGTGCTGGCAAGTAAGACTAATGTCTTGCAATTGTTATGGCAAATGTTGAATGTGGCCTCATTGCTGAGAGGCAAGTAAGACGGTTTGAGGGAAGCCGAGTCAGATGGCGAATGTGCGCTCTCAGGGAATAAGTAGCAATATAATCTGCAATAGGATAGTATCTCGCAATGGCCACTGTAACGGTTGGAGATGAACTGCTTAGGAGACCAAGACACGTTCTGAATGCTTGGGCTTGCACACTTCTCAAGTCTGCAAATATTTGTTGCGCAAGTATTTCCTAGCTATTACAGATAATTTCAGTACAGGAAGCCCAGAAATAGTGTATTGTATAATTGCAGCATTCATGCTACGTACTGAAGGGCCCCAGGATTTCCCGCCAAGAAGCGCAAGAAAAAATACACTACAGTGGTTAATCGCTTTGTCACTTGCGAGACGTGGGGGCTCCAAGACAAGTCCCTATCGATGATGACACTAAGAAATCGGTGCATTCGTCTATTTGTAACAATTTGACCATTTATCCGAAAAGCGTATGGAGTCATCCCTTTGCGAGTAAAAGCAACGAGTGAACTATTGTCAGGTGAAAGTTCCGTGGGCCTTGCCTTCTTAGATATGTCGTCACTGTCATCGAAGCCTTCTGAAGTTGCACGCGAATTTGTATGTGGGTCACTCCTGTTGCCCATATGCAAATATCGTCCACATATAAAGGGAGAGCTGTACGGTCTGTGTTGTGGCCGCGGCGGGCAATGCCATAAAGCAACGGAATCAAACTGTTTATTTGGCAAGCTAGTTGGTAACGGACAGAATGAACCATAAACAAAGCAGTGTGCGGTGCTTATATAGGCATGCCAGCAAGCGGAACGCCAGCGAAGATGTGACACGCGCGCGCACAACTGCGCAGTGACGCCACATCACAGACGCAAAAACGCGTCTTTGATAACACTCCTTCCCCTTTTTTTCCTTTTTCCTTTCTTTTTTGTTACGGTTTGTACCGACCAGGAGGCTTTCCGGCGTAGGCGCTGCGTCTATAAGAGCTTGCTTCTCCGGATCCAACGCGGTGTCACCTTGCGGGGACTGTATCGTAACACTGTGGTCCCGAATAGTAGCACGGGATGAAGACGGCAAGTTCTCTGAAGTCGCAGCTGGTTTTGGTAGCAGCCCTGCAGACTCTAAAAGAGGCTCTGGGGAGGCAACAGGTGATATTCAGGACTAGATTCTATAAACGTTGGGGGAATACCCTTGAGTAATGGCTCGGTCTCAGGCAACAAGGGTGGGCGCAAGTTGTTGGCATGAATTAACCTGATTTCTTAACCGACTTGTATGATTTATGTTGAAGAATTGCATCGCTACTTTACGACGCCGCGTAGCCATTTCTCATCGCCGGAGCGCCGACCTTGCACCAGGGTCGGGTCATTCAGCCTGAAGGACCGCCAGGTTCCTCGCTTTTCATCTACAGTGTTCCTTGCCTTTCAAAATCACTTATGCATGCGGTCTTTTAGACTCGGTTGCAGGAAAGTACGACGGGTGCGCGGCTTCCACGAAAGAAACGTCTCTGCAGGGGTCTTCTCCGTAGATGCAGTACGTGTGTTCCTGTACCCGAAAAGAAACCAATCTAAACGATCCTGTAAGCTTCTCTTCACACACCCCTTTTCCTCGTCACATAGCTGTCGAAGCAGATCTTTCTCTACGGTTTGTACGAGTCGCTCCGTGATTCCATTCGATGCCGGATGGTAAGGCGGCGTTTTAGTATGGTTCACGCCGTTTTTGCGAAGAAAGTCACTGAATGCAGAATCCGTGAACTGTGAACCACTATCAGTTACAACTTCCTCTGGAAGTCCATGTGCTGCAAAAACACTGCGCAGTTTTTCGATGGTTCTGTCGGGGGTTGTCATCAGGGTGACCTCCACTCACATAGAATGCGCATCAATTGACCCCAACAACCACTGGTTCTCTGTGAAAGCGAAGTCCAGATGCACTCGCTGCCACCTGTGCATCGGTCACCCCCATATCAGCAATGGTACTTTTCGTGGAACATCTTGTGTCAACTGGCAAGTGCTGCATCGCTGAACTATAGACAATAAATCTCATCATTTAACCTCGCCCACCAGACATAGCTACGAGCGAGCATTTTCATGCGCGTCGTGCCTGGGTGACCTTCGTGTCATAGGCGGAGCGCTTGGTCACGTAAACATTCAGGGATGATGACACGGTTACCTCACGTGGCACATTGCTCATCGATGGACAATTCATGTCGCCTAACGAAATAAACAGACAAAGCGCTATCTTTCACGTACGCGGGCCAGCCATTCAATTTGTAGTCAAGCCCTGGCACAATAGGATCTATGCGAGTTCGCTTCTGTATATCAGCAACACATAATGGCGCCTGGTCAACGGCAGAAAAGAAAAGGACATAATCCGAAACATCTTTTTTTTTTCGTTTGGCAACGGCAAGCGCAAAAGAGCGTCAGCATTTCCAACAGCACTGCCTTTTCGATACACCCACTGGTAATCGTATGCTGCTAGCAATAACGCCCAGCGTTGCCTTCTTGCTGCCGACATCAGCGGAACGGGCTTCTCTTGCGCTGACGATTAGAATAAATGACAAAAGTATGGCCATAGAGATACTTAATGAACTTTTTGAGCCAGAATACTTCAGTGAGGGCTTCTTTTTCTATATGAGCGTAGCCCTGCTCAGCTTTGCTCAATGTTCTGGACGCGTAAGCAATTGGCCTCTAGTTTTTCCCAATTTTGTGGAAAAGTATGGCGCCAAAACCATATGGTGATGTATCGCAAGCTAGTCCCAGTTCCTTCTTCGGGTCATAATACGCCAAGACGGTATCTTGCGTGAGCCACGTTTTGCTTTGTTCAAAAGCCTTTTCTACTTCAATCGACCGCTGGAACCCCTTTTCTCGGTTCAGAGCACTGTACAAGAGCTTCACTCTTCACGCGCATCCATACAACTGCGCAGCGATGCCACATGACAGACACAAGAACGCGTCTGTAATAACACAACATTTTGCGGCAACGAATCCACGAGACCTACAAGCACCAGGTTGAACAGTGTAGGGCTAAGTACTCCGACTAGCGGAATACCACGAGAGGTGCATCTAGAAGGCACTGGTCCTGTCCTCAGTCGAAATAAAGATTGTTCGGACAGATGAGCTGTGTATCAATCGAAAGACGTGTCCACTGGCCTCAGCAGCTTCTAAGGCGTCCAGGATGGCACGGTGAGCCACAATATCAGAAGCACCTGGTAAATGATTATTTTCGACGCGGACGCTAATCGATAGATAGAGTTATTGACATTGTAACGTTTGTGCAGTACCAGAAACACATGAAACAGCTCACTGCGGCTTTATGCCAGTGCTTAAGAAAGTAATAAGACTGATTATGGTGAAAACAAAACATTCAAAGATGAAAGGTATACTGAAAACATATATGCATGCATGTGAACAAATGAAGAAGAGCAAATTCGTGGCCCCGGTTTAGCAAGTATGTCGAGAAGTGATATGAATAGGACGTTAGCTTCAAATCGCTCATATTAAGACCGTAGTTTGTTCTATTTTCGCATTTTAGGACGGGAAAACATTTTAAAGCTATATGCGCTGTGAATTAGTTCTCATGGACTAAATATCTTTTTCTGCTACATGCATATTCAGGTGATATTTGTAAGCGTCAGAGGCGCATGAATAAGATATTTGTTGAATTTCGTCTAACCCAACCGCAGATAAGTAGGCGTAAAAGTCTCCCTGTCACAATGAGAACCGACTACCTTTTACTTATACAGATACAGTAACTCGTCATACTTTCTAAACTATTCTAAGTTGAGGTCTGTTGATTGATTTTAAGTATGTGGAAATCTATTGTAAATCAAGTCGATGGTCCGTCAGCTGGACTCTGCCGTGAGAGAGTAATTAGGGCATAGTTTAGTTTGTTACTGTTCACATGAGTGCACTGAGCCATTCTTACAGCGGTCGTCATCGCAGAGGAGCGTAAATGTAACAATCCAATCATATTTGTCTCATGCCACGTTTAAATTAATTTTACGAGTTTCTAGATGAATCGTCCAGTACATGCAGGGCAGCGGCCCGAGAACCCTTTCGTCTAAAGCGAAACTCGCGGGAAAGTAGAAAGTCTTCATTGGGGCGGAATATTTGTGATAGAATATCGGTTACACGTAGATGGGGCACCGGATAGTAGGATTACATTACCTTAGGATGCACCATGGCCGATAAGAATTCCATCTCCTTCGGACCAAGAGCGTCCTTCTTCGGCTGGATCTGCAAATTGCAGTACTGGCCACGTGAGCTCACATTTCCAGAGCTGTCACGCACCTCCGTCTCGATGCACTCGTCGAAAGCTCCTAGGTCGACGCGGGTAACTTGTAGTACGCCCGTCGGGTATTTGCCCGTGGCGTCGAACACTGCATTGCCACGGCCACGTTAAGGTTACGCAAGGTATGACCACGCTGTCGTTCTTTGAGACAAACTTTCGCACACACAACACCAAGGAAAAAAAAAAGACTGCCTCGACTTCCCGCCCTTAATGTATGAAGACCTGATGGAGCGAAGTGCAAAAACGCTCGTGTACCGTGCAATGGATACTAGTTAAAGAATCCAAGGTGGTCGAAATTATTCCGGAGTCCCCCACTATACCGTGTGTCCCAGCTAAGGATAGCCAAGCTGTCTAAAGAAAAAAAAATGATAAACACATCGCGAGGTACGATTATAAGACATACGGTGCTAGGTCATTAGAGGTCTGGCAACAGAACACAGTCACTGTTATAATGGTATCTTGCCACGTATTTTTATATCTTCTTTTTCTTTATACATCCTGGCTAAAGTTAGCTGGGACTCCCTATATAAGGCGTGCCTCATAATAATATTGTGCACCCCAGAATTTTTTTTATTAAGATCTGACGGCTATAGCTGTTTACGTTTGCACAGTTTGATCAGAGCCGCTCCGCGGACAAACAGCACTTGCAGTGCCATCTACTGTTTTCTTATAAAAATTAAATTCTGCGATATTACGTGCCAAACCCACGATCTGATTGTGAGGCAAACCGTAGTAGGGGGGTTACATTTTAATTTTTTACCATCTAGAGTTCTTTAACGCGCACCCAATGCATGGTACACGGGTGTTTCTGCATTTCGCCTGCATCTAAATGCGGCCGTCGCAGCCTGGATTTGATCCCGCGCCTCGGGCTTAGCAGAGCAAAATCACGACGCCATCACGGCGGGTGTTTGGCTGCTTTTACAATGTTTGAAACAGCGTGCAAGATTACCAGGGGCCTAGACTGCTGTTGCTGTGACAGCACGTCACGATTTACTTTTGTTGTCTCTTTTATTGCGATGACAATTATATGCACACTCCCGGCGAATATTCGCGCCTACACCATCGCCGTAGTGTTAAGTATAAAGTCCAAGTGCGACAAGATCCCGTCGCGCCCCGCGCACGGTTTATGCTGTCGGTGCGAGGGAATTCATGCGAGGATGAGCCGAGAAGGACGATGGTTTGATGCGCACCGTCTTCCCGCGCACCGAATGTAGGAGGTCACGAAATCAAATGTGCTCTGGGAGAGGGGAACGCCCGGCTCATTTCACCATCTGATGAATTTCAGACGCTCAAAATACTAGGGACCATTTTATGCAATCCCACGCCATCGCTGTTCATGTCCCTTCTTCTTGCTTCTTTTTTGTATGTGTTAGTGCTCGGGCGCGCTATGGCGTCCTTTCTATTTTATTATTTGTATTTTAATGCGTTTATTTTATTTTATTTTTGTTATTAATATTATTTTTTTATTTTTTTGCATAGAAGTGAACTGGAGTGGCTCGAGGCGTACTGCTTCGAACCTCTCCAGTGAGACGCCATTTAACCCATCTCTAGATGGTAAACATTCCGGGTGGTCATTCTAAACGGAGAAATTCAGCGCAGCGAGCGAGAAATCACCAGGCAGAAATTGTCTTTTCAAATCATGCGGCTTCAAGCAGCATAGCGGCGCACAATACGATGCGCGACAGCGGTGACCGTATGACCGCAGTGAGCGGATTAAGTGCAATCAAATCTCGCTCTGACGTAAAGCGGTTGCTTTTGCAATTTCCAGTTCCATTACGGAGCGTCTATTTGAGCGCCCAGCGGTGACTGCAGCTGCGCTCGTAAAGAATGACGGCTCAGTGCCACTGTACAATGATGTCAAAAAAGAAAGAAAAGATAGAAGAACGTTGCGTTCAAGCTCTCGATGGCGCGACAGGAGCTATCCGCTCGCTTGTCACTGACGAATGCTGCTTAATCGACCAAAGATATCGATCTCACCTTCCTTGCTATTCAAGGCAAAGAACATGCTATGTTAATAAGTTTACCTACCATGTTGAATGCGTCACAGATCGCATGTAACGAACATAACCCATGCGCTGACCATCCGCAGAAGTTCTAGTACGAATGTACTTCCAATAATGCAAGTGGACTGTCTTTTAAAGGTCGTTTGCTCGAGAATGGTGTTTTTATTCGAGGGTCACACGATTGCACCGAGCAAAAAATACATGCGCTTCCTCCATCGGCATCTACCAGTGCCTTTATATTACGTGCGGGCTTTATAGGCGGAACGGACTTAACTCGCCAACACACGTACTCTTTGTTAATCACTCAACAAATGCACGAGGCATATAGGCACGAATGTGGTGAACGTGAGACGAGGGCGATGTAACCATTAATAAAACACAATACGAAATCTTGAGAAGGTCGCCCTCGCGCCAATTTTTATTTGACTTACCTCGAGGTCACTATGTCAAAATTTGAATGAATTAATTTGTAAATGCTTGGTGACGTTTACAGCAGCATAATATTGCCCATTACACTCCATCATGCGCACAAGTGTTGCTGGAAATGACAGATCGATACTCAAATGCGCTCGCTGCCTTTGATGAGGTGACCACGGTTAGAAACCATGTCGCTGCACAGGATCAGCGCATGCCTCTACATATCACTTGTGACATTTCATTTGCACGTTGTTTTCATTTGCACCAAGCCATTGCTCTTGGTGAGCGCAAAGCCAAGAGCCAGTCCAGTTCTTCGCAAATAGTCCGAACACCCGCGTAGCTAGTGACTGCCACGCGCTCACGATACCACTGCCTGCATGCCGATGTGTGCCTGCAACGTGGCCAGCGTCTGCAGATGTCACGCGTACAGCCGCAAAATATGGTGCAATGCACTATGTGCAGTGCACCATATGACGGCACCAAGAGAAGTGAATGACGACACCAAGAGGAATTCGATGCAGCGAGTCTTTTTTGGTTTGTTGCATCAAATTTCAGGAGTCTAAAGCTCATTTCAGAGCCTATTTCTTGCAAGCGCCTGCGGCGCTCGTGGGCTGGAGCCCAGTAAGCTATTGTGAAATGTACTTTGGTGGCTATAGCAAAGGCGATTCTGATACGCAGTGTCTATGTGTCAACTGGAATGTATAGCGGAGCGGCCATTTCGCTGCGCAGAGCCGAGAAGTGAGACATGAGAGGTCAAGCTTCAATGCAAACGAGCTTTTTTTTTTCTTATATAAAGCAGCTGATGGGGCTTTCGAGAAATAAATGGGCAAAATGTGGAACTAACACTGAACTACACTGACGCACATCTCAGTTTCTAAGCATACCATGTCTGTGAAGCCCCCCCGTATGAATAGGGTGCTCATGTCCTACTCCTTAACCACGCAGATCACGAGAACGAGACGGAGAAAGAAGCTTGAATCGCAGCAAGGGGAAGCCACCTGCGGCAGCATGTATATCTGGCCTGTTGTGATTCGCACTGACGCGGCATCAAGGGAACCACAGCTAACTTCCTCTAATATGTTCGTCCACGAGAACGTCCTGTCTGCGACACCGAACAGATTGTCATCGTTCAGTCGTCCACCACTGACCACTGAAGGTCACTATAACGGCAGCCAGGTTATAATTGTCCAGGGTGTCATGAACGTTCCGTGGTCACACGAATCTCGCACCAATGTTCGCTTGATGCTCATATATGCACGCCCAGGTATGTGACACACCGCGCACAAAGGGTGCAGTTTGTTCATCCCTACATCACAGCGTCAAGGAGAAGGACGAGTAGCTGATCTTTGCGAAGCCATGCAGGAGCGGCGATGCGTACGACAGGTCGGACGCACGAGGAACACTGCGCGTTCCACTGAAGTGATGTGGCCACCTATAAGTCACGGAGGTCGTACTACGAGGCCTCAACGTGACGATCGCGTCATCCATTTTTGCCTTTGGCTGCAGCCATCGGATTCTCCGGCGGGAAAAAGTTGCCTTCACAGGCAATACACGTGCGATAAAACGTACAGGCCAGCGCTATAAAACCATCTAGGTCCAATCATTGTTCTCTCTAGTTTGTAGGCCCTTTATTTATTTTTGATCTACTTGTAAGCTGGCTAACCGGTCAATTTGAGGCATTTTTTGTTATTTTCATACATAGTTCGTTCATCCATAGTTGCTTTGTTCACGATTCTTGGCAGTCCTGTGTCCAAATAACTAGCACAGAAGAACACCTAATACATTCTTTCAGAAAGCTTAACCAGAGTTATTTGTTTTAGGCAGAAGAAATTGAACTTTGGTGCATATTTCATACCGCGCTGTGAACAGCGCGCGTTCATTGCCGTACACGCATTGGAGTGGCGAGAAACAACGTTTGCGCCACGGGAGCGTCGTAGAATGTTTGATACTTCCATGCCTCCGTTTATTCAGTCAGTCAGGATTTGAAAGTTGATCATTCGATAAGCAAACAACATGTATAATAGTAGCGGGATCCAAAAACTATTACAAAAAAGAAGGCGAGGTCATTGTTTTTGTGGATTTCGCAGAAAATTACCACTACGTTGTTCAGTATGCTCCCGTCTTTTCATTGGACGAACGAACGGGCTACAGCCTGCGCTACAGACGCATGCTTCCGTCCGGATGAAAGCAGTGATGACATCTGTGATCATTACATACTGCCTAAAACACACCACAGTGTCAGCGTTCTGAGCTGAATTTTTCAAGATTCACAAAACAACAGTTTCACGGAATTAGAAAACTGCTAATGGAGGTTCACCCTAGTACGAGAGCCGGAAGAATATTCTAAACCTCTCATACCACGCACGTGACTACAGTATCTCTGTAGAATTAAACTTTTTAGAGCGTATCTCTTAGGCGCCCGTTGCTGGGTTGAGCGTCACCGTCCCTCGGCGTAACCGCACGAACACGCTCGTTCCACTGCTCGCGCATTCATCGTCGTCGTCCGCCACAGCTGGCTCCGATGCCGCTCACCATGCCAGCGTTCTCATGCTTCCTCTCCCCCTGCAAAGGCGCTGACGGCACTGGTCCACTGCCAGTCGGTGCAGTGATATTGGTCTCAAATTCTTTGTCTCACCATATCGCGAATTGAAAACACGTACGCAGCTGCGCTCAAATTTCGCATTAGGGAGCATCGCAATCGTCGGACATTTTTTTTCTTGACACTCCGCATGGCAAAATTGCTTGCAATGTCATTGGCAGCATTGTCAAGAGTTCAGTGGCTAGGGCAAGCCTTCAAAGGACTTACAGAGACCACTTTACGACCAGCTATTAGAGTGGGCAAAAGAAAAAGTCAAAAGTATCATGGTCATGTGCGTACTGAAAATTATTGTACAAGCAAAAAAAAGAAATCAAACTAACGCCACGGTTTTAAAGAGCCGTATCAGACGCAGGTACACAATTCCACCGCTTTCATCGAATGTCCCCTATCCGTGATCGGTGTGGGGCTGACTTCCTATTCATCGACACGGGAATTAGACGTGGCTAAATAAACGGAGCCCTGGCAGTCTCAAGCACTTCTGTAACAATCCCTCGAGAAAAACCTGATGTCAGTACGTAATGTTTATCGCCACGTCAAGACGTGTAGTGCAGTGAAGATGCACTGCTAGTCAACGGCGCCGAAAAGAGTTCAACAATTTTTTCCACAAAGCAAAAATTACTTGAAGTAAACCTTTTGAAACAAATTGATAGATGTGCTATGAAATACGGAACATTTCATCATTTTAAGTGAACCCCCTGAATGCGTAAGTTACAATTGAAATCGCGACAAAAATTCAAGTTTTGAAACCGTGGGATCATTCTTCTCTAACATTTTGCGGTTGTTGCGTGCCAAAATATTTTAGACAATTATTTGGACATAACAATGCCAAGAATTATTAACAAAACAGCCGTAGACTAATCAAACATTCATTTTAAAATTTCAAAAATGCCCCAAATATACTTTTCTGCCCGCATTAAAACTACATCAAAAATAAGGTTGGGGCCTTCAAAGGATAGTTCATAGTAAATCACACTCTTTCTAAGTTTGTGAGGCAAAAATCCCGCGTCCTTTGAATTAAGTATCAGCGCTCGCGATTTTTTTTTTCTTGTCAATTTTATTTTGCCTAAAGGGTAGCATTCAAACGATGCTCAAACAGACAAAACATGTTTTTCGCACACAATACTTTGTAGTTGCATTTAGTTGTACCTACTAAATGCCCACAATTGAAAAAAGAACTCTGGGAGGTTCGGGTTTTCGGCTGGTGCGTTGACGGGACGCGTGTACACCGAACTGCCCTCAGGGCTTCGCTTTCGCTGCAGCAGCGCCAAGAGTTTCACGGAGTTGGCCAGTGTCACAGAGTTTCACGGACAATTGAACGCTTCTGGTACGTCGTGGAGACGACGTTAGAAACTTTCAATGTTTTACACATCCTCCTTAAAATATAGAAAACCACGTCGTGAACCCTGTTGTTGGACCCTCTATCGGTTTCGAGGGCGTCAACGCAGGGATCATTGTCCCTGCTCTAAACCAGGCACAAATTTTGTCAGCGCTACACAGTTTTTGGTGCAAAGACTATGCAGAAACGTACATGTTCTTTGCAGCTCGAAGTTTGTGCAGTCATGTCACGTTTTCACCTCTGTGAGGATGATAAAAGAGCAACGAGACGAAACGTTACCTTCTAAGGAATTGAATTGTTTCATGAGGCTTGGTTCGTGCCCAGATTAAGAAAGCGACGACAGAAAGGGAAGACACGGTAGAAGATACTCGCAAAAAAAAGTAACAGCGGTTGTTCATTTAGTGCGTTACAGGACGGTGAAAGCTTTGTCTATCACAGGCCTGCATGCTCCTCTGCTGCGCTGCCTGCTGAAGCAACAGTGCACGTGAATGGTCGTAAACAAAAGTTTAAGAGCCACATCGTGGTGACATACAGCTAAATATTATTATTCTACAGAATGGGGGGGGGGGGGGGCTAAACAGCTGGGCATGGTCCACCGCTGCGGACACAAAGTAACGCATAAGAAGTAGTATATCTGTGCCTCTTAGCTCCACACCGAACGCAATATTTGCGACGATATCCAGGCTTCTTATGACAGGCTCGACCTACCTTCATTTTGCTACGATTTGGTGCACTGGTTGTCTCAACGACAGTACCGCGCGTACTTCCTGTAGTTTCGCCGTTCACTTACCAACCACGATATACAGGGGAAAAGGCGTGTTCACTTACGTCTGAGCGCCCATGGCTCCGGTTTCTTGAAGGCGACCACCGTGCGGAGAAGGGCCATTCTGCACTGTTGCCGAATGTTGGCCCCGTTAAGCTTCCGCATCAGAGACGGTGGTACGCTGGCGAAGAGGCTGGCCATCATGTTTTGTAGCCCTTGCGTGATGTCAGCAGTGTTATTATCTGCATCTGCGGCAGCTGTTGTCACTGGTGTCGACGGCGCAGATTCCTCATCGGCGCCACCCGTAACATTCTCTGCTAGCGAGCATCTAGCGGAGATCTCGAGCAGCAAGCAGATCGCCAACACGATTAATCTCATGGTGGCACTTTTCCGTCTACTTTTTCCCATCCGTGGTGGAGAGAACATCGTGCGCGATTCCTAAAAAACAGAACTCCTATCTTTTTTTTTTCTGTATCTGCTGGCTGCCTCTCTTTTACGATGATTCAAGACGAAGAGCCAAGTTAATGAAAAGAGCAGAGCGGTAACAGCTTGCAAAACTGAGTTATCTCTGCCCACACTCGTACGAAGGGCAGCCTGGAAGTCTCTAGTGTCACAGCAATGTCCGTCGGCAAAGCAGCGAAACACACGAAACGCAGCTCGATACTCTAATATATCAATGTGGCGTTAGCCTATGGTTATACGTTTTGCTAATGGGAAAATGTGAATGAATCTGGCTTCGAGCTTTGGAGCAGCCGGTCTTGATAATCGTTGCGGTTGACTCGTCAACGTGGCCAGGTTGTAATGGTGCGGAATGATTACAAAGGATGGACACTTCTGGGCACTCCCGGCTGACTGATGTAACGTGGTTATGAAAAGAAGACAGCCTCCTCCGCGGAGCCGATGTGCACAGTTACAAAAATTTCGCTTGCCCGTGGATGGCCATATGCGCAGAAACGGTAGACCGTGCAGAATGCCTCAATGATTTCTCAGAAATGACGCCAGAAGCAAATAATTAGGGTATAGTTACTCTGACGACAACCGGTGGGAATGGTGCAAGTCGGATCATCAGTGCTAGTGGAGTGAGGTACGCGACCAAGTGCACGTAGCTGCGTGCGAACACGTGAGTACTGAGCTCACCGCCGGAGAGCAAACCAATGAAGCGTCCTATTTTTTTTCCTGCCTTAGTTGAGGCGTTTCAGGAGGCTCCCGCATAAGAGTGCAGCTTTAGCTACGATATGTCGAAACCACTGGCGTGAGATGAGAGGGAAACTGCGGCAAAATCAGTGATGTCGGGAAATTACCTCAGCGCATTGTTGATTTCACGCTTTCCCTCCTAGCATTTCGCTCTCGGTCTGTGCAGCAGAATATACCGCTTTTGTTGTAGCACTCGACGTCGAAACACGTGACCCAGAAAGAGAGAGAGAGAGAGCGATGTAGAAAAATGGAGTTCACAAATGACGTCCTTTGCCGACAATGCTCCGAATGTTCCTTTCGCTTGCAATAATAACTAATTGGGTGAATGTGACCAGTCGCTTTCTAAACTTGGGCGAAATCATTTTTAATAACAGCAGGACAGACAAGTTTTGATGCCTGCCTGAGGCCAAGGCCATGCTGCTGCCTTGCCTGACAGTTAGCGAGACAAGTGAAGCGCCCGCTGATTAAACTTTTTTACCTTGTTTAAAAATGCAATCAACTGACAGCCGTTCAGCGCAAGTTTGCTGATGCTGAGTGAGACAGCTATAATTGCAGTTGCTAAACTGTTTCGGAGCAACAGCTGTACAAGTAAGGCACGCTTCTTAAACAAACAATAAGAATAAGAACTTCCAAGCTAGAGTGCATGGTAGATGGTCTTCTAGAAATAATCTCAAAGCTTATTCGGCGTAAACAGCTTATTTAACAAAGCATAAAATCGCAATCGAAAACCAAACTCTTATCTGTTCGAGCGAACCTCAATATGTCTCATGCTTTGCGCGTACAGTACGCGGTGTCACAGGGGCCTCCAGAGTACTGATCCGAAATCGACAGAAATGAAGCCTCCGAAAACGTCGCAGTTCTCGATGTCGTTGGCGAAAGGGATGTCGACAGGCAATGGAACAATAACGAGCGCCGCCGGCTGCGTCACCGAATATTCGCACACAAGAAGGCGGCAAGTGGTGTCGGATATAAAAATTACAAACCAAGCAAACCGAAAGTCACTGACTATAGCAAATTTTTTTACAATATTGCCTAAAAGAAAATCTGGCATCACCGTCTATGCGAGTTTCCTAGCGGGCGCTGTAGCACCATGGGAATGCCAAGAGGTGGGTGTGAGGGGCTTGTTTTGAACGCGACTTGGCTCAAAACAGTCATCTGCTCACAAATAATGCTGGTGGTGGTGGTGGTGGTGGTGGCGGCGCTGTCTTGCCGAGTAGTTCTGAACTTTCGTCACTAGGTAGTGAATAGTTGAATAGCTAGAGCACTGAGCTGCTGTACTGAGGGAATCCGGTTCGAAAACAACCGTCAGACCACAATAGATCACTGGGTATGTAACAAAAAAAAAATCATTACGTGCCCAATGCAGGGATCGAATCTCAGTTTCCCAGCACAGCAGACTGAAGTGCAGAACTCAGCACGTGTTCTAATAATGTTTTCACATAATAGCAAGAAAAGCAGCATTTTACACTGTGTTTTACTAAATAATTAACCATCGCGACACGTGATACACTGCTAGTCAGACGCGTCGTCACAGTATGTTGGCTCTCCTAGAACGATGCGCAGTCTAGCTAAGCTGCCACTTCCCGACAATCTCATGCGTACAAAATCACGGCAGCGTCAGTTTTTTCTCCAGAAGCTACGTATTTGGGCTAGCTGGTTCATTACTTGAGCACAAACAGCGCCAAATAACAAGACATGAGAACAGGACAGACAGCGGCACTGACTAAAAAAAACCAAATCTTTATTCTTTCAACCAGCATCCAGTATAGTGCTCAACTCAATAATAAAAGCAAAAGAAAAGACGTAACAGGAGCACGCACGAAAGGAATAGGCAACGAAATCGTTCCGATAGGAATGATTTCTTCGAAAGGAGTGAAATGGAAGGGTGGCTTATATTACACGCATGCATCGCCACTTCTTTGGACGAGCAAGACTGGATATCAGCCGTGCGCGCTTATCATGGTACTTTGAAACTATGGTGCAATCTTTAAAATAGTGGTTCACTGTCGCATTCTATGCAATGCAATGAGAACTGGTTATCTCTTGCCTGCTTACTGACCTTGTTTAAGCGTTCGGGCATGCGGTAATTAACACAAAGCCCTGTTTGTCCTACATATGGAGACGCTGTCAGAACAGAGGAATCTGGTAAACACCATGACGACGGCAGTTAACAAGTTGCTGTCTATGCTTATTTTTTTTTTTGCGACCCCTGTTAGTCTAGGTCTCTCGAGTGACTTCTTTGGCATAGGATATCAAGCTTATTTAGTTACGTTAATTTTCTCTTTGTGCTTGAAAAAGTATTCAGAGTTGATTTTGGCGCTACACGCTCGGGCCCGAATACCTGCTGTACGTAACCGGCGTATGACATCAGCTGGAACGACTTATAAATAAACAAAAGATTGGTCTTTTCGAAGTGAGTATGGTCTGAAAGAAAGGAAGCACGCAGCAAGGGAGAACGACAAGGACGGGTGCCCGTCCCAGTCATTCTTCCTTGTCCGCGTCACCTAAGCGTTATGGTCCCGATAACTCTATCGAACCAACTAAACCAAAATTCTGCCCTCAAAGAAGTTATTCCTGTAGTGGCATACTTCGGGGCACAGAACAATAAATGGAAACACCCCTAAAGGCAACCTCGACAGCAATAAAAGAAATCACTACGCAGCGGAAAAAATAATATTCCCCTACCTTTACTGAAACGACAGAGCAGTCAACTGGAAATTTTGAGTGATAGCATGCCATTAAGCTGGACGAGTCGTAACGATGAAACACTCAAAGACTTACGCTATGCCACCAGACACAAAGACAAGTTCAATTATAGCGTTCAATTTTCAGGTTTGTGCGCGATCCGTACGGCAACACAGATGTTTGTTTAAAGCTGTTTGTTTTATCCTGAGAGCTCGACTCTTTTAGGATCGCGCATTAACTTTTATTTGTGTTATTCATTCCGTTTCAAGTCCCCTCAAGGTCTTCAGGTTCCATGAATATGAGTGAGCGAGCGAGAGACCTGCAGATAACGCAGTCTGTGTAATGGTGTAAGCTTGAGCTCACACCCTCCATATTGAAACGCGTGGGAAACGCCGAAATGCTCACGCCACTGGAATCGAGTGTCTGTTATCTCTATTTCTCCCTCTGCTTTCGTTTCTTTCTACCTCGCCCTCCCCCTTTACCCAGTGTAGGGTAGCAAAGCGGATTTTCCGTTTAATTTGACCTCCCTGCCACCCTCCCTTTTTTTTTACTCTCTTTGGTTTGCATCTCACGCCGCTGCATGGCGCTCTAGACCGGGTTTTTGACATAACCTGAACCAAACTTTAAAAATAGACTGCGGTACACTTTAGATGAACGATACCAACGGCGTGTTGTTCTTTGTCGTCTAGTTACTCAGCGTATTTTTGAAGCGCGATCACTTACCTCAATATAGTCACGTTTTATTATGCAAAACGGGAGATATTTATTTCAGGACATAAGTCTCGTTTGACAAGTTGTAGAGCGCGCTCAGAAATATCAAATAAAGTTGCTTCCTTGACGTTACGGTTGTTTTATTCTCTTTTTTTTCTCTTTTTTTTTACCGGGCTATGAAGAAAAGAAAAAAAAAAGACATCGCAGTACCCTTGCGCATCTGGGTAGCAGAGTTCTCAATGGCGTTTCAAGAGACCTATAAGCGTGCATGACCGTCGCAAAAGTAGAAAAGCGATCGATCACGCGTCCAGTGTACGTCAGTACTTTCGTGTTGAAGAATGAAACTCGCCGCGGACCTAAATAACGAGAGCTAGGCCGGCGCTTAACGCGGATGTAAACCCACCTATCGGCATTCGAAAGACATGCGAGTTTAGTTCTTTCGAAACACGATTGAGAGCGCTGCACTCCGAAGGCTCAAGAGCGTAGTGACGTCATTTTCTGCACGTTCCGCGTGCTTTCTTCAGAGCGCCGAAAAATAAAAAGAACTGTGTAAAGGGTGACGTCATGGAAACAACGACTTCATCGGGGTTTTCTGAACCCGCTCCACAATTATTTTTCAAACAAGACTTAGGCCTCAGAACAGATACTTACACATTCCGCGCAAATAAACGTGACTAACTAACCATCTTATCGCCCTTCCAAAAATAGTGCGAGTAATTCAAGACGATACGAACAATGTACCGTTGGCCTCATTTGTCAAGGGCGTGCCACCTCATTTTTAAACTTTAATTCAAGTTACGTGAAACGCCCGGTATAAGACGACGCTCGCATCGTCCTCCACGATCCTCCTGTGTCCAATCACTAGCCCAGGAATGAGGGCATTTGCGATACAGTTTCATTCGCTTGCTTAAGTGGTCACTACACAAATACAAATGAATTACGTTGCATTTAAAATTGTTACTTAAGCAAGTAAAAATGTTTTAAAAAATGCAATACAGATGTTTTATATTTGGGCCTTCAAGTGAAATTGTAAACAACAACTAATATGACAGTTTAAAAAAATGCGTTTTAGTTTACGCTTCACGTGGAATAATTTCCCATTTTACTCGAGTCCTGCAAAAGTCCTTATTTGTTCAAGAAAAACAACTAACTTTTCACAGTAATGTACAGTGTAATAATTTTGTCCCCGGTTGACGTTCTGACAGTTGCTGTTTGGAGAATTTCGATTTTTTATTTTTTGTTACGAAGCTAGCTTCGAACTGTATGTTTTAATTCTTGTTTTCCTTACCAGTGCGATCACGTTGCGGCTTGCAGCTAGTGTGTGGTCTCCGTTCTGAAACATGTCGAGCGTGGACGAAGCAACGCGAAAAAAGAAAAGGGCGCGTCGTTGTGTCCGTCGTTCTTGCTGCTTCGTCCATGCTTCGTATGCCTAATCATTATTTATTTGTACTTTAGTTCTGTTAAAACAATCAGAGGTTCCGCGTGAAAAGAAAAAGCGCTTCCAATGTATCACTAGAACTCGACGTTATCCTTTATACGTTAACAATCTAGACCCGTATTCACAAAGTACGCAGCTCGTTCGCTCTACAGTTGTTGGTAAGGCGTAGTGTCGGCCAATCGTGGTAGGGAACATACCGTGTCACAAGCGACACCGTAAGATGATGCATTGAGACAATTACCGAACGCCACTACAGAGAACAACCGCCTATAGGAGGCGTTTCCCACAGCCTTACATACCATCGAGAACTTCACAAGCAAGATAGGGCTCAGAGTAGCACCAGAATAAACAAAGTTTGTTTAACTACCCACGATGGAAAAAAGTTCACTTCAAAGGAAGAAGACAGAGCTAGCGTCTGTTTCTGTTTAGCCGAGGCACCCATCCTCAGGGAGCAGGTCATCCGCAGACTCGAAATGTTATTTTTTCACGAACAGATGCTCCACGCGGTTCAACTGAGCTGTACAACAAGCAGGAGAGGTATTTTGTAGGAGTCCACTAGCTGGACTCTTACAGAATACCCCCCCCCCCCTCAGGTCACTGCAGATTCTCCGCAGGATTGCCAACCGTAGGAGGGGCGCGAAAAAAAGAGAGATAGGTGACACCTTGTGCTGGACTTCGTACATTCTCGTAGAAAAAATATAAATGCGAAATAGGCATGCGCGGGAAGATAAACGGCGAAAAAATATATCGAAGTTTCAGGAATGTGTGTCTATAGTGTTGATTGCAGCTTTACGGAAAAATACAAAGATGTAAATTGAGCATACAGTAGCTTCCTAACTTAATTAAAACTAAATTCTGGGGTTTTACGTGCCAAACCCACAATTTTATTTAGCAAGTCTTGTTGCTGAGCTAGTTGGCTCATAATATAAAGTAAAATTAAGGGCGCAAGAAAAAAAAGCGAAAGAAAAGAGGCGGACAAGACTGAACACCGCAAGGTGTTATGTCTTGCAGTGGTGCTCAGTCTTGACCGCGTCTTTTTTTTTCACTTTTTACATCCTATTTTAATTTCACAGTTTGATTCTGAGACACGCCGTAAAGTGGAAGGGCTCTGTAATAACTTTGATCATGTGGGGTTCCTTAACGTGCACCCAACGCGCCATACACGAGCGATTTTTTGCATTCCGGCCCTATCGCAATGCGTCCTCCGCGGTCGTGATCGAACCCATGACCTCGCGTTAAGCAGCGCGACGCCATAGCGGCTGCCACGATGGGTGAGCTTTTTTTCCTAGCTCTACTTAAGGGCCTATAGGATGTTTGGTCCCTGATGTAACTGTGAAAGAAACACACAAAAAATGCCAGATAGCCGAAGCGTTAGGCCCAGTAATAAAAAGCTTATAAATAAAACCAACGCGGTATGTAGAAAAAGAAACTAAGTGAGGATAGTTTCGAAACACGTTTAATTTGGAAGGAAATCTTTTTTTCTCTAGAAAGGGAAATTAGGAAGCCAGAATCAGCTTTCCGTGAGTATGTCTCACAGATGATGATATCGCGCTGTCTGGACGACTTGCAAATGAGTTTCTGTCGAGTTGAGTTTATTTTCCCACAACGCGCACAAGGCGCGGTGAGGAAGACAGGGTAAAAAGCTGCTGTAGAAGCACTATGAACCACCTCCCGTCTACAGTGCAGGCGGGAGGTGGGGCTGGTCAGGCGAGCACACAGTACATACAAGAAGAAAAACAAGTAGATATAGTGAGAGGCAACGCAAACCTTTTTTAGAGCGCAGCTCTTTGGCGTCCGTTCCTGGGTTTCGCGTCGTCGTCGTCGTCGGCGTCGTCGTCGGCCTCGTAACCAGCTCCGCCCCCCTTTCATCCCCCCAGCGCTAGCAGCGACCGACTGATACCGCTGGATGCCGCTGACGCCGCTAGAGAGTCAAGATAACGTGACTGCATAGAACACCGTCGCCGCCATGCAGAAAGAGGAGGAAAGGGTCCCCCCCCCCCTGTTCTTGTGTGGCGGATAGCTGGGGTTGACTCACTATCGCCGTCAGCGGCATCAGTCAGTCGCTGCTATCTCTTCCCTCCTCCCTTTATCGTGTTGTCCGCTTGCTGCGCGCGCTTCTGCCCCCATCGTTTGCCGCTGGGTGTACACGCCGCCCCCCTCCGCTTCCGCTTACTGCTGGTTGCTCTCGACGGCGGCGATGAGCCTCCGCTTCGGCGGCGCGAACTGCAGGGTCTTCTCGGCGGCGGCGATGAGCTTCTGCTTCAGCCTCGCTTACTGCTGGTTGCTCTCGACGGCGGCGATGAGCCTCCGCTTCGGCGGCGCGAACGGCAGGGTCTTCTCGGCGGCGGCGCTTAGCCTCTGCTTCCCCCACGGCTGTGACAACCTCGCGAGGCACTTGTATAGATCTCGTCTTTGAGGATCAAGCATTGGTGTACCAAGTCGAACATATATCAGTCTATTTCTCCGACCACAAAGCTTCCTTCATGACTGTCAAGAACTGTTAGTGGAGTCTTTGTTAAAGGAATACGTGTGAAAAATAAAAAAAAATTATGTGATAGCGCATACATGTGTTGCTCGATTTCTTTGCCTCAATCTATCCAAAAGGTGAAACAGCTTATTTGCTGCGCTCAAATTTCGCATAAGGAAGTAACGTAATCGTCGGTAATTTTTTTTTAATCAAACAATACATAATATAACGCAACAAAAATAGCATGCGGTGGGATATGCAACGGCGACAACATTCTGCTTTAATAAGTGTGACCGTGTAGTAGGATATTTGTAACAAATAAACAAAATCGCGACCATGCAAGGGAAGAAAAAACATGCCGCTGAAAAATGCACATACGGCACATTACAATATACGGTTATCTACCACAGAAAGAGTTCACGCGATCTTTTCTTTGCTAGCGCGCATAACTCATCAACGTGTGTTTATTTAGAATGTCTGGCAGAGTGCATATACCGTGACATTCGAAATTCATAGTTGGGTCGTTTTGTAGTAACATGCCAATGTTCTTGATAACTGGAAGAGTGTGTTAAAGTTTTTACCTGCAAGCATGCACGGACATGTAATGATCACCTGTTTTGATGAATTTCTGGTTTCAACGTTACAAGAAAGTGATCTTGGTAAACAGAAAGATGTTTTGTAGTACGGTATTTCTTATAATATTTAGAAGGGTACATATTGTACGGCAGGTTTGCTATCGCACGTAATGTATTTTGTGCAATATACTAAGCTACTGATTGATTGCTTTTTGCTATTTCCATATTTGTCCCCAGAATAGGTGGCAGTAACGCAAATTAGACGAGAAAAATATGTGGTACATCTTCAGTTTCTGGGGGACACGTAAGGACTTACTGAACACTTTTCATCACACCAGAAAGAACACAAAATCTGGATCATAAGCTGTCAGTACGAGGATCCAACTGCAACCAACTCCCAGTGTTTTAGTTGTCGAAGAAAGATTTTTTGAGTATTATTTAGTATTAGTGTACCATCTGTAGCGTGTGCTTTTAGTGTGAAACAAAACGGCCTGTGATTTCAAGCAGTTAATTTGCAGAGAGTGCAGAGAACAAATTTAATTATTTGTTTAAGAAGGCGTTGTCTGTTTCAATAAACTAACTTCAATTGTTACCGAGATATAGTATTGTTGAGCGCTTAAATGATAAAATTTACAGCATTGTCTAGTCTTCCCAAGTTGTAATTATAAGCGACGAGAAAAAGTGGACTCAAAATGCTCCCTTGAAACGCACAGCACTTAACTCTAAGACGGAGATATCTGCTTTTGAATACTTGCACTCTGGATGACTGCGATTGGCTAAGTAGCTCCTTATGAGGTCCAAGCTAACACCTCGAATATTAACTAAGTTAGTTTCTGTATTAAAATACCGCGATGAATACTGTCAAACACTTTCAAATTGTCTAGGAATATGCCCAAGGTTAGTGTTTCTTTTTTTTCTCTCTTCTTTTTTTACAGCTAAGCTGTTAAGGCAGCTATAGAAGCACTCGAAAATGTTATATGCCAATTTCTGCAGTTGTCTGAAAAAACAACTAAATAACTAACAAAGCTTATATTTTGAGATAATGTGGCGAATAATAAGGAATATGCAGACACATTTTGAAGAGCGTGTGTTAAATAGGCGTTAAATCATCATCATCATCAACAAATCAACAACAGCCTATTTTACGTCCACTGCAGGAAAAAGGCCTCTCTACAATTACCCCTGTCCTGCGTCAAACAATTCCAACTTGCGCCTGCAGCATTTCCTAATTTCATCGCCCCACCTAGTCTTCTGCCGTCCTTGACTGCGCTCTTTCTCTTGGCACCCATTCCGTAACTCTTATGGTTCACCGGTTATCCATTCTACGCATTACATGGCCTGCCCAGCTCCATTTCTTTCTTCTAATGTCAACTAGAATATCGGCTGTCCCCGTTTGCTCTCTACTCCACACCGCTCTCTTCCTATCTCTTGACGTTACTCCTAACATTCTTCGTTACATCGCTCTTTGCACGGTCCTTAACTTGTTATCGAGCTTATTTTTCAATCTCGAAATTACTGCCCCATATGTTAGCACCGGTAGGATTCACTGATTGTACACTTTTCTTTTTAATAATAATGGTAAGCGTCCAGTCAGGATCTGACGATGTCTGCTGCATGCGCTGCAACCCATTTTTATTCTTCTGTAAATTTCCTTCTCATGATCAGGGTCTCCTGTGAGTAATTGACCTAGGTAAACATACTCCTTCACAGACTCTAGAGGCTGACTGGTGATCCTAAACTCTTATTCCCTTGCCAGGCTATTTATCATTACATTTGTCTTCTGCATATTAATCTTAAACCCCACTCGTACACTTTCTCTGTTTTTATTTAATTATTTATTTATTCTTATTTATTTATTCCAAATATCTGCAGCGCCCGAAGGCATTATTTCAGGGAGAAGGGGGGGGGGGGAGGATACATAACTAAGAAAAAGGCGAGTAGAAAAATAGGACAATGTCATCTGCAAAACGAAGGTTGTTGAAATATTCGCCGTTGATCCTCACTTTTGCGCCTTGCCAGTTTAATAGCTTGAATACTTCTCCCAAGCATGCAGTGAATATCATTGGAGAGATTGTGTCTCCTTGCCTGGCCGCTTTCTTTATAGGCATATTTCTACTTTTCTTGTGGAGAACCAAGGTAGCTGTGGAATGTTTGTAGATATTTTCCAAGATATTCACGTATGACTCCTGTATTTCTTGATTACGTAATGCCTCTATGACTGCTGGTATCTGTACTGAATCATATACCTTTTTATGATATATGAAAGCAATATAGAGAGAATGACTGCACTCTGCAGATTTCTTTATTACCTTATTGATGACATGGATGCGATCCATTGTAGAGTATCCGTTCCTGAAGCGAGCCTGTTCTCTTGGTTGACTGAAGTCAAGTGCTGCCCTTATTCTATTGGAAATTATCTTGGTGAATATCTTATACAATAGTGGAAGTAAGCTAATGGGCAAGCTAAGTAAAGAATTTTTCAATTATTTTTTGTCGATTAGTATCATGTTGGCATTCTTCCAGTTCTCTGGAACCCTCGAAGTCGTGAGACATTTCGTATAATGGGTCGCAAGCTTTTCAAGCGTGACATCTCCTCCATCTTTGATAAGAATTGCTAAAACCTCGTCTCCGGCCCGTTTAAAGGCCTTATATGAAACGCTTCAAAAGTTTCTCCGCTTGCAGGAGAGGACCAAAAACGGCAGAGAATTCTTATTTTCAGGAAATGGGGGCCACTCTATGGTGGCGTGTACCGAAACTTTGAAGTATGTAGGTTGATTTTGTACTTTTGGAAATAATTACTGAATGCTCGTCTTCACCCTACTTGCATGTGTATGACAATGCGTGCAGTTGTTTTTCCCCGGTGCCCTCGGTGAACTATGCGAGGCACGATGTTCACATTTCGTTGAAGTAGGAAGCATGTTGTAAGCGGCGAACGGTAAATGTTTAATCTGTGTAGGATATATAAATAACTTGCAGAAAGTCGCTGATTAAAGCGTTCCAGAGCGTCAGCCTGCCGTTATACGGGGTGTTTTTAGGGTCGTAGAACAACTGCCCAAAACACCAACTTCAATTTCAGTGAAAATGGGGATATCGTTTAGTGTACTCTGTGGCCAGAATTTTATGTTTCTGGTTTAAACAGAAGCATTGGAGATCATTATTAAACCCTAGTTGATTTTTTTTTCAATATTTTCATTCGTAAAACGAGGATTGTGCTTGCTTTCTCCGTTGTCTTCGATGAACTATACAAGCAACCTTGTTCACGTTTGACGAAATTGAGGGGCAGGCCTGGTTATGGGAAGCATTTACGAAAAGTTCAAAATATGTGGAATAATTACTTACTTTGTAATAATTACGGATTTAAGTGTTCCGGAGCGCTATGAGTGTGTTTTACAAGCGGCGCAAAATTTAGCCAGCTGCCCTGGCGTAACTACAATTACCACCAAGATCAAGTTCAGTGAACTTGGGAGCGAGGGGGGAGGGCGTTACCGCAAATTTATGTTCCACGTTAAGCTCACGTGGATCAAGTATAGCCTTCGTAAAAAAAGTCCTCTGGCAAGTGTTTCAAAGTGCCACACTAACGCTTTTAGCTACGTTTCCCAATGTTCAGAGAGAACAATGCGTTATGCAAAGTTTACATCTTGAAGAAATGCGGGGCATATTTGCTGCAATGTGTCCCGAAATTTTAACGCACACGCCCTAATTAGAAGCCTTGTAAATATCGATTGAAAGTCCCTTTTTTACGTGTGTGACATGACGTTCCCCTGGTGTCCTCGGTGAAATAAACGAGGCAGCTAGCTTTTTTTGTGTTTGCTGACAGTGAGAGCCAGCTAATGGGTTCACAGTGGACACGGAGACACATACACAGCGTATTCTCATTCTTGGTCCCTGTCGTATTGCGCTGCTCCGTGTCTACTATGGATCCAAACCAACTAGCCCGGAAACGTGCCCTAGCAGCCAATGAGTGATGTGTAGGCAAAGTTGAAAGTGCGTGGTTTAATTGGGCCTTGAAAATAAATTACGCATGCAAGCATTCTGGAGCGTTATGAGGCTAGTGGTGCAAAATGTATCCTGTTGCCCTGGCAGAAATATAAATGCCGCGGAGATAGCATTTAGCGAAAATAAGCGGAACGCTATATTGCACATCTTTTTGCTAAATTAGACCCTTGTGAATGAATTGGAGCCTTTGTAAAAAAATATTTGATCAGGTATTACAAAACCCGCCGTGGTTGCTCAGTGGCTATGGTGCTGGGCTGCTGAGCACGAGGTCGCGGGATCGAATCCCGGTCACGGCGGCCGCATTTCGATGGGGGCGAAGTGCAAAAACAGCCGTGTACTTAGATTTAGGTACACGTTAAAGAACCCCAAGTGGTCAAAATTTCCGGAGTCCTCCACTACGACGTGCCTCATAATCAGAAAGTGGTTTTGGCACGTAAAACCCCATAATTTTTTTTTTAAGTATTACAAAGTGTGCATACGGCCGCAATCAGCTATGCTTCCCAACATCCCGACAGAGCTGTAGGTTACGCCAGGTTTATATTTCCGACACAGGGGTCATGGTAAGTGCAAATTGTATTTTCTCATTCCTGTACAAATTAGAAGCGTTGCGAATGAATACTTGACCCTCGTTTCTTTTTTTCTTCATGCTTTCATGCGACATTCGCCGTTCGTTGTTAGTTTCTCCTGTGTCACCAGTGAGCTAAACAAGGCACTTTGTTTATATTTGTTGAAAATAAGTGGCACGTTATGGGTATTGTGTAGGCAAAGTTCGAAGCCGGCGGTATAATTACGGCGTTTGCAGTAAATTACGCATTCAAGTGGTCAAGACCTTTATAAGTGTTTTAAGAACAACGCAGAATTTATGCAGCTGACCTGCATGGAAATGGGAGAATGGTGAACGCAACCGAGATAAAATTTTGTGAAAATAGAAAGCGGGGCCGGGGGGGTGGGGGGGGGGGGTTACACTATGGCCAATGTTCTGGCGAAGTAAATTGTGTGTGGATGAATTACTGTCTTTGTAAAGGGCTGGAATGCGTTATATGCGGGCAAGTTTTCAAACGGAACAGTCATGTGCGGGCAACGCTTTTAGGCACGTGATTAAATTGCAGGCAACTCTTATTACAACTGCTCGAACGAACCAGCTTCGCGGGATTTTGGCTTGCAATTTTGCAAGGCCGCACAAGCCGGCTATAATATTTAGCTTCTATATTCTGCAGCATTAATTCTGGAGTATACGCTATCTCTGTGAGCGTGTGTGAGTGATTTATTGTAATGACATTGAAAATGTTGGCAACCGCTGCGTCGCCGGCTTTTGCACGAACAATAGATTGTGTAATGGGCAAATGATGCTTACGTGAAGTACTAAGAAAAAAAAACAAGCAAAGAGTAACTCGGCGGATATAAATCCATGCTGCCATTTCGTAATAACAAAATGTGTCTGAGACATAAATGCGGCTAAAAAGAGGCACGCGCAAGCAACAGACGCACGCAAACAAAGACACGAAAGCAAACAGTCATGACGACTCGTGTGGCCCTTGCAACCTGATTTATTTCGGGTGCAGACCCAAGCATACACACGGTCGCATGCGCATAAGGCATCAGTATCACCTTATGAGACACCCAGCATTCAAAGAATCTAATCCCAAAATTAGAGAGCTGTATTGAACTATCACTTAAACCGCACTGTCTAACTTTTTTTTATGTAACAAGCTTTCATCGTGAATATTTATATGACGAACACGCGGTACACACGTACAGTCCATACAGTGTGTAGGCAGGTCTGCCGGTTTTTACAGAATACACAATCCAGTAAGAAGAAAGGACAGGTCGAGACAGGTTAGCGTTTGTCCTGTCTGGAACTGTCCTTTCTTCTTACTGCGCTATGTATTCTCTATAACGATGAATTACCAACATACCCAAACCTATTCCCTTCTGAAGCGCAAGTTCATTTTTCTTTAAATTTAGATCATGGTCGCCGGCTCGTCCAACATGAAGCAGCGGCTGGTCTACCCAACGTATACGAAATGCCACAGTTCAGGGGGATCTTGTACACAACTTCCGCGTGAAATCTGGCATATGTTATTGCACTGGAACGAGGTTTATTGATACGACTCGCTTTCTCAACCTCTGTTAAGCTGGCTCAGCTTTGCCCTCGTGACCTTGGAAATGAAACAAGGCTGTGTCACAGCACATGCCAAGTGGTTGTGAGCGAGATCCCCCTGACATGGGCTACGGTCCCGCGTTGAATAGACCGACCGCTGCCCTAGTGAAATTAACGAGCCAGGGAACAGGATCAGCATTTATGAATTGGCGCAGCTGCCTGCGCACTGTAGGGAGTGTAAGTGTGAATCGCTGTTTCGTTATATAAAGATTATTGGCAGGAGATGAAAGCCTATTACACAGAAAAAAGTTACGACATCGCATGCTAAGTGATACGCTAATGTTTGAATAAGTAAAATTTTGAGATAAGATTCTTTGAATGCTGGTTGCCCCGTAAGGTGTCATTGATGCTTTCTGTGCATGCGACCATGTGTACTCTTGTGTTCGTACCCGAAATAAATCAGTTGCAAGCGCAGTCCGTGTCGTCGTGATTGTTTTCTTTCGTGTCTGTGGCTTGTATGCGTCCTCTGAACGGAAATTAGGCCTCATAGCAAGTACTAAAGGCTTCGCTGTCGGCGTAATTAACGATTTTAGCCTTATCTGCCATCTGCCAAATATTCTGCTAAACAAGACTTCAAAACTACTGATGGGCTAATTGGTGAGCCATAGCACTGAAGCAGAGCACTTGTATCTGACGTCCAGTGGCTTCCAAGTCACTGCGGCATTATCGGCAATGAACGGAGGGATCAAGCTGCCCGCTCAGCCCATACTGAGGAGCACCACGTCCCAATTCCACTTACTAGAACTGACGCAGCACGGAAGCTCCGCCTAATTGCTAGGCAGTGCACCGCGTCGCAATGGAATGAGCCACATTTAAGAAATACGAGACTGTAATCACTTGATCCAACATTACGTATTCGAGCGCCATCACAGCTTCGCCGTGGAGACGCCACGTTTTTATATCGACTGTGGTTGGGCGTTGCCTTTACCAAAACCTATGCATTCCGCATAGGGATGACCGACACCGCAACCTGTGACCACTGCGGCCATGAAGAATCGATTGAACATATTTTGTGCGACTGCCCGCAGTACAGTCCACAGAGGGAATGCCTTCGCCACGAACTTGACCAGCTGGACGACCAACCACTATGGGAAAAAAAAGAATTTTGCACCATAGAAAGGACCTACCATCACAGAAGAAGGCCGTGCAAGCACTATTGCGCTTTTTGCGATCTACCGGCCTTAGTGAATGTCTTTAACTGGAACGCCTCTTCTGTGTGTGCCTCCGTGCGGTGCGTGTTTCTTTTTAACGTTTTCCTCTCTGTCCTCTTTCTAACCCCTATCTCCCATCCCCAGTGTAGGGTAGCAAACCAGAGACTGATATCCGGTTAACCTCACTGCATTTCCTCTTTATCTCTCTCTCTCTGTCGTATCTGACACGTACACGCACACCTAGGAAGTCCCGCCGTGGTTGCTCAGTGGCTATGGTGTTCGGCTGCTGATCACGAGGTCGCAGGATCGAATGCCGCATTTCGAGGGGGGTGAAAACACCCGTGCACTTAGGTTTAGGTGCACGTTAAAGAACCCCAGGTGGTCGAGATTTCCGGAGTCCTCCACTACGGCGTGCCTCATAATCAGAAATTTGTTTTGGCACGTACAACCCCATAATTTTGTTTATAACACATAGAAATGACATACACAGGCGCTGGACTGCAACTATTGCTTTATTGCTCAAAGACCCGCGTTTTATAGTGTCCCTTGAGGAGCGCACGTGCTCTGATGACAATGAGGCGTCAACAAGATCCAGAGTAAAACAACAAAGATGACTTTTTTTTTATTCCCACTCTATGAATAATCAAATTCCAAGACAGCGGCGCGCTTTTTCTGAGAATGATACCGAGGGGCAACTGATACACCTGTCTTTCCATTTGTGTACTAGAATGCGGTTGAGTGGGACGAGCGGCTGGGGCGGCGCATGATTTGCGGGGAAGCGCGCAACGACGAAAAATACTACAGCGGTGCTGCGATCGAACTGGACAGGTCGCGCCCTTGGAAACAGCTGGCGATTCTGCTCGGCGGGGTCGTTCGTACAGTTCGTACTGCTTAGCGGGCTACTGTTTGCGATCAGACCGTCCAAATGGTGTTTATAATTGGATATGACATGTATTTATGCCTTAGGAATAGCTGCCTTTCCTTCTCTTCTTTATTTCATTTTATTTATTTTTAAGGCTGATCGGTGACTGCGCGTGCATTGTGGTTGCATGCAGTGTCGGCTTTCATTCTACTATGCTATTTCACGGTTCCGTTTGAAGAACAAATATTTTTCTTGTTCTTCAAGCAGCCTGCGTCCCTCGTTTGTATTTTTGCGCATATAGTTTTTCATCAGTAGGTCTTGCGAAGCGCAGCCGGAAAAAGCATATGTAAACGTCTTGCTTGCCGCTTCAAACAAATAAAACATATCGACCCCATCCGGCGCCCTGTGCTCAGATTTACGGGAAGTACTGTGATAGAAAAAGAAAAAAAAACTGCAGTGCAACATACCATTTCTGTTTCCGTCTTCCTCGCGTAACAGAACGCGGAGTAATTGGCACGCTTTTCTTCTATTGCGGACGGCACTCGGGAGCCGAAAACATTTTTAGGTAGCGATTATATACTGTTTGGATCGCACCGCTGGCGCGATCGGTTGTTGGGAACTCGGCGCCGACGCCCGTGGTTGTACCTGGGTCGCAAGCCCCAAGGGTAGCGTTGGCCTGGCGGCCTGGGGTACAACTGGAAGCATCCGAAGGTCCCGGCAAAGCATGAGTCGACTGGTAACAACAAAACAACTTGTTTATTTTAACATCGCAAAGAGTTGGCGGTCAGGTTGACCGAAGTAGAGAGACGGGAGAGCACTTTACTCAACAGAAGAAATCGGAGCCCTCCTTTTGGCGTCCGGGGGCAGCTGTTTTTATACTCTCGCAGTTGAGGGCAAGAAGGAACCCCTCAATAGACGAGCACGTGAATGTACAATGGGCTAATGGTGACGCACACTGTCGTAGCGCTGCCGTAGCACAATGTCGTAGCACCATGTCGTAGCACAATGTCGTAGCACACTGTCGTAGCGCTGCCGGTCGGGCACAATGACTGTAATGAGAGGATGATCCCTGCTTTCGCATCGCCTGGTTCGGGCACAATGACTGGAAGGAGAGGGTGATCCTTTGCGGTCGCATCGCCGCAGTCGCGCCTGGAAACACCTGGCGATGAGCGTTGCGGCGACGACGATCGGGCCAAAATGTCTGCCGCCCCGCCGCAGTCGCGCCGGCAAAACCACGTGTCGCAGGCGAAACGCAACAATACGCTAATCTTTGGCCCGTAAGCCGTGTGAAATTTTGTGTCCAGTCCATGCTTAACAACAACAAAACTCAGTGCCCTTCCACTCTGTGAAGGATGAACAGTGAAGCTGTGTATGTGGGCCCCTTAATGGCGAACTGCACCTCCGCCGCGGGTCGGCCCGGTATTATATCTTCGGGATCGGCCCACGTATGGGGAGTGCTTAACGCCTGCGTCACCTCCGCCGCGGGTCGGCCTGGCATTGTACCAATTTCGGGATTTTCTCTGCCCGCGGACGCGATAGTGGGGAAAGTAGCCCTGAACACCTTCGCTGTTAAGTGGATATGGCGTTGCGCTGCTAAACTCGAGCTCACGGGTTCGCGGAATTCAATTCGTAATTCGTAACTCTGTTTAGGTGCATGTTAAAGAACTCCAGTTGGTGAGAACTGAACAGGGTGCCTCATAAGCCTACGCCAGACGTAAAACGCTAGAATTTCTTCAATTAAAAAAAAGAACAAGAAAAAAAAGAAGGTAGCTGCGTCCTTCGGCTTTCTTCTAGGAGTGTAAACGAAAGAAATTATTCTCGAGTCTGATTTCTGAGAAAAAAATGTTAAGCTTATCTTATATTTCATACCTTCAATGTAATGCCGTTCCCGACTGTATGTCCGCTCAACTAAGCAGCTTCTGCAGTATAAACGGCTGCTTTCAGTTATCCGGTGCACTATCATAAGAACAATACTGAAGCATTTAAAGGAACGACCATGCCTCACATACACGTAAACATATTTGTAGATTTGCCGTGTTCGTTGAAGAAGATAATTGTGGTGCTACATTGGGCACCCAGTTTTAATGGGTTACAGTCAGGGGCGCAGCCCGGGGGGGGGGAGGCTTATGGGGCTGCAGCCCCCCCCCCCCGAAATTTTTTTCGTGCTGTCATGCACCGCCGACAAAAACAACCCCCGGTGCCGGGAATAATTCTGGATTTTGTCTAGAATGGTCTTTATCACGCTTGAAAAGACATTTCGGCGCAAACATTGCGAACTCTGGCTGGATTTCGCGGCAACGCCCATGCACCGGGAGTCGCATAACACAAGGAGCCCCATCCGAGCACCAAGTTTCAAGGGCGTTTTGATGGCGAGCGGACTCGTCGCGGCATCTCGCGGAGGCCGCGGAATCTAGGAGCGCATGGATTTCAATTCGGAAACTTTATGGGTACAAAGTTCTCATAAACTTTTGATAGCGAAAGGTGCATTGGGATTTCCAAAGTCCTACTTTAGATTTTCAATTATGGAACTTTGTGGGTTTAAAGTTTTTATAAACATTTGACGCCAAAGGTGCATTAACTTTTCTAAAGTCGTACATTGGACCATACAACGAGACAGGCCAAATCAACCCATTATCAGATAAGTTGACAAAGCACGCAGCGAGATCTGATGAGACGAAGCGTTGTGGTAGTTCATTTCTGCCGTGATATCACAGAAAATAATATCAATATTTTTTTTTTCAGCTGCGCCAAAGCATCCACGTGAAGACACTCAAGCCAGCAAAGGTAACTATGTTCGTATTTATTTTTCTACTTTTATTCACAAGGACCCATTAAGCCTCTTCAATTTTCTGGTTCTCTCTACCTGCGAGCTGGCAGAGCCAGCCAGAGCGCATGCCTTTTTCTCGTGTTGCCCCGACTACAGCGCGGCGCACTTGGGTGCGCGTTCGTTTTTCTCTGGCCGAGTGGATTTTCGCCTGGCAGAGTTTTGGACGCTTTCTGGCTAGCAGACGAGAATTGTCGCATGGTGAAAGTTCGATTTTGTTACTTCTTTTGCGGAAAGTAATGGGCCACGGGACGCTTCAGTTGCCGGATACTCTTATTGCGATCGCAATTATATAAACACTCCAGGCGCATTCCTGCCGTCACCGTCGCCCTCGTGTTCCGTATAAAGTCCAAGGGCGATAACATCGTGACTACGCGCCGCATGCTGTATGTGCGAGTAAAGCGTAGGGGGGCGGGGCGGAATGGCTGAGGCGACGATATGTCATGTGTGCGCAAAGGAGAAAAGCGGGGACGAAGCGCGCCGTCAGGGGAAGTGATTGGGGGGGGGGGGGGGGGGCGAACCTTAGGATTGTGTGACCTGCGCATCTGGGATTGCGCAACATGTTTATTTGCCTTGTTTGACGCATTATATACACTGACTTTTTCTTAGATACGTAGATTTATTGGAGACTTATACGCATATTTAAACATCTTGTTGCGAGATTGTGTGTATTCGTGCAGTGAACTATGTTTCCAGTGACACTTTTTTGCCCTTTATGAAGTTGTATCTGCGCATTTGTATATTCCATTGTATCTTCGCATTTCTAATGTACGAAGGCGAGTAAAATGAAAGTGAGCCAACTCACCCCGCGCAATAATGGTTCGGTTCATTATCTGCGAGGCATGCGCGTAGCACACATGCATCTCTCATTTACAAAAGTGACACGCAGGTGGGAGAATAAATGTTCTTTAATGCTTTCATACACTGGATTGAACATGGTTACGTGACATAATGGACGCTCAAAAAGTTGAACAGGGTGGTGTCATGAGGTTTTTGACAGCTGAAAGGTGTTTCCCAAAAAGAAATTTGTAGTCGTATGGCTGCCTTTTACGTGGAACATTGCATTTTAATGGCCACTGTGAAGCGTTGGAGCAAACGGTTCAAAGAAGGACGTGAAAGTTGCAAAGACGATCCAAGACCGGGCCAAAGCCACCGTGCAATCACCCCCAACACAATTGGAAAGGTTGATGAGCTGATTAGACAAGAACGGAGGATAAGCATCGATGAACTGGCAGAGCATGTGAACGTCACTCACGGTTCGTTTCACACCACAATTCATTAACATCTCAGTTATTGGCTCTTGTGTGCGCAATGTATGCCCAAGATTTTGAACTACCGCCAGAAGACGGATAGGTTCGGCACTGCCTTGACTCATCTGATCTGATATCACAATGAAGGTGACGACTTCTCGTCTGCAATTGTGACCGGGGACGAATCATGGTTCTGCTACTACGAGCCTGAAAAACGACGGCAAAGCTTACAGTGGAAACATTCAAATTCACCATCCCCAAAAAAGGCAAAGACCGTCATTTCCGCCGGGGAGAGGTGTTTTTGACTTCCTTTTTTCGATCGTCGGGGGTCATTACTGATCGAATTTCTTAAACCTGGAGAGGCTATCAATTGTTTCCGATATGGTGAAAAGCCGGATCGGCTGCGTGTCGCACTCAAGAACAAAGGACGTGGAAAATTGACGAATGGGGTCATCTTGCTCCACAAAAATGCCCGTCCCCACGTCGCTGATGTGGTTAACACATAATTGGCAAAGTTCAAGTGGGAAACGCTGCAACACACGTCTTACAGCCCAGACCTGCCGCCTTGCGACTTACATATTTTGTAGCAATTGAAAAAAAAAACAGCTCAAAAGAACCAGATTCGTGTCGGACGATGACGTGAAAGACTCATTTATAGACTTTTTGAAGCAGCAAGCCAAGGAGTTTTATGAGACGGGAATCACGCGACTCGTTAGTCAGTGGCACAAATGTCTAAATGCTCATGGAGACTACTTTTAAATAAAGTACCCCGTTTTTCCTATATTCGCATTGGCTCACTTTCATTTTACTCGCCCTCGCATATTTTGCAGAACGCCTGCTTTTCATATGTGCTCTTTGTTGCGACTATAATTTCGGTGCAATTACAATAAACGACCGGTGACAGCTTCTTCTACGCAATGCGTTAGAACAAAGGAGAGCGTCATTGAGATGTTTTCCTGGCTGTTGCATATGTACCAAAATGTAAACAAGGTTCTTGAATTACAAAGTTGCCTTAAAATATTTGTCAACTTGTTCATTTCATGGCCTTTACATTTTTCATATCAGCGGCACGCACTACCTTGCTGGTTTCGAACTGATATAGTTATAAAGTTCGTGTGATATTTTCTTTGCTTAATAAATAGGCAAAAAACATGGAAGCATGGATATCAGTAATTTCGGGCACATATTTTAGGACATATGAGTATATTCTTTATGTAAAAATACATTATTTACTTGTCTTCACACTGCGTAGCGTTCAATAATTCATTTCTTTGGCAATGGCTATGCAGTTATTATTCATGTATTTGATCCCTCGATAAATTCTATAAGGAGGAGGCCGAGCTGCAACGTGAGCCCCCCCCCCCCCCCCCCAACGATATTTCCAGCTACGCCACTGGTTACATTCTTGAGACATGGTGAGACAGTAAAAAAAGAAAAATGTTTTCCTTGTCTGAATCAAGTTTGCAGATTTACAGGCTGTCCCAAAACGGGGCGTTTATACTGAAGGACAGCTAAGAACTTGTTCACCAGAACCGATTAGCACCCGCGCGTTAATTAGCACCCGTGACTGTTGCGTCTCGGGGCAACAGCCAGCTGGGGCCCGACCAGCTTTCCGAACCTCATATATATATATATATATATATATATATATATATATATATATATATATATATATATATATATATATATATATTGCTACGAGACACTATATGGGGCTGTCTATGTGCGGAAGCCTCATGGAGCCCTCCCATGCATAAGCGCCGACTACGAGGGGAGGGGGGGGGGAGGGGCCCGAGCCATTTATTTATTTATTTAAAATACCTTACAGGCTCTATGGGGGCATTGTGTAAGGGGGGTTATAAAATCAAGGCTAAAGAAAGAGTAAGCAGCCTTCTGAAGTCTAGTACGAAAGATACGCCTCAATGCAGGGCTCATCAACACTACTACAAAGATCAAAACATGAAAAAGGAAAAACTGAAGTAATGAAATGCCACAAAGGTACACTTAAGGAAATAACACGGGTAACATTTAACGTACGGCACTAATATTAGAAAGTAAAATACAGGAAAAATGAACAGATCAGGGAGTACAATGCTTCAATGGATATTTCGGGAAAAAGACGCAAGAAAGCAATAATATATACAGGGCATACAAGTGAACACGTGACGCAGCATAAAATAGCAATTCATAAGAGCGA
Organism: Dermacentor variabilis; assembly: GCF_050947875.1. Classification (NCBI taxonomy): domain Eukaryota; kingdom Metazoa; phylum Arthropoda; class Arachnida; order Ixodida; family Ixodidae; genus Dermacentor; species Dermacentor variabilis. Next base: position 26,082,236 of record NC_134568.1, on the reverse strand, counting down.
GATAGCAATGCATCAATAGAAATAAAAACACCACAAAAAATTCGAAGCACATTTCCAAGTGCTAGAAACAAGATAAAGTTATTTGTAAGTGCTATTATGAAAAATGCTCATGTAGGAGATGAATTTTTTCTTAATTTGACTCGGAAGCAATGTGATCAGGCAGATTGTTCCACAAGCGAGTGGCCGTAGGGAGTGCGGAAGAGTTAAAAGCATGTGTCGGCACCGTACACGCGCGCAAAACTTAAGTGGTTATTTAATCGGCGAGATGTGTTTGAGACGATCTGGATATGCAGTGTGGATTGTGTGGCATTATAAACATATTTGTGAAACACGGATAACAGAGCGATATTACGGCGAATAACTAAAGGCTGGAGGGAATGATCGAGCTTCATTTGCGTTACGCTGGAGTGGTGGCTGTAATTACGTGAGATGAAACGGGCAGCTCGGTTCTGGACTGATTCAAGCATGTCGATAAGTACGTATGATGTGGGGACCAAATGGATGATGCATACTCGAGCTGTGGGCGAACAAATGTCTGATAGGCCAATTTGCGGATGTTGAAAGGTGAATTACCCAGATTACGACGTAGATAACCAAATGTCCTTGGAGGAGGAGGAGGAGGAGGAGGAGGAGGAGGAGGAGGAGGAGGAAAAAACTTTATTCCGGTCCTGTACAAGGTATTGCCACCTGCCTGGCTAGTGCCATGTCGGAACCGGGAGGTCAAGCCTCCTAGCCCTATCACGGGCGTACTGGACAGAAGCTTTTGCGCAAATGGCTGCAATGTGGTCTGTCCAGGATAGGTTTTCGGTTAGGTGAACACCCAAATATTTATATGATACTGTATGTAACAATTCTTTATTATTGACGTTGTATAAAAAACGTGAGTTGTCACGCTTACGACTAAAAGAAATTACCTGACATTTTGATACATTTAAGGCCATTAACCAGGTGTTACACCAATTATGAATTAGGCTAAGATCATTTTGAAGGGCCAGCTGGTCGCCAGTACTGTTAAGTGATCTGTAAATAATGCAGTCGTCAGCGAAAATACGTAAGCGAGAAGAAACATTAAGTGGCAAATCATTTATGTAAATTGGGAAGAGTAAAGGGCCCAGAACGCTGCCCTGAGGCACACCAGAAATAACGTAAGTAGGAGACGAAGCAATATAGTTAACTACTGTGAACTGTTGACGATTCGAAGGAAAATTACCAAGCCATGTTAGAATGAAGGAGTCAATTCGAAGTTCAGTTAATTTTGCAATAAGGCGACAATGGGCTACACGATCAAATGCTTTGAAAAAGTCTCACATGATAATTATTTCCTGAAACCATGTTGATGGTGAAAAAAGAAATTATTGCACTCTAGGTGACTATAAATATGAGAAGCAATTATATCTTCGAGCAGCTTGCAGCAAATGCAGGTCAATGAAATTGGACGGTAATTTTCCGGGGAGTTTTTATTCCCAGTTTTAAATATGGGTATGATTTTGGCCATTTTCCAGTCATTGGGCACCTGTCCCGACGACAAAGATTGCTCGAATATATGGTACAGAATGTTACTGGATATGGAAATGGTATTTTTTAATATCTTGGAACTAATATTATCAACACCAGATGAAGTAGATAACTTGAGATTATTAATAAGACATGCAATTCCCTACACCGAGATTTCAATAGTTTCCATGAATTGCCATGAATTGTTTCCATGAATGAACGGTCGACTTCGACCATAGATCGACGATGGCGCCGTATTGGTTCGGGAAGTCCATGCCGAGAATTACGTCTCGCGAGCACTGTTGGAGGACAACGAGCGTTGCAGGGTAGGTCCGGTCATGAACTGTAATCCTTGCCGTGCAAATTCCCGTCAGCGTTATGAGGTGTCCTCCAGCTGTCCGAAATTGAGGGCCGTCCCATGCAGTCTTTTCTTTCTTCAGCTTGGCGGCGAACAATCCACTGATGACGCAGCAGTCGGCTTCTGTGTCCACTAAGGCGGCGACTGCGTGGTCGTCGCGAAGCACGTCGAGGTCGGTTGTTCTGTGTCTTGCGTTGCAGTTAGGTCTTGGCGTCGGATCACGGTTGCACGTGTTGACGCGTGGCTGATACGTCGCGTCATCAGGCGTTTTGTTTGTCGGCGTATTCCTCGCTTCTGGGTATCGTCGAGATGGCGGCGCCTCGTTGATATATCATCGAGATAGTCATTTCGGCGTCGGCGGCGGCGGAGGATCGTCGTCAGTTCGACGAACAGCAACAGCACCTCCATCGGTTGCTGCTTTTAGTTTTCCGGATATGGGCTGACGGACCGGCCCCGGGCTGGGCCAGTGTATGGACGGCGCTGCGGCGACAGGTAGCGGCCTGATGACGGCGAACGGGACGGTCATCGAGGGCTGCACTGAGTAGCGGCGAGGTAGTCGGCGATATCACGTGGGCGTTCACCTTGCTGCGGGCGCGGAGCGTTCATGGCGAAGCCACGTAGTCCCATCTTGCGGTATGGGCATTGGCGGTAGATATGTCCGTCATGGTCCGGCTTCCCCGCAGGGATGGCAGAGCGGTCGGTCGGGCAGTGGTCGGGGGCGCGCCAAATGTCCGTCTGCCTCGGGTGGCTGCGCTGGGCGACGGGCCATATGGACGGGGCGGGCGAGCTGGCTGCGGCGGCCGACGGCGGAACTGCGCCGTTACAACGCTCTAGCGCAGGCGCGGAGGGGTAACGTGACAGCGGGCTACGGCGGCGGCGTACGTCATCGCTTCCGGCTGAGGCCTTTTATATAGGTGTTCTGTGCTGATGCTGCGGCCATCTGCGGCGATTGAGGTACTCCGAGTGATGGTTGGAGCTCCTCGATCGCGTACGATGTCGGCAATCGAAGCGACTTCTGGCTGTGAGGAATGGAACAGCCTTCTGAAGCTCCTCCCGCACGACCGCTCTGATAGTCTCGCGCAAGTCGTCGGTTGCAAGTGATTGAATTTCGGCGTATTTTGTTGAGTTTGCGCGGCGGTTGCCGCATTTCGAGAGTTTTCTCGATGCTGGTGGCCTCGCGAAGAAACTCTTCGACGGTCTTCGGTGGATTTCGTATCAATCCGGCGAAAAGTTCTGTCTTGACACTCTGCATGAGTAGGCGAACTTTCTTCTCCTCAGACATTTCGGGGTCGGCGTGGCGGAACAGGCGCGTCATCTCCTCGGTGAAGACCGCAATGTTCTCGTTTGGTAGTTGTATTCGGGTTTCTAGTAGAGCTTGGGCTCGTTCTCGGCGTACTATGTTTGTGAATGTCTGCAGGAAGCAGCTTCGGAACAGGTCCCACGTCGTTAAAGTGTCTTCTCGGTTCTCGAACCACGGCCGGGCGGCGTCTTCCAATGCGAAAAAGACATGTCCCAGTTTGTCGTCACTGTTCCAGCTGTTAAATGTAGCGACCCTCTCATACGTCTCAAGCCAGCTTTCCGCGGGTCCTCGAATGTGGAACCGCGGAACATCGGAGGCTCCCTGGGCTGCTGCAGCACGATGGGGGACACTGGGACTGCCATTGGGGTTGACTTGACGACGATCTTCCTGGTCGTCTCAGGCAGAAGTCCGTGCTCCAGAAACAGTCCTTACAGCCTGCGGCTACCTCACTGGTTCTTGGCGACGTTGGTATTGTCTTTCGGGTTCGGGCTTGGGTCACGTCTTTGTGGGGGCGTCCGGTGCATGAACGCAAAGCACCTCCACCATATGCCGCGTGGTAGTGACAGTAAAGAACACAGTAGCAATACTGTGAAAGACGAAACTAACTTTTATTGGGCGAACGATAGCGGTGAACACAGTCGGCGATCGTCGAAATCTGATCAGCGGGTCAAGCGCGTCGGCTTTAATTTATACATCACTCATCGAGGGTTCCAGAGTGATCGCTGGTGCCCGCGTGCCTTCCAGAAAGTTCTACACCATTCGCGTCGTGCGATGAAATCAGATTACGCAAGGTTCGGTGACAAGAGACAGCGGATAGAATCATCGATAACATCGAACCACCGCACTCGGCGCCTATGCATGGGAGTTCCCCAAGAGGCCTCCGCACATAGAACGCCCCATATTACACAAACACCCACTAATGAGGAATAGGCAGTGGGAGGTATGGCTTGCGGAAGTCCAGCGAGCCGCTCGTGCCAGTGGGGCTCTGGAATTGGGGCCCCAACCATCGTGCCTTATTTCAACGTGACAGCGTTAAGGAGCTCGTGTCGCAGAAAAGGCGGCGTCGGCGGCTTTGGCCGTGAGCGGAAAATCTCGTAAGGCAATTCATAAATAAAAACTTGCAAGATGGGCTGTTTGGGAATCGAACCAGAGTCTTTGGAGTGTGAGACGGAAACGCTACCACTCAGCCATGAGTTTTTTTTTTATTACGGGTTTGACAAAAGAAAGTATAATGTGAATATTACATGGCCATAAAAAACTAGTCAATGCCGGACCAGTGTGTTGTGAGAGAACGATGTAGGCTAGTAACTTTGTCCAAAGCACTTAGCCAATCAGGAGGATCACTCTGTGCACAGAAAAATTGGCGTGTATATAGCACACTTTCAATGAAGTATTCATGTGCTGGGGCCTGAACAATGCGCTCATGTCTAATATCAATACGCGTTCGCCACACGCTATGCATGCACAGAAGCATTAACAGATCGACAGGCACCACCTCTGGTTCCGCGCATGGCAGGAAGCGTATCCCGAAAGCACTTAACGGCAATTCCTTTTTAAAGCTGCGTTTTAGAATATCCCACAAAAACACTGCGTCATGGCAGTCCAGAAAGATATGCTCGATCGTCTCCGGCTTTTTGCATATAAAGCAATTCACAGACCAAGGTACAAAAATGCCTTTGCTTTGCAACCACAGTTTCACTGGGAGAGTGCCTGTATGTAGTTGAAAAAAGAAAGATCGATGGTTCCAAGCGGGACAAAAGCGCCTCTAGTGAATGCGGTGTTGCCTTAGAAACGTGCCATAGAAAGTTATACTGCGGTGTATATAGGTAATTATGAGCATGTAAATTACAGAAGTCGCAGTTAAACGAGTAGCGAAGTACGTTTCCGCTACATTTCTTCTGCGCTTGGCGCTCACGCTGAGCCATCTTGCGGCAAACACAGAAGACCCCTACTCGCAATGTACGGCGCTGCCCCAACAGGTGGCGCGCAACTCGCCCGCTTCTCCCCTTCGTCTCGTTTGAGCTCATTGGGGCCGTGCGGGGACCGGTGCGAGGATGCCCCAATAACCTTGCGTTTAATAGGTTTTCTCGATCTCTCCCCTCCCAACTTCCAGCGTGCGACACTCGAACCCTCGTGTTTAGGCGACGCGCGGCTCCTCTTTCCGCTCACAGCGCGATTCTTAGGTGCAGCGTCCGATGCGGGACGCCTCTGACGTGATGCCCCCTGCGATGTGTGCCATGCTGCTGGCGAGGAGTCATGCGTCTGCGTGGTGCTCCCAAGCGAGACAGAGGACGATACCATCGAGGCGTCAGCCCCATGATCGCGTCCGCCTTCATGGCGCGTCGCGGCCCGGCTGTCCGTGTCGATCACGACGATGCGCTCGCGTAGATCGTTTCTCCCTCCGAGACACCGAGTTCTTCGGTTCGTTCCATATAGTTTCCTACAAAAATTACTAGAGGGAACTCTGGCGCTGCAGTCGTTGTCCTACCATGGGAATGATGGGAAGTACATGGATGTGTCTGATCTTCGTGCTTGTAGATTCAGACTTTCTTGTGGCTTTGTATATTACGCTATATAAATCTTGTTGTCGTATATTTCAGCGCAATCTATATTCTTCGAAGTGAAGAAGACGCCGGGAACGCGTACAATTGCTATTCGGTCATTGCTGCTAACTTCCAATCCTAACAAATTTTGGCAAACCATATCTCCGACAAGAGATACTAACACCATAACTTTGCACGGAACAGAAAACATACCTATTTCTAGCGCCGATTGCCCCACCGTATTCAACACGTTTTTTTCATCTGTTTTCGCTCAGGGGGACTTTTCCAATGTTCCAACTTTTCCGGAACTTGATACCGCATACATGGCACCAATCGATATCACTGCTGAAGGCGTTAAATTACTCATTAGTAACCTCAAAATATCTAGTTCCGCCGGTATTGACAACATTAATTCTAAGATTTTAAAGAACACCATCGCTGCCTCAATCAAGATCTAATGCCATATTTTTCAACAATCCCTATCATCAGGAAAGTTACCCACCGGTTGGTTAATAGGAAAAATAATACCAATTCACAAATCTGGAGATGTTCATACACCTGACAACTATCGGCCCATATCTTTAACCTGCATATATTGCAAAATGCTCGAGCACATAATCAATTCCCACGTGTACAGCCACCTAGAAGCTCACAATTTCTTTTTTTCTAATCAGCATAGTTTTAGGAAGGGATTTTCTTGTGACACGCAATTGTTTGAACTAACGACTGACTCGCACTTTAACATGGACTGCAACCTTCAAATTGACTGTATCTTTCTTGACTTTTCTAAAGCTTTTGACCGCGTGCCCCACTGTCGCCTAATTTCTAAATTATCTGCCCTACAACTTGACTCTTTAACATTATCCTGGATTCGTAATTTTCTTTCTTTTCGAGAACAGTTTACTGTTGTTAACAATTTCTCTTCCCCGCTTTCTTCTGTTAGCTCTGGTGTGCCACAAGGCAGCGTCCTCGGCCCCTTACTCTTCTTAATCTACATTAACGACTTACCCACCCAGATTACTTCCTGCATGCACCTTTTTGCCGATGACTGTATAATCTACCGTCCTATTCACACGACTGACGATCGCTTGAAACTTCAAGCAGATCTTAACCTTATCGCTAACTGGTGTAACAAATGGCTCATGACACTAAACTTTACAAAATGCGAGGTGATGTGCTTCAGCCGAAAATGTGTAAATCTAAATATTCGTATCATCTTAATAACACTATGCTTTCCCACACTTCATCATATAAGTACCTTGGTGTTCTTGCAGAGAATATTTCATGGGCCCCACACATCACTTCTACATGCGCCAAGACATCACGTTCTCTTGGTTATCTACGACGCAACTTGCGAAATGCCCCGCCAAACATTCGAAAACTCGCTTTCCAAACATTCATTTTGCCACAGTTAGAATTCGCCTCCCCAATTTGGTCCCCTCATCAAAATTACCTAATAAATGTGATGGAAATGATACAAAACAGAGCAGCCCGGTTCATATCCCGTAACTACGGTATAAACTCAAGCATTACACAAATTAAACTAGACCTGCTGTTGCCGCCATTAGATATCCGCCGCAACATCGCTCTTCCGTGCTTATTCCACAAATATATTTACACTAATAAAGGAACCCGGTTACAACTACAAATACCCCACTCTTTTTCACGCAGATTACATAATCAGTTCAGTTTCATGCGCATATACGGTAAAACAAATGCATTTAATTCATCTGCACTACCACGTGCCATTCGTCTCTGGAATGACCTCCCTGATAACATTGCCTCCATATCTAATCCCGACACGTTCCTCTCTCAGTTACTCATGCTTTTCCCGTTTAATACCGTTCACGAGTGACCAATCTAGTGTATGTTATCGTGCATTTTTGCCATGTTGTATATCATTTTTATAAACGGTATTCCTTTGCTCTGTTAACAGTAACAAGTGTTCGTGTGCCTTCAGATATTGATTTGTATTCCTCGTGCCTTCAATATTGTGTAACACGGTAATCTTTTTATAGCACTGTTCCTGTTGTAAATTTGTACTTTTTATACCTTTACTGTTTAAAGGGACACTAAAGTGAAAAATTTTTTCTGCATCAGTAAATTACCGTTCTACAACACCAAAAACACCACTCTTACAACGATAAGACGTTTGGTAAGCCAGAAAAAGCGCAATAACGAAATACGGGTGGCGA